>NC_050575.1:304504617-305122117 GCF_011100635.1 Trichosurus vulpecula
AAATAGAAGGCAATGTGAAACATCTCATAAGAAAAACAACAGATTAAGAAGAGAAAACATAAGAATAATTGGACTACCTGAAAGTTCTGATCAAAAAAAGAATCTTGATATGATAATACAAGAAATAATTAAAGAAAATTGTCCTGAAGCATTAGAATAAGAGGGGAAAGTAGAAATAGAAAAAATCCACTGATCACCACCTGAAAGAGAGCCTACAAGGAAAACTTACAGAAATATTATAGTTAAATTCTGAAACTCCAGGATCAACAACAAAATATTATGAACAATAAGAAAAAAGCAATTTACATATGACAATACCACAATTGGAATCACACAAAACCTAGTGTTAGCAATGCTAAAAGATTACTATTGAAGAGCAAAAGAACTGGGCCTCCACCTGAAAATATCATGCCCAATAAAGCTAAGCATAATTCTGAATGAAAAAATAAATGAACATTTGATCAACTGTCAGAGTTGCAAGACTGTTAAAAAAAACTTAATAGAAGATTTAATATACAAGAGCCAAGAGAAATATGAGGTACATACCAATGACAAGGGACTAAAATAAGGATAGAATGTTTACCTTTTATGTATGGAAAATGTAAAACCTATGTTTAGGATTGTTACTAGTAATTAGGTGGCTTATAAGAAAGATTGCAGTAGACTTGAATATGATATGAGTTCAAAAAGTAAAACCATTCAAAAGCAGCTAAAAGAGTAATTATCTTATACAAATGAGGTGCAAGAGGAAGAACCGATACAGAGGAATGAGATGGGGGAGAGGGGCTGTTAGTTCTGGAAACCTACTTTCAATGGGAATGGGTTTAAGAGGGGAAAATACATATACATCTAGAAGAGTATTAAAGTCTTCTAAATTTAGAAAGAAATAAAACTTTAAGGGGACAGGGAAGGGGAGAGGATAAAGGAGGGATAGGATCTTTAGAGGGGAGGGTGAGGGAATAGGTTAAAAGGGGGATATAGAAGGACCTTTAGATTTAGAGGAATGGGAGGATAAGGGAGGGAGTTTTAGAGGGCAGGGGACAGAATAGGTCAAAGGGTGGGGAACCTGCATCTCAAGGCCACATGTGGCCCTCATGCTCCTCAAGTGCTGCCCTTTGAATCCAAACTCCACAGAACAAATCCTCTTAACAAAAGTATTTGTTCTGTAAAACTTGGGACTCAGTAAAAAGGCTGCACCAAAGGACCTAGAAGGCTACATGTGGCCTCAAAGTTGCAGGTTCCCCACCCCTGTAAATCTAGACTATGAGTCTTATAATTATGACCAATGAATACTTAGGACACAGTATGTAATATCAACCTATCTTCTCATTTCTATTCAATCCCTGCTCAACATGATTATTAGCAAACTATCAAATTGCCATGGAAAAGAAAGAAATGTTAGAATTTATAATGGTTCCAAAAATTCAGTTTACTATAACGAATATCTTCAAAAGTACCAAATCATGGATTGGCAAGAGGAAATGTAGGAGAAGTAGAAGATTTTTCCTTTGTTTTATTAGTCTGACTTCTGATGCAGCGAATTGTAATTTCTTTTCTCCAGATCTTTGCTTTTGGCATCTTAGGTCGCTGTATGTTCACTGTAAAACAAAGTGTAATACTCAACATTAGTAGCAGATAGCTTTCTACTGTGATTTCTATGAAGTGCTAGATAAGTAATGTAACCAGCACAATTCAGTGTCATACTAGAGGTGATTCCTTATTACTTTGGAAATATCTAAAGCTGAATCAGTTTCCAAATTTAGACATTTGTGAATTTCAAATTCAGTTCAATGTATTTAATGACTATCATGCACTAGGCATTGGGACTAAAAAAGGAAAACAAGATAAAAATTCTTATCCTCGAGGAATTTATATTCTACTGGGATGGATAAAACCATATACAGAAAAGTATAATACAATGTAAAGCAAAGGACAAAGTATGCTAATTAAATTTGAGCAGGGAAAGAATATTCTTATCTAGTCAGGGTGGGGATGTCAGGGAATAATGGGATGTAATAATGCATTTTATAATTTTTTTAAAAATATGGTAAACTCTACTTGCTTCGACAGCACGCATACTAAAATTGGAACGATACAGAGAAGATTGGCAAGGCCTCTGCGCAAGGATGACACGCAAATTGGTGAATTGTTCCATATTTTTGGCAAGGGGATAAGAGAGAAGGGATGATATAAGGGAGGGCAGAGAAGGGGAGGATGTAATCAAAAGCAAACACTTTTGAAAAGGAGCAGGGTCAAGGGGACAAAATTAAATAAAGGAGGACAGCATAGGATGGAGGGAAATATAGTTAGTCTTTCACAACATGACTGTTATGAAAGTGTTTTACATAATGATACATGTGTGGCCTATGTTGAATTGCTTGCTTTCTCAAGGAGGGTGGGTGGGGAGGGAAGAAAGGAGAAAATTTGGAACTCAAAGTTCTAAAAACAAATGCTCAAAAAAAGATGTTTTTTACATGCAACTGGGAAACAAGATATACAAGCAATTTGGTATAGAAATCTATCTTGCCCTACAAGAAAGTAAGGAGATAAGGGGAGGGGAGTGGGGTGACAGAAGGGAGGGAAAAGTGAGGAAAGGGGCAATCAGAATATATGCCATCTTGGGGTGGGGGAAGGTAGAAACGGGGAGAAAATTTGTAACTCAAAATCTTGTGGAAATCAATGTTGAAATCTAAAAATATTAAATAAAGAAAAAAATAAGAAAAAAATATGGTAAACTAATGGCCAAAGGATGTGAATAAGCAATTTTCACAGGAAGAAATTAAAGCTGTCTATAGTAATATGAAAAAATGTTCTAAATCATTACTAACTAGAGAAATGCAAATCAAAACAACTTTGAAATACACATCACATCTATCAGATTGGCTAAGATGACAAAACAAGAAAATGATAAATTCTGGAGAAGATGTGGCATATGAATGTAATGGAATACTATTGTGCTATAAGAAATGATAAGCAAGTAGACTTCAGGAAAACCTGGAAAGACTTACATGAATTGATGCTGAATGAAGGGAGCAGAACCAAGAGAACACTGTACACAGTAACAGCCACAGTGTGTAAGGACTGATTTTGATAGACTTAGCTCTTCTCAGCCATGCAAGGACCTAAAACTTTTCTAAAGGACTCATGATGGAAAATGCCATCCACATCCAGAGAAAGAACTATGGAGTCGGAATATAGAGTGAAGCAGACTCTTTTCTCTTTTGTTTTGTTTTGTTTCTCATGGTTCTCCCATTCATTATAATTTGTCTATGCAACATGACTATTGTGAAAATGTGATTGATAGGAATGTATGTGTGGAGCCTATATCAGATTACATGCCACCTTGGGGAGAGAAGGGGGAGGGAGGGGTAGAAAATTTAAAACTTATGGAAGTGAATGTTGAAAACCGAAAATGAATAAATTAAATAATTTTTTAAAATATGGTAAACTTCATAGATGTGCTTACCTGCTACTGCTATATGAATATGTACTGAATTCTGATCCAGATCTACGTAAAAGTAAAAATACTGTTTTAAATTAGCAATTATGCCAAGGCTATATAATATCAAAGAATATTTCCTTTAGAAGATCAGTTTCTACAAGTATCTAATTCTACTTTTATTTAAAACACACTGCTGACAAACTCAACTTCTAATTTTCTCCCCCTATCAAGAAATATCAGAATTGGAGAAGTCAAGTCACTGTTTCTTCTCTGGCCACCTTCCTGAGTTTTTAGAAATGGTTGCACAGGGCTCACTAAAAAGTTAAGGCCATAAATGTTCCTAATGACATACTGGGAAGGGTACATGTCTATCATAAGATTATGTATATTTTTAGCACCTGAAGATTGAATGGTTCCTTTACCCCTCACAGATTCAGTGTATGGTTCAGTACCTCAACTAAACTGATTCCAAATACCTAAAAATTGTTTATGGTTTATTTTAATGAATTATCCCTCTTCAGTTGATAGATGACCTATATTCATTCTCATCATCTTTACTTGGCTATGATTCACAAAATCAGTGTTAGTGTTGTTTTCTTTTACATCATTGTGACAATTTTATGTATTATTCTATTATGTCTGTTTGCCTTACTCTATGTTAATTCATGCTAATGGTGAATGAAACTTGGTCCTTCTCAAGTTCCTCTGAATTCTTAATATTCATTCGCATTGTAAAATATTTTATTATATTCCTATATCCCAATTCATTTAGCCATTCCCCTTTCAAATATATTTTCCCATCATTCTTTACTACTATTTCATGGAAGTCACTAAGTTCAATTAGTGACATGGTTTATAAAATCTTGTCAAGTTCTTCATAGAATTTCTCTTTTTCTTGATCTTCTGCAAAATAGTGGCACATAAGCTACAATAATCATCTTTATTGTGGTCTTTTTGTTTATGCTTTTCAAGAGTAGTATGAATCAAGATGACCAAATGTACCATGAAATCAAGTTTCTTGTTTCCTTTGGGTACACAATGAAATCAACTCCATCAAACTTCTTCATTTGCCTGCACAAAAAGAACCCGTGATCCAATCCTTTTATTTCTAACTTTCTTGTTTCTTTTGGTTACATTTAGAGTGAGAATGTCAATATTGATATAATTTTGCTCCTCCATATTATGTCAATTCATTAACCATTCTAAAAGTATCTCATTTTTAAAGTACCAACTTCTTTAATACTTTGAGGTTTATGTTTTCATCATTGTGAGTACTTCCTACAAAAATGCAAATTATAAACTATCCATGTTGCCTTATTCTTGCAACTCTTGTCCATGTCTTCCCATGATTTCTGCACAGGTTGTCCACCCAAATTTCTGCAGGTTTCCCTCTAACTCTCCTGATATTTCTTGGATACTAATGGAGCACACAGGTTGTTCATCACTTATTCTTTACTCTTGCTACATGACTGATTTCTGCTTTCTTTTCCATCCATACTTCTCTCTGATTACATCCTTTATGCCACATCTTCAATGTTAATTCCTTGTTAGAAATTCTTCAGCCTTCTCATATCATGCACTTTTCTTTGGATGATATTTGGACATTAAAATATTTAACATGACTCACAACTACACATCATCAAAAGAATCCTGATATTGAAAAGATGGGCCTTTTTTCAGGGAGAATAGCTAACACTTATATAGTGCTTTTGAAATTTGTAAAGCGTTTTACATATATTATCTCATTTGATCCTCATGAGCTCATGAGATAAGTGCTATTATTATCCTCATTTTATAGATGAGGAAACTGAGGCTGAGAAAGGCTGTGATTTGACCAGGGTCATACAATTAGTAAGTGTCTGAGAAGAGATTTTAACCCAAGTTTCCCTTACTCCCAGTCTGCCATTCTACCTACTATGAAACACTGCTTTCTATTGCACCGTACAGTGTTCCAAAATTAATCCAGGCAACTTCCCTTTTCTTGTACAACTCAGGGCTTAAATTATCCCTCAAAAGTGTCTGTCCAAGATATAGGTACTATGGGTTGTCTACATAACAACGTATCATATTCTAGGTAATAGGCATTCTTCATTCACTTGGATTTTCCATTAGTTAGATAGTCTGAATTCTTTTGAACCATCAAAATTCTTTTAGGAAGTACTACAAAACTCTATCATTTGATGTAATCAGCACAATGTTATCTGCAACTAGGAGCATCTGAAAGCTCTCACCATTTATAAGGAATCCTTTAATTTGGACAATAGTGTATATTATGATAGCAAAGATATTTACTGAGTATATTTCTGTTTTGTGCCTTATTTAATATTGTGATTTTAATTTTAATCTAAGCTATCTCAATAATATCTTTCTTTTTTGTTGAGTTTTTTTTTTGATGGGAGAAGGCAGGGCAATTGGGTTAAGTGACTTGCCCAAGGTCACACAGCTAGTAAGTGTGTCAAGTGTCTGATGGCAGACTCAAGTCCTCCTGACTCCAGGGCCAATATTCTACTCACTGTACCACCTAGCTGCCCCTCAATAATATCCTTCAAGGAATACATTATGATTGTGTGATCTTCATGGAAGACACTTAATGGAAGATAGCCTTTAAGGTAGTATTTTGCTCTATGAAATAAAATGCCTTTTTATAGTCCACAAAAAACAGATACATTGAGATCTTATGATCTCTACAAATTTCAGTCAATTTTGTAACCACCAAAATGATATTCTGTAGAATGTAATTTTTAAAATCTTTACTGTTGACTTCTCATATCTAAATAGTTCAAAAATGAAAATATTCATAAATTTCACAGCTCAGGAAAAAATTCACAAAAATATTTTGTATACATAGGAATAATAATTAGTAGTTACTGATTACTTTTGGTATGTTTGAGATATACAAAGGAATAATGATTAGTAGTTACTGATTACTTTTGGTATGTTTGAGATTTTCCCAAGCCTTTATTATCCTCCCTTTTTCCCAGATACATTGAGAATCAATCTTTCAATAACTTCAAAACTGAGTTGTGATCCAGTTTGGACCTCCTCTGTGTATTCTTGACCCAGTCTATCTATCATTTACATCTTTCTTTAGTGCCATTTCCATTTCCTCATACAGCAAACTGTGAATAGTAATTTTAAGAGTCGGAATATGGTGGCTTCATTGAGAGGAGACTTTATTACGGAAATTCTTACAAACTTCCATTTTTCTTCCATGTATTGTCATCTTTCCAATTGATACTTTCCTATCTTTAGGATGATTTGGCTTAGTTAAATTGCTCAAAAAGTTTTCTACAAATAGGATTTTCTCTCCATTGCTATTGTTTTATGAGGTGATATTGCTCATACTCTACTCCATGTAATATTTTACAAGTGAGTTTATGTTTTAAATCTTGTTGCCTTTGACATACTTCTGACCTGACAAGGACATTCATTGATGGATAATGCAGCTTCTAGTCTCCCCTATTCTCTTCATTATGACAACAGATTTATGTCAGGTAAACTTCCCCAGAAAATGATGTGGTGAGATCTGGTTTTTTTTATATATTTTTCTCATTTTTCAGTATCAATACCTTATTTAACTGGATCAATTTGAAGTTGCCCCAACTGCACTCCACATATCTTCTCATTTTTATTTTCTTCTAGTTTGTACTGAATCTAAAATCTTCATTCTAATAAACCAATAATCTGACTTTATGCTGAATACTAATTCAGAAATGACTTCAACCTCAATAACTAGCCATTTTCTGCCCATTAAAATGTAATCTATTTTATTGTTTGTGAGGCTGACGTGCTCTCCTTCCTTCATGAGCACTTTTTTCTCTGGAGCTCATGAGAGGCTTCCACCATTAGACTTTCAGACACTCAAATTCTCTATTCTAAGTAGTTTTTTTAAATAGTATCTGGGATTTTCATACATTGTATTTTATACAATCTTTTTTTGGTTATAATAGCTGATGTTTTATACCAGCCCCAGTAGTTTAAAAACCATACGCTACAAGATATAACCAAGCTCTTTAACTAATCCAAGCAGACTTCCTTTGCAACATCACTCTATCCAGTGGGTTTCAAAGACATCTAAACTGATCAAGGACTTTTCCCACAGTCTCAAAGGTATAAATGAGTGATTAACTGACTGAGTGAAGGTGCTGTAGGTCTTGTTCACACCCAGTGAACAGCTGAGATGTGCTCACACCTGGTGCATAAAAATACACAAATTCAATTTACTCAGTAATTGGTGATTCCTCCCGGGATAAGCATCCTTTCAGAGATTTCCACTTGACAGTTATAATGGCTATAATGAAAAGAATAGGTAGAGAAATGTAGAAACTTATAAGCAGCCAGTTCTTCCTTGGAAGCTCTGCAACTCTGCCGCCTATGGAGGTAACATCTAAGAATAATTAAAAAAAAAAAAGAAATTCAGAGTAATGATAAACTAGGCTTACTACTTTTAACTATGAACGACATAAAAACCAGCTACAAGGAATAGTTTATTTTTTTCTAAACAAGGCTACAATAAACATAGACTTAAGCTTTTAAATCTAATTCAACAAGAAGTCAGTCAACAAACATTTATTCAGTGCTTATGATGTGCCAGACATTTTGCTAAGCCATCAAAATGCAAAGAAAGGACAAAGTCATCAAAGATAATGAATCAGTATCAATTCTTAGTATATGTGTGCTAAATGGCATAGCACCTAAATACTTAGAGGAAAAGCTAATCAGACTGCAGAAAGAAAGAGTAAAACTATAACAGTGGGGTACCCCAATGTACCCTTTCAGTAGTATAAAATTTGAAAAACAAGAAATTAAAGACCAGAATAGCATTTTAGAAAAGTTAGATAAGAAAAATATTTGGCAATTACTGAATGGGTATTGAAAAAAGGAATAAACATTTCTCAGCTGCGTATAGCACCTATACAAAAAGTTACTCTGTATTCAGACATAAAATCCACAGAAAAATATAAAAGTGAAACAGAAATATTAAAAAGCCTTTTTAAAGCACAATGCAAGTAAAATTATAATCGATAAAGAGCCTTTGAAGAAAGGGTCAAAATAATTGAAGACCAAATAATTTATTCTTAAAGAACTGATAGATCGAAGAACAAATCATAGCAATGGTAGAAAACTTCTTCAGAGAAAATGACAATGATGAGACAGTGTTTCAAAGCAGTCAGGAGAAATTTTACACATCTAAATGTTTCATGAACACAAGAGAGAAAAAAGTGATTAAAGAATTAAGAATGCAACTTAAAAAAATACAGCTAAACAAAAAAATTAAAATACCAAACACTAAATTAGAAATTTGTAAAATTAAAGAAAATGATAAAATAGAAAGGAAAAAAACTTTGGATTAAGTATAAAACTAAGAACTAGGTTTTTAAACTAATAAATTAGAGAACTAGCTCTGATTTTTTAAAAAGAGAAATGAAAATACAATAGTCATAAAAATGAAAAGTGAGAATTCAAAACTGAAGATGAAATAAAGGAACTTATCAAAAATTATATTGCTTAATTTAATGCCAATAAAACTGATAACAGATGAAATGTATAAATATTTGCAAAAATATAAAATATCCAGATTACAAAAAGAAATAGAATATTTAGATAACTCAGTATCATAGAAAACTGAACAAGATATGAATGAAATCCCAAAGGGAAAACAGGACCAGATGGTTTCACAAGTGAATTCTATTACACTAAAAAAATAATTGCAATTTACATAATCTATTTGTAAATAAAGGAAAAGAAGGAATCCTTCTAAACACTTTTGAGGACACAAATATGAGCCTAATACCTAACCCAGGGAGAGGCAAGGAAGAAAAAGAAAACTCGGGACTATTTCTGAACATCAACACAAAAATTTAACTAAAACATTAATAAAGCACTTAACATTTTAAACGGTTATATTCTATAACTAGGTTGGATTTATGCCAAGAATACAGAGTTTTATCCATTTATGAAAACTATAAGCATAACAGACCAGATTAATAACAAAAAATAACAAATAACTGCATCATAATTTCAATAAATGCTAAAAAATTTCTAACAAAATATAAAACTCTTTTCTGTTAAAAATACTAAAACACATAGAAATAAGTGGAACTTGCTTTAATATGGTACAGAATATATGCCTAAAATCCAAGAACCCTTGCTGAGGACTAACATACTTGACCTTCTGGCTAGGGGGACCAAGGTAGTATGTTATAAATGCAGTATCCCACAACTATTCCAGGGGACCAATGATGAACCTTGCTATATATCTCCTGACAAGTGTTGTATTCAAAGTATAGAATGAAGTATACAGGGTATACATTTTGAGATGCATTTAAGGTAAAAATCTGTTTTGACTTGATTAGGAGCATTTGTTACAAGAGATATCCTGGTATTCTGGAGATATAACCATTGGATCTGAGTGAAGCAAGAATGTAATTGGCGCAAATGTACCTTAGGGAAGTTCATTGATTGGATTCCTCCCAGGAAAGGTCCTCAGTCCTACTTTGTATTCACTATTATTAACAATAATAGTTTCTATTTAAATAGTGTTTTCAAGTTTGCAAAACACTTTATACATGTTCAGGAAGGGGGGAGAGGGGAATTGGGAGGTTTTAAGACTAATTTCTCCTAGCTCTATTCCTGATTCTGTTCTCCAGACACTGCCCTCCTACCCTGGAGATACCTCTTCCCCTGTGGCTGGCCTCCTGTTCCCATTGGCAGCCCCTCGTTCTCTCCTTTCCATCTGCATGCACCACTCTTCAGCTTCCTTTAATAAACTCTTCTCTTCCAGCAGAATACAAGCTCCTTGAGAGTTGGAACTGTCCATTTGTGTTCGTATCCCTAGTGCTTAGCACCAGGCCTGGCACACAGCAAGGGCCTCATGAATGCTCTGTTATGTCTAGCTAGCTAGTTACTTCAGCTGACTGTCTCAAAGACCACAATGCACCATAATAAACTAGACACAAAGATGAACCACAGTGATGCAGCTGCCCAATACCAATAAAAATTCTGCTGTAAAACACAAGTTCCCAGGAGAATGCTAGGTACTTCCATCACAGAAACTTCCCAATAAACAATGATTCCCCTTAATTTATCTATAACAAATACCACTTATGCATGGTTCTTTGGCACCAACTCACATTACACAAAAATATCAGTACCATTTCTTGTTCTACCTAACACGAGAAGGTGAAGATGGCAGCACAGCTTTTCCAGAAGAATTGGAATCATCACTATGGGAATGGAGGGTTCCTGCTATGCTACATGCAGCATCATCCCCTACAACTATGGAATTTTCGATACCAGCCCTTTTTCTGGCAATTGGAAGGGTTCCCCCACACTTAATGGTTGATGATGATATTGTTGGTGGCCAAAGCTCTATTATGGATACTCAGAAAAAAAGGAAGACCTAGGTCACATATGTCATTAGGTGGCTGAATCTAAGGGTAACTTGTTTTATCATTGCCTATGATAACAGCTCACATTGAAATGCACCATTTATTATTTCACAATGCTGCGAAGTGGTTGTTATTATACCCATTTTACAAATGAGGAAAAAGAGGCTCAGAAAGGGTCAGAACTTGACAAGTCCCACACAGCTAATAAGGAATTGAGGTGCGATTTATACCCAGGTTTTCCTAACTCCAAATACAGCATTATATCACTGAATATGAAACAAACCCTCTGAGTGACTCATTAAAATAACTGACCCAAAGGGCAATATGAAACTCAGAGAAGAGGAATGAATCACAGGTATGAATGGATATGTAGATGATAGATGAATGGATGGGTGAATACATGGGCAGATGGATGACTGAAAAAGCATTTAGCATTCATAATGGGACAAGCACTGTACAAAGACAAATACAACCAAGCAAAATAGTCTCTACTATCAAGGAGCTAGAAATTTGCGTGAAGAAAATACATAAAGGGAAGCCAGAAAGCAGCATTGGAGGAAGATGGAAAGAGAGCAGTAAGTGCATTATGGCATGGCTTGATAATGTCTGGAAGGTGATATGGCAGCCTGGTTCCAGGAAAAATAAGGTTTCCCCAATAAAAACCCAAGATATCAGGGGACAGAGTCCAAGGTCTGAAGGGAGGCAGATGAGAAAGATGGCCAAGATACATGTAGAATAATTTGAAATGTCCCAGAAGTTATTGGTGGCCTGGTTCCAGGCAGGATAAGGTGAAAGCTTATCTCTCAGAGTCTAGAGTTCCATGGAAATACCCAAACTCTGAGTTTCTAAGACCAGATACCCTACCCCTCTCTCATTTTTTTCTTGAACTGCTCTATTGCACACTGGCATTGCTAAACCCATCAATCATCAGCAATTCTATGCTGCTAAAGCCAAAGTTAAGTACACTGAAGTTGATCCCAGCCCCAAACAAGATTTACAGGTATCTTTCTCTAGAGTAATTGACTGTGTCTTCCCTTTCTTTAACTATATGAGAGGCTGAGTACCCTACATTCCTTTCCTGATGCTGATAAAGTTCACTTAATTCTATGCTATGCCTCTGCTCATTTGTTTATAGGCTGTATTATGGATACCAACCTGATGACAAGTCTGAATAACTGTAAGTGGCTCTAGTTTTCCTTCGGTAACAATCTGGAAATCGAAATTCTAATTGACATACGCATATTCCAGGATGATCAGTGCATGCCTAAGATAAAAAAACATTAAAAATGAAAATTTTCTTAAGCATAAATGCATGATTTGCATATTATTTGCATAAATGATTATTTGGATAACATTTCTGCATAATATTTTCTTTTATATATTTAATCAAAACAGTTTTAATGAACACAAAATTTGTATATAAATTTACATATAAACATTTATATATCTATATGCTTAGCTAAATTCATGTAGAAACAATCTGCTAGCAGCTACCGTGGCTGTGTAAAACCAATAACAACCAGCATACAGAAGGGCTGCTAACACAGGTTCTTTGATCTGCTTTACTAAGGAAAGTAATGTCAAAGGTTTAACAATCTCAATTTAATCACACATACAAATATATCTCACTTAATTCAAGAGGAAAAGCCAGCAACCTAAACTTCAAAGCAAATACAAACATACACAATACAAACAGACCAAATCACAATTCATAGTTACCAGGAAAGCATCAACATCTGGGTTTACAAGCCAGGGGCTCTTAAAATGTCTGCCCAGAGTCACATGCCACTCTTCCAGTGACTGAGAGCCCCAAGGGAGCACACCAACCTCTGAGTTTATATATCTTGTTCAGGGTCAAAGGGCGTCACAATGTGTGACTCAAACCCACGTGGCCTAAAAACATCCCAAATCTGGGGCGCAAACCCATGTGGCCTAAAAACGGTCCAAACCTGGGACTCAAACCCATGTGGCCTAAAATCCTCTAACATCACAAACATGTCACTCAAACCCATGCAAACCAGGCTTCCCACTGAGGCAAGGAGGTCACCAAAGATTCCTAATTTAATCAAAGAAACAAAGGCCAGACTCTTCAAAGGCACTTGATTAAATAAGTGCTAAGAGAGAAAACAGTAAAAAGAAAAAGTCCCACCTTAATTATCAATACAATTCATCATAGCAAAAAATTTTTAAAAAGCTAAAGAACTTCAAAAGAACTTCTTCAGGGTCAGTTAATGATTACCAATATTTCTCTAAACAGTCTAAATGGTGGCTATTTGACTAAATGGCTACTTAAATCCCAACAGCAGACCAACAAGTGCTAAGCACTGAACAAAGACAAAAAATAGTATCTGCCCTCAAGGAGATCACATTCTAAAGAGGGGGATAACATACAAACAGCTATATACATATGAGTTAAATATAGGGTAATTTGGAAGTAACTTCAGAGGGAAAGCATTAACATTAAGGGAGACTGGGAAAAACATCCTTTAAAAGATGAGATTTCAGCTGAGACTTGAAAAGATTCAGGGAAAACAAAAGTCAAAAGTGAGGAAGAAAAGCATTGAAGTCATGGAAGATAGCCATTGAAAATGCACAGATTTGGGAAATGGAGCATCTTTCGTGAGGAACAGCAAAGGGACCAGGGTCACTGGATTACAGAGTACATGGAGAGGAAAAGGGGAGTGTAAGCACAAATGGAAAGGTAGAGGACATGTTATGAAAGGTTTTGAATGTGAAACAGAGGATTTTATATTTGATCCTAGAGGTGATAGGGAGCCACTGGAATTTATTAAGTTGCGGCGGGGCAGGGGGAGCCAAGACGTGGTCAAAATTGTACTTTCGGAAGATCCCTATGAGAGTGGAGTGGAGGATGGACTGGAGTTGGGAGAGACTTGAAGCAGACAGACCAACAAAGAGGCTATTTCAATTGTCCAGGTTTGAGGTGATAAGGACCTTCACCAGGTTGGTGGCAGTGTCAGAGGAGACAAAGGGGCATATTCTAGAGGTGTTTCAAAGGTAAAATTGTCAAATTTGGCAAGAGAATGGAGATGGAGGTGTCAAAAGTTGAGGATGCTACCTAGATTGCAAGCCTGGGTGACTTGGAGAATGGTGGTACGTTCAATTCTTTTTTTTTATTTTTAGTTTACAACACACAGTTCTACATAATTTTGAGTTCCAGATTTTCTCCCCTCCCTCCCCCCTCCCTCCCCAAGATGGCATGGAATCTTATATAACTACCACATATAACTTCGCATTGAAATTAATTTATACACTAGTCAAGTTGTGGAGAAGAATTACGACCAATGGAATGAATCATGAGAAAGAAGAAACAGAACCAAAAAAAAACCCCAAAAACAAAAGAGAAGGAAAAAAGGGGGAAAAAAAAGGCGAGCATGAAGTGTGCCTCAATCTGCATTCAAACTTCATAGTTCTTTCTCTGGATGTAGATAGCATTCTCCATCGTGAGTCCTTTGGAGTTGTCTTTGTACCTTGTATTGCTGAGAAGAGTGAAGTCTGTCAGGGTTGGTCCTCACGGAACCCATATATCTGTGGTTGTGTATAATGTTCTCCTGGCTCTGCTCCACTCACTCAGCATTATGTCGTGTAGGTTTTTCCAGGTTGTTATGAAGTCTGTATCATCCCCATTTCTTATGGCACAATAGTATTCCATTACCTTCATATACCACAGCTTGTTCAGCCATTCCCCAATTGATGGGCACCCCTTTGATTTCCAATTCTTGGATACCACAAAAAGAGCCGCTATAAATATTTTTGTACATACGGGTCCTTTTCCCGCTTGTGTGATTTCTTTGGGATACAACCCTAGAAGTGGTATTGCTGGGTCAAAGGGTATGAACATTTTTATGGCCCTTTGGGCATAGTTCCAAATTACTCTCCAAAATGGCTGGATCATCTCACAACTCCACCAGCAGTTATGTTCAATTCTTAAGAGGAAAAATAATAAGAAGAGAAGATTTAGGGAGAAAGATAATAGGTTTAGCTTTGGACATGCTGAGCTTAAGATGACTATGAGACATTTAGTTTGAGGTATTCAAAAGACCTCTTCTTTTCTCCCTCCATACAAGAAGCAAGTAATATGAGAGCAACCAACATTTAATTTTAGAATTTTTTACTTTATCACTGTGTTTCTTCTTTGAATGATTTAACAGAACTTAAGTGTCTAGGTAAATTAGAAGCCACCTAAAAGGAAATGGAATAGACTATGCATTTGTAAGGTCTTAAGAGCACAAATTAGAAAAGTCTTGGGGTCTCAGGAGTTGCAAAGATCAGATTTGTTCCTATGAGGCAGAAGGTCTCTTAAGATAGTGGAGTCTTGTTGTTCAATAAAATACCAACTGAAGGTCAATCTTTATTTAAAAAAAAAACAACTTGTAACTATTTCTTTGACCTCTGAGGCTACTTTTCTGGGGAGAAGATGTTTTTTCCATTTTGATCAGAGAAAAATAAAACCATTATAATTAATTGGTATTGTATAAGAACATTCATGGTAATTTGAAAAGGAGAGATTCAGTGAAGAAAACTAGTTTTGTTGATAGGACTGGTATCAGATTGGGGAATAAAGAGGTAAGAGATTGAGAAAGTACTGAAAGAAAATGAAAATGATACCTATAGAATGATGCAATTATATCATCAGAAGATTAACTCCTCTTTTGATCTGAATGCTGTGAAATGATGAATTTAAGCTGTCACTTATTTTTTCATTATGGTTATAAAACTGAAGTATCTCCTTGGGTATATTTTGCTTTAAAATTGATGAGGAGGAAAATAAATACTGGTGTTTAAGAAAGTACAAAAGATCTTATAAATTCTCATTATCTATGAAATTCTTTGGGTATTTACCAGATCTTCAGTACTTTGAATCTTCAGCCATGACAAGGTCAAAAATCTTATCAGTTCTTTGAAAGGAGTTATAAGAATGTATGTGACTAATGAGAGCCTTATAAATTCTAAAATAGTAAATTGGTTTACTGAAGAACTGAGATTCCTTCCTCCAACACAAACACTCATAGCCAAACTGGGGGAGCAACTTGACTTACAAGTTCATTTTTAGTATACAAGTGATTTCTATGATGAATTGTCTAACTACTTATTATGAAAATTATGAAATTGTACTTGGAATATTTTTGCCTTAGGGGTTAATATGCAATACCTTAAGATACCTGGGGTAACAGAAGTCAGTGTTTTTTTGATTGTAAGTGAACTGTCATTCACTTTATATGAGATTTTCTTAATATTTACTGATTGATTAGTAAAATGATAAATGGATGCTTTGGAAAATATTTTGTATGTATTTCACACAAACACTAAAGATTTTTCTTTTTATTTTTATTTATTTATTTTTTTTGCTTTTTGGCAGGGCAGTTGGGGTTAAGTGACTTGCCCAAGGTCACACAGCCAGTACATGTGTCAAGTGTCTGAGGCCGGATTTGAACTCAGGTCCTCCTGACTCCAGGGCCGGTGCTCTACTGACTGCGCCACCTAGCTGCCCCAACACTAAAGATTTTTAATGTATATTTATTATTAATTTTTATTATTGCAACATGAAAGACCTTGTTATAATCTGTAAGCAGTGGAACTTTCTATGTGAAGTGGAACTGTAATTTTATTTGCTCTAAGTTTTGAATTCAGGCATAACTGATTGTTAAACAAGTTTAGCATTCAGGGGAAATGCCAAGAGCAACTCAAAGGCAGTGACTTTTTGGAAAAAAAAACTATCAATAGACGTAAATTACAGGGAAAAATTGAGAAGGATTTATGAAGGCAATGGCAGGATCCTCTTGATTCGGTTTCCCCATTGAGCTATTTCCTTTATAAATAATATTTCCCACCTGGCTGAGTCTGAGCCTAGCTATAATAGTCTCTGAATAATGTGGAATTCTATTATGTGGTTGGCTCTTCTAAAAGATATCTGACTTTTATCTAAAATTAAACAGAGTTAAGATAATTTTGACCTGTCATACCTATATTAGTTTAATCTGTGACTTTAGGCTTAGGCCTGAGGGATTAGTAAACTTCACCTTGGGAAAAGCAACAAGATTAAAATGTTTCCATTTGAGAACTAAGAAGTATGTGATTGGCTTTCAAATATTTTCCATTGGGTAAACAAATGTTCTTGGACCTGCAATAGCTATAAATGTACTAATAGCATTACAACAGGGGCAACTAGATGGCACAGTGAATAGAGCACCGGCCCTGGAGTCAGGAGGACCTGAGTTTAAATGCGGCCTCAAACACTTGACATTTACTAGCTGTGTGACCTTGGGCAAGTCACTTAACCCCAATTGCCTTGCTTTCCCCCCTCAAAAAAAAAGATAAATAAGATAGCATTACAAATTCTGTTGTTGTGCCTGTGGAAAACAATGGAAAAGGTCAAGTAAAGATGATGGTCCTAAATGATGTATTTTAAATTATATCCTAGGGACAATAGGGAATGACGGAACTTCTTTAAAATTCATTTAAATATCCGCAGATTCCTATTCATACGTATGCCTATATACACAGGCTTTGGATGTGTTTTAGTAATTGTTGCTAATGTTTCACATTGGATGGAGGCTTTTACATGTAGAATTATTTTAATTAGTGGTCAAGAAGTTTTTAAATCATGATTTTTTTTTCCTGTTAAAGGTCTCTCTATGAGAATATCAGTAGAAGAAATTATTTTACAAAGTTGGGTCCTTAAGGATGCATTTTAAAGATTCTTCTTTTAATTTACAGGTAGCATTATCCATAGCACAAACAGGTAAAGACAGAAAGAACAAATGGTATGTGAAGTTTGGGGACTCTCCAAAATTTTGGATGAGTTACAGTAGCTTAATTTGAAGTTCTTCCTATGGCTCTGATGTTTATAAGGTTAATTCTATAAGGGTTGCACTGCCTTTCACCACACGAGCAATTTACTGGAAAACCAGTGTGATTAAGTTCTGTAAGGTCTCTCTAAATCATACTAAATCTTTTTTTTAATTTTTTTTATTTTTGGTTTACAACACCTGGTTCTACATAATTTTGAGTTCCAGATTTTCTTGCTTCCCTTCCCCCCTCCCTCCCCAAGACAGCATGGAATCCCATATAACTTCCACGTATAACTTCGCATTGAATTAATTTGCACACTAGTCAAGTTATGGAGAAGAATTGTGATCAATGAAATGAATCATGAGAAATAAGGAACAGGACCAAAAAAAACCCAACCCAAAAACAAAAACAAAAGAGAGAAAAAGAAAAAAAAGGGGGGGGAGGGAAGGCTAGCATGAAGTGTACCTCACTCTGCATTCATATTTCATAGTTCTTTCTCTGGATGTAGATAGCATTCTCTATAGTGAGTCGTTTGGAGTTGTCTTTGTACCTTGTGTTGCTGAGAAGAACAAAGTCTGTCAGGGTTGGTCCTCACAGAATTCATATATCTGTGGTTGTGTATAATGTTCTCCTGGCTCTGCTCCGCTCACTCAGCATTATGTCATGTAGGTTTTTCCAGGTTGTTATGAAGTCTGTATCATCCCCATTTCTTATAGCACAATAGTATTCCATTACCTTCATATACCACAGCTTGTTCAGCCATTCCCCAATTGATGGGAATCCCTTTGAATTCCAATTCTTAGCTACCACAAAAAGAGCTGCTATGAATATTTTTGTACATATGGGTCCTTTTCCCGCTTGTGTGATTTCTTTGGGATACAACCCTAGAAGTGGTATTGCTGGGTCAAAGGGTATGAACATTTTTATAGCCCTTTGGGCATAGTTCCAAATTGCTCTCCAAAATGGCTGGATCAGTTCACAGCTCCACCAGCAATGTAACAATGTTCCAATTTTCCCACATCCTCTCCAGCAGTTATCATTTTCCTGTTTTGTTATTTTGGACAATCTGACAGGAGAGATATGGTATCTAAGAGTTGTTTTGATTTGCATTTCTCTAATCAGTAGTGATTTAGAGCATTTTTTCCTATGTCTATAGATATCTTTAATTTCTTCCTCTGAAAACTGCCTGTTCATATCCTTTGACCATCTCTCAATTGGGGAATGACTTATATTCCTATATATTTGGCTGAGTTCCTTGTATATTTTAGAGATGAGGCCTTTATCAGAGACACTAGTTGTAAAGATTTTCTCCCAATTTTCTGTTTCCCTCCTAATTTTTGTTGCATTGGTTTTTTTTTGTACAAAAACATTTCAATTTAACATAATCAAAATTATCTATTTTGCATTTTGTAATGCTCTCTATCTCTTGTTGGGTCATGAATTCTTTTCTTTTCCATAAATCTGATAAGTAAACTATTCCTTGCTCTCCCAAATTACTTATAGCATCAGCCTGTACTCCTAAATCATGAACCCATTTTGACTTTATTTTGGTATATGGTGTAAGATATTGATCTATGCCCAGTTTCTGCCCTACCATTTTCCAATTTTCCCAACAGTTTTTGTGAAATACTGAATTATTAGCCCAGAAGCTGGCCTCTTTGGGTTTGTCAAAGAATAGACTGCTGTAGTTGTTGACTTCTCCATCTTGTGTTCCTATCCTGTTCCACTGATCCACAACTCTGTTTCTTAGTCAGTACCAGGTACTTTTGATGACTGCTGCTCTATAATACAGTTTAATATCTGGTATGGCTAGGCCACCTTCTCTAGCATTTCTTTTCATTAACACCCTAGATATTATAGACCTCTTGTTCTTCCAGATGAGTTTTGTTATTATTTTATCTAGCTCTGTAAAATAATTTTTTGGTAGTTCAATTGGTATGGCACTGAATAGATAGATTAATTTAGGTAAAATTGTCATTTTTATATCCTACAACTTTGCTAAAGTTGTTCATTATTTCAAGTAGTTTTTTACTTGATTCTCTAGGATTCTCTAAGTAAATTATCAAATCATCTGCAAAAAGTGATAATTTAGATTCTTCTTTGCCTATTCTAATTCCTTCAATTTCTTTTTCTTCTCTTATTGCTACAGTTAATGTGTCTAGTACCAAATTGAATAGTAGGGTTGATGATGGACATCCTTGTTTCACCCCTGATCTTATTGGGAATGCATCTAGCTTATCCCCATTAGAAATAATGCTTGTTGATGGTTTTAGGTAGATGCTATTTATAATTTTAAGGAAGGCTCCATTTATTCCTATGCTTTCTAGTGTCTTCAATTGGAATGGGAGTTGTATTTTGTCAAAGGCTTTTCCCGCATCTATTGAGATGATCATATGGTTTCTTCTAGTTTTGTTGTTGATATGGTCAATTATGCTAGTAGTTTTCCTAATATTGAACCAGCCTTGCATTGCTGGAATAAATCCTACCTGGTCATAGTATATTATTCTCGTGAAAAGTTGCTGCAATCTTTTTGCTACTATTTTATTTAAAATTTTTGCATCAATATTCATTAGGGAAATTGGTCTATAATTTTCTTCGTTTTGACTCTACCTGGTTTGGGTATTAGTACCATATTTGTGTCATAAAAAGAATTTGGTAGGACTCTTTCTTCACCTATTTTCCCAAATAGTCTACAAAGTATAGGAATTAGTTGTTCTTTAGATGTTTGATAGAATTCACATGTAAAACCATCTGTCCCTGGAGATTTTTTCCTAGGGAGTTCATTGATGACTTGCTCAATTTTATTTTCTGAGATGGGGTTATTTAGAAATTTTACTTCCTTTTCTGTTAACCTGGGCAATTTATGTTTTTGTAGATATTCATCCATATCTCTAAGGTTGTCAAATTTATGGGCATACAATTGGGCAAAATAATTCCTATTGTTTTGATTTCCTCTTCTTTAGAGGAGAATTCAACCTTTTCATTTTTGATACTGGTAATTTGATTTTCTTCTTTCTTTTTTTTAATCAAATTGACCAAAGGTTTATCAATTTTATTGGTTTTTTCATAAAACCAGCTCTTTGTTTTATTAATTCAATAGTTTTCTTGGTTTCAATTTTATTAATCTCTCCTTTGATTTTCAGTATTTCTAATTTGGTATTTAATTGGGGATTTTCAATTTGCTCTTTTTCTAGCTTTTTCAGCTGTATGCCCAGATCATTGATCTCCTTTTTCCCTATTTTATTCATGTAAGCATTTAGAGATATAAAACTTCCCCTAAGAACTGCTTTTGCTGCATCCCATAAGTTTTGGTATGTTGTTTCATTATTATCATTCTCTTGAATGAAGTTATTAATTGTTTCCCTGATTTGTTCTTTGGCCCATTCATTCTTTAGAATTAGATTATTTAGTTTCCAATTAATTTTTAGCTTATTTTTCCATGGTAATTTGTTACAAATAATTTTTATTGCATTGTGATCTGAAAAGTATGCTTTGACTACTTCTGCCTTTCTGCACTGGATTGTGAGGTTTTTATGCCCTAGTACATGGTCAATTTTTGAGTATGTGCCATGTACCGCTGAGAAGAAAGTATATTCCTTTTTATCGCCATTCAGTTTTCTCCAGAGGTCTATCATATCCGCCTTTATTAAAATTCTGTTTACCTCCTTAACTTCTTTCTTATTTATTTTGAGGTTAGATTTATCAAGTTAAGAAGGGAGGAGGTTGAGGTCTCCCAATATAGTTTTGCTCTCTATTTCTTCCTGTAACTCCCTTAACATCTCCTCTAAGAATTTGCATGCCATACCACTTGGTGCATATATGTTAAACAATGATATTGCTTCATCGTTTATGGTGCCTTTTAGCAGGATGTAATGTCCTTCCTTATCTCTTTTAATTAAATCTATCTTTACTTTTGCTTTGTCTGAGATTAGGATTGCTACTTTAGCTGAAGCACAATATATTTTACTCCAGCCTTTTACCTTTACCCTATGTGTATCCCCCTGTTTCAAATGTGTTTCTTGTAAACAGCATATTGTAGGATTATGGTTTTTAATCCATTCTGCTATCTGCTTCTGTTTTATGGGAGAGTTCATTCCATTCACGTTCACAGTTTTGATTTCTATCTGTGTCTTTTTCTCCATCCTATTTCCCCCATTTATGCTTTTATTTCTCCCTTTCCCCCTCCCCTCCTCAACAAAGTTTTGCTTTTGACCACCGCCTTCCTCAGTTTACCCTCCCTCTTTATTCCCCTCCCTTATCTTACCATTTCCCAATTGCTACTTCTCCCCTCCCTTCTGACCACCCCGCTCCCTTTTATCCCCCTTTCCCCTCCTACTTCCTGTAGGACAAGTTAGATTCCTATACTTATCAGGGTATGTTATTCCCTTCTTGAACCAGATCAGATGACAGTAAAGCTCAAATATTGCTCTTCTCCCTCCCTTCTTTCCCTCTACTATAATATGTTTTTGTGCCTTTTCATTTGGTGTAACTTACCCTTTTCTACTACCTCCTTACCTCTTCTCTCATAGCCCTCCCTTTACATCTCTTAATTATGTTTTTTATCCTTATATCACTTATTTTATACAGGCACAAACAATCTATGTGTATCCCTTTCAATTGTCATAATAGTTGTACTATTCTCAAGACTGACGTATATATGTATATATATAAAATATACATAAGATGATATAAGCCTATATAAAGATGCAAATAATTTGCCCTTATTGATTAATAAGGTTTGTGGGGGTTTTCCCCCTGTTTACCTTTTTATGTCTGTCTTGAGTTTTGTATTTGGAGATCAAATTTTCCATTGAGTTCTGGTCTTTTCATCATGAAGGCCTAGAATTCCCTTATTTTGTTGAATGTCCATCTCCTTGCCTGAAAAATTATGCTTAGTTTTGCTGGGTAGTTGATCCTTGGTTGTAGTCCAAGTTCCTTTGCCCTTCGGAATATCATATTCCAATTTCTCCTGTCTTTTAATGTGGAAACTGAGAGATCCTGAATGATCCTGACTGTAGTTACACGATATTTGAATTGGTTCTTTTTGGCTGCTTGTAGTATTTTCTCCTTGACTTTGTAGTTCTGAAATTTGGCTATAATATTTCTTGGTGTTTTCAGTTTGGGATCTCTTTCAGGGGGTGATGGGTGAATTCTTTCAATGACTATTTTGCCCTCTGGTTCTAGGACCTCTGGACAGTTGTCTTTGATAATTTCTTTGAAGATACTGTCAAGGTTCTTTATTTCATTGTGGATTTCCAGTAGACCAATAACGCTTAAATTGTCTCTCCTGAATCTATTTTCCTGGTTAGTTGTTTTCCCAATCAGATATTTCACATTTTTTTCTATTTTTTCATTCTTTACATTTTGTTTTACTACTTCTTGATGCCTCATAGATTCATTAGCTTCCACTTGCTCAACTCTAATTTTTAATGAGTTAGTGTCTTCATTTTGCTTTTGAGTCTCCTTTTCCAATTGGTTGATTTTACCTCTCAGAGTGTCATTTTTCTCTATTTAGATTCTGAATCTCTGTAGCCATTTCACCAATCTTATTCTTTAAGGGACTTGATTTCATCAGTGGATTTTTTTCCATTTTTTCCATTTTTTCTTTTACCTCCCTAATTTGGTTTTTAAAATC
Organism: Trichosurus vulpecula; assembly: GCF_011100635.1. Taxonomy (NCBI): domain Eukaryota; kingdom Metazoa; phylum Chordata; class Mammalia; order Diprotodontia; family Phalangeridae; genus Trichosurus; species Trichosurus vulpecula. The sequence continues at coordinate 304,527,896 of NC_050575.1, forward strand.
CTCCTTCAACTCTTCCAGCAATGCTTTTTGGGCTGGAGACCAGTTCACATTACCTTTTGAGGTATCAGATGTAGCTATAGTGTCATTGTTATCCTCTTCCAAATTGGTATTTTGATCATGCCTGTCTCCATAAAAAGAATCAATGGTCCTCGGGTTTTTTGTGTTCTTCTTCATGTTGGTTAGCCTTTTCCTGGCTTTACAATAAATTTCTGCCTTTGGGGCTCAGGCTCTCTGTCCCAGCTTTCTTATTCTGGGGATTGTGAGTCTAGTTGTTGACTTTGTGAATTATAGCCTTCAGTTTCCTGAGGTGTGGGGGAGAGGTCTGGCTCCCTGATGTCTCTTCCCCTAGGGTTGCTCTCCAGCACTGTGGCTCTTCAGCAGTGGTCTCAGCTTTTTATTGTTTGAGCTGGTGTGGGCACTTCCCCTAGGGGAGCAAGATTATGTCTGGGCTCCTGGTGTTGACCCCTGCTGGCTCTGCCCCTCTGGGACTCAGGTACTGCCACTACTCGGCCACTGAAGCCCCACTTCTATCTCCTCTGTTCCAGCGTTCTTTTTTTCCAGAGGAATTCTCTGGGTGAAGGGGGGAGGAATTAGAGCCATTTACCTGGCCATTATGTCTCCCGGAAGTTCAAGAAGCCCCATTTCATACCTTTGGGCTGCAAGCCTCAGGAGTTGGTGTTTCACGGCCGGTGGCATTGCGCTGCCTCTTGTTGCTTCCACAGACTGCCGTCCTATGTTGGGAGCCCTGGGGATCTCCGCCGGTTTTGGGCACCCAGCTTTCTCCCAGCCTGTCTCCCACATGGGTTTCCCAGCCGGCCACTTCTGCTTTGGTGCCTTCTGGAGCAGCTCCACACACCGAGCACTCTCCAAGCCTACAGATTCGTTCCTTCGGCTTTTCAGACTCTCCTGCCTTAGAAATTTGTCCCACTCAGACTGCTCGCAGTTTCTAACTCTCTCAAAACTGCTCAAATTCCCTTTTTTATAGGAATCTGACAGACTTTGTGAGAGAGCTCCGGTGAGACACTGTTTTCATGTGGACATCTTGGCTCCACTCCCCAATCATACTAAATCTTAAAATTAACAGGTTTAAGCAGCCTAGTATACACTACATTTGCATTCACACACACATATAATATATATACATATATAATACCTATCTATCCATGCGTTATATATGTATATATAATTCTTTTTTATTCTGTATTTGACAAACATCAACAAAAATGAGCATTTCCATATACAAAGAATAGAAAAAATTGCTTATGAAACTACAAATCAACATTACACACAACTTGAAATTCTTTTCAAACTATGCAATAAATTCAACATGTTTCAAAGTTTCAAAGTTGTCCTCCTTGTTTGTGTTTCCCTTCAAATCTTTTTTCTTCGGTCCATTTTTTGTAAATGTTGCAATGACTTTTTTCCCCTTGATCTTTTTTCTTGTTTTGGCATCACTAGTCATGGTGATGTCCCTCCAGAATCTTCCCCTCAACTTAAAAAAAACCAAACATCAAAAAACCTTGAAACAAATAAGCAAAACAAATCTATATATTGGCAATGTATGAACGTATTTGTGCTTTCAGTCTTCCTAATTTTCTCTTAGTCTCTCCTTTCATCATTTCTTATGGCACAATAATATTACATTACCTAAATATCATAATTTGTTCAGCCTTCCCCCAAGTGATATGCACCTACGTTGTTTCTTGTTCTTTGCTCCAACAAAAAAAAATGCTGTGATAAATATTTCTGTACGAGTGGGTCTTTTCCCCCTATCTTTGGTCTTTTTGGATTATAAGTTTAGTAGTAGTATCCCTATTCGTTCAAAATTTAGTGATATTTTAGTCATAGTTTCAAGTTGCTTTCCAGAATGGTTAAACCAATTCACAGTTTCACCAAAAATGCACTAGTGTATCTGTTTTCTCACTGCCCCTATGATTATCATTTTCCTTTTTGTCTTCTTTCCCACCTGATGGGCATGAGGTAGAAATTTAGATTTGTTTTAATTTGCATTTCTTTATTAGTTATGCATTTTTTCACATAGCTATTGATAGTTTAATTCAGGTTTCTTCCTTTAAGAACTGCCTATTCATAGCCTTTGATGATTTATCTGGTGGGGAATCTATCACATATTCATCTCCAACTCTCCGAATCTTTACCTTCTTTCAAGGTAAAATTCAAGTGCTACCTCCTATAAGAGACCTCTCCTGATCCCTCAGTTCTGGTACCACCCCTCCCCCCAATTACTTTGTGTTTAATGGGTTTATGTTTTGTACTTACTTATATGTATACATGTTGTTTCCTTCAACAGGAAATTCCTTCGGGGTAAGCATTGTTTCACTTTTGCCTTTTTATTTCCAGTGCCTATTGCTGATGGGTACTTGGGTGCTTGTGCGTGGACCCTAATTCTAACATCACATTTCTCCTTAACCTCTACTTGGGTGCCTGTTCCTGGACCCCAATTCCAAAACCACATCCAGTTCCAAAATCACATCTCTCCCTAGCCTCAAAATACTATCTCAGGCAATTCCTCTCTAGTTCAAGGTCAGCATGTATTAGCAAAATACTTATCTCTACTCCTGATACTGCATCCAGCTGTACCTATAGAATTTATTAGTTTGGACTCCCCATGTATGTGCTAATTGGCTGTGCACTGGGCTAAAATGATATTTACTACTTACTGACCTTACTGATATGTATCCCAGACATAGTCAAATGTATACTCCCTTACATTCATCTTGCCTAACAAGACATTTGATGGAAGCAACCTGTATATTTCCAGTCAACCCTGACTGTTAGTTGATTTAGTAATGTTTCAAGGCAAAAACCACACCCCCAGGTCACCCCACCTTGGGCTATTTCCCAGTGAACTCTGGGTAAGATACCTGTGCAGTAGATAGAAAAAGTGCATGTTCCTTTAAGAACTGACCACCCCTTAACCACTCCTTAATCCCCAAAACACCTAATTGACATGTTTCACCCCAAAGTATTGTATATAAACTTACCCTGTCCCCCTGTAAGGTTGCAGTTTCCCTAAGAACACTTGCCTGCTGTAAAGCATAATAAATCTTTGCCACCTTGACTTAAAGAATGCTTGAGATTGTGAATTCATTCCAGACAGGCCCAACCCTCTCCAGTACTCAAGTCCTTGACGGGTACTCCCCCTCAACTACCCTGTCTGGGAACTCCAGTCTTGGGGTTCCTGGACCTTGTCTCCCTCAACATCACAATGCCTAGTACATAGTGAGTACTTAATATTTGTTGAATGAGTAATTAGGCAAACAATTGGCAATTATTGAAATCTACTCAATTTTAAGTCAGGGGAGTTGGATTTTAATCTTAACTTTGCTACTTAATACATATATACCCTTGGACAATACATAATCTCCCTCAGTCCCATTTTCCAATTATATAAAATATTGTTAATGATTTCTGTGATAGCAATGAGAGTACCTTATAATGACCCTTCCTTGAGTTGAGGAATATCATTTTAGAATAAGCCTCTATTTCAGTATAAATGGGAAGTCAAGTGTCTGGTTCCTATGTTTTGGTTCTCCTTAACCTCAGTCCTTTTACAACAATCAATTTTTTTGTGGCCAATGACAGAAGAGCAGATTTTCTCTCCCCAGAAACACAACAAACTGCCATCAAAGCCACTGACTGGGTTGTGAACCCAGAATGCTTATGTATTTTCTATATACAATAACTACCTGTAGGAAATGGCTTGCATCGAGAAACCCATTTGCTCCATAGAGATGTCCTTTTTCTATGGACCAACAAATGCTATGTCTTGAAAATGAATGAAATAAAGCCTTCTACCGATTTACACTAAAATTTAAACAGTATTTTCTGAGCCAGGCTTAGCTCAGTGAAGTCCAGTTGCTGGGCTCAGGTTTAGAAATCAATGAATACTCTTGGACCAAAAAATGCAATAAAAACAACTTTACTTAGACCTGAGGTTAAAAAAGATAAAATTCATAAAGTTAAAAAGTATACTATTTCAAATAAAATATTACTTCCCTCTTTATAGTCACAATGGCAATAAACATGGTTAGATCATAAAGTCTCTGTTATCCTTTTATAAGGTTTAAAGAAGATTTTAATCAAGTTTGATAGAACTGGAGGCAGTAGACAACTCTAAGGAGTGCAACAGCAGACCAGTGGAATTCTGCTAAACCCTGGGGTTTGCCTTTTACACCTCAGTCAGCAAGGAAACCAAAGCAATAACAATCCTAAGAATGCTCTCCCCACCTCTTCAAAGGTAAAACGGCTCTATTAATAAAAGTGCAACCCCTACGTTGCAATGAGTTTTCTTTCCACAACATCTCTAAATTCCCTTCGAATAAAAAATTGGGGTCTGTGATCCTATGAACCCTTAGTAAATTGACCAGCACAGGACCCACTTTTTAATCTCTTCAGCCCCACACAAATACAAGTACAATATGGCCAACAAGCAGACACCTGCAAAGGAATTCCATTCTAATGGGGATAACAAAGCACCAGATCTATCTTCCCTGGGACTAGAAACTCAGGCACTGGCTGAGAAGGAAACCTGTACTCAGGTACAAAGGAAAGGAGGTTTAGCTACTTCAAGACAAAGAGGACTGAAATTTCAGCTTCACTAAAACTGTATCCTTCACTGTGGATACAGGCTCTCCAGAAGGAAAAAAATTAGGATCATGTTCTGTTTAACCATCACAAAAGGGCAACTTTTTTGGAGGTCTAGGTACAGGAATGGGGTAGAGCACCCTAATTGAACATAGGCTATCATTTCTAACACTATGGCTAATTCCACAGCTATGTAGAAATAAACTGATGACATGACAGATGAAACTGACTCTATCTGCTACATCCCTCCAATCTTCCCAGCCTCCTTGGAGTAGGGAATTGAGGGAACAAGCAACTAGAAGGTCATTGTCATTGACTTGTATCCAAGAATGATGCTGGTAAATGTTTAACAACCAGCCCTCCCCACCCCCAAAAATAAGCATGACACATTTTTAAGTTTAATCAGCGTTGTTAACATTTTCTCCATCACCTTTTAAAGTCTAGAAATTGACAAAACTACAAATCTAGCCTTAATTTGTAGCATTTGCCAATTTCTGAGGTGTAAAAGCTCATACTAAAAATTTGACAATAGGCTCTCCAGAACTGGTTCAACCCAGCTCCAGGACACTTCTGCCTGTATCCAAAGGCATAGGAGCTATAGCATAGAGCATCTTAGCCTATGTTAGCAAGTTCACGTATATACCACAGATTCTATGCCCCTTAGAAATCACTGATTTGTACTTTTATATTCATAGATTGGATAATTATCTTAAAACTTTCATCCTAAACTAGCCTTAGCTGTTTTTTAATACAACTGTAAATTCTGAAATGATATTCATAAGTACTAAAAATGATGATGATAAAGGAAATACCTAAATCACAAATTATAGTATACCAAATGACACTACTGAATTAAAATGATGTTACTTACTCCACGTGCATAGCACCTTTCTTCTGAACAAGTTTTTGCCTCCTTTATGAGATTATTCATATATACACACTCAGAATTAAGACAAAACTAAAAAAAAAAGTCCATATCAGATGGGCCAAGTCATCTTAACTTTCTATTAATTTTTGTACAAAAAAATCAATAATTAAAGATTGTCAGAATTTGAGATGAAACAAAAATTTATGTGGACATGACCACTTAATTATTGAAAGACAGTATTAAGTACACATACAAATAAATGTTATTTTTTATATCAATGTAGTCCCTATGTCTGTTTAAGGAAGTTAGAGATTTCAAGACATGAGAATCTCTGTTATAACATTGAACATTATTAACCTGTGTAATGATAACATGAAAAGATGACTAAACTATTTATCATCAGAGGACCTGAATTCTAGCATTGGCACTGCCATTGTATTAACTATGTTGACAGTTGGCAAGATATTTTATTTCTCTAACACTTAACTTCCTATTTCTATTCCCATCCCATTTCTATCTCCATAAAGGCAGTAGATAAAGTAACAGGCCTTGGATTCAGGAAGAAAGACCTGAATTCAAATGTGGCCTCAGACACTTATATGACTCTGGGAAAGTCACTTAACCTCTGTTTGCTCCAGTTTTCCCAACTGTAAAATGGGGATAATAATAGGACCTACTTTGCAGGGTTGTTGTGAGAATCAAATGAGATAAGTGCTTCAATCAGTGCCAGATACATAGAAGGCATTATGTAAATGTTTATTGTCTTCTCCTCTTTCCCTATATCTATTTGGTAAAAAATGGGTATAATAATACCTAATAATAATGCCTCACAGAGACTTGATGAGGAAGTGCATGTGAAAGTACTTTAAAAACCATAAAGTATTACAAAAATATAAAGTATTCTTTATTTGATATCTTTGAAATAATAAAAAAACATAAAATTTCCAAGTAGATTTTACTACTTTTATTAACCTTCATCATAACCATTGGTTAAACTTGCTTCATTTATTTTTTTTTAGAAAATATAGCTTTCAATATCAAATAAAAGGTTCCTTGCCTAAAGAACCATATTTTCCAACTCAATAATAGCATGCCATAAGCTGGATTTACTGAGCTTTTAAAAGCTCTATACCTAAATGTAGTATCTGGGAGTCATGGCCTGTGTTCCCTATGTCCAGAGCAGCTTTGGTTTATCTTGGTTCTCAACAATGTTACGGTCAGGAGTGTAGTTTAATAAATGAATTTTCAGCCTCCTAATTTCATTGTACAAGTTCTGGATTGCTATGATTTAAACTGTAATTTATATTTACATGTGTAAATTCTTATAAATATAGATCATATCAGTATTGTCCTGAATAAGTGACTTTCAAAATGGAAGTGCTCCTGGAATCATCCTGGGGACCCTTGAGGGATAGTACAGTTCTAAGTTTAAATCTGTGACTCAGAGAAGGCATAATAGGCTACAGAAGTAACAAAGCCACTATGGCCAAGCAAGATTGGTGGCAAGATTTCTGGGTATTCATTGAGGAATGATCTGTTTATATTTTCCTCATATTCTGTACTGAAAAAAAAGTGAACTTCTATGTTTTAATAGAAAATAAATACGTAATATTTTCTTAAAGAGATATTAATTATTTACCTTATTACTATCACATGGATTTCCATTTGCCATCAGCATTGGATCTGGAGTATTTAGCTGAAACTTGTGATCTAAACTTATACATACAGTGTTTAGCACAAAACTATATATCACAGCAACATTTTCTCGAACATATGGTTTTCGATATGGGTATGTACAAATTAACTTTCCACAGAGGAGATTCCTACAAATATAAAAAAGAAATTGTTAAGCACATAGTGGGAGAACCCTAATCATCTGATTTCTAATGATACCATTTGATGAAGTTAAACAATGTGAGGGGGACAGGCAACAGAGACAATAGAATATTAAATGAAGTGTAAAGATGTAAAAACATTAATCAGTCAAGCCCGACAGAATTAGAGGGTGGCTTTGTTACCCTTTTATAAGTTTAAAGAAGTCTTCAGCCAACCTTGATAGAATTAGAGGGTAGATAACATTCAGTCTAGACAATAGATAACTCTGAGGAGTGTGAGGTCTGCAAAGACAAAGAAGGAAGGACTTAACGAAGAAGAACCTGTGAGTTCACCTTTCTAAATCTATAGTTCACAAGCTTCCACCAGTGTACTTATCTTTAATAGTCAGTCAGTTGTATCAGCAAGGCAATAATCACAGTATAGATGATAATTGTCAAAAATGCCTATGTGGTTCTGTATAGCAAAATATATGAGACTCTCCACATAGAAGGTAGAAGAAGTAAACCATTTATTCAGACACCAGAGAACCAGATCCTAAAACCAATTAAGTCTACAACATCACAGCAGAGAACCCCTCCATCCCACAACCTTCCACCCCCTACTGGGGCCTTGCCATCAACAAGCAAACTTAGAGCACAGCTATCATACATCTGCTATCTTTCCCTCAGCTCTGACTGTTATAACTGCTCTCGTAGCATTTCCTGTGACACAATTTCCTTTTTCTCTCAGCAAGCTGCTCCCACCACATGTGACTTAGACTTCCTGTGATATAAGCAGGTCCCATGGCCTATTAATGGGTGGAAAAGATCTTCACATCTAAATTGCTATTACACCAGTAGATACAATTAGCTCAAAACAAAGACATTTACTGAGATGACATCATAAGAATAGTAGCTGCAAAACATACTTCCCAAAATCCTGGGCTATGCATTCTTGAGCTGTTGTAGAGACATGATTCCCACTGAAGAAATCACTAATCCTTCTATTTATCAAAGTAAATATTTTCAAAACATACCTCCAGTTACAGAATTTAAATCTATTTTCTCCTTGCCGGCCACAATTCCCAAACCTATCTTGCTGACTATTGATTTCTTCATAGCAGGCAAAGGGACCATTTTTGGAACCTGAGAATTTAGAAATAAAATTAGATAACCACTTTCTTTCTCACTCAGACTACATTTTCCACATATTTGTCCATATGCGTGGTGTGAACTCCCTGACTGGTATAGCCAAGGATCTTTCTGGAAGTATGAATGGGAAGAAAAGGCATATGTCAGGGTTGTCCAACCTTAGGTTTTTATTGAAACAATAGACAATATATCTTGATTTGCCATTTTAGTGAGAGCTCTGCAGTAGCTTGACTTCATTTACTAAAACATTTATGTAAATTTCTATACTTACACTGCAGGCCGCATGAGGCCCACAGGCAGCATTTTGGACAGTCCTGGCATATGTGAATAATTATCACATATCTGTCATTGCATAACATAATACCTCACATCCTGTCTCTGCTTGTTGATGATTCCACTATGTCTCAAAGCCCATTGATTTGGTGATAGTTCAACTTTAGTCCTAAAATAACAAGGCACCTACATGGAGTACCACTAAATTGAGAATGTCTTCCTGAACCTGCAAATGGTAACTCTGAATGATGAAATGCACTGGAAAATGCAGTAAATAGTAAATTTTCTAGCCAAACAGAAGAGGTTGGTGATTTGGAGCCTGAATTAATCATTATATTATATATGAATTATTATTAAGAATCCACCAATCACCTCCTGAAAGAGATCCCAAAATGAAAAGTCCCAGGAACATTACAGCCAAATTCCAGATCAGATCAAGGATAAAATATTGCAGGCAGTCAGAAAGAAACAATTCAAATATTGGGGAGCCACAGTCAGGATGACACAGGATTTAGGAGCTTCTGCATTAAAGGATCTGAGGGCATGGAACATGATATTCTGGAAGGCAAAGGAGCTAACCAACTTTGAGGGGATAATACCAAAAAAATTAAGGAGTGAGAAACAGGATTAACACTAGCAACAGGAGTAAGGGAGAGGTAGAATGGGATAAAATGAAGAGGTACAAAAGACCTATTACCATGGAGGGTAAAATGAAAAGGTGAGCAATGGGCATAGCTCGAACCTTACTATCATCAAAATTGGCTCAAAGAGGGAACAACATACACAATCAGTTGAGTATAGAAATCTATCTTACTCTATAGGGAAGTAGGAGAAAGATAACTAACAAGGGGCGGCAGGGGGTGGGGTGTGAAGACTGACCAAAGGGAGGGCAGATTGGGGGAGGCAGTGGTCAGAAGCAAAACATGGTGGAGGAGGGAAAGGCTGCAAGGAGATAGAGAAGGACAAATCAGAGGAAAAATAGGATGGACGGAAATACACAGTTAGTAATAATAACTGTGAATGTGAATGGGATGGACTCTCCCCTAAAATAGAAGTGGATAGCAGAGTGGATTAAAAAACACAATCCTACAATATGTTATTTACAAGAAACACATTAGAAGCATAGAGGCATACACAGAGTAAAGGTAAGAGACTGGAGAAAAATTTATTATGCTTCAGCTGAAGTAAAATAAGCAGGGGTAGCAATCCTGATCTCAGACAAAGTGAAAACAGATATAATTAAAAGAGATAATGAAGGAAACTACATCTTGCTAAAAGGTACCATAAACAATGAAGTAATATCAATGCTAAACATATATGCACCAAGTAGTATAGCATCCAAATTCTTACAGGAGAAGTTAAGTTGCAAAAAGAAATAGACAGCAAAACTATACTAGTGGGTAACCTCAACCTCCCCCTCTCAGAACTAGATAAATCTAACCACAGAAAAACAAGAAAAAAGTTAAGGAGGTGAATGAAATCTTAGAAAAGTTAGACACAGTAGACCTCTGGAGAAAACTGAATGAGGATCGAAAGGAATATACCTTTTTCTCAGCAGTACATGGCACCTACACAAAAAATGACCATGCACTAGGGCTGATGCAGAAAGGTAGAAATATTAAATGCATCCTTTTCAGATCATGATACAATAAAAATTACATGTAATAAAGGGTCATGGAAAGATAGACTAAAAATTAATTGGAAACTAAATAATCTAAACTTTACAAATCATAGTAACAATCAATAGCTTCATCTAAGAGAATGACAATAATGGGACAATATCTCAAAATTTATGGGATGCAGTGAAGGCACTTCTTAGGAGAAATATCATATCTGTAAATGCTTACATGAATAAAATAAAGTTAATATCAATGAATTGGGCATGCATATTAAAAGAACTAGAAAAAGAACAAAATAAAAATCCCCAATTAAATACCAAATTAGAAATTCTGAAAATCAAAGGAGAGATTAACAAAATTTAAATTTAGAATAAAACTAAAAGCTGGTTTTATAAAAAACAAAAAAATAGATAAACTTCTGGTTAATTTGATTTAAAATAAAAGAAAGAAGAAAATCAAATTCTGGCATCAAAAATGAAAAAGGTGAATTTACCACCAATGAAAAGGAAATTAAAACAATAATTATGAGCTATTTTGCCCAACAGTACACCAATAGATCCTTAGTGAAATGGATGAATATTTACAAAAGTATAAATTGCCCAGATTAAGAAAAGAAGAAATAAAATAGTCAAATAACCTCATTTCAGAAAAAGGAATTGAACAAGTCATCAATGAACTCTCTAAGAAAAAAATCTCCAAGGCCAGATGGATTTACAAATGAATTATACCAAACATTTAAAGAACAATGAATTCCAATACTATATAAACTATTTGGAAAAATAAGCAAAGAAGGAATCTCACCAAATTCTTTTTATAATACAGATATGGTGCTGATACCTAAATCAGGAAGAGCCAAAAGAGAGAAAGACAATTATAGATGAATTTCCCTAACGAATATAGATGTAAAAAATTTAAATACAATATTAGCCAAGAGATTACAGCAACTTATCACAAGGATAATATACCATGACCAGGTGGAATTTATACCAGGAATGCAGGACTGGTTCAATATTAGGAAAACTATCAGTATAATTGACCATATCAGTAACAAAAATAACAGAAATCATCAATAAATGTAGAAAAAGTTTTTGACAAATTACAACACCGATTCCTTTTAAAAATACTAGAGAACATAGGAATAAATGGAGTTTTCCTTAAAATGATAAGTAGTATCTATCTAAAACCATCAGCAAACATTACACGTAATGGGGATAAGCTAGAAGCATTTCCAATAAGATCAGGGGTAAAACAAGAATGTCCATTATCACCACTGCTATTCAATATTGTACTAGAAATGATAGCTTTAGTAACAAGAGAAGAAAAAGAAATTGAAGGAATTAGAATAGGCAATGAAGAAACAAAGCTATCATTCTTTGCAGGTGATATGATGCTATACTTAGAGAATCCTAGAGAATCCACTAAAAAACTTCTTGAAATAATCAACAACTTAAGCAAAGTTGCAGGATATAAAATAAACCCACATAAATCATCAGCATTTCTATATATTATTAACAAAGCCCAACAGCAATAGATAAAAAGAGAAATTCCATTTAAAGTTACTGTAGACACTACAAAATATTTGAGAGTCTACCTGCCAAGACAAACCCGGGAACTATATGAACACAATTACAAAACACTTTTCACACAAATAAAGTCAGATCTAAATAATTGAAAAAAACATCAGTTGCTCATGGGTAGGCCAAGCTAATATAATAAAAATGACAATTCTATCTAAATTAATTTACTTATTTAGTGCCATATGAATCAAACTACCAGAAAATTATTTTGTAGAACTAAAAAAAAAATAACAAAAATTCATCTGGAAGAAGAAAAACGTCCAGAATATCAAGGGAATTACTGAAAAGAAATTAAAGGGAAGGTGACCTAGCCATACCAGACCTTAAGTTGTATTATAAAGCAGCAATCATCAAAACTACTTGGTATTGGCTAAGAAATAGAGCAGTGGATCAATAAAATAGGATAGTTACACAAGACACAATAGTCAATGACTACAGTAATCTACTTTTTGATAGACCCAAAGACTCCAGCTCCTGGGATAAGAACTCACTGTTTGGCCAAAAAAAAATTCTGGGAAAACTGGAAATTAGTATAGCAGAAACTAGGCAAAGAACAATAACTTACACCTTATACCAAGATAAAGTTAAAATGGGTACATGATTTAGACAGAAAGGGTGATACCATAAGCAAATTAGGAGAGCAAGGAAAATAGTTTGCCTGTCAGATCTATGGAGAATGGAAGAATTTACAACCAAACAAGAGACAGTGAACATTATGAAATGCAAAATGGATGATTCTGACTAAATTGAAAAGTTTTACACAAACAAAGCCAATGCAACCAAGATTAGAAGGGAAGCAGAAAGCTGGGAAACAATTTTTACAGACAGTGTCTCTGATAAAGGCCTCATTTCCAAAATATATGGAGAACTGAATCAAATTTATACAAATACAAGTCATTCCCCAAATGATACATGGTCAAAGGATATGAACAGGCAGTTTTCACAGGAAGAAATTAAAACTAGAGTCATATGAAAAAATGCTCTAAATCTGGGCTGTCCAAAATGTGGCCCGAAGGCTGCATGTGGCCCACAGTGCAATTTATGTGGCCCACCTACAAGCATAGACATTTACATAAATGCTTTAGTAAATAAAGCTGAGCTACCACAGAGCTCTCTCTAAAATGGCAAATCAAAATATATTGTCTATTGTCTCAATAAAAACCTAAGGCTGGACAGCCTTGCTCTAAATCACTATTGATTAGAGAAATGCAAATTAAAGCAACTCTGAGGTAACACATCACACCTATCATATTGGCTAACATGACAAAAAAGGAAAATTATTAATGCTGGAGAAGATGTGGAAAAATTAGAACACTAATACATTGTTAGTGGAGTTTTGCGTTAATCCAACCATTCTGGAGAGCAATTTGGAACCCCAAAGGGCTATAAAACTGTGCATACCCTTTGACCCAGTAATACCACTTCTAGGTCTGTATCCCACTGAGGTCATTAAAATGGAGAAAGGATCCACTTATAGCAGCCCTTTTTGTGGTGGCCAAGAATTGGAGATTGAGGAGATGCCCGTCTACTGGGGAATAGCTAAACAAGTTGTAGTATATGAATGTAATGTAATACTATTGTGCTATAAGAAATGATGAGCAGGCCGACTTCAGAAAAATCTGGAAAGTTTTGTATGAACTGATGCTGAGTTAAGTGAGCAGAACCAGGAAAACATTGTGCACAGTAACAGCAACATTATGCAATGACCTACTTTGACAGACATATCTTTTCTCAGCAATGCAATGATCTAAGACAATTCCAAAAGTCTCATAATGGAAAATGCTGTCCACATCCAGAGAAGAACTATGGAGTCTGAATGCAGATTGAAACATACTATTTTCCCTTTTTTTCTTTGTTTTTTTTTTCATTTTTCCCTTTTGTTCTAATTCTTCTTTACAACAAGATTAATGTGGAAATGTGTTTAATATGATTGTACATGTATGTCTATGTCAGATTGCATGCCATCTGGGGAGAGGGAGAGGGGAAGGAGGGAGAGAAAATTTTAAACTCAAAATCTTATAAAAGTGAATGTTGAAAACTAACCCTAAATAATTATTTTTAAATAAGTGAAAAAAATTCCTACATTGGATATTACAGAATAACTAAATTATATCTGAATTCTAAGGTCTTACAAGATTGGAGCTAGTAGTCTTGAAACCACAATGACAGTTCCCCTTAAGAGAGGTCATAGCTTATAGAATTCATTGTTTGAGGGAAGTGAGGGGATTTGAACAGCAAGTAGTTAATTATGTGAATTTAATGTACCATACTGACTCCATCTTGTAACTCAACTCTGGAACTAGCTCAGTTCCTTTTCTATTCAATTATGAGTCTATTCGAATTTCTGCCTTTTGAGAAAACTTTAGTCAGTTGTGGAAATTGGGAGGAAACACTTAATGCATCATTTGAACCTAGCCCTATATGGCGGAGGAACTGGACCACCTCTATCTGCTTTAATCAAGGACTTAGGTTATACTGACAAGAAACCCAATCAGATCCAAAGATTGATGCAAAGAATATTCTCACAATTTTACATTTCAAGCAATCCATATGTCTTACCTTAAAACTGGCCCCAAAGTGATCAGTTATTGTTTCATATTCCTGTTTTTCCACATTCCACATTCATAGGCATTTGGGGGAGTAGGGCACCTCTTTTTCTGAATTCAGGGAATTGTACCTGTCTGTTCTTCCCCTCCCAGCTTGGAAAGTCCCTAATCTTTCCTCCAATTAGAAATTGGATTACCTAATATTGTATTGTTTTCTTTTAATTAATTGGTCTTATTTGATTGTTTTTCGGTATAAAAGTCTGTCTCCCCCTGTATTCAGGGTCCAGGGCTAAGCTAAGGAGGTCTGGTGCTAGTATGTTAGGCAATTACCATGCTTTTCTCAATAAATCAATATGCTCAGAAGATCAAACCTGTCTTTCTTCAGTTATTTCATCTTTCACTCACCACATAAGATTAAACCTGATGGTTTTGAGGCCCTTTAGGGAGTCTGTAAGCTAACAGAATATGGGAAAATATTGACAATAATATTTTTTGAAGGTTACTACACCACATAATATTTTGTCTACCACCAGTTTGTTTTTCTCTCTGATATGAAAACTCCCAAAATAATATTTTGTCTACCACCACCTTGTTTTTCCTCTCTGATAATAAATCCCCAAAATAATACTTTTCCCTGACACCTAATACACAATTCAGCTAGCTCCAGGGAGGCCACCTAAAATTATAGTATAAAAGCCTTGCTCTCAGAAGAACATTTACCACACTCCCTTCTCCAGCAGGAGCACCTCCTCCCACTGGGGCAAACCCTTCTCTCCAGCAGAAGCACACCTTACCACTGAAGCACCCTTTCCCCTCCACCAGGATCATGCCTTCTCTTCCAACAGGAGCAGCTCTTCCTAGTGGAGTACCCCCTTTCTGCCCAATGCAGCATTGCCCTTACACGAGTTATATTCTGTGATAATGTGTATACTTCAGTTGTATGTCAGGTCCCCTTTTCCTTTCTTCCCTCCCCCCTCTTTCCCATTACTTGCAATAAAGCTTTGCATTGAACTGGCTATTGTTTTATATGTTATTCTCAGCACCTGAACTCTTAGGTGTTGTTTTCCCCATGTCTCTGGTTGGCCTACAGGCCTTTCCTCTGACATAAACTGGGTACCCAGAGAAGGACATAACCTATTGCTGCACCTACACTAGGGGAGTATGACACTCTGAAGCCAATTGTAGAAAAGTAGGGTCAACAGGAAAACCCTATGTCCTCCCTTATGCCAAGAGACTAGCACAAAGCTCAAAGTCAACCCTGGGATGACTAAGATTTCTTAAGATTTTATGAACTAAGAAAGAGCCAGTGACAAGACAAGCCATTTGAGTCTAAAATGGTACCATCATCCTAGCCAAATCTGGATCTACATCTCTGGTATAAGCTCCATTGGTCACATAATTCACCTTGGATTCTTCCCTAAAGAATACGTCCCTTCAAACAGCATTTCATTATACCTTATGGACCCTTCGAATCAAGAAACTGGGTGACCGTCTGTATCACCTATCCCTAAAACTGCTAATATCATTTCTATCATTTGTAGTGGGATATCTACTGACATTGTAGTTTGAGTCATTTCATAGGTGAGAGACTGGAATTCAAAATGTGGGTTAGAATGGCTAACTCTGTTTTCACTATGGAAGTCTGTCTACTATTTATGATATTTTTTTAAATTTACTACAGTTTTGAAGTTGAGTTCCTCTTTTAACTTACTAGTGTTGATGACAGAAACCAAAGTATACACAAATATCCTACCTTTTCCAAATAGACGCTGACATTTTTTATCAGGGTTCTGGCATATTCCATCATAACATATACTTGAAAGGTCAGCACATTTACTTCCATCTTTTGCCCTTAAATCGTGTGGGCATTCTGAAGAGGTGCCATTACATTGCTCAGGAAAATCACAGAGTGGATCATATGCAGGTCTACATAAACCCCCTCGATTAAACTGGTAGATAGGATAAGAATAGGAAAAAATAAGAAAATTGCTCTGTTAATGTAAATAGACTTACAAATTTTCTACTTCAAAACTTTGCAATTTCTCTTTGTAATTTGGTAATGATGACAAATTTCCCTTTAGGCAAATGAGCTAAAATTTATTAACATTCCCAATGAATATTTCAAACCACACCTTGAAAACAAGTTGAGTGTTTTGAGAATTAAGTTTTGAGATGAAAGTGCAAGGAAATATAAAGCAATGGAAGAGAAAAATATAGGAAGCCAAAACAAGGCAAGAGTTATGATTTCTTCTCTCACCTCTTAAATATAAATATTCTCTAATGGTCTATTTTTAGCACTCTTTTCTTCTTTCTATATGCCTTTTTTCAGTGATCTCATCCACCTCCCATGGTTTTCTGCAGAGAGCTCCCAAATCTACCTATTTAACACTGGCCTCTTTAGAACTTCACTCATTCTCTCAAATATCTATTAGACCTCTCTACCTAATATGAAATTGTATCTACAATTCAACTTAACTCATCATTCCATCCTCACCAAAATCTGTTTCACTTCTTTATTAGCTCAGCTAATGACACCACCACTCTTCTAGTCATTCATGTTTGTAATCTCAGATACATCATTTTTGATTCCTCCCTCTCCTCCAATCTACACATCTAATCAATCAGTCACCAAATACTGTCAATTTTATTGCCAAAATATCCTGCATCAAAACCTGCCCCCCCCACTTAGCATTCCCACTACTACAACTATAGTTTAGGCCTTCATTACTACCCATCTGAATTACTGAAATAGTAGTCTTAAGATGTTCCCTAATTCCTATTGTTTATACCCTCCAATTTGTCACATACACCACTACCTAGGGCACAGATATGGTTCTATAACTCCAGGAATTAGGAACCTCCTATTGTCCTCAATAAAAGTTCAAGTATATCAGACAAGCAATCAGATCTCATTGAGTTAAGCTCCAACTTACTCTTACAGCCTTCTTTTATTCTATTGCTTCTCAGTCAAACTCCAATCATCATACTGAATACATGACTAATGCTTTCACACTTCTATGCTCTTGTTCAAATTGATCCTTATACTTATAACATTATCCCCCTACATCTTCACCCACCGACATCTTAACCATCCTTCAAAGTTCAGTAAAAATAGCAATTACTCCTTCCCCCTTTGTACTTCCTTCTTTTGAGGACCCAAAGCTGTCATCAGCATGGACCACTGAACACATTAAAGTGAGATACCATGTGGACACACTTAAATACCAATATTTCACATTCCATTTGGGATTTTGGAGGAAATTAATTCTCCAAGTCTTAATAGTATCATATATTGAGCATTCTGTACAACTATGGGCCCAGTTGAAATAAGATAGCTTCAGTTAATTGTGGAATCAATCACCATGGTTGTGTAACTTTGTCTAGTATTGAACAGCATGGAAGTTGGAGTAAATGAGATACACAGTGGGAACATTTCAGGCCTGGAGTTTGGCAAGCTCTGAGCAGTGACAGAACAAGGGAGTGAGGAATTCAGAGTTAGAGGATTAAGAACTGGTTCACTAATGGGTGATATGGAAGAGAGTGAATTAAAGCCAGATCAGGAATGATGTATAGTCTGGGAATAAACTGAGGTGTGAAAGGATAAGAGGATATGTTGAGAATGAAGAATGTGTTCAGAAAGAATAAATTATAGGAAAAGTTGAAATAACAGGCTATGATCAGATATGATGCATTTCAGAATTTTTGATCTTGAAAGTGGAGTACTTTTGAGCAACATAAACATCAAGGATATGACCATCCCTAGATATAATTGTGGTAGAGTGAGACAGGACAGTAGATGGAGGAACTGGGAGATTAAGGTGTTTGAGGCTATATCAACATGAATACTGAAGTTCCCTAGTATAAAGGCCAGAGATAAAGTACTGAGAAAGATTGTGAGTTGGGTATCAAACTCCTTAAGAAAGGAGGGACTTACAGGCCCTGCCAGAGTCTAAATTCGATGATAAATTTGGATACAGTTAACCTCAAAGGTGGAGAACTTTAGTAGCAATTCATCTGTGGCCTATAGGGCATTCTGAACTAGATATACCAAAAGAAGACCTGAGTGCTGTGGCAGATGGAGGACTGCAAAGCAAGGAGTATTCTTACTTCCCTTCAGTACCAGTGTGTCAGGAGGATGAGGAGTTGAAATCTGTACTGAACAGGTTTGAGAGAAGCCAACTCTCAGTGAGTACCAGAAGATAAAAGATGCATGAGATGAAGAGGTCCAAAAATGAAAGAAATCTTGTTATGGAATATAAGTCTAGAGAATATGGTGAAAAAGGTGGGCAGAACAGATGTGGGACATTGCAGAGGCAGAGTTGAAATGGATTGGGAGGAGAAAATGGATTGTGGAGGTTGGAGAGAAGGTGGTTTATTCTTAGGCATCCAAGGATTCAATATCACTAGGATTGGCAGAATAAGGTGGGGAAAGGGGAATTAGTTTTTGTCTCTATTATGGTTGTGTCATGTGTTAGCCTACCCATGAGCAATTAATATTTCTTCAATTGTTTAGATCTATCTTTGTATGAAGAGTATTTTGTAATAGTATTCATATAGATCATGTGTCTATTTTAGCAGGTAGACTCTCAAGTATATTATATTGTCTGTTGTTTTAAATAGACTTCTCTTTCTAACTCTTTCTTTTGGATTTTGTTAGTAATATGTAGAAATGCTGATGATTTTTGTGGGTTTATCTTATATCCAGAAATTTTGCTAAAATTGTTCACTGTTTTTTAGTTGACTCTCTAGGGTTCTCTAATGCTACAGACAATTATATTGTTTGCAAAAACTGATAGTTTTGTTTCCTCATTGCCTTTATGCATTCCTTCAATTTACTTTTCTTGTCTTATTTCTAGAGCTAGCATATCTAGTACAATATTGAATAATAATGGTGATAATGGATATCCTTGCTTCACTCCTGATTTATGCACAATATAGTTAATGCTTATTCTTGGTTTTAGATAGATGCTATTATAATTTTAAGAAAACTCCATTTATTCCTATGCTATCTAGTGTTTTTAATAGGAATAGGTGTTATATTTTGTGAAAAGCATTCTTCGTATCTATTGAAATAAGAAAATTATTTTTATTTTTGTTATTGATCCAGATGTTTAACCCACCTTGCATTCCTGGTATAAATCCAATATAATAATAGTGTATGATCTTTGTTTTATATTGTAAGCTCCTTCATAGTATATTATTTAAAATTTTTGCATCAATATTCATTTGGGAAATTGATCTATAGTTTTCTATCTCTATTTTTACTCTCCCTTTTTAGGTATTAAAACTATATTTGTGTCATAAGAAGAAATGACTCCTTCTTTACCTATTTTTTAAAGGAGTTTCTATAGTATTGGAATTATTCTTTAAATGTTTGGTAGAATCCACTTGTGAGTCTGGTCTTGGGTTTTTTCTTCTTTAAGAAGCTGATTTATGGGTTGATTTCTTTTTCTAAGATAGGGTTGTTTAAATATTCTATTTCAGACTTCTGGGAGCTAAGAAGGTGGAATAAGAAGTAAATCACTCTCACCCTCCCTTATTGACCTCTTAAAGCCCAGAAAATATTGCCTCAGAAAAAACCCTAGAATAGCTGAGCCAGCAGAAAGACAGGGTGCAGCAGTCTTGTAGTCCAGAAAGCTTGGGGAATTAACAGAAAAGGCTCCTTTTGCTCTGGGGGAGAGAGAGCAGTACAGGATGGGAGGCATCCCAGCAATACAGCGGCAAGCCCCACTTCAGCAAAACAGGGGGAGATCCTGAGCCACAGGATGGTAGAGCAGGCAAGCACCAACACCAGGACTCCCCCTGTTCCCCAGTGCCTCAGCAAGGCAAGGGAATTGGTAAACATCAGCTTGGAAAACTACCACATGCACCAGTATTCTCCAGCCACAAAAATCTCCTAGTGCTTTAGCACAACTTCAGGAGGCACAGTTCCAGGGTGGCAGACACCCTCCAGCAGCCATACATTCAAGTACTTTAAAGAAGCTCAGGTGAAGAGGCATCCTCCAAGGGCCAGAATCCCCACACCCACCCAGAGAGCTCCAGTGTTGCTGACCCCAGCTCAATAGCAGGTAAGGGGTCAGACCCCTACAGCCTCCAGTTGCCAGCACCTGAGGCCCCAGCACACAAAGCCAGTGACCAGGTCCCGGACTCCTAGCACAAGAAGCTTGGGTCAGTGCTCCCTGACCCCCAGCAGGAAAGCTCAATTTTAAAAGCCAGGAAACAGGCAAACACCATAAGCAAAAAGCAAAAATGTACAATGACCACAGATTATTATTATGAGGTTGGGGAAGAACAAGGTACAAATTCAGAAGAGGACAACACTGTAAATATACCCATATCCAAAACCTCCAAAGGGAATATTCACTGGTCTCAAGGCCAAAAATCATTCTTAGAAGAGCTCAAGAAGGATTTTAAAAGTCAAAGAAGAGGGGTAGGAGAAAAATTGGAAAAGAAATGAGAGTTATGCAAGAGAGAGTCAATAGCTTGGAAAAGGAAGGACAAAAATTGACTGTAGAAAACAAGTCCTTAAAAAATACAATTGGCCAAATGGAAAAAAAGCACACTGGAGAAAACAACTCCTTAAAAAGTAAAATGGACCAAATGGAAAAGGAGGTACAAAATCTGATAGAAGAAAACAATTCATTAAAAATTAGAATTGGGCAAATGAAAGCTAATGACTCTATGAGACATCACAAATTAGTCAAACAGAAACAAAAGAATGAAAACATAGAAGAAAATGTAAAATACCTCATTGGTAAAAACAACTGACTAGGAAAATAGATCCGGGAGAGAGAATTTAAAAGTTATTGGTCTATCTGAAAACCATGATGAAGAAAAAGAGCACGGACAGTATCTTTCAGGAAATCAAGGAAAACTACCCTGAGGTCCTAGAACCAGAAGGTAAAATAGTCATCAAAAGAATCCACTGATCACCTCCTAAAAGAGACCCCAAATTGAAAATGCCAAGGAATATTGTAGCCAAATTCCAACATTACCAGGTCGAAAAGAAAATACTGTAAGTAGCAAGAAAGAAGCAATTTAAATGTCAAAGTTAGGATTATGTAGGACCTTGCAGCTTCTACATTAAAAGATCTGAGGGTGTGGAATACAATATCCCGTGAGTCAAAAAAGCTTGGATTACAACCAAGGATCAACTACCCCACAAAACTGAGCATGAGCTTTCAGGCAAGGAGATGGACATTCAATGATTCCATTGACTTTATTCCATGACATTCCATGACTTCCAAAACTTCCTGATGAAAAGACCAGAGCTTAACAGAAAATTTGATCTCCAAATACAAGACTCAAGAGAGGCATAAAAAGGTAAACAGGAAAGAAAAACACAATATGTTATTAGTAAAGGCAAATTGTTTACATCCCTACAAGGGAAGATGACACTTGTAACTCTTGACAACTGTATCATTATTATGACAATTTGAAAGGGTATACATAGTCATAGGGAGTGGGTATAAGTTGACTTTGATGTGATGATAAAAAATCTAATTAAGTGGGGAAAAGGAATTGTTCTGGCAGAAGAAGAAAAGAGGAGGCAGAAAAGGGTAAATCATATCACACGAAAAGGCACAAAACCCTTTTCTAATAGAGGGAAAGAAGGGAGGGGGATGAACAGTGTTTGAACCTTACTCTCATCAGATTTGGCTCAAAGAGAGAATAACATAATCAGTTAGGTACAGATATCTAACTTACCCTATAGGAAGTAGGAGAGGAAAGGGGAAAGAAAAAGGAGGGAGTGAATGGGAGGAAAGAAATAGTAAGGGTAAAGGAGAAGAAAAGAGAGGAGGATGATAGAAGAAAGGGCAGACTGAAGGGAGGTAGTGGTCCAAAGCAAACTCTACTGAGGAGAGAAAGGAGAAAGAGAAGCATAAACAGGGGGAAATAGAATGGAGAGAAAGACATAAATAGTAATCACAGCTGTGAATGTGATTGGGATGAATTCTCCCATAAAATGGAAGCAGATACCAGAGTGGATTAAGAATCATAATCCTACAATATGTTGTTTATAAGAAATACATTTGAAACAGAGGAATATACACAGAGTAAAGGTAAAAGGCTTTATTCCAGAATATATTATGCTTCAGCTGAAATAAAAAAACAGGGGTAGCAATCCTGATCTCAGACAAAGAAAAAGCAAAAATAGATCTAATTAAAAGAGAGAAATAAGGAAACTACATCTTGCTAAAAGGTACCATAAACAATGCAGTAATATCAACACTAAACATATATGCACCAAGGGGTATAGCATCCAAATTCTTACAGGAGAAGTTAAGTAAGTTACAGGAAGAAATAGAGAGCAAAACTATACTAGTGAGGGACCTCAACCTCCCCCTCTCCGAATGAGATAAAACTAGCCAAAACAAACAAGAAAGAAGCTAAGGAGTTGAATAAAATCTTATGAAAGTTAGATATGGTAGACCCTTGGAAAAAAAATGAATGGGGATAGAAAGGAATATACCTTTTTCTCAGCAGTCCATGGCACCTACACAAAAATTGACCATGTACTGAGGCTGTGATAGATTAGTTCTTTTCAGCAAAGCAAGGATCTAAGACAACTCCAAAAGACTCATGATGAAAAATGCTATTCACATCCAGAGAAAGAACTATGGAGTCTGAATGCAGATGGAAGCATACTATTTGTTCTCCTTTTCTTTTGTTGTTTTGCTTCTTCCTTCTCATGGTTCCTCTCATTAGTTCTAATTCTTCCTTAGATCATAACTAATGTGAAAATGTGTTTAATATGAATGTATAAGTACAGCCCATTTCAGACTGCATGCCTTCTTAGGGAGGGGATAGGAGAGAGAAGGGGAGAAAATTTAAAACTCAAAATCTTATGGAAGTGAATGTTGAAAACTAAAAATAAATTAATTATTAAAATATTTAAAATATTCTATTTCCTTTTCTGTTAATCTAGACAATTTATATTTTTGTAACTATTCATCCATTTCATTAAGGTTATCAGTTTTACTAGCATATAATTGGGCAAAATAGTTTCTAATAATTTCATCTTCATTGGTTTTGCATTTACCCTTTTCATGTTTGATACTGACAAATTTGATTTTCTTTTTTCTTTTTTTTAAATCAAATTAACCAATGGCTTGTCATAATTATATTGGATTTTTCCCATAAAACCACCTCTTAGGTTTTTAAAATTTTGATAGTTTTTTTTTTAATTTTCAATTTTATTAATCTCTCTTTTGATCTTCAGGATTTCAATTTTGGTATTTGATTGGGAGTTTTACATTTTTTCTAGTTTTTAAAATTGTATGCCCAAATTATTTATCTACTTTTTCTTTTACTGATGTAAAGGTTTAGAAATACAAATTTTCCCTAAGTATTGATTTGCACACATAACATAATTTTCAGTATGTCGTCTTATTATTGTTATGAGATTAAAATTATTGACTATTTCTATGATTTCTTCTTTGACTCACTCGTTTCTTAGGATTTGATTATTTTGTTTAAAATTAATTTTTAATCTATGCTTCAAAGACCCTGTACTGAATGTAATTTTTATTGCATTGTGTTCAGTAAAGGGCGAATTTAGTAGTTCTGTCTTTCTGCACTTGTTTTTGAGGTTTTATCACATAATGCATGGACAATTTTTGTAAAGGTACCATACACAGCTGAGAGGAAGTATACTCCTTTCCATTCCCATTCAATATTCTCCAGGGGTCTATCATACCTAACTTTTCTAAAATTCCATTCATCTCCTTTACTTCTTTTTTTGTTTGTTTTATGATTAGATTTATCTAAGTCGTAGAGGGGTAAAGTAAGGATCCCCACCAGTATATTTTTACTGTCTATTTCCTCCTATAACTCATTTAACTTTTTCCTTCAGAGTAAGCACTTGTTAATTATTTTAAAAAGCAAATGTCTTGTTTCACTTATCTGAAATAGAATTGTTATGCTTTGGGTGAATTCAACATAGAGAGCAATCATAAGTTTAGATAAGGCTACAGTAAATATAGACATGTACCTATAGACAAATATAGACCAATAAAAAAGAGAGAGTGACAGATAAGCAGGGGATCTATATTATGCCTTAAAGGCATAATATAGGAATCAATACCAATACTTAGGACACGCATACAAAATATCATAGCATCTAAATAATTAAAAGAATTATTCAAGTTGTGGGGAGAAATAGATTGTAAAGCTACTTACAGTAGAGCACCTCAATTTACCACTTTCAGACCTAGGTAAATCCATTCAAAGACAAGCAAGAAAGAATTTAAGGACTTAAATGAAACTCTAGATCAATTAGATATGATAGATCTCTGGCAGTTACTCAATGGGGCCAGAAAGGAGTTTACATACTTGTAAGCTGTGAACTGCACCTTTAGAAAAAATTGAACATGTTACAGGGCATTAAAAACCTCACCAAAAATGAATAAAATCAGAAATATTAACAACATCACTTACTGATGAAAATGCTATTAAAGATCCTATTCAATAGCAAGACTTTGAAGTGAGAATTCAATAATAAAGACTAAATAACTTAGTCTTAAGTAACTGATGGGTCAAGAAAAAAATCATCATAGAAGCAATAGAAAATTTCATTGAAGAAAATGATAATCATGAGACAACATACCAAAAATTAAGAGATGCAACTAATACAGTTCTTAGAGAGGAAAGCTATATCTCTACATGCTTTCATCAAGAGACAGAAATAGAACAGAGGAAAAAAGTCAATGAAATGAGAATGAAACTAATAAAACTAGAATAACTGATCAAAAACCTCCAACTAAAAACAAAGTTCTAGAAATAAAAAAAGAGTTTAATGAAAATAGAAGTTTAAAAAAATCACATCGAACTGATAAATGAAATTAGCACCTACTTTTTAAAAAACTAAAAAATACATAAACAGCTAATTTGACTTTTTTTAAAGTCAGAAGAAAATTAATTTATTTACTTCAAAAAAGGAAAAGGATTTGTACACAGTAATAGCCACATTGTGCTATAATTAACTTTGATAGACTTATCTCTTTTTAGCAATGCAAGAATCTAAGATAACTCCAAAAGACTCATGATGGAAAATGATGTCCACATCCAGTAAAATAACTATGGAATCTGAATGCAGATTGGAGCATATTTATTTGCTCTCTCTTTTTGTTTCTTCTTTTGCGTGGTTTTTCCCATTGGTTCTAATTCTTCTTTACAACATGACTAATGTGAAAATAGGTTTAATATGAATGTATATGTAGAGCCTATATCAAATTATATGCTATTTTGGGGTGAGGGGAGGGGAGAGATGGGGAAAAAATTTGGAACTCAAAATCTTATGGAAGTGAATGTTGAAAACTAGAAATAAATTTTTTTTCTTTTGTTAATTTTTATTTAATTTATTTAATGTATTTAGTTTTCAGCATTGATTTTCACAACAGTTTGAATTACAAATTTTCTCCCCATTTCTACCATCCTGCCCACTCCAAGATGGCATATATTCTGGTTGCCCCATTCCTCAGTCAGCCCTTCCTTCTGTCACCCCACTCCCCTCCCATCCCCCTTTCCCTTCTTCTCTTGTAGGGCAAGATAAATTTCTATGCCCCATTGCCTGTGTATCTTATTTCCTAGTTGCATGCAAAAACTTTTTTTTGCTCTATTTGAACGTCTGTTTTTAAAACTTTCAGTTCCAAATTCCCCCCCTCTTCCCTCCCCACCCACCCACCCTCCCTAAGAAGGCAAGCAATTCAACATAGGCCACATGCGTGTCATTATGTAAAACCCTTCCATAATACTCGTGTTGTGAAAGATTAGCTATGTTTTGCTCCTTCCTAACCTATCCCCCTTTATTGAATTTTCTCCCTTGAGCCTGTCCTTTTTCAAAAGTGTTCATTTTTGGGGCGGAGCCAGGATGGCGGCTGGAAACCAGGGACTTGCGTGAGCTACCCGCCAGGTTCCTCCAAAAACCTATAAAAAATGGCTCTGAACAAATTCTAGAACTGCAGAACCCACAAAATAGCAGGGATCGAGCCCAGTACAGCCTGGATGGTCGCTGGTTGAGGTCTATTGAGCATGGAGCACAGGGGAGTGGAGCTCAGCGTGGGCGGCAGCAGGACCAACCAAAGAGGGAGCCAAGTGGAACAGGCCCTAGCACCCTGAATCAGTGAGCTGTGGCCGTTACCAGACTTCTCAACCCAAAAACACAAAAGACAACAGAGAAGGTTAGTGGGAAAAGCTGCCGGGGACAGAGTTCGAGGTTCGGCCACTGCCGAACATTATCTTTCTATGTAGGAATGTAAACAAAATAGTTCAACTTTAGTAAGTCCCTTATGATTTCTCTTCCTTGTTTACCTTTTCATGCTTCTCTAGATTCTTGTGTTTGAAAGTCAGATTTTCTATTCAGCTCTGATCTTTTCACTGAGAAAGCTTGAAAGTTCTCTATTTTATTGAAAATCCATATTTTGCCTTGGAGCATGATACTCAGTTTTGCTGGGTAGGTGATTCTCGGTTTTAATCCTAGGTCCATTGACCTTCGGAATATCGTATTCCAAGCCCTTCGATCCCTTAATGTGGAAGCTGCTAGATCCTGTGTTATCCTGATTGTTTTTCCACAATACTCCAATTGTTTCTTTCTGGCTGCTTGAAGTATTTTCTCCTTGACCTGGGAGCTCTGGAATTTGGCGACAATGTTCCTAGGAGTTATCTTTTTGGGATCTTTTTGAGGAGGTGATCTGTAGATTCTTTCAGTTTCTATTTTACCCTTTGGCTCTAGAATATCAGGGCAGTTCTGCTTGATAATTTCTTGAAAAATGATATCTAGGTTCTTTTTTTGATCATGGCTTTCAGGTAGTCCAATAATTTTTAAATTCTCTCTCCTGGATCTATTTTCCAGGTCAGTGGTTTTTCCAATGAGATATTTCACATTCTCTTCCACTTTTTCATTCCTTTGGTTCTGTTTTATAATATCTTGATTTCTCATAAAGTCATTAGCTTCCACTTGCTCCAATCTCATTTTTAAGGTAGCATTTTCTTCAGTGGTCTTTTGGACCTCCTTTTCCATTTGGCTAATTCTGCCTTTCAAGGCATTCTTCTCCTCATTGGCTTTTTGGAGCTCTTTTGCTATTTGAGTTAGTCTATTTTTTAAAGTGTTGTTTTCTTCAATATATTTTTCAGTATTTTCTTGGGTCTCCTTTAGGAAGTCATTGACTTGTTTTTCATGGTTTTCTTGCATCATTCTCATTTCTCGTCCCAATTTTTCCTCTACTTCTCTAACTTGCTTTTCCAACTCCTTTTTGAGCTCTTCTATGGCCTGAGACCAGTTCATGTTTTTCTTGGAGGCTTTTGTTGTAGGCTCTTTGACTTTGTTGACTTCTTCAGGCTGTATGTTATGGTCTTCTTTGTCACCAAAGAAAGATTCCAAAGTCTGAGACTGAATCTGAGTGCGTTTTCGCTGCCTGGCCATGTTCCCAGCCAACTTACTTGACCCTTGAGTTTTTCGTTGGGCTATGACTACTTGTAGAGCAAACAGTACTTTGTTCCAAGCTTGAGGGGATGCACTGTTGATTTCAGAGCTATTTCTATACAGCCATCTCTGCCATACCAGCACTCCTCCTTTCCCAAGAACCACCAACCCGGACCTGATGCAAATCTTCAGCAGGCTCTGCACTCATGCTCTGATCTGCCACTTAATTCCTCCCACCAGGTGGGCCTGGGGCCTGAAGTAACTGCAGCTGTAGTTCTGTAGCTGCACCGCCCCCACTGCCCCTGGGGCAGTGGCCGAACCTCGAACTCTGTCCCCGGCAGCTTTTCCCACTAACCTTCTCTGTTGTCTTTGGTGTTTGTGGGTTGAGAAGTCTGGTAACAGCCACAGCTCACTGATTCAGGGCTCTAGGGCCTGTTCTGCCTGGCTCCCTGTTTGGTTGGTCCTGCCACTTCCCATGCTGAACTCAGTTCCCCTCTGCTCTGTGGGTGATAGACCTCATCCAGTGACCATCCAGGCTGTCCTGGGCTGGATCCCTGCTTCCCTGTGCTATTTTGTGGGTTCTGCAGTTCTAGAATTTGTTCAGAGCCATTTTTATAGGTTTTTGGAGGGACCTGGCAGGGAGCTCATGCAAGTCCCCACTTTCCAGCTGCCATCTTGGCTCTGTCCCCCCAAAATAAATAATTTTTTTTAAAAAGGAAAATGAGAATTTATAAAAATTGAAGAGGAAATAAAAGAAACTATTAAAACTATTTTGCCCAATTATATATTAACAAAACTAATTACTTAGAGGAAATGGATAACTTACATAATTTAAAACAACCAGATTTTTTAAAGAAGTGGATTATTTAAATAGCCCAATATCAGAAAAAGAAATTGAGCAAGCCAAAAACTCCTGAAGAATAGAACTGCAAGATTAAATGGATTTACAAGTAAATTCTATTAAACTTTCAAACAACAGTTAATTTCAATACATAAGGTGCAAAAATAATAAAAGGATCTTTTCAGTCTCTTTTATGATACAGTCTTGAAACCTAAATGATGAAGCAACAAAGAATAGAAAGAAATTATAGATCATTCTCTCTAATGAAAATTAATGCAAAAATCTTAAATATAATATTACCAAATAGACTGAAACAACATGTTAAAAAGACTATATACTATAACAAGTTCAGATTTATACCAGGAATACAAGGTTGATTCAATATAAGGAAGACTGTGAAATAATAAACCATATCAATAAAATAATATAATAAAATAAATAGATGTTTATCAGATGTGACAATGTCCAAAACTCATTTCTCTCTAAAATGGTAGAAAGTATAGGAATAAATGGACTTTTCCTTAATATATATAGCATGTTGCATCTATCTAAAATCAAGAGGTATCTTTATATGTAATGGAAATAAACTGCCTTTTCAATAAAATCAGGGATAAACCAGGATTGCCTATTATTACTGCTGTTATTTGATGTAGTGAAAGAAATACCAGGCATAGCAAATAAAACAAGAAAAAGAAACCAAGGGAATAAACATAGAAAAAGAAGGAAAAATATTATCACTTTTTGGAGATGATGTGATAGTCTATCAATTCTGGAGAAAACTAAAGGGTGCAGCTAAGTGGCAGAGTGAATAGAGTACCACCCCTGAAGTCAGGAGGACCTGAGTTCAAATCTGGCCTCAGACATTTGACACTTACTAGCTGTGTGACCTTAGGCACATCACTTAACCCCAACTGCCTTGCCTTTCCCCCTCCCCCAAAAAAATGGTGAGAGAGAAGTCAACTAAAAAATTAAATGAGACAATAAATTCACCAAAGGTGAAGATATGAAATAAATCTGTATCAATATTTTGAGTAGCATTTTTAAAACAAAAGGAAGAGACAAAGAGAGAAATTACATTCAAAGAGAATTTTATCTCATCCACGTGACCTTTTGGGCATCTCCAAATCATAAACTATGCACCGAAGATAAAGCATCTTCGACTGTCTCCATGGTCTAAGACAGGACTGTCCAAAAGGTGGCCCACAGGCCTCATGTGGCCTGCAAAGCGATTTATGAGGCCCGCTTACAAGCATAGAAATTTACATAAATGCTTTAGTAAACGAAGCTGAGCTACTGCAAAACTCTCACTAAAATGGCAAATCAAAATATATTGTTCATTGTTTCAATAAAAACCTAAGGTTGGACAATCCTTGTCTAAGATACCAGAAAATAAAAAGGAGATTTTTAAAAACCTCCACTTAGTAACAGCTCCCCCCACCACAATGCTGGTAGCAAGGTTGCACTAGCTGATCCAGCCCACAGGCTTACAACATAATACAACCCCATACCCTACATGGACCTCCCCTCTCTTTCCAGTTTCACGGAAGTCCAAGCTCCAAATTGCAGAAATTTGCCAAAGTCTCAACAGCCAGCACCATGGCAGCATCATGTGCTTTAAGAAATCTGTGCAGGAAGGTAGAAGAACAGAAGAAAAGAATAATTTAACACTTGATAAGATAGAGGACCACGTAGATTTTGAGAAGAACATGGAACTACAACATGATGTTCTTGAGTGGTTTAAAAAAGAAATGAGAATTATAAGAACAGAATTTATGG
Source organism: Trichosurus vulpecula (assembly GCF_011100635.1). Lineage (NCBI taxonomy): Eukaryota > Metazoa > Chordata > Mammalia > Diprotodontia > Phalangeridae > Trichosurus > Trichosurus vulpecula. The sequence goes on from NC_050575.1 coordinate 304,558,390, forward strand.
CCTGCAAAGCAGAAATAATTGGCAGAATAGAACAACTTAAATTTGCCATTGAGAGTTTCAACAAAGGAACAAAATAAAGAGAAACTGATTAGGAATGCAGCTACATAGAAGTGAAGGACAAACTAGAAGAAGTGAAGCAAAAAGCAAAAACATTAAGAGAAATTATACTCTCAATTCAAGCAGTAGATAGCAATCTAGAAGACACAATACACAGAGATAACCTAAGGACTGTAAGTCTCCCAAAAGAACAAGTCAACCTAAATACCATAATACAAGAAAACTGATCAAACCTTCTGAATACAGAAATAAATTCCAGGTGACAGAATTCACAGATAGCTTTGGTGGGGGGCGGGGTGGGGGAGTTGCAAACAACAAGAAACAAAGTGGTTAAATTTAATAACTCAACTCAGAAACAACAAATTCTTCAAGTGACCAAGAGAAAGAGGAAAGTAAATTTGAATGACACAAAACTATTCTGGATCCACCAGAAAATGCAGGAGGGAATGGAATAATGTGTTGTGAAGAGTAGTGAGGCTGAGGATACATTCCAAAGTGACCTACTTTATCAATCTGAGCTTAAACACACAGGAACAAAGATAGACATTCAACAATAAAGAGATATTTGAAACATTCTTAGACAAAAAAAAAAAAACAAAAATAGGATTATTTTCTTTTTGAACACCCCAGACAACAGAATTGTAGGAGGGAAGAATGAATGCAGCAGCCACAACAACAAAATGACAGCATAAAGATAAGTAAAATTCTTTGTAAACATACACAAGAAGATAGGGTGAAAGTAGAAGTCAGGTGGAGTGACAGTGGAGAGATGAGTCAAGAGCATTATTGATAGGGCTTTGGTAGGCAAAACTTTTAGGGTGTCACTGAAGTTTTTTGATCAGGATAATTGTATGTTCAAAGTTTTGCCCCAAGAAGATTATTCTGATAGCTACAGGTGAGACAGCCAAGAGACAGACTGGGTGCAGAAAGATGTTAGGATTCTACTATGATAGTCTATGACAGGGCTGTCCAGCCTTAGGTTTTTATTGAAACAATAGACAATACATTTTGATTTGCCATTCTAGTGAGAGCTCTGCGGCAGCTCCGCTTCATTTACTAAAGCATTTATGAAAATTTCTATGTTTGTAGGCAGGGATCATAAATCACACTAAAGGGAGAAGACAAAATATTTATTTTAGCTAGTGACCTCAAGACTGAATATCAATGGTCTGAAACTCAAATTTCAGGTTTTTTTAAGTTTATCAACTCAAGAATTTATGCCACTGCAACTTGAATCTTTGTCTCTCTTTTTTTTGGCAGGTCCATTGAGGTTAAGAGACTTGCCCAAGGTCACACAGCTAGTAAATGTGTCAAGTGTCTGAGGCCAGATTTGAACTCAGGTCCTCCTGACTCCAGGCCAGTGCTCTACTCTCTGTGCCACATAACTGCCCCAATCTTTGTCTCTCTTGACCAAGATTTGCTAATCTGAAGGGTGTAAGAACTGTATGGCATACATGATAATGGGTGTGGGGAAGACTGAAAGCAGTCCCATGCAGCTTCTTGGTTTGACACCCCTATTCTATATAGTTTCACTAAGAATTTTTAAAATTTTTTGATGCTACCAAACAAAGCTCTTACCCGACAATCTGGCTGGCAGCAAACCCCAGTAATACAGTATGCAAAATTACTTGCTCGACAATAACTTGGATTACAGCATTGTGAATATCCACATACCTATTAATAAAAAAAGTAAAGGATTAAATGCATTTATCTCATTTCAATAGGACCTACATTTATTGACTGTCTCTTAAAGTATTAAATTTTTTTCTACTCACAAAGTTACCACCTACAATGTTTTAATGCGACAGTCACATATATGCCAGGCTTAATTTAAGGAAATATGATAATTTAAAATTTCTTTCAGAGTAGTACAAAGTGGATAAAGGGGATGAGTGCCAAACCTGTAACATCATGAGTACTATAGATGTTATGAATCTTTGAATATGAAAAGCTTACCAAAGTGAAAGAAAGCTTTGTGTCTGAGTCTAAATATTTTTCATGGTGTTTTCCCATCTTCATGCCACTAAATGAATGGAATTATAAAATCACAGAATATTAAAGACTGAAGGAACCTTAGAGATCATTTAGTCCCAACCTTTAATTTTGTGTTTGGGGAAAGTTAAGGCCAATAGGCCCCATTCTCTTCCCAGAGGTGATTTTGATTCTCCAGACTTTGCTACCATGACTTATACCGGCATCTCCCTCAGTACCTGAGATTTTCTTGCCTTGGAACATCCCTTCACTATACCAGCCCTTTTTTCTCACTGGTAAATTCCTTTCCAGGCCTCCATTTAAGGGGTCAATTCTAAGCTGGCCATGCTTCATTCCCTTCCTGGATACCCTCTTCCAACTTTGCCACTATGACTTAGTTGCCTTCTCATCCTGAAATTTCCCTCAGAACCTAGATTTGGACATGGCCATGGCCATACACATAGATAGCCACAGTACATCCCCTTAGTTTCAATCCCACATCACTAACTGCCTAAGGAATATACTGGATACATCTCAAATTAACATATCCAAAACAGAACTCATTATCATTTTCCTCAAACCCATCCTTCTTCTAAACCTCCCTATTTTTGTCAGACACCATCTTTTTCCATTCTCTCAGGTTCATAACCTTAAAATATCCCTTTATCTCACCCCACATATCCAATCAGTTGCCAAATCGTCATTTTAATCTCCACAATACCCTATACGTATGACTCCTTTTCTCAACTCAAAGGGACGCCAAGCTAGTTCATATCCTCTTGCCTAGAATACTACAAAAATACTACAAAAAGCCTTCTAAATGGTCTCCCTGACGTGAGTCTTCACCCTAGTCCATCCTTTACACTGGTGAAAAATTTATTTCTCATTAAAGAGAAAGTCTCTCCATGCCAGTCACTTATTCAATAAACAATACTGGATCCCTATTTCTCCTAGGCTTAAATAGAAACTCTTATGTTAAGCTTTTAAAGCTCTTTACAACCTTGCTCCCACCTTTCTCCCACTTTCCAGGCCCACTGGATATTACTTCCCATCACTCATTGTAATCTACCCAAACCGGCCTTCTGTCTAGCTAGAAAGAATATGGCAATCAAGTGAGGGTTTCTGAGGATGGGAAAGACATAGGCATGTTTGTAGGCAGTAGGAAATAGACCAGTAGACAAGGAGAGATGGCAGATAAGAGAAATGGGAATAGAGAGGGCAATTGGCTGATGACAGGGTGTAATGGGATCCCAACTGCAGGTAGCAGGGTCTATCTTGGCAAGGCAAAGGGCTACTTCTTTATGTGAGACGAGTGAAGAAAGATTGAACTCAATCTACATATATCAATTGAATCCACTCTGATTACTGAATGATGAAGAAAAGGTCATTTGATTTGCTTCTGAGATGGAACTGAATGTGAATACAAAAAGGACAAATTGTTTCTCTCTCTCTCTCTCTCTCTCTCTCTCTCTCTCTCTCTCTCTCTCAGCACTTAAAGGAACTATAGGAAATGTCCAACAGGCAGTCAAAGCATAGCATCATAGAATTATAGAATTCAGAGTTGGAAGGATTTTTAAGAGGACATCTGGTCCAACTTTTAGAGTTTTAGAGAAGAGGAAATATAAACCTAGAGAAATGAAACAACTTTCCCAAGATCTTTTTGTTAGTTACTGGCAGAGGAAGGATTTTAACCTAGCTCCTCTTACTCCAAAGCCAGAATTCTTTCCATTGTACCATGCTGCCTTGGACTGGAATTCTAGGGAGAGACTGGGATGCAATACATAAATCTGGGAATCATCTGAATAAAGATCCCATTAAATCTATGGGACCTCATTAGGTCAACAAATTAGAGAGTATAGGGAAGAAAAGAGGGCCCAACACAGAACATTGTGGTATATACCATAATTAGGGACATAATGTGGATGATTGCCTAGGAAAAAAGATGAAGAAAGAGTGGTTAGATAGAAAGAGAGAGAGTCCAAAGAGAATAGTGTCATGAAAATCTTGAGAAAGGGTGATCAGCTGCAGAGGTGGTTAAATTCTGTAAAGAGGTTAACAAAAAGATTAGGATTAGGAAAAAGCCATAATATTTTGTAATTAAAAGATTACTGGTAACTTTGAAGAGAGAATTTTCAAGTGAGTGGTGAAGTCAGAAACCATATTATAAAGAGTTAAGAAGTTCGGAAATGGAGGTAGTGATATAGACAGCTCTTCCAAGTTTTGCTAAGAATGGAAGGAGAAATATGGGAATAATAGCTGCAGAGCTTGGTAGATTCTCCAAATCTTTTTTTTCTTCTTTTATGGAGATTTTAGTATGTTTATAGGAAAGAATCAGTAGATGGGAGAAATCAAAAGCAAGATATGAGAGGATGATTGTCAGAAGCAATATGGTAGAATAGATAAGAAGAGAATGGGATCAGGAATACAGGGATACAAAAGACAATGGGAAGAAGAGTTACTACTTCATCAGAGATTACGGTAAATTTAGAGAGGATGGGAGATGATATCAAGGCATTGTGAAATGTGGTTGGTTGTTGTCCTTTGTTTTTGAAGAGGACCAAAATGATATCAGTACGCTAGAGTCAATTTTCAATGTGTATGACTGTGCCTGATCAGACCAATATGAGCTTGGAAGGTTTTACCACAGGCCAGACACAAACAGTCTGTGTGATACTCTAAATTTGTGTATCCTTCATTTCCTTTGAACTGTTTCAATACTGCTTTGGTCATAGAGCACAGCGCCATCTCTGATGTGGGCACACATGTTGAGCAGTCCTGTGCCAGTGTCTCCCATATCACACAATCAATTCCAAAGTTCTTAAGGAAGACCTTGAGAGTGTCCTTGTATAGCTTCTTCTGACCACCATAAAAACACTTTCCCTGTGTGAGAACTCCATAAAACAGTCTTTTTGGCAAGCATACATTTTGCATTCGAACAACATGACTAGCCCATTGGAGTTGCGCTTTCTGAAGCAGAGTTTGAATGCTGGGCAATTTAGTTCAAGTAAGGACCTCAGTGTCTGGTACTTTATCCTGCCAGGTGATCTCCAGAATCTTCCTAAGACAATTCAAATGGAAGTGATTCAGTTTCTGGCATGGCATTGGTATACTGTCCAAGTTTCACAGGCATACAACAATGAGATTAGCACAACGGCTCTGTAGACTTTCAGTTTGGTAATCAGTTTAATACCTCTTCTCTCCCATACTTTTCTTCAGAGCCTCCCAAACACTGAGCTAGCTCTGGCAATACATGCCTCAACCTCATTATCAATGTGTACATTCCTGAAAAGTATACTACCAAGGTAAGTGAACTTATCTATAGCATTCAAAACTTCTCCATTTGCTGTAACTGATGGTTCCACATATGGATGGTGTGGTGGTGGCTGTTGGAGTACCTGTGTTTTCTTGGTGTTGTTAGGCCAAAATTAGCACAAGGAGCAGAGAATTGATCCATACTTTGTTGCATCTCAGCTTCAGAAGCTTCACTGAGAGCACAATCATGCCCCAATACTCCCTCCACTTTGGTCTTGGCTTATAGTCTTTTCAAGTCGAAGAATTTTCCATCAGTGCAATAGTTGACCTTGATGCCATGTCCATCTTCATTGAAAGCATTTGATAACATGGCTGAAAACATCATGGTAAAAACCATGGGAGCAAGCGCACAGCCCTTTTTAATTCCACTGGTGACTGGGAAGGCACAAGAGCATTGTCCATTATCTAGAACCCAGGCAAGCATACCATCATGAAATTGATGTACGATGTTGATAAATTTCCCTGGGCAGCCAAATTGTGACATAATTTTCCATAAGCCCTCATGACTAACAGTATCAAAGGCCTTGGTCAGATCTATGAATGTTGTTTACAGACCTCTGTTCTGCTCCTGGCATTTCTCCTGGAGTTGTTGGACAGCAAACACTATATGATTGTTCCTTGGCCCTTTTTGAATGAAGCCACACTGGCTCTCATGTAGATGACCATCTTCTAGATGAAGGATCAACCTACTAAGGAGGATTCTCACAAGAATCTTGCCAGCAATGACTAAGAGAAAGACCCCACTGTGATTGTCACAGGACAATCTATTTCCTCTACCTTTATAGAGATGGCCAATGGATAGATCCTTGAACTCCCAGGAGAATAACCTCCTCCTGTCATAAAACCTAGAAAATTTCAGTCAGCTTTTGTATGAGCAATGGACCCCCTATCTTGTAAATCTTAGCTGGAATAGAATCAGCACCAGGTGCTTTGTCACATGAAAGGAGCCTAATGCCATTCAAAACCTTCTTCATCTGGAGCTTCAGGTAGAGAGGGATTGACTTCAACCTCAGGTTCAGTCCATCTCTCTAGGATCATATCCTTATCACTAATCAATGTGGCTCTGTCAGCACAATAGCCTTCAAGGTATCATAAAAGTGCTTTGGATTGTTACTATCAGCATAAAACTGAATTTCATCTGCCTTCTTACTGAGCCAAGAATTCTGCATCTCTCTAAGCTTTGCTTGTCCTTTACTTTTGACGTATGATTTAAATATTGCCTTCTTACAGATGGATGAAGTATCCTGCTGATAAACCCTTGTGAAATATAGTGAAAAGGTAAAAGAAGGAGCTTGTGGTGAATATCTTCTGTTGTTTAAACAAACATAAAGTGAGTTCCCTCCTCGGCTGCAAGGATGGGGTGGAGGAAGAGACAAGGGATTTGGGTTATTTCTGCAATAGAAGCCAGATTTAAGAAGAGTATTAACCTGAAAACATTCCACCCACACAAGAAAGATGAATATGTACAATTAACAATTTTTTTTTCTCTTTTTCTCATTTTTTCTCATATTTCTCATCCAGGGTTACAAAGAACTAAAAGAGATCATCAAAGGACAATACAAAAGGATCTAAAGGACTAAGAATTTACAGAGAATTTTAGGAGACAGAAGAGAAAGGAGCCAAGATGACCACATGAAAACAACGTCTTACCAAAGCTCTCTCACAAGTTCTGTCAGATACCTCTAAAAAAGTGAATCTGAGCAGATTTGAGAGTTAGAAGCCACTAGTAGACTGAGTGGGGCAAATTTCCAAGCCAGGAGAGTCCGAAAGGTCAGGAGAGTGCCCGGAAGGTGGAGCTGCACCAGACAGCGCCAAAGCAGAAGCAGCTGCAGAAACCAGCCAGCAATCCAGGCTGGGAGAAAGCTGAGCGCCCGAAACCGGCAGAGAACCCCAGGCCTCCCAACACAGGATGGGAGTCTGTTGAAGCAATGGGAGGCAGCAGTAGCACAATGCCTGCGGCCATGAGACATCTTCTCCTGAGGCTTGCAGCCCAAAGGTTTGAAACCTGCCTTCTTGAACTTCTAGGAGACATAATGGCCAGGTAAACAGCTCTCTTTCCTCCCTCCCTCCCTCCCTCACTGACTCAGACAATTCCTCAGGGGGAAAATGCTGGAATAAAGGAGACAGAAGTAGGGCTTCAGTAGCCAAACAGTGGGAACTCCTGAGTCCCAGAGGGGCGGAGCCAGCAGGGGTCAACACCAGGAACCCAGACATGCCTTTGCACAGCCAGGGAAGTGGCAGACACCAGCACAGACAATAGCTGAGACCACTGGGGCTGGAGAACACCCCCAGGGGAAGAAGAGACTTCTGGCAGCCAGATGACCCCTCCCCCACACCTCAGGAAACTGAAGGCCATAATACACAAAATCAGCAACTAGGCTCACCATTCGCAGAATGAGAAACCTAGGACAGAGATCCCTGAGCCCCCAAAGCAGAAATCCACTGTAAAGCCAGGAAAAATATAACCAATATGAAGGAGAACACAAAAAAACCAAGGACCGATGATTCTTTTTATGGAGACAGGGAAGGTCAAAATACCAATTCAGAAGAGGACAGCATTGACACTATACCCACCTCTGATACTTCAAAAGGGAATGTGAACTGGTCTCAAGCCCAAAAAGCATTCCTGGAAGAGCTAAAAGAGGATTTTTAAAAACCAAATTAGGGAGATAAAAGAAAAAATGGAAAAAAAATTGGCAAAATTACTAAGGAGATTCAGAATCTAAATACAGAAAATGACACCCTGAAAGGTAAAATCATCCAATTGGAAAAGGAGACTCAAAAGCAAAATGAAGTCAGCAACTCATTAAAAATTAGAATTGAGCAAGTAGAAGCTATGAGGCATCAAGAAGTAGTCAAACAAAATGCAAAGAATGAAACAATAGAAGAAAACATGAAATATCTGATTGGAAAAACAACTGACCTGGAAAATAGATCCAGAAGAGACAATTTAAAAATTATTGGTCTACCAGAAAACCACTATGAAAAAAAGTCTGGACAGTATCTTCAAAGAAATTATCAAAGATAACTGCCCAGAGGTCCTAGAACCAGAGGAGAAAATAATCATTGAAAGAATCCACCCATCACCCCCTGAAAGAGATCCCAAATTGAAAACTCCAAGAAATATTGTAGCGAAATTTCAGAATTACGAAGTCTAGGAGAAAATACTGCAAGCAGTCAAAAAGAAACAATTCAAATATTGTGGAACTACAGTCAGGATCACGCAGGATCTTTCAGCTTCTACATTAAAGGACAGGAGAAATTGGAATATGATATTCCAAAGGGCAAAGGAACTTGGACTACAACCAAGGATCAACTACCCAGCAAAATTGAGCATAATTTTTCAGGTGAGGAGATGGACATTCAATGAAACAAGGGAATTCCAGACCTTCCTGATGAAAAGGCCAGAACTCAGTGGAAAATTTGGTCTTCAAATACAAAACTCAAGACAGACATAAATAGGTAAATGGGGGGAAAACCCACAAACCTTGTTAATCAATAAGAGCAAATTGTTTACATCCTTATATAGGATTATATTGTTTTATATATGTTTTATATGTGTGTGTATACATATATATATATATATATATGCCAATCTTGAGAATAGTACAGTTATTATGACAATTGAAAGGGATACACATAGACTGTGGGTGTCAGTATAAAATAACTGATATGAGGATAAAAAACATGATTGGGAGATGTAGAGGGAGGGTTCTGGGAGAAGAGGTGAGGAAGTAGTAGAAAAGGGTAAATTGCATCAAGTGTAGAGGCACAGAAACACATTGTAGTGGAGGGAAAGATAGGAAGGAGAAGAGTAGTATATGAGCTTTACTCTCATTGGATTTGGTTCAGGAAGAGAATAACACACTCTGAGAAGTATAGAGATCAAACTCGTCCTAAAGGCAGTGGGCAGGGAGGGGGTAAAGGAAAAGGGGAATGGTCAGAAGGGAGGGAAGAAGTAGCAAGGGGAAAAGGGTAAGATAAGGGAGGGAAATCGAGAGGGAAGGTAAATTGAGAAATACGGTGGTCAAAAGCAAAACTCTTTTGAGGAGTGAAAGTGGGGAGGGAGAAATAAAAGCACAAACGGGGTGGGGGGTTGAAACAGGATGGAGAAAAAGACGCAGCTTGTAATTATAACTATGAATGTGAATGGGATGAACTCTCCCATAAAACAGAGGCAGATAGCAGAATGGATTAAAAACCATAATCCTACAATATGCTGTTTACAAGAAACACATTTGAAAAAGGGGGATACACAGGGTAAAAGTAAAAGGATGGAGTAGAATATATTGTGCTTCAGCTAAAGTAAAAAAAGGAGTAGCAATCCCAATCTCAGACAAAGCAAAAGCAAAGATAGATCTAATTAAAAAAGATAAAGAAGGACACTATATTCTGCTAAAAGGCACCATAAACAATGAAGCAATATCATTGTTTAATATATGTGCACCAAGTGGTATAGCATACAAATTCTTAGAGGAGAAGTTAAGGGAGTTACAGGAATAAATAGACAACAAAACTATACTAGTGGAGGACCTCAGCCTCCCCCTCTCTGAACTTGATAAATCTAACCTCAAAATAAACAAGAAAGAAGTTAAGGAGGTGAATAGAATTTTGGAGAAGGCAGATATGATAGACCTCTGCAGAAAACTGAATGGGGATAAAAAGGAATATACTTTTTTCTCAGCGATACATGGGGCACACTCAAAAAATGACCATGTACTAGGGCATAAAAACCTCACAGTCCAGTACAAAAAGGCTGAAATAGTCAATGCATCTTTCTCAGATCATCACGCAATAAAAATTATTTGTAATAAAGGACCATAGAAAGATAAACTAAAAATTAATTGGAAACTAAATAATCTAATCCTAAAGAACAAGTGGGTCAAAAAACAAATCATAGAAACAATTAATTACTTCATTCAAGAGAATGACAATAATGAGACAACATACCAAAACTTATGGGATGCAGCAAAAGCAGCTCTTAGGGGATGTTTTATATCTCTAAATGCTCACATGAATAAAATAGATTAAAAAGGAGATCAATGAAATGGGCATGCAACTGAAAAAACTAGAAAAGAACAAATTGAAAATCCTCAATTAGATACAAATTAGAAATACTGAAAATCAAAGGAGAGATTAATAAAATTGAAATCAAGAAAACTATTGAACTAAGAAACAAAACTAAGAGCTGCTTTTATGTAAAAACAATAAAATTGAGAAAGCCTTGGTCAATTTGATTAAAAAAAAGAAAGAAGAGACAGAGGAGAAAGAGGAAGAATGAAATTAATTATCTCTGAATTTAAAAAATCATGCCCCCTCTAAATGATCAATATTTGTTTTTGGTGAGGGCATCACCCACCCTTGACTACTTACTCTCATTCCCCACATTCAAAATGTTGCCAAGATGTACATATTCCACCTTCATAATATCTTTAGTGTATTCTCACTTCTCTCCTCTGACAATGCCACCACATTTCAGGTCTTCATTACCTCATGCAACAACTCTTCTGGTGGTCTCTCTGACTCAGCTCTCTCCATTTCAATCCATTCTCCACTCAGCTATCAAATTAAACTTCCTAAACCATAGGTCTAATCATATCACCTCTCCCCCCACCTCCAAGATCAAATATATAATCCTATTTGACATTTAAAACCCTCCATAACCTGGTCCTTTCCTACCTTTCCAGTCTTCCTTTACTTTACTCCCTCCCCCATATGTGATGCAGTACACTAGTCTCACACAAGATACTCAATCTCCTGTATGAGTATTTTCACTGGCTGTCCCCTATACCTGGAATTTTATTTCTCCTCATCTCCATCTTCTACCTTCCCTGGCTTTCTTCAAGTCCCAGGTAAAATCCTGCCTTCTACAGGAAGCCTTTCCTGATCCTGCTTAATTCCAGATACTTACTTGCTGTATGACCCTGGGCAAGTCATTTAACCTCTATTTCTCTCAGTTTCTTCATCTATGAAATGGGGATAATAATGGAATCTACCTTTCAGGGTTGTAGTTAGGATCAAATGAGATAATATTTGTAAGGCATTCAGCACAATGCATGGCACAGTAGGTGCTTAATAAATGTGTTTCTTTCCTTTTCTTCCATTCTTCCTTCTTTCCTTCCTTCCTCCCCACTTCCTTCCCAGTGACTTCTCTTTGTTGTTTATCTCCAAAATATCCTATAGCTATGATTTGTGCATAGTTGCTTTCATGTTATCTCCCCCATTGGACTGAATTTCTTGGGATCAGGGACTGTTGTTTGCCTTTCTTTGGATCCCCAGCACTTGTCACAATGCCTGGAACATAGTAGGCACTTAATATATGCTTACTGATTAGACTAACAAGAAAAGGAGCTGGTCTCAACCTCAAAAGACCCTAGCTGTAGCAAGGCAGTCTTTTTACTCCATTCTAATATATTCTCTGTTAAAGCCTCACAGACTGAAATCCTTTTTCTCATTAATCCTCCCAGGTCTTCTCAACAGAGGACCTCATTTTATTCTTTATTGAGAAAATATAGCCCCATTTACCATGAGTTCCAACTTCTCTCCAGTCTCAAAACCCCCTAAAATCAGTCCCCATTTCCTGATTTACTTTAGTTTCTGATGAAAAGGAAGCCCTTCTCACCAGGGCCAACCCCTCTTCATGTGTTATTGATTCCATCACCTTCCATTTCTTCTAAAATCATTTAGTAGATTGTCTCCATAACATCTTCAATCTCTCCTTATTTACTGGTTCATTCCCTGAAGTCTATGAATATAGCCAGATCTTCCCCAGGCTTAAAAACCTTCGGTTGACTCTGCCATGCCTTTAAGGTAGCATGAAGTTTTCCTCTCTTTCTCAACCAGCCTCCTAGAAAAACCTATCTATTCTCATTATTTCCATTTTCTCTCCCCTTACCTATTCACATGGTGACCACCTTAGTCTAGGCCCCCATCATCTTCCACCCCAACTATTAAAATAGCCTAATTGTTCTGCCTGCATCAAGGGTCTCCCCTCTCTATTCTATCCTTTATCCAGTTGCCTAAATAATATCCTGAAGCTTGAGCTTCTTAAAATCTGACCATCTACTTTCTTGCTCAATAAACTCCAGTGACTTATTATTAACATTTAAATGAAATACAAACACCTCTGGTATTTAAAGTCCCTTACAACCTGGCTCCAACCTACTCTTCCAAGCTTATTATAAATGATTCCCTTTCACAAATCCTATAATCCAATCAAACTGGTCTTCTTGTTGTTTCTCACATACTATCTTCTGTACCCATGCACACACCATCCCACAAGTCTGGAGTGCATTCTATCCTCCCCTACACTCTTCAAATCCCTTGTTTCCTCCAAAGTTCAGGTCAAGCACCACTTCCTGGATGTCTTTCCTGATCTTCTCAGCTAATAAGGCCTCCTCCCCTCAAAATTATCTAGTATTTATTTTATGTGCAAGTAATATATATGTACATGTCTATGTATGTGTTTTCTCTCTTACTAGGACTAAAATCAGGGACTGTATCATTTTTTTGTCTTTGTATCCCCAATTTCTAGGACGGTGTAGATGCTTGACAAATGCTTGTTGACCCATAGATTAATTGCTTGATAAGACAGAAAACAAAGTGGTGCAATTGATAAAAGATCCCATGGGGTAGAAGGGAATGATAAGGTCCTCATAAGGTGTTTTTGTTTCTAGGGAGTAGAGACCTTAGGAGCCCACTTTAACACGTTTAAAAAAAATAAACAGGAGAGGATGTGATAAAATCTACAAATTACCGTGACAAAAATGGGGTATAGATTATTCAATTGCTGTACTACTGAATGCCTAACTTTAATGAGAAACATAGAGAGAAAAGAATTAACATAGCATAATCAGATAGAGTAATAATAAGGAGAACAAAGTAAAAGAACATTTCTTGGAAAAGGGAATCACAAAAGAGAGTTACTTAAGTTAAGAAGTTGTGTAAGAGAGAGCTCAGAGAGCTTTGACCACATTCATTTCTGCATGGGAAGAGGGAAGGGTCAAAAGGAGGAAATAATAAGAAATAAATATATTAACAATTTAAATAAATTCAAGGAACTTGGGAAAAGAAAAGTAAAGGGGAGTGGGAAAGAGAACTTATAGATAAGCAAAACTAAGCATAGGGGCATAGTTCTGACCTAAAAGAGGAAGGAAGTTTAAAAGCAATACGAAAGAAATAAATGAAGGAAAATTAATTCTACCTCCCTCTTTTATTTGGAGACATGGAGGATGTAAGTACAAAATGTTGCTCAGGTTGTCAGAAATGATAGCTATGTCAGTTGGTTTTGTTTAAGTTTTTCTTTGTTACAACTGGTCGGGTTGTGGGGAGGCGAGAGAAGGGTGTTGAAGGCATAAACCTGTAAATGACTGTGATGTAAAAAACAAAAGCATTAGCAAAATTTTAATTTACAAAAAAAAATTTCCATGGAGGAAAAAGGCTCCCATGCCCAGTTTTTTCAATAATAGGTATTTTGTACACTTTTTAGTCTTATTCAAAACTCCACAGGCTACCTAATTCCCTCTATGTACCACAATATGCTTTAAATTGCTTTTGACTTTTTGTTTCATTTTATTTTGTTGGATATTTGCTGGATATTCAGATGTTGCAAAACATCTTCTTTATTCATAGCAATTAAAAATATGGAAGGTTCACAATAAAATCCGTTTTCATGATATTTACCGATGGAGGGCCACAGTCACACTCTTCATACTCATCTATTTCATAATTCCCACAGGATGCAGGAGGCTCAGAAAAATAATATTTAAGAGCTGGTTGATTCTTAAGACATTTAGCTCCAGTCTTTGAAATGAAATTTTGAAAGTCATTCAAGCTGCAGCGGCTAAAGACCTTAATCCCACTGGAGAGCCTAAAAATAAATCGAATAACTTTATCAAAAACATTACTTCTGAATGCACATATATTTCTCCACCTATAAAAAAGCAATTGTGAGTTCTGATTTTAAATGTCCTAAATAGATTGAGAATAAATACAAATGGTTCACAATACAAATTTTAATAATTCAAAGTGATGATTGACAACAAGACAATTCCATTTCTCTCACTCGAGTACATTAAAATATGATCCTGGTTTGCCAGTGATTTAGCTATATGACCTTAACTTTTCAGGTTCTTCATCTGTATTAGAATGTGAGAACACTGTCATAGGGAAATAGAAGGGTGAGGGAGGGTACAGCTGGCTGCAGCCACCAAGTATGCCCAAGGAAATAGACATTTCTGGGGTACTTGGATATTTCTCTGAACATCATGGGATCATAGACCTAAGATGCTGCAATCGACCATGGAGGTCATCTGAAGAGTCCTTCAGATGAGGTAACTGAAGCTCAAAGCTCATAAACACATATATGCTTTTGAAGTTCCATTGTGAATCGGGATGATAAAGCATTTGGAGCATAGATGTTTATTACTGATAATGGTTTGTTGTCTTCGGTTCCTTTCAGCACATTATAGTTTCCTTGTTTATCCCTTTGTATCTTTTGAATGCTTGTTTTTGGTTTTTCTGAAAGTATGGTGGCAACTCTTGCTTTTTGGATTCACTTGATGCATGGTAAGTTTTTTTTTTCTATCCCCTATATGTCTTTGTTTTTAAATGTGGCTCTTGTAAGCAACAGGTCAAAGGGTTTTATTTTCTTAGCCAAACTGTTACTTTTTTTTTTCATTTTATTGGACTGTTTAATCCATTCACATTTGAAATTACAAGTTAGGTTTCTATTTTCTATCTCTAATATTTAGGTTTTTAAGGTATTATTTTCCTTCTTGTGCTATAAACACAGTATTATATCCTTTTATTTTACCTTATTCTTTTTTAAGATGGCTTTCTTCCTCTGACCTCTGATCACTTCCTCTTATTACCCCTTTCCCTTTGAGATTTTGCTTATTAGTTCTTTCTTCTCACCTGTTTTTATATAGTTATATAATTCTTCACCTGTTTTTCTCCTCTCATTCAAGTAGATTCCCACTTCATCCCATCCCCTTTAACTAGTCCTTTTCATTATTTTTTTTAATAAATTTCAGATATGGAGACCACATTTCCTTCTATTGCTAGAATTTTCATTGTTGACTCATCTGCTTATGCTCAAGGTCTTTGAGTTTTCTTCTTCCTGAGATCTTTGATCAGTCTTTTTTGTTTTCTTCATGATTCCACCCCTCTTCACTTTCTTCCTTGGTACCCTCTGATGGCGGTTTCTTTTGGAGCTGGAACAAAGTCTCTCAGCCTTCTCCAATGTTGGGTGGTTCACCAGACCATATCTCTTCCTCGAGTGATTTTGGTTGATCAGAACTGGCCTCAGCTGGATGCTCTTTCCCACAGACTTGATGGAGTACTGCACAACTCCCTAATCATCCCCACTCAATACACATACACTTAGTGTCTTGTCCTAGTATCGTATCCTATTCCTTCTGTTCCTTCTTTCTCTGCCCCAGCACTAAAAGTTCAGACATTTGCCACATTGGTATCATGGGGTTTTCTACCATGGCACTATCTTTACTATTTCTACTTGGTTGTCTGCCCTGGCAAAAACAGTTCAGAGTTTTGCAGCTCTCGTGTTGTAAGGGTGTGGCCTCATCTGACTTTTGCTCTGAAGGGCTATCTGTCATGGCCCAGGCAAACTTCCACAGTCTAAAGGCACTTGAAAGAAGGAAGGGGCCTAGAGTGTGTGGGTAGGTTCTGTTGTAAGCCTGTGTTAGGTCCTTGTAACTGCCAGTGCAGCCTTGCTACAGACAGCACAGGAGGTGGGGTGATTCAAGTGATTCCCTTCTCCTTCCACCTCTTAGACCTTGTTTATATAGTTTTCTTGTTAAGCAACCTGATTATATGACAGTAACTTTCCATCCTATTCCTTGCATTATCTCCCCTCCCTTTTCTTTCTCCTTTTAAGGCCATTAAAACACAGCAGAACCACTCACATGCCCTCTTATTTAATTCCATAACTCTTAACAAAATTAGGAGTCTAAGGGAACATGTTTCTTTACTTCCTGATAGAATGTAAACATTTCATCATTGCTTATTTTGTTTTAATTACCCACATTTATTTCCGTATTTATGCATTTACCTCTTTATGTTTCTATTGATTCCTGTATTTGCATTCAGAAGTCTCTACTCAACTTTGGTCTTTTCATTAGGAATGCTTTGAAGTCCTCTTTTTGACTAATTAATTGATTGATTTCCCCCATAAGTTTTTACTCAGTTTTTCTGGGTAAGTTATTCTTGGTTGTATGGTTTTTGTTTTGTTGTTATTGTTGCCTTTTGGAATTTTTTTTGTTCCAAGCTCTCCTCTCATTTAAACATATAGATACCTAATCTTGTGTGATGCTGATGATTGCTTCTTAGTACTTGACCAATTTTCACTAGTTGTATTTTTTTCTTACATAGAAGCTCTGGATTTTGGCCATATTCCTGGGAGTTTTCATTTGAGAGTTTATTTCAGTAGGTGGCCAGTAGATTTTTGTTTTCATTTTGCCCTCTGGTTACTTCTAGTGAATATTTGATGAAATATGGTATCTTGGCTCTTTTTTGGTAATTTTTTCTTCATCTTTCTTTAGGTCACTTTTGTTATATGAGATTTCTTACATTTGCTTCTATTTTTTCCCAGATTTTTTTACTTTGTTTTAATATTTCTTGTTGTTACATGAGGTAATTAACTTCCATAATTAATTAACTTTAGCATTTTAAGAACTAGCTTTTCAGAATCTTGTTACTTGGCAAGATTTTGTATTTGCTAATTCTGCTTCCAAATCTTTCCTCTGGAGCAATAATGTCAAACTCAAATAGAAATGAATCCCTTTAGGCCACATATTGAATGGGAAAACCACAAATTAACATAATTAACATATTGCATTTTTGTTATTGAAAATTTTCCAATTACATTTTAATCTGCTTTGGGACACATTCAGGAGTTTTGTGGGATGCATGCATCCCACAGGCTGCAAGGTTGACATTTGTGCTCGAGAGCTCTTATTTAATTTGTAATATCTTTTTAACTTTTACTTCATTTCTTCTAGGAATTCTGGTGGACTTTTTGTCCTTATTGTGTTTTTCTTCATGTCTTTGTTCATAAATGTTGTGAAGTCATTCTCTTCTTCTGGACTTGTTTAGGGCATTCCTGGCTCCACATTCCTTATCAAGTATCTTTTTTATTAATTCTTCCAGTCTTATTTCCTGAATTGGAAGACTTTTGTGTGAAGGCTGGCCTATGGACAATTCTGGAGACACAGTAGAGGTCTTGTTTGGCCCCCATCTGTGTTAACTAAGGTCTTGTCACTATTTTTCCTTGGACATCAAGTACTATAGTCTACAAAGATGTCAGGGGTTGTTCAAGTCAGTAAGCTATAGCTTCCAACTCATTTCTGGGTCAGACAATACAACTATAGGTTTTCACCTGGTTGGAGCTCCAGTAGAGAGCTACTGACCCTAGACTAACTGGAAAGCCCTTCAAGTTCAGAGTCATAGAACTTCAGGGCTCATCCCTGGTCTATGATTTCTGCTGCAGCCCAAGTCTATGAGCTGAATCTAAAATGCTGTTCTAGTGTCAACTGGATGGCATAGTGAATAGAGTACCAGGTCTGGGGTCAGGAAGACTCATCTTCCTCAGTTCAAATCTCAAATACTTACCAGCTGTGTGACCCGAGCAAGTCACTTAACCCTGTTTGCCTCAATTTCCTCATCTGTCAAATGAGCTGGAGAAGGAAATGGCAAACCACTTCATATCTCTGCCAAGAAAACCCTAAATAGGGTCACAAAGAGTCAGACACAACTGAAATGACTAAACAACAGTGTCAGAAACATAGAGAAGTAGAATTGTCCCTAGTCCACACTTCTTGCCCTGCTATATAGCCACGAGGTCCAGCTTCCCTCTGAGCTGCATCTTTGACCCTTCTCTGAGGTCAGAATGACACAGCTATAAACGTAGCTCTGGTCTTCCCTCCCTGCCCCAATATCTGAAAGCCACAAGCTCTAACCCCAGGACAAACTGGAAGGGCCCAATACTCTGCTCAGTGTCATAGAAACATAATTGCCAAATCACACCTCTTCCTCCTCCCTACTCTACTGCATAGCTGGAGGGCCTAGCCCAGTCCAGGTGCTGAAAGACGGTCCCCCCCCCCCCGCCCCCTCCACCAGTGCCACTGAGTTTCTTTCTCCCTGTACTGACCTGGGAAGGAAAAATTAACTACTGTGGCTCATCCTCAGATTTCCCAACTGCCATTCACCCAATCTCATGACCTTCTTTGATCTTTGTTGTCGCAGTTGAAAGAGAGAGAAAGCACCACGATATACTGCTTCCCCCTTTTCTGTAATCTTTTCCAGTCTCCATCCAGGAAGACTGCTTGTAAGGTATGTCATACACTATACTAGTGATTCTATTTGTGTAGGGGTTGAACTAAATAGTCACCCAAATCCCTTTGAACTCTCAAATTCTATGTGATTTTGTGTGACAGTAATATTTGCAAGTGTGACTTTAATCTTTAAAGATTATTGTCAGGGTAGATATTTTTATCCTCCCAGGAGATACAACTTACTTCTTGGAGTCACTCTTGGAAAGATTATTAGCTATTTATCTGACATAGTATAACAATTTTAAAGCTCTCACAGAGTTAGATAGAATGTATATTTAACATAAATCTTTTTTTAAAAAATGAAAGAGTTAGTCCCAGGGATTTGTGCCTACAAGTGGCCTCTTATAAAAGTACCCTATATTTTTTCTTCCTCTATGATTCATCTCTTGGCTCCTATCATTGAGAAGAGAAAACTTGGAAAAGGTAACTCGGGTTATTCTTCTTTTACATTACCTCCTTATAGGCTCATGTTGCCTAGCAAGCTAGAAGAGATCATTATAGCTTCCTCTGACCCATAAGCCTGATTACAATCCACTGTAAAATTTTTTTTTAAATAACTCCTATAAAGTTTGTCCCTTATATTGGTTCTATAAAGAAATCCTGATAAATTCATTCTGTAATGCAAATAGTCTAACTAGAATAACTTTCCAATTTATCTTCTAAATTAAAGTGTTGTATCCTAAATTGTCTGAGAGCAGGGCCCACCTGGCCTTATTCTTTTTTTATAAACATGTTGAAATCAAGTGTATATTTTACAGGGAAAGGATCAATTTGTGTCTTTTTCTGGTATAATCTTAATTAGTAATGACTTGGATCTTATACACAAAATATATATGCAATAAAATAAACAACATAATCAAGAAACAAAGTGTTATTTAATCTTACACAGCTTCTGGGTTCATTATGCAGGTAGATTGTGAACAGTGGCATCTCTTGTCATCGTATCTTATTCCCAGACTAAGCCCCAGCAACTGTGCAATAATAACAGAAAATGCTTCGACAGTTATTCCCTTGGGATACTAATGTTGGGAGAGAAAAAAAAGTGGGAGGGGGTGGGGGAGAGGAGAAGCTGTTACCAAAAAGTTTATTGAAATGCGGAAGCAAATTAAATTATCAAAACTATTAATTTTTATTATTGTTGCTTTAACATACATTGAATAAGAAGGAGACTAGTGGACACCCAATCACGTATTCTTAAGATCTACACAGAGCTGGTAATGCCTAATAACTTGGTGTGCACATAGAAGCCATAACTAGTTGTCAGGATTATAGCTTAAAGCACAGCTTGAACATTTGGCTTAATTCTAGGATAGGTAGTACAAATACAGAAAAGGAATATATGAATACAACCCATGTTAACCTTTGGTTCTTTGCAGACACAATCTCCTCCTTGCATTCATTTGGGGGAAAGAAGTTTTCCTAGGTCCAAAGTGGTTAGCAATGTGGTTTCCCTTTGCTATTAGGAAGCCAAAACTTGGAGATGCAGAGAATAATTCTTTGTGAATTAGTGTGTTAGAGAAGCTGTCCTTCCTTACCTATGCTTCTTAGAATCCCTAGTTTTCTTCAAAGCTCCATTAGGAATCTGCTTCCTACATGAGGCCTTTCCTGATTCCCCCATGTTAGTGCTTCCTCCTTAAAAGTAACCTGTATTAATTTTGTACATCAGGATAGGTACAGGACTGAAGATATCAGTGGTTATGGGGAACTTCAAAGCGAGAAAATTCTCGCTACTGATTAAAGTCAGCACCTTCTCTGTAACTCATAACCTTAGAAAGTGACCTAGAACACCAAGAGGTTAAGTGATTTACCTAATCACATAACCAGTACCTGTCAGTGGTGGGAACTGAACCTAAATCTTATTGGCCTCAGGGCTAGCTTTCTATCTGCTCTACCATGCTGCCACTCAGTATAGATTCATTTAGTTTGCTTTGACTCAAATTCAGAAGATGTCCAGTTATTTAAAAGGAGGAGGAAGCAGACACATTTACCACCAGGCTTTATCCCAACATATAAGCTTTTTACACTTCATTTTCTTCATCTCAAAAATGAGGGACTGAACTTCCCAGATTCTTTGTAGTTCTAATGGTATGGTCTTATGACTTCTGAATGTGAGACCACTTTAGACCAAGACAACTGAGTTTACAGAATCAGAATCAGAGAGTTAGATAGGACTTTGAAGGTCATTTAGTCCAACCAATAATCCAAAGCACAGATCCCTTCTATAATCATCTAATTCTATTTGAACATCTCTATTTGCCGAAGAACTAATGTAAAAATCCTAATTTTCTCCATTAAATATTCCTTGAAAGAAAACAAAATTCTAATCTTTACTCCCAGTTCCACATTGTATTCTAGATATATTACCTCCCAAGGCATTTTTATAGCTCTAATTTTTAGAATTCCTTCTTTTCATTGAGTTGATAGCTCCCTTCTGAAACCTAAATTTAATAATTTTAATGGAATAAATAGGTACAGATAGAAACCTCCACTTGAAAATTTGAAGTTAATAAAGGATTCCAAAGAAGTTTCAAGCTTCCAAAAAGTGATTCAAGACTGTATGGAAGTCTGAAATTACATTAAATTCTTTTTCCCATAATGCAGATGTCCATTATTTGTGAACTTCTCAAATGTTTTCAGTTCATTCAAAATAATCTTCACATAGCTTCTTCAGAAATGGGTTTTTCCATTTGCTTGCTGAATTTAGGTTTTTATGGTACAGTATGACACGAGAGAGACTAGCTCATGCTGTCAGCATCCTCCCCACAGCAGCAAAAAGTCTAATAAAACCAAATTATGGAACAGTTCCAGGGACAGTTTTACAATAAGAAAGAACTCTGCACACTCATTATTTCAAGCTACTTGAAAGTTTGACCAAGGCATTTTATATTCAAGTAGGACATTTTTGGATGTGATTACTCACTAGTGATAACACATTTTTATTTTGTGCAAATTGGATTTTGTTTTTTACTTAAGCAGAGTTGTATTTATTCTTTTTTATATTCTGTACATACTTATGTATATACTTGTCTCCCCTCATAGAGCATAAGTTTTTGAGGACAGGAATTATTCTATTCTTTGCATTTTTATCTTGGGACTTAGCACAATGTCTGGCACACAGTAATTGCTTAATAAATGCTTGTTGATTGATTGGTTATTTTGATTGAACTCAACTAGATCCTAGAAATAAAAAAGAGGAAATAAGACATAGACACAGTCCTCCAGGATAAAATATAGCTATAATATATTATATACGGGTTGGGGCAGCTAGGTGATGCAATGGATAAAGTGATGGGCCTGAAGTCAGGAGTTCAAATCTGGCCTCAGAAACTGTGTGACCACGGGCAATTCACTTAATCCTGTTTGCCTCAGTTCCTTATCTGTAAAATAAACTAGAGAAGGAAATGGCAAACCACTCCAGTCCCTATACTAAGGAAACCCCAAAACTGGGTCACAAAGAGTTGTACACAAATTAAATGCCTGAATAAAAACATATACAAATTAGATTATATAAGTTATTTTGTCTACTTTGTTGAGCAAGGTTCAGAGTTGGTAAAGAAGGTGACAGGGAGAGTAGTTGATAATAACTGGTAATAAGAGCATTCATAAACTGAAAAATTTTGCAAAAAAAAATTTTTTACAAAAACTGTTAAGCTGGTAGTACAAATATTTTGTCTGTGTTTTATAGATGAGGAAACTGAAGCTCTGAGAGACTCTGTAATTTTACCATAATCATACAGCTAGTCAGTACCTGAAGTAGGTTTCAAGCCCAGATCTCCTGACATAAGAAGTACAAAGAAGAAACCAAAGTGTCAGTAGGGATCTGAGGAGGTTAAACTTCTCCAGCTAGGAGGCTTCATGGCAGATACATGAAAGCTTCTTGGATGAGGTGGCACCTGGGCTGGTACTTTAAGAAAAAGGATTTTGAAAGGTAGAGTTGTAGGGAGAGTCCATTCCAGACATGGCAGGAAGTGTGCCCAAATGCATGGTAACAAGGAAAGGCAAGACAAGATCAGGGAAACATGAACACTCCAACTTAGTTGGAGCATATGTATATGAATGACAACAGTGTGAAATAAAGCTGGAATGATAGGATATATTAGCATAACAGGGAAAACAGAGCAGTTAAAATGCAGATGGAGAAGAAAGCTGTTATACCAGATATCTCCTGGTGTTCCATTTGGCTAAAGGATATAACCCATTTATTGGAGGAATATTTAGATCTCCACTTTTCATCTTCAGCTCTGCTTGGTCTGAACTCTGAGGAACATGATGCCCCACCCAGGATAAGATGATCACCTAAAATCTCATCCTCATATTGTTTAACTCATCTTAGGATACTCAACACCTTCCCAACTCCATCCCTTTCCTTCCAAACCCCACTTCCAAGCTTCCTGTCTTGTGTATGTGTTATTTTCCCATTGTAAACTTCCCATTGAGGATAGGGACTGTCTTTCTTAATTGAATACCCAAGCACATTGCTTTACACATAGTAGGTACTTAATAAATGCTTAGTAACTTAATATTTGGTCTTGAGAATACTTCACATTATAGTGTGGTCCTGACATTAAGACTTGCCCCTGTAAGAGACTTTTCTTAGAAAAGAGACAAGGATATGGGTAGAGTCCCAAAAAGAAAACCCAGAGGGCAATATTAGTATAGGAATTCCACAGATATTTTCACCTTTTTGATTCATCCTTTGCCCTCCCTTCCTTTGTGGAAGGCTCTGGAAGAGTAGGAGCTACATGTGTGTCTACATCGTCACCATCAAGATTTTGTAGCAAAGCTATCAAAAAGTTGTATATTCTGAGTCATCACCTCCATATTATAATACATTACACATTGTAACACACTATAGTTATCCCTTCCATATCATGGGGGTTAGGGGTATGGTGCCCCATGGTCTGGAAAATCTGCACAAAAGATTTTGGCCCTCCTTTTGCAACAGAGAAGAAGTCTGAATTACTATGGTATTAAAAGACAAAATATGTTGATATTTTGTACTACTATACACATATTTTATGCATTTTTGAGTTTCTAAACTTTTACTATGTCATCTGCAGGCCTTCATGTGTCATCTGCGGCTCCTACAGAACTCCACCAAAATTCACCTTTAATTTCTTATGCTGAGCTGTGATATATCAAAACCTCAATGGGGAAAGTTGCAATGAGGAAGGATTAACTGTATGTTAGGAAGGGCTCCAATATGATAATTCAGAGCCAGATTGTGAATGATCCTTAAAGACAAACTAAGGAGTTTGCATTTCCTTTTTAGATAACAAGTAATCACTGAAGGTTTTTGAGCAGAGGAAATGAATGAGCAGAAAAGTACATTAGGAATATTACCCTGCTAGTTTGCTGAGGATGGGTTTGAGAAGGAAGAAACTGGAGGCTGGATGAACAGTTATGAGACTGTTACGATAGTACAGATGAGAGTTAATAAGTTCCTAAAATAGGAGAGACAGAAGAGGGTAGACATGAAAAATACTGCAAAGTTAGAATCAGTAGGACTTGGCAATTAACCAGATGTATGGGTGGAAGGGGACAGAAAAATCAAAGATAATTATAAAGTTGCAAAGTTAGTCAACTATGAGGCCAACTTCAGAAAAAGGAGTTTAGTATTGAGTACTGGTTTGAGGAGTAGAGGAGAAATGAGTTTAGTCTTGAACTTTTTGGATTTTATGAATAAGCAAGACATCCAGGAAATTGGAAATGAAAATTAACAGCTCAAAGGAAAGGTATATATGTGTGTCAATATACACATATACGTATACATATATGTGTGTGTTTGTGTATATATACATGTATATGCATTTGAGAGGCAAATAGATGGCTCAGTGGATAGAGCACTGTACCTGAAGTCAG
Organism: Trichosurus vulpecula; assembly: GCF_011100635.1. Taxonomy (NCBI): domain Eukaryota; kingdom Metazoa; phylum Chordata; class Mammalia; order Diprotodontia; family Phalangeridae; genus Trichosurus; species Trichosurus vulpecula. Next base: position 304,582,944 of record NC_050575.1, read on the forward strand.
AAAGACCCAAGTTCAAATATGGCCTCAGACACTGACTAGCTGTATGACCCTGGGCAAGTCACTGAACCTCTGTTTGCCTCAATCCAGTGGAAAAGAAAATGGCAAACCACTCCAGTATCTTCAGCAAGAAAACTCCATGGACAGTAGTGGCGTGCTATGGTCCACAGAATCATGAAGAGTCAGACTGAATAACAATAACTATGTATTTTATAAATACATATTAAATATATGTGTGTATGTGTATACACATATGTATATGCATACATACATACATGTGTATCTGTGTATATATGTGTGCACATACAATTTATTTATATGTGTGTGTATATGTATGTATATATGTATGTATGTAATTTCCATCTTTCTCCTAACCTTTGATTCTGAATCTCCAACTACCTGAGTACCCTTGCCCACACTAAAAAAGTCAACAGGTCTAAAACTGAATTAATCAACTTTCCCCTCCACCAGACTTTACTATTTCTTTTTATAGCACCATGTTTCTAGTCACCTAGGTTTAAAATCTTAGAGTCACCTTTGATTTTTCCCTTTTTTACTCAGTTAAAAAAAGTCTTATGAAGCCTGTTTCTTCAATATTTTATACATCCATCCCATCCTTCTCTTAATTTATGCTAATCCCACTCTAATTCAAGTCCTCATGACCTAGACTCCTATGTTCCCATACTCCAATGGATCTGTGATTTAACGTACGTTGGTTTCCCTCCTATGATGCAGATCACAAAACCTATCCATGCCTATACATCATACATGATTTTTGTTCATGGCTTCCCTTAAATTTGCCCCAAACACCCAACATGTTTAAACATATGTATGAACGAGGTGAAGCAAGGTGATAGCATAATAAGACTCCCAACACCTCTCAGAGGTACTTCTAGAACCCTGAGGGTGGGGGTGGAGTTGGGGAGAGATGTCGCTAGCCACCATCTGTGGAATGGGAATTAGGATAGTGAGTTTAGAGTACATAAATAGGGGGCGGAGCCAAGATGGCAGCTGGAAAGGAGGGACTTGCTTAAGCTCTCCTCCAAATCCCTCCAAACACCTGCAAAAATGGCTCTGAACAAATTATAGAGCTGCGGAACCCACAAAATTGCAGAGGGAGACAGGTCTCCAGCCCAGGAGAGCCTGGATGGTCACCAGGAAGGGTCTATCGCATGGTGCTGCGAGCAAAGTGCAGCCCAGCATGGGCCACACCAGGACAGACCAGACCTGGAGTCAGTTGGCCAGAACAGACCTTAGGGCCATGAATCATTGAGCTGTGGCAGTTACCAGACTTCTCAACCCACAAACGCCAAAGAGCAGGTTAGTGGGAAACTGCGGGATTGAGTTCAGAGCAGTCTCCAGCCCCAACCCTGGCGGTGGTGGAGGTGGTACAGCAGTGGCGATGGCAGCAGCAGGAAGCTCCTGAGGCTGCTTCCAGAGCTCCAGCATCGGCTGCCTCCCAAGTCCCTGGCTCACACGGTGGGAGGAATCTAGCTGCAGATCAGAGCAGGAGTGCAAGGAGCACTTTGTGGGCACAGAGGCAAGTTCTCTCGCTGTGCCCTACTTGGATCTAGATTGAGGTCCTGGTTGACAGTTCTTGGGGGAGGAGGAGCGCTGTGGTAACAGAGCCTGTGGTGACAGTAGAGGAGAAGTAGCTCTGAAAACAGCAGTGCTTGGACCCTAAAGCTTGGGACAAAGTACTCTCTACTCTACAAGCAGTCATACCCTGAAAAAAAAAGCTCAAGGGTCAAGTAGTTGGCTGGGAACATGAACAGGCAGCGAAAACTAACTCAGACTCAAACTCAACCTCAAACTCAAACTCTAGTTTCCTTTTTTGGTGACAAAGAAGATCAAAACATACACCCAGAAGAAGCCAACAAAGTCAAAGAGCCTACAACAAAAGCCTCCAAGAAAAATACGAATTGGTCTCAGGCCATGGAAGAGCTCAAAAAGGATTTGGAAAAGCAAGTAAGAGAAGTAGAGGAAAATGGGGAAAAGAAGTGAGAGTGATGCAAGAAAACCATGAAAAACTTGCTAAAGGAGACCCCAAAAAATACTGAAGAAAATAACACCTTAAAGAATAGACTAACTCAAATGGCAAAAGAGCTCCAAAAAGCCAATGAGGAGAAGAATGCCTTGAAAGGCAGAATTAGCCAAATGGAAAAGGAAGTCCAAAAGACCACTGAAGAAAATACTACCTTAAAAATTAGATTGGAGCAAGTGGAAGCTAGTGACTTTATAAGAAATCAAGATATTAAAAACAGAACCAAAGGAATGAAAAAATGGAAGACAATGTGAAATATCTCATTGGAAAAACCACTGACCTGGAGAATAGATACAGGAGAGATAATTTAAAAATTATTGGACTACCTGAAAGCCACGATCAAAAAAAGAGCCTAGATATCATCTTTCAAGAAATTATCAAGGAAAACTACCCTGACATTCTGGAGCCAGAGGGTAAAATAGAAATTGAAAGAATCCACAGATCACCTCTTGAAAAAGATCCCAAAAAGAAATCTCCTAGGAATATTGTCACCAAATTCCAGAGTTTCCAGGTCAAGGAGAAAATACTGCAAGCAGCCAGAAAGAAACAATTTGACTATTGTGGAAACACAATCAGGATAACACAAAATCTAGCAGCTTCTACATTAAGGGATTGAAGGGCTTGGAATATGATATTCTGGAGGTCAAAGGAGTTAGGATTAAAACCAAGAATCACCTATCAGCAAAACTGAGTATAATGCTCCAAGGCAAAATATAGACTTTCAACAAAATAGAGGACTTTCAAACTTTCTCAATGAAAAGACCAGAGCTGAATAGAAAATTTGACTTTCAAATACAAGAATCAAGAGAAGCATGAAAAGGTAAGCAAGAAAGAGAAATCATAAGGGACTTACTAAAGTTGAACTGTTTTGTTTATTGGAAGGGAAGAGGGGGCAGGTGAGGGGGAATGAGTGAGTCTTGCTCTCATCGGATTTGACTTGAGGGAATAACATACACACTCAATTGGGTATCTTACTCCACAGGAAAGTAAGGGGAAGGGGATAAAAAAGGGGGAATGATAGAAGGGAGGTGAGCTAGGGGGAGGAGGTAATGAAAAGCAAACATTTTTGAAAAGGGACAGGGTCAAGGGAGAAAATTGAATAAAGGGAGACAGGATAGGATGGAAGGAAATATAGTTAGCCTTTCACGACATGAGTATTGTGGAAGTGTTTTACATAATGATACATGTGTGACCTATGTTGAATTGCTTGCCTTCCTAGGGAGGATGGGGGCGGGAAGGGAAGATGGGGGAGAATTTGGAACTCAGTTTTAAAAGCAGATGCTCAAAAAAAATTTATTTTTGCATGCAGCTGGGAAACAAGATATATAGGGAATGGGGCATAGAAATCTATCCTGCCCTGCAAGAAAGTAAGGGGAAAAAGGATGGGGGGGGGGGAGTGGGGTGACAGAAGGGAGGGCTAACTGGGGAATGAGGCAATCAGAATATATGCCATCTTGGAATGGGCGAGGAGGGTAGAAATGCGGAGGAAAATTGTAACTCAAAATCTTGTGGAAATCAGTGTTGAAAACTAAAATAGTAAATAAAAATGATAAAAATTTTTAAAAAGAGTACACAAATATACATGCACATACATATATGCGTATACATATACATGTGTGAGTTGAGAATATATACATGTATATATGTATGTATACACGTGTTATACAAATATATGCTTGTATAGCCAACTCATATATGTGTACATGTACATACATATAGCTATTATGCTCTTAAATCACACATGTACATACATATGCATACATGCATATATATACTCTCAAATCACGTATTATTTACATATATATTTATATATATTTGTGTATGTATATGGGGTGTACAGTTGCTCAGGAAAGACTAGAACCTCTAGTGTAAGGGCTGCTTTTCACTTCTGCTGTTCAATCAGTCACCCTACTATCACCTGTGGCTCTGAAGGGGTAAGATTTACCCCTCTTAGGTATGTAAGATTATACGAACCAAGGCCTTGACTCAATTGCAAATTTGGCACAAGTCTTATCTCCTAAAGTAGAAAGCCCTGGGAACACAAAAACAGGGTTCCTCCCTGGGTCCTGGCTAAGACCCTGAGACGAATCCACCAGGTTCCTGGAACTAGCCACTCCAAGGACGCGCACTGTGCTTAGAGACCTTGAAAGGATTGGCCTCCTTTCAGGGCCTTGCATAAGATGTAGCATTTGCTAAAAAGACCTGGCATGATGCCTTCTTTGTTTCCAGCATTATTTATGCCATGAAATTCGGACCCCAAATTGGAATCTCACCCATGGCAGAGACGTCTGGCCTGGGACTTCCGTGAGCGGGACCCTAATGGCTGTACCCCCAGGATTTCCCAGCTTGCGTGCTCAGGTGTTGGAGCTCCCCTGCATCGGTGATGACTATGTTGATTTTAGTAGTAATTGCCTTGATATTATTATTCTTAAGCCTCCTTCTCTGCTACTTTCGATTTCTATCTTTCTTGCCTGTGTTTGAATAATAAAAAAAACTCCTTTCGGGCTTCTTGCAGTGTGGAGTGTTTTGTCCGGGTGAATCCGAACCTTTCCTGTACAGGCTCCAAAAAGCTGTAGCATACACAATAGTCACATTCCTGTAAACCATTTCGGCAGACAGGCTAAACCAGGCTAAAGGTAACCAAGTGGTCGCAAACCTGTTGGTGAGCTAGGGGATGTCTGCCCCAAGCTTGTGAAGACTTCCACGGCAGAGGCCAAGGACAATTTGTTCTAACAACCATGAAGGCAACTGAAGCAGGCACTGTGGAGTGCTTATAGCTTTGTTAGACATTGAAAACACCAAGGTCATCCACTGTATCTTGAACCATCATGAACCATCACTGACTTTTGTCTTGTCTCTGAACTTCAATAACTCTGGAAGACAGAGTGAGGCCAAACATTTCGCTCAACTTTGCCTCATTTAAATCCAACATATATGGATTATGTCACATTTTACCATTTTTGTCTACCTCAGAGTCCTGTGGTAATGAGCAAATGATGAAGCAGCAGGTACAGATACACTGGGAGCTGTAGTCACAACCCTGCATGCAGGCAGCTCAGGCCATACAGTCATCTTCTCACAGAACTGAAGCAGCAGTGGGATTTGGCAGCTCCCCAGGTGTCACAGCAGCCTTTCTTAAGGACTGCACAGCTCACATCCTGGTGTGAAGAAGAGGCTAGAAAGGGTGTCCTAAAAATTTTCTGCTTTACCCAACCTAACACTGGCTTGCTTATTATGGCTGGCAAGGATCCCACCCTATGGTTGAAACACAAGAAAATGTACAAAAAAATTTGAAAAGATGATTCCGCTCACCATTGGTAAATGGAATGTGTACATGCTTATTGACAACAAAAAATTCAGTAGATCTGAAAGACAAACAGTTCTTATTGTGAAAGAACTCATCAGGTATTACATCCAAATAGCATCACTATGTGAAACAAGGTTGGAAAATGAAGGCCAGCTTACCAAAGTTGGAGCTGGGTACATGTTTTTCTGGAGTGGCTGCAGTGTTGGGGAACACACTGATGCTGGCATAGGTTTTGCAGTCAAAACTAATCTAGTCAACAAGCATGTATACCTCCCAAGAAGAGTGAACAGCAGGCTCATGACAATGTAATTGCCACTTGCAGGAAAGCACCATGTCACCATCATCAGTGCTATGTTCTCACCATGATGAACCCTTATGAGATCAAAGACAAATTTTATAAAGACCTGGAGAACCTAATCATCAATGATCTGAAAGAAGACTGACTACCTTGTAATTCTAGATGACTTTAACACCAGAGTAGGCACAAACTATCAGACATGGCAGGGAGCCCTTGGGAAGAATGAAGTCAGAAACAGCAACAGGAATGGCCATTTACTACTGAAGACTTGTGTGTCTCACAACTTTCTTATCACCAATATTGTCTTCCATTTACCTAAACACAATAACATTTCATGGATGCACCCTTGCAGAAAAGGAGAAAAGATAGACAGGATGTGATAGTGACAAAGGCAATGTGCAGCACAGCATGCTGGACTGATCATAGGCTTATCCTCTCCAAACTAAATATTTGCATTCAACAAAAGTGGAGGCCCTAAGGCAAGATGACTAGAGAAAACATAATGTTGGAGTGCTTTCTCTTAGTGGGAAGAGTTTGTTGCAAACTTGGAGGAAAAAATGAGCCAACACACAGTTGGCAACAGTGGAGTAGAAAAGGCATAGGCAGCTTTCAAAGATTTGGTTACATCACCATATTTACTCATCTGGGCCAGTACACTCACAAACTTCAAGATTGGTTTGATGAAAATGATGGGGAAATTCAGAAGCTGCTAAGTGAAAAATGAGAACTCTAGCAGGGTTTACCAACAGGATAGTTTATCCTTTTCTAAAAGGGCAATGTTTAACTCCATCAAAAGTAAAATGCAAGCAAAGCTCAGAGAGATACAGGATTCTTGGTTCAGTAAGAGGGCAGATGAAATTCAGTTTTATGCTGATAGTAACAATCCAAAGTGCTATTATGATGCTCTGACAGCTATTTATGGGCCAAAGACCTATAATGCATCTCAACTACTCAGTGCTGATGGAGCCATATTAATTAGTGATAAGGACATGATCCTGGAGAGATGGGCTGAATGCTTCCATGGTGTTCTCAACAAACTGTCATCAATCAATACTGAAACCACTGACCATATACCTAAGGTTGAAATCAGTCCTGTCCTAGCCAAATTTCCAACTGAAGAAGAGGTTTTTGAACGTCATTTGGCTTCTTTCATGTGGCAAAGCACCTAGTGCTAATTCTATTCCAGCTGAGATTTACAAAGCAAGGGGTCCACCGCTCATACAAAAGCTGATTGAAATTATCCAGGTTATATGGCAAGAGAAGGTTATCCCCCTAGGACTCAAGGATGTCTCCATTGTCCAGCTCTGAAAAGGAAAAGGAAATAGGTTTTCCTGTGACAGTCTCTTAAGTCATTGTCAGCAAGACTCTTGCCAGAGTTCTCCTTAATTAGCTGATCCTTCACCTGGAAGATGGCCATCTACCCAAGAGTTAGTTTGGCTTCAGAAAGGGCCAAGGAATGGTAGATAGGGTATTTGCTGCTTGACAAATCCAGAAAAAAAATGCCAGGAAGCAGAATAGAAATCTGTATACAACATTCATTGATCTGACCAAAGCTTTTGATATTGTCAATCATAAGGGGCTGCGTTTGTCTAAAGGACTATTTTATAGAGAACTCCCACAAAGCAAGTACTCACAGGGAGGTCTCTCTGAAGAACTCTGGAATTGATTGTGACACATGGGAGACACTGGCACCACCCAGCATGGCATGCCTAAATAAAAGAAGGCACTGTGTTCCATGTGCAAGCAGAATTGCCATAGCTTAAAATAAATGTGAGATGCACAAATTTAGAGACATCTCCATTCCAAAGGTTCATATAGACAATGCCCAATCTCTGACAGAGCCTTTTAAGCTCATATTGGCCTGATCAGCCACAGTCAGATGTAGTGCACATTGACCTTGACATGGTGATGTCATTTTGGTCCTCTTTAAGTATGAAGGACTACAACTAGTACGTATACATAAGCATATGTCTACTTTTTATAGACTATAATGTATTTAACTGCAAGAACCATACTGATTCTTCAATAATTAAATGGATCTATATGTATATTGTCAATGTTGGCACTGCTTCCAAAGATGAAAAATCCAATGCTTTCATGGTTGCTTATACTATTTAACTCTTGTCCATGTCCTTCAGTAAATCTACCACAAGAGGTCCACTCAACATGCTAAGGGCCTTTCTCTAGAACAGCTGACAGCATGTAGCTATCAAGAGAATTTGAAGGTCTCCACATTATTTCTCACTCTTTTTACATGACCAAAGCATCTTATTTTCTAGGCATACATTCTTTGATGACATCCATTATACAACTTCTCCTGTAAAATTCTTCAAGTGTCTCCATTGGCTTCATTCATTTCTTCAGAGACTGTGGTATTCCATGATTTTCAAACACACATTGTCACTAGAAGAATTTTGGTATTAAAAACATAAACTGTTTCAGGAAGGTTAGTTATTTGAAGAACTGTAAAAATTTCCAAAAGTAATCTAGCCTGCTTGCTTTTTCCTACTCAATTGTGGGTTGATATCACTGTCCTTTTGAAGTAACTTTCCAAGATATGCATATTGAAAGGTAAGCACTATAGGTTATCCATCCAACTATATACATATATGTGTGTGCATATTTATATATATACAGACACATATATGTATATATGTACACATACATATATATATATAAACACCTACATATATGTGTATGTATGTATAGCATAGTATATCAACATACCATAGTATACTATGCGTACCAACAGACATTTTTCATCCACTTGATTTTTCCAATGTGTACAGCTATAGCAAATGGAACTCTTCTGTGTGGTTAAGGATCTAATTTAGGAAGCTGTGCAATGTTTTAGTGATTGATGTATTAAACACAACATACCCACAAATAAAAACATCTGAAGGACTTCACCATCTATACGAACTCTCTCTTAGATTTAGGCTCTGTACTACATAGCCTCAATGGCAGTGGCACATACCTTTGGTAAATTTATGTCTCTCTGGCTTACCTGAGAATTACAGAAGATCATGGAACAAAGTTAGCTCTTATTATATTATTTAAGATATCTGTATTATTTTTACATATGTGTGGGAGATACCTGGTTGCAAGAGAACTTTTAAAATGATGCTTCAAAAACTCTGATGTTTCACTTCGTAAATTGGCAAAGATGATTTTTTAAAATGATTAAAGTGACAATTGGAGTTGTAGAAGCTGCAAATAGGACTTGAAAAGAATTAGGAATCATGCTTATAAAGTGACTAAAATTTCATTTCTTTTCACCTAGAGGCCTCACTTCAAGATTTGTACTCCAATGTCACGGAAAGACACCAAAATATTTTAAAAGCATTTTTATAGTAACAAAGAACTGGAAACAAAGTGAATATCCATCCATTGAGGACTGGTTAAACAAACTGTGGAACATGGATATAATGGAATATTATTATATGGAATATTATTATTCCATAAGAAATAATGAATATGAGAAATATATAGAATATATATGGAAGGTCTCTACAAACTGATGGAAAATGAAGAAAACCCAGAAGATCGATATATACAATAACTATATAAATGGAAAGAACAACAAATCAAATAATTACAATGATATAAGTGATATAAGAATGTATTTCTCTTCCTTTTTGCAGAGTTGGAAGAATGTGGATATGGATCACTGCATATAATACTGAAATTGGTGGAAAAATAGACTAGTTTAGTTGAACTGCTTTTAAAAAATTCTTTATTATAAGGGATAGTTCTCTGGATTGAGAGGAATTTATTGGCAAATAAAGGTGACTTAAACAGTCAGCAAAAAGAAGCATTTATTAGGCACTTACTATGTGCCAGGCATTGTGCTAAGTGCTGGGGATACAAAGAAAGGTAAAAAAGGTAAAAACCAAAGATATCAATAAAAAACTATAAATGGTGCTTTTACCTATTGAAAAAAAAGTTTTTTATAATCAACAAATCAGCAGAATGGGATCTTATATTCTCCATACATTTCAGGTAATTGTGTGACTGTGAAAATGTGTTCTGCTATAGAATATTACTTGTGAAAGCCTATTTATTCCCTCCTTCTTCAACTTCCAACAAAGATGCCCTTAACAAATGTTCATATTATGAACATAAAAATATAGTAAAGATATAGTATCACTCTTCATAGCAAGTAAAACAATCAATAATTATAGGACCTAAATTTGGAGCTGGAAGGGACTATGGAGGTAATCTAGTTCAACCCACTCATTTTAGAGATGAGGAAAGTGAGGCCCAGGGAACCTAAATGACTTAAGCAAGATCATATCAATAGTAAGCAGCAAAGCAAGGATTTGAACCTAGGTCCTTAAACTATAAAAATAACATGTAAATGCTCCCATTATGCATTTGTGTGTATGTTTTTAGATACCAAGGTATTAGGTAGTTTATAAATATTTAGAAAGAAAACAATAAGGTTAATTAAGTCACTGCATACCAGAACAATTCCTGCAGCATAATGAAGAACGCACATCTTTCCAGGAAAAGTTGCTCCTACAGAAGTAGGATGCTCCCTATAACTGAAGAAAAATTATATCTTTATTCAAAATTATTATTAACAAAAATGTCAAATTTCAATATTATCATTAAGGATTTAACTTGGTTGTTTATAAATATGCATACTTATTAGAACATACAGGGAAGATAGTTTGCCATGTCAGCTTTTATCATAAATTTGAGGGATTCTCAGATATATGAGCTAGATAAAACTCATGCTATATTTTCTGAAACTTATTCAAAGCATTAAAATCTCTGAAGCCTTCCCATTTCCCACATAATGACACTGAATTTTACATGAAGCCAGAAATGGAAAGAACATCAAGGAATCCCTTTCTCTGGTGCTATGTTTTGACGAGCAAGAAATATCAATTTCCCTACATAGGAAAAAACTCCTTTCCCAATCAGGGTGTATGCATGCAGTCAGATTCCAAACTAGTTGACACAAAGATCAAAATCAACACCAAATTAGAACAGGTAACAATAAAAAGAAAATCAGAAGGACAAGTAAAGATGAAAAAACATTAAGTACAATTAAAATAGCTTTGATCTGGTCCATTCAAATAGTTTTTGATGTCAAAATATAAGAAGTGAAAAAGGGTAAAGGTATGATCCTTGATTTTGATATCCAACATTTGGTAGTTTAAATAATGTCAAGCAGACAACCTAAGAAAGGACAAAAGAACTTCTAAACTGTCACAACCAGCAAACAACTCATCTCCTTACCAAGTGGGGACATGAGACAGCCAAAAGTAATCCCAGTTTAGAATGCAAATTCGTTTATAAAATATTATGGAAGATTACGAAATCAGAGCATAAAACATCAAAAAACAATTGAGATTAAAAAAAACCACAGAAAATTTTGTTGAGAGACCCAAGGCAGATCACCATCAAAGCATTGATGGATTACAGAAAACCAGAATTTCAGAGCTGAAAAAGACCTCAATGGTCAGGTAGTTCAAACAGAAAAAATTGCTCTCTAACATATCCAACCAATGGTAATCCAGCCTTTCCTTGAAGACCTGAAATGGGAAAAATTATACTATATCCCCAATCCATTTTTGGAAAGTCTAATTGTTAATAAGTTTTTCCTTCCATCTGTGCTAAATATGCCTCTTTGTAACTTCTACCAAATACTCCTAATTTTGCTATCTGTCATCATTCGCAAATTTGAAAATGATCTCCTCAGTGCTTTTATCCAAATAATCAATAAAATCTTAAGCATCACAGAGTCAAGTACAGATCCCTGTGTAATTCCAATGGAGACCTTCTACCAGCTAGCATAAAGCCATTAATGACTACCATGAAGAAATATTGTTAACTAATCCATACATTTTTTTAAAACCAATAGTGTGAAATATTCCATCAAATGCTTTGCTAAGATCTAAGTAAACATATCTGCATTTCCCTATTCTACCAGTTAAGTAACTATCAAAAATAAATAAAATTACTGTACCATAATCACTTCTTAGTGAAGCTGCACTGGCCCTTAATAACGACTTCCTTTTGAAAGGAAAACAAATTTTGCAAGGAACTCAAGTTAAGCTCATCAGCCTATAGTTTGCAGACTCCATCTTCTTTCCATTTTTGAGAAAAATAACATTTGCTCTCCTATGGTTCTCATGTTTGTTTTCTGTGCTCTTACAAAGATGACTAGCATTTGCCCAGGAAATGCATCCACTTTTTTTTCATTACCTTAGAATGTAGTCCATGTGGAGCAGGTGACTAGAAGACATGAAGTTATTCTCATGCTTTTCCTTACTTATTTTGAGTATCAACTGCCTATTAGCTATTATTTCTTCTCTTTTCCTATGCAAAGACTATTTCCCTTGGCAGAGAAAACAGAAGCAAAATAAGACTTGAGCAGTTCTGTCTTCCCTGCTATCTGTTAGTATTGTCCCAGCTACTATAAGCATCATTTCCAAATTTTTTTGAGTTTCTTCTTCTTCCTACTTTAGCTTTAAAAACCCCACAATACTTTTTGTGGTTGTTTGCTTTCCTCACCAGTCTCAGCTCATTTTTCAGTTGTTGTTCAGTCATTTTTCAGTCATGTTTGACTCATAGTGACCCCATTTGGGGTTTTCTTGGCAAAGGTACTAGAGTAATTTGCCATTTCCTTCTCCAGCTCATTTTACTGCAGGATACTCAGCCAAACAGGGTTAAGTGACTTGCCCAGGGTCTCACAGCTAGCAACTGTTTAAGGCCAGATTTCAACTCAGGAGGATGACTCTCTCTGACTTCAGACCTGACACTCTATCTACTGCTCCACTTAGCTGTCCTCATTTTGGCTTTGAATGCTAAACAAAGCATTTTATATTTTATCCCAGAGGCAACAGGGTGCCACTGGAGTTTACTGACTTGGGCAGGGGCAGGGGGGTTGGGGTTAGAGTTGAGAGGGAGGGGGTAAACACATGTTTCAAGAAAATTACTTTAATGGTTGAATGGAGGATGGATTGGAGTGGAGAGACACTTGAGGTAGATAGACCCACCAGCAAGCTATTAAAATAATCTAGGTGTGAGGAAATGAGGACCTGCCTAGAGTAATGGCAGTGTCAGAGGTGAGAAGGGGGTCTATAAGAGAGATGTTGACTCCTAGGTTGTGAGCCTTAGGGATTAGGACAGGGGTAGGAAACCTTCAACCTCAAGGCTACATGTGGCCCTCTAGATCCTTAAGGACAGCCCTTTGACAAAATCCAAACTTCACAGAAGAAATCCTCTTACTAAAAGGATTTGTTCTGTAAAACTTGGACTCAATCAAAAGGCCACACCCAAGAACCTAGAAGGCCACATGTAACCTCAAGGCTGTGGCTCCCCACCCCTGGACTGGGACGATGTGTTGTCTTCTACAGTAATAAAGATGCATAAGGTTTAGGGGTAAAGATAATGAATTCCATACTGAATATATTGAGCTAAGTGGTCTAATGGACATGTAATTCAACATTTCTGAAAGGCAGTTGGGGATGTGAGATTGGAGTTCAGCAGAGAGATTTGGCAAGAAAGATAGATTTGAGAATCATCCGCATAGAAATTGTAATTAACAAGTGAAGTACTATAGAGGAAGAAGAGAAGAGGCCCTCGACAGAACCCTAAGGGACACCTATAGTTAAGAGTGTGATCTGGAGAAAGATCCAGCAAAGGAGACAGAAGAGTGGTTAGATGAGCAGGATGAGAACCAATACAGAGTGGTGTCCCAAAAACCAAGACAGAAGAGAGTATCAAGGATTAGAGAGTGGTAACAATGTCAAAGGCTTCAGAAAGGTCAAGGAGAATGAGGATTAAGAAAAAGCCATTGGATTTAGTAACTTAAAATGTCACTAGTAACTTTGGAGAGAGTAATTTTGGTGGAATGATAAGGTCAGAAGCTGGACTGTAAGATTAGAAGAAAGTGAGAAGAAAGAAAGTGGAGTTACCTATTATAGATGGCCTTTTTCAGTTTAGCTACAAAGAGCAGAAGAGATATAGAATGATAGTTAGCTGTGAGGGAAGGAACAAGTGAGGATTCTTTCAGGATAGAGAGACATGGATATGTTTGTAGGCAATAAAGAATGAGCCAGTTAAAAAGGAGAAATTGAAAATGAGTGAAGGATTGGGGATGACAGAGGAATCAATCTGCTGGAGGAGGCAGTATGGAATGGTACCACTTGAACAAGTAGAAGGGCTAGCCTTGGTAAGGAGCAAGCTGTTTCATCATGTGAGACAAGGGTAAAGAAGGAGACTATTAACCCATATATCCACATGATTAGAGGCAGAAATCTGCTAGAATTATCTAGTTGAGCTCTGGAGAGCTGATTGTTAAATTTTCAGTGTGAATATTTAAAGCTCAGAAAATACTATAAATCCAGGATTGATTTGTTATTTTGTTGATTATATAGACTAGAGAGTGATGGGGAAAGTATTAATGAAGGTTTAACTTAAAAGTATGCCTTGCCACACATTTTTCCAAGAATTAACTGGTTATTAAACATTTACCAGCACATGTAAGACCAATCAGTAAGTGAAAGATCTTTCCCACCCATTGAATAGGCCTCAGGTGGGGCCAGCAAAGGGAGGCCTGATTAGAGGCAGGCCCACACCCTTTCACTAACTAGGTGTGAGGCCCCAGGACCATACCCTTTTGCTAGTTAGGCCAAGAGAGGCGTGAAGCCCTCAGGGCCCTAAGGGGAGTTGCTAAGACCAGAGCCAATGGTATGTGTACTGAGTTCTAGTCAATCACATGCCAGCTAGGACTGTATAAGAAGAGAGCCCAGGACTGAAAGCAGCAGAACTGAGAGTGGAAGGATTCAGAAGCAGACATCAAGAAGACATTGAGGCAGCAGACACTGAGGGAGAGCCAGCATTGAGAAAGACTGCAGAGTGGAGAGTGCAGAACAAGAGAGAGTTGCAGAGATCAAGGAACTTGGAGTGGGCAGAGCTGCAGAAGAGAGTGCTGAGCAGAGAGTTAGGATTCATGAGAGACTGTTTACTGGAAGGCCCTAGCCAGGGCAGGAGGAGGTGGGGTGGGGAGGGGAATTACAGTATAGCTTGGCTCCTTACTATAATACTTTGTTATAATTTCCTTGTTGCTACATTGAAGTGGGTTTACTGGTTTTGGAATATAATTGCTACGATATGGAATTGAACTACTGGTCCTAGAATTGGATTCTCTCATGTCTAAATAAATGTTATACTTCCTCTGCCTTCTATCTAGAGAATTTCTCATACTTTGAGTTTCCAAACCATTCAGGCATGTTCATGGTCATCCTCAATGTCATGAATCTTGCCTTACTTCTACAGCACATCACTGGTTAGAGGCATTTCAGAACTATACTTACCAACAAATAGGAACTCTGGGGATGATCTTTGTCTCTGGAATGCCACCTCTGTACCTCAGGGAATGACGGTCAGTGTGGGAAGTTAGACCAGACTCCCTATCCCTGGCTCACCAATCCACCAGGCTTCATGATAGCTGACAGTCTCCAGTAATCAAACCTGTTTCTAATCATTGTCTAGTTGCTTCTGCAGCACTGGACTCTGGTATTGGTCAGTATAAGTAGAATCTGGGCCACTGTAGCCAGAAATCAAGGAGTCTGACTCTCACAGTCTTTTGCCACTCACCCACACTGCCAGCAAGGAGCCTCAAAACAACTGCAGTGGTCTCACTCAAGGGCAAAAAATAAAAAATAAAGAGAGAACCCTGTACCATGTCCATCTGTATTCTATACAGAGATTTTATCATACAATAACAGTCAAAATAAGAGCTAGAATTTATATTATACATATATTTATATTATTGTATATTAATATATGTATATAATTTATATATATATAATATAAATATATACATGAATATATTTATATAGTGTTTAAGGTTTGCCAAAAGCTCTACAAACCCTGGGAAATAGGTGCCATTACTATCCCCATTTTACAGATGAAGAAAATAATGCAGACAGACATTAGGTAATTTGTCCAGAGTCACATAGCTAGTAAGTGTCTAAGGCTGGATTTGAACTCAGATCTTCCTGATTCCTGTTCCAGAGCTCTATGACACCCAACTTACTATCACATGATGGCATCTCAGAATTATGTTTTCCCCTATGAGAGTTTCTAAAGGCCTCTCAATTCATGCAGAGATAAAATATCATAACAAAAATACTTGATACACATATATGTTTATTATATTTCTAGCAAAGCAGAAATATTAGACTTACATGAATAAATATGCCATATCATGAGGCCGTAGAACCAAATAAGAATTTTTCCATTCCAAAAATCTTTGTAATATGTCATCTGGCTCCCCAGTTGTGGAAATCTTATTTTTATATGTCCACAATTCCAAAGATGACAACACAATTGTCATTTTAAATTGGGTAAACATCTAGAAATAGAAAAGATAACAAACAACTACAGAGATACTTTTTTATTATGCACTATGAATGTGCTAGGTCAGTCAATAAACATTTACTAACTGCATACTATGTGCTAGGCACTGTGCTAAAGGCTGGGGATACCAAGGTGGCGTCTGCTCTAAAGGAATTCAGAGTTTAAGATACTAAACACAGTGGCTGCTTGGTAAATGGTCAACAAGCAGAGCCTAACTGAATTGCTATGTTTTGATGGAGCCACACAATTTGTTTACATTTGGCTTTTGGAATGACAATTTAACTCTAAAATCAAAACAAGGAATTTTTTTTCCCACATAACATAAAGAGGGAGAAAACTTACTGCATTTATAAGACCAAGAATCTGGATGACTTTATTTGTTACAGCCTCAATATCAGAGCCCATGTAATCATACTGAAAAAAAAAATTATTTCATTAATAAATTATTTAATAAAGTTAAATGAGATAAATTAAATTTAAATAGTTATTAATAAAACTATTTTTAGATCTAAGCACAAATTATCAAAATTATTTATTCACTTAATCTTGCTAAAGACCTTAAACATAAACAGATAAATCAACAGGAAAAACAGTAACAATAGAAAGAAATATGGCCTCCAAACATACACAAGTTCAGGCATGTATGAATAAATACTACAAGATGAAGGGAAATGATCCAACATTTGATAAGACTGAGGACCCTGTGAAATTTGAGGAGAATATGGAACCACAACGTGGTTTTCCTGAGTAGTTTAAAAGAGCAATAAGAATTATGAGAGCAAAACTTATGTCCTGCATAGCAAAAATAATGCATAGAATAGAAAAACTTGAATCTGCAATGGTAAACCTCATCAAAGAAAAAAAAGGGAGGAATAGATTAGGAATGCAAGTATACAGAAGTGAAGGGCAATCTAGAAGAAAAGAAGCAAAAGAAGATTAAAAGAAGATATGCTTACTTATACAAGTAAAACATATGGATATCAAAGACAGGATGTGTAGAGACAACCTAAGTATCATAGGTGACCCAGAATAGGAGGACAAAACAAAAAAACCTTAACACTACAATGAAGAAAACAGTAGAAGAGAACTGCCTAGTTTCTGAACATAGAAAACAAAATTCCAATTAAAAGAATTCACAGATAACCTCCAGAAGGAAAAAAAAAAGGCTTCAATTCTAGACACACAGTGATTAAATTTAACAATTTAATTCAGAAACAACAAGTTCTAAAGACCATCAGAAGAGAGGCCTCCAAATACAAAGGAAAGGACATTTAAATAACAAAAGATTATTCTGCACCCACTGGAAAAAGGAGAAAGGAATAGAATAATGTGTTCCAAAGAGCACTAGAGCTCAGTATGCAGCCCACAGTGACCAATCCTGCAAATCTAAGGTTAGCTATATACGACAAATGATGAATGCTCAATAATAAATAAGTTTGAAATATTTCTAGAAAGAAAATCAGAGACAATTACAGGGACCCAAGATGGTGGATTAGAGGCAACACAACTGAACTGTCTCAAAATTCCACTCTAAACAACTTTTAAAATGACTCCTCAAATCAAATTTTGGAGTGGCAGAGCCAAAAAAAAGTTCAGGGTAAGAAATTTTTCTGGCCTATGAAAATTTAGGGGGTTGGCAGATGAAGTTTGTGACACTGTGTCTAAACCTCACACACAGCAGCAGCAGTGACAGCAGAAGCAGCAGATTCATGAGCTCTCAGCCCAGAGATCATAAGGGGGTCAGAAAACTGGTCAGAAAGAGAGTAAGGAGACCCTTAGCTGGCACTGAGTACAGTTGACACTGATTGGCAACTTTACTGCCCATACACAGTACTAGGTCACAGTTCCAGGGAGCAGAGGAGTGCTAGGGGTTGGTCACAAGGGAGCAGGGGCCCTGGTTGCAGTTCCAAGGCAAAGAGAGCACTAGTGTTTGTGGCTGCAGAGGACTAGGGTTTCCTCCTGGGTAAAGATCAGAGTGCAGATCAGAAGATAAGTGACCACATCTCTGCCAGGATCACACCACCTTGGAAGCACCAAAAACTTGCAACCCCCTCCCCCCCAGAATTAACTCTGTAAACAGCAGCATGAAAAAGCCTGATGTTTAGGACAGTGACTCCCCAGTCTAAGAGGAGCTGAACCCAAATTAACATAAAGTTCAAAGTCAAGAAATAGGCTAGAAAAATGAGCAAACAACCAAAAAACAATGTGACCATAAAAAGCTGCTATGTTGACAGGAAAGACCAAGACATAAACTCAGAAGAAGATAACAATGTGAAAACAGTTTAAAACAAAGGCTAATTCAAAGAAAAAGGCTAATTAAATCCAAGTCCAATAAGAAATCCTGGAAGAATTAAAGAAAGATCAAGTGTAATAGAGGAAAAATTGAGAAAAGAAGTGAGAGTGAAAATGATAAAAAGACATTTACAGCTTGGTAAAAGAAGCATCAAAATACTAAAGAAAGTAACACCTTAAAAAACAAAATTGACCTACTGGTAAAAGAGGCACAAAAATTCACTGAAGAAAAGAACTCCTTAAAAAACAGAATTGGCCAAATGGAAAAAGAGGGACAAAAGTTCACTGAGGAAAATAAAGAAAAATTAGAATCAGACAACTGGAAGTTAATGATTCTATGAGACATTAAGAAACAATAAAACAAAGCCAAAAGAAGGAAAAATAGAAGAAAATGTGAAATATCCCATGAAAAAAACTGAACTACAAAACAGATTAAAGATAAATAATTTAAGAATTATTGAACTACCTGAAAATCATGATCAAAAAAAGCTTAGATGTCATATTTCAAGAAACTGTCAAGGAAAACTGTCTCAATAACTTAGATCCAGAGAGTAAAATAAAAATTGAAAGAATCTACTGATCACCTCCTATGAAGAGATCCCAAAATGAGAATTCCCAGGTATTATAGCCAAATTCCAGAACTCCCTGGCCAAAGATAAAAATACTTCAAGAAGCCAGAAACAATTCAGATATTATGGAGCCACAGCCAAGATCACACAAGATGTAGCAGCTTCCATGTTAAAGGAGCAGAGGGCTTAGCACATAATAGTCTGTAAGGCAAAGGAGCTAGGATTACAACCAAAAATAACCTACCCAGCAAAACTGAGTATAATTTTTCAAGGGGAAAAATGAACATTTGAGGAAACAGAAGACTTTCAAGCTTTCATGATAAAAAGACCAGAGCCAAATAGAAAAATTTCACATTCAAACAAAAGACTCAAGAGAAACAAAAAGGTAAACATGAAAGAGTAATCATAAGGGTCTCAATAAAGTTAAACTTTTACATTCCTATTTGGGAAAAGGATACACGTAATTCCTAAGAAATTTATCTTTATTAGGGCAGTTAAGAGAAGCTTATAAAGACAGAACATGAGTATAGACAGAGTATGAGTCAATGGGGAATGAGCTACAACAGGGAATGAGCTCCATAAAAATGAAGGGGTGAGAAA
The DNA here is from genome assembly GCF_011100635.1 of Trichosurus vulpecula. NCBI lineage: Eukaryota > Metazoa > Chordata > Mammalia > Diprotodontia > Phalangeridae > Trichosurus > Trichosurus vulpecula. Next base: position 304,602,434 of record NC_050575.1, read on the forward strand.
GAGAGATACACTGGGAGAAGGGAGAAGGAGAATAGCAAAAATTTTCTCACATAAAAGAGATGTGCAAGGAAGAGCTTTTACAGTAGAACAGGAAATGGGAAAGGGTGGCAGGCAATACTTGACCCTCACTCTCATCAGAATTGATTCAAAGAGGGAATATATACATATATACACACATACATATGCATGTATAAACAGATAAATAGACAGACCAATAAGTAGGTAGACAGATAGGTAAGTAGGTAGGTAGAAAGATAGATAGATACATAGACAGATAGATAGACAGACAGATAGATATAGATATAGATTATATACTCAGTTGTGTATAGAAAAATAACTTACCCAATCTGGAAATAAGAGGGGAGGGGATAAAAGAAGGAGAAGGTGATAAAAGGGAGGGCAAATTAAGGGAGGTTGTGGTTAGAAGCAAAATTGACTTTTGAGGAAGGATGAGATAAAAAGAGAGAAAGAAAAAGAAATAGAAGAACATGAGATGGAGGGAAATACAGAGTTATTAATCATAACTATGACTATAAATGGAATAAGCTCACCCACAAAACAGAAGCAGAGAGCAGAATGGATTAGAAACCAGAATTCAACATGTTGTTTCCAAAAGACGCACTTGAAACAGACACATAGAGTTAAAATAAAGAGCTAGAGAAAAAGCTAATATGCTTCAGCTGAATTTTTCTTAAAAGGCAGGAGTAGCAACTATGATCTCAGACAAAGCAAAAGCAAAAATAGACCTAATTAAAAGAGATAATCAGGGAAACTACATTTTGCTAAAAGGTACCAGAGACAGTGAAGTAATATCAAAATTTTCTGCATTAAGTTTCTCTTATAAAGGTCTCATTTCTCAAATATATACCGAGCGTAGAACTGAATCAAATTTATAAAAATAAGGGCCATTCCCCAATTGATAAATGGTCAAAAGATATAAATTGGCAGTTTTCAGAAGAAGATATTAAAGCTACCTATAATCATATGAAAAAAATGCTTTAAATCACTCTTGATTAGAGAAAGGCAAATTAAAACAGCTCTGAGGTACCTCCTCATTCATATCAGAAAATACGAATGTTGCAAATGAGGGAAAAATAGGTACACTAATGAATTGTTGGTGGAATAGTGAACTAATTCAATTATTTTGGAACTAGGCCCAAAGGACTATAAAACTGTCCATACCCTTTGACCCAGCTATACTACTAAGTCTTTATCCCAGAGATCAAAGAAAAAGAAAAAGGACCTATACAAACAAGAATATTTTTGTAGTAACTATACCACAAAAAATCAAGAGGATGCACATCAACTGGGTAATGGCTGAACAAGATATGACACATGATTGTGACAGTTTGCTGTTGTGCTGAGAAATCACAAGAGGGGGTGGTTTCAGAAAAAAACATAGACAGACCTATATGAACTGATACAAAGTGAAGTGAGAAGAACTGGGACATCACGGTACACAGTAATGGCAATGTTATAATGATGATCGGCTATGAAAGACCCAACTGGCTATCCTGATCAATACAAAGATCTAAAACAATTCTAAAGAACTCATGGTAAAAAAAATGCTATCTATCTCCAGAGAGGGAACTGATAAACTCTTGACTGCACACTAAAGCATAATTTTCTCACTTTATTTTTCCTGCTTTTAAAAAATACATAGATTATATGGAAATATCTTTTGCAAGATTTCACATGTATAATTGATAGCATATTGCTTGCCTTCTCAGTGGGTGAAGGAGGACATAGGAGGAAAGGAGAGAATTTGAAATTCAAAATTTAAAAAGAATTTAAAATAAATAAATAATTACAATTTTTTAAACATTTTTTAAAGAATAAAGAAAACCAGAACTCAAGAGATTATTTGCTTCTCAAAACATTACAAACAACAGAAATGTAGGAGTAGTAAATAAATGCAGACAACAACAGCAGCAGAATAACAAAAGAAAGACCAGTAAGAGACTTCTTTCTAAATGTATGACAGGCATGAATGTAGAAATCTGGCAGAGGTAATAGTTAAGAGGTAAACAGGGGACATTATGGACAGAACCTAGTGATATCATAATGCTTCTTTTGTGAGACTGCATTACAAGATGGTAGACTGTTTCAACAATCCGGCTAGCAGCTGCTGTGGGGGTGAAAAACCAACACAAGCCCAACAACAAGAACACTGCCAGCACGCTGCCAAAGCCCAGGATCTTTTGATCTGCTTTACTAAGGAAAGCAACGTTAAGGGGTTAACAAGCTTACTTTAATTCAGCATACAAATACCATGCACTTAGTTCAGGGGGAAAAGTCAGCACCCTGAACTCAGCAAATACAAACAAATTACAAACATCGACAGACCAAATACAATTCATAGTTACCAACATCTAGGTTCAGCCTGGGAGCTCAAAAGGGCTGGCCCAGAGTCACACGCACCACCATGGCTGTGGGTAAGCACTCTGGAAAAGAGAAAGCCAACCCCTGGTTTTATATCTTTTTCAGGGTCAAGGGTGAGTCACTCATGCGACTCACCCACATGACCTAAAATCGTCACAAAGAGGCGACTTAAACCCACGTGGTCTAAAAGCCTCTGATTCCCAAACATGTCACTCAAACCCATGTAAACTAGGCCCTCCCCTGAGGCAAGAAGGCCACCAAGGACTCCCAATCTAATAAAAGAAACAAAGGCCAAACTCTTCAAGGGCACTTGGTTGAACTGGATGCTAAAAGCCCATTTTGATTGCCGACACATAGGCACATGAAAAGGGGAGGGGAACAGGAGGGTAGAGAGATGTGAAAGATGCACTGAGGTCCAATCCCGGACTAACAATAAGGGGAAAATAATCCCTATGGGTCCCAGAAAGAGAAGAGCCTGCAGGAAAATGGTAAGGACAAGGGGACTGAAAAGAGAAGGAAAGAAAGGAGGCCTTATTGTGGATGTAGAAGAGAGTTCCACTGATGAATGCTCCTATGAGTGAAGAGAGACGAGGACATTAAACTGGATTTGGCAGGTGGGATTTGATTCCTGAAAATTAGTCCAAGGAGTCCAAGGAGGGGGAGAGGTGGAACCTCTAGAGGTAAATAGCACCTGGAGGAGTAGGACAGGAGGCAATGTGGGGAGGAAAAGTCAACAAAAGAGAGTATAGATCAGTGGGGGGGAAAGGAGGGGAAGTATCCCACCTTTAAGTAGTGTCTTTTCTGACATCAGCAATAATAGTCATTGTTCTTTTGTTTTGTTTTGTTTTTTGGCAGGGCAATTGGGGTTAAGTGACTTGCCCAAGGTCACACAGCTAATACATGCATCAAGTGTCTGAGACCAGATTTGAACTCAGGTAGCCCTGACTCCAGGGCCAGTGCTCTACTCACTGCACCACCTAGCTGCCCCAATAGCCATTGTTCTAAGTGTGAGACACAATAAAAAAGGGAATAAATGGATTAAGCCCTACAAGGCAGTGGCAGATAGTACCTAGAGGGGAGAGCCTAGAATGGATACTTTAGAAGCTTTAATTGTATGAAGAATACAGAGATAAGAGAGAAGATGATTAAAGGAATCATGAATTAATAAGGATTTCTTGAGTAAACAGAAAGAGAAGATAGGTAATGAAGAAAGTTAAAAAATCATTTTTGGAAAGGGGTACAAAAAGTTATATTAAAAAACCAATTAACAGGATATATAACCAGTGCTGGCATAGTCCAAGGTCTGAATCACAAGATATAACAGACTCCCTTCCTTGAAGATGAAACCAAGATATTTATTCAGATACCAGAAAGCCAAATCCACCACAGTAACAAAGAAGTGTGTACACATTACCAATGCAAGGTGCACCACCATCACCAAGTCTCCCCACAAACAAGCTCCCTTAGGCAAAATGCCCCTCTCTCTCTCACTCCCTAGCTGATCTGTCTCTCTCTGCCTCCTCTCTCTCCCAGTTCCACCTCACATTCTCCTAGCTCTGCCTCACTCTCTCTTCCTATTTCACCTTGCAAGCACCTCCCACCACGGGCTCAAGTGACTCAGGCTCAAAGCAGGTCACATAGGCCTATTAATGGATGGGAAAGATCTTCCCATTCTCATTAACATCATACAGGACTAGTTGAAGGGAGGAGAGTCTATTTGAGAGGGAAAAAAGAGGGGGGAAGAAATATGCAACCAGATAAAAGCAGAAGAGAAGAACTAATTTTTAAAATCTCCAAAAGGAAAGGGGTAATAAAGGAGAAAAGACAATGAATGGTGAACAGAAGAGAGCCAGTGAGAACAAGGCCACCTTAAAAAAAAAGATTAAAGTAACTTAAGAAACATAATACTGTATTTACAGCAGAAGTGAGGGGGGAAATCTAAATGAACTGATGAATCTAGTTTCTCTAGAGAAACTAGAATTAAAAGACATGATATTTTCTAAGTGGGGTAGCAAAAGTTTATACATATTTCTCTGCACCACATTTAACTTTTACAAAAATTGATCATGGGAGGGCGGAGCCAAGATGGCGGCTGGAAAGCAGGGACTAGCGTGAGCTTCCCGCTGAGCCCCTCCAAAAACTATAAAAAATGGCTCTGAACAAATTCTAGAACTGTAGAACCCACAAAATAGCAGAGGGAAGCAGGGCTCCAGCCCAGAACACCTTGGATGGTCTCTGGGTGAGGTCTATCCCACACGGAGCTGGGAGCAGAGTGCAGCAGAGCGTGGCCACCGCGGACCAACCAGACCAGGAGCTGGGCAGAGTGTGCCCTAGTGCCCTGAATCAGTGAGCTGCAGCAGTTACCAGACTTCTCAACCCACAAACACCAAAGACAACAGAGAAGGTTAGTGGGAAAAGCTGCTGGGGACAGAGTTTATAAAGGATTTTGTGGTTCGGCCACCGCCCCAGGGGCAGAGGAGGTGGGGCAGCTACAGAACTACAGCTGCAGTTGCTTTCGGCCCCAGGCCCACCTGGTGGGAGGAATTAAGTGGAGGATCAGAGCAGGAGTGAAGAGCCTGCTGAAGATCTAAGTCCAGTCTGGGTTGGGGGTTCTTGGGGAAGGAGAAGCGCTGGTGTGGCAGAGCTGGCACATCCCCCCAGGCTTGGAACATAGTTCTCTTAACTCTACAAGCAGTCATACCCCGCTGAAAAACTCAAGGGTCAAGTTAGTTGGTTGGGAATATGGCCAGGCAGCGAAAACACACCCAGATTCAGTCTCAGACTCTGGAATCTTTCTTTGGTGACAAAGAAGACCAAAACATACAGCCAGAAGAAGTCAACAAAGTCAAAGAGCCCACAACAAAAGCCTCCAAGGAAAACATGAAGTGGTGCCAGGCCATGCAAGAGTTCAAAAAGGAGTTGTAAAAGCAAGTTAGAGAAGTAGAGGAAAAATTGGGAAGAGAAATGAGAAGGATGCAAGAAAACCATGAAAAACAAGTCAATGACTTGCTAAAGGAGACTCAAAAAAATACTGAAAAATATACTGAAGAAAATAACATCTTAAAAAATAGACTAATTCAAATGGCAAAAGAGCTCCAAAAAGCCAATGAGGAGAAGAATGTCTTGAAAGGCAGAATTAGCCAAATGGAAAAGGAGGTCCAAAAGACCACTGAAGAAAATACTACCTTAAAAATTAGACTGCAGCAAGTGGAAGCTAGTGACTCTATGAGAAATCAAGATATTATCAAACAGAACCAAAGGAATGAAAAAATGGAAGACAATGTGAAATATCTCATTGGAAAAACCACCAACCTGGAAAATAAATCCAGGAGGGATAATTTAAAAATTATTGGACTACTTGAAAGCCATGATCAAAAAAAGAGCCTAGACATCATCTTTCAAGAAATTATCAAGGAGAATTGCCCTGATATTCTAGAGCCACAGGGCAAAATAGAAATTGAAAGAATCCATCGATCACCTCCTCAAATAGATCCCAAAAAGAAACCTCCTAGGAATATTGCCGCCAAATTCCAGAGCTCCCAGGTCAAGCAGCCAGAAAGAAACAATAGGAGTATTGTGGAAACCCAATCAGAATAACCCAAGATCTGGCAGCTTCTACATTAAGAGATCGAAGGGCTTGGAATACGATATTCCAGAGGTCAATGGATCTAGGATTAAAACCAAGAATCACCTACCCAGCAAAACTGAGTATCATGCTCCAAGGCAAAATATGGACTTTTAATAAAACAGAGGACTTTCAAGCTTTCTCAGTGAAAAGACCAGAGCTGAATAGAAAATTTGACTTTCAAACACAAGAATCAAGAGAAGCATGAAAAGAGGATTTCAGTCTAACAATATAGTGTAATGAGCCATGAGCCAACCAATATAATACTCTGCAAGTGACCTTACAGTAGGAAAAAAAGTGAGTACTATTGGTAACATTTGTTTCCTTTTTTCTCACACCTCAAATATCCTGGTTTCCTGGTCACCTAAGAGGATGAGCATGAGTCAAAAATTTGGTCAATTAATGGTGTTCCACACCCAGCACCACAACAAGTAGCCTAGTACAGTTAGTATAGAAAGCAACTTTGGAAGGAGCTGAAAGCAATAGTCAATCCTATAAATTCAAGTCATTAAAGGAAATCTTAGAGAAAATTTAACCTTGGCTTTGGAGGGACACCAGGAAGTTTTCCTGAGGACAGAAATTATTTTGTATTTTTCTCATAGGATAATGCCTGGTACGTAGTAGGCATTTACTAAATGCTTATGGATTGACTGATGGATTTAAGAAAATAAAAGCACTTCAAATCAATAAACCCTTAACTAATGTTAATTGAAAAGACAGCAAAAAATCAAATGAATAAAATAGCAAATGAGTAAGGTGAAATCACAGCAAAACCAGAAGAAATAAAAAGAACAATCAGAATATATTGTGCAAAGTTATATGCTAACAAAACTGAAGACATAGAAGAACTTGAAGGAATACCATCAAAAACATAAAAGACATACCAAACCTTTGTCCAATACAATATGTATTTCCACATACTGAGATGATAGCTTTGGACCAAGTGATCTCGACTAAAAAGAAAATGAGAAATTGTAATAAATTTCATAATTCACCATACATTAGCAACATAACATATTGACAACATTGATGGGGATGGGAAGGAAAGGGTAGAGATAAATTTTAAAATTAAAACTGCACTAAGACTTTGGGGACACCCTCTCTATAACTGATTCCTTGCCATGTTTAACACACAAATTCTTTTGGAAAAGTACCCAAATTCCTAAGAATGCTCCCGGGAGCTCGGAACAAGGGCTGGCCCAGAGTCACGCAAGCCACTACTGCTGTGGGTAAGAGAGCTCCTGGGCTGAACCTGATATTTGTATGCTGAATTAAAGTAAGCTTGTCAACCCCTTTAACCTTGCTTTCCTTGTTAAAGCAGATCAAAAGAACCTGTGCTTTCGCAGCATGTTGGCCACTTTCTGGGTGCTGGTTGTAGGTGGATCTTACACCCCCACAGAAGCTGCTAGCCGGATTGTTTAAACAAATGGCGTAGTTGGCAGGATATGCCTTTAACAGGAAAGCATGGGCTGGTTGAATGTTTCCCTGTTTTTGGACTGCTCTTTGTACTTGGGGTGGCTATGGTTCTGTGGAGCCTCAGGAGCAAGGCCTGAAGGAAAACAGGCAGGTGGAAGTGCTGGGCGTCATTTCCCAGGGGCCCAGAGCAGGAGATAATCCCTTGTTCCCAGGGCTTAAGCTGATAAGCCTGGCCCCGAAGGACTGTGCTGAAAGGGTAAATGTCTTGAGATTATATTGTATGTGGAGTTTTGAAACAGGAGTGGAGAATGGCCTTGGAGACTTGGAGAATGGCCTTCCTACAGATTTGGCAGGAGGGGCTGGTGAGGAGAAAGAAGAAGCAGACAGTGGCTGCTGAAATATTGATCCAGACAGAGCAGAAGACTGTCTGCATGGGAACTTTGGAAAGCTGAAAGCGCTGAGCTGCCTTGGAACTGACTTCGGTGAGAGGATTGAAATGGTGGAGAATCGCTTACATTCCAGAAGAAGCCAGGTGAAGCCAGCTGGAGTTGGAACCCAGGAGCTTGGAATTCAGCCCTGGGGCAAGATGGAAACTTTGCAGCAAGGCACTGAGTCTGCCTTTTTGGTCCCTTCAGCTTGGGCTGCTTGGGATCCAGGAGGGAGACATGGATTTGTTTTTGTTGGGGTGGGGGAAGTGCCTTGGACCCCCAGAAACCCCACCCCATTGGCTTTTATCGCCCAGTGGCCCCTCAGGACTTGGAACCGGGGACTGGAACATAATGGGGAGAACAGACCCCAAAAGAACTTTGTGTGGACTCTTTCTTTGAAATTGGGATTTTGGGTGCCATGTGGAAGCCTGCAATGGCAGTTTGGGGAGGAGATATCCCCAAGAGAACTCTATTTGTTTGTTTGTTTGCTTTAGGACTTCACTAACTAAAGCATGCCTGTGCCTCAGGGTACTGGGGAAAAGCCTTTGATGGCAGTGTGCTGCTGAAGAAGTACTTTATTTGGACACTTTGTATTAGCTAAAGAGATTAACTTGCTTTGACCTAGGGGTGGACATTTGAATTGTTAACAAGTATTTTGGGAATGATTGATTGAAGAGATTATCTTGCTGGGACCTAGGGGTGGGTCATGTTTGTATTGTAAACAGATATTTGGGAATGTCACTGAATGATATGTTTTGCTTTGTTGTGAATGATATGTTTTAGTTTCCTGCGTAATTGGATCACAATATATAATGGGTCAATGTATGTTCTAGGATACATGGCTGATTAGATTATGTATCCTATAACAAGGGGTAGAGTGTGTTGGTAAGCAAAATGGGCTCCTTAGCACTTAGTTCAACAAGGGCCCTTGAAGAGTTTGGTTTTTGTTTCCTTTGAGTAATTCAGTGTATTTCATTGAGTCTTACTAAGTGCTAAGCCCCAGGCCCAAACCCCTATTAGGTGTAAAACCTATGTGGGTGTGGATTGGCAACTAAGGTGGGGCCTAAGGTGGGGCTAACTCCAGGGAGGGCCTAGTTTACATGTCTGGGACAGCAGAGGCTTTCAGACCACGTGGGTTTAAGTCGCCTCTTTGTGACAATTTTAGGTCACCCACCCCTGACCCTGAAAAAGATATAAAAACCAGGAGTTGGCTGTCTCTTCCTTGGAGCTCCTCCTTACAGCAGTGGTGGCACGTGACTCTGGGCCAGCCCTTTTTCTGAGCTCCCGGGCTGAACCTAGATGTTGGTAACTATGTATCTGTATTGGGTCTGTCTGTTGATGTTTATACTTTGTTTGTATGTTGCTCTGAAGTTCAGGGTGCTGGCCTTCTCCCCTGAACTAAGTGACTGATGTTTGTATGCTTAATTAAAGTGAGCTTGTCAACCCCTTCACCTTTCTTTCCTTAGTTAAGCAGATCAAAAGAACCTGTGCTGTTGACAGCTTTCTGGGTGCTGGCTGTGGGTGGATCTTAAACCCCCACAGAAGCTGCTAGCCGGATTGTTGAAACAAATCCTCTTCCACTTTAGTCACAGATAACATTGTTTCTTCCTGGTTGTATCCTAGAATTGTTTTTAACATAATTTTTATTTTGGGGGTTTTGGAGGGGTAACAATCTTATTTAAATTGGTTTGGCTTCATCATACTATAATGCAACTGGTGAATTTGCCAATATGGTGCATTTCTTAAAAATCCAAAGGATGCTGCAGGCATAAGTAATTGCTATGTGTCAATACATGGAAAAAGTCATTGGTACTGTTTTCATGATTTGAATTCATGGTTTGTTTTTTTGCTATACTATTGAAATTGCTTAAGCACAATATATAAAGCCAATAGACCACTGTTGCTATAAAACTTTGACATCTATTAATTACATTAATATTTGTGTATTAACATAGGCACATATGGAACAATCCCTAGAAAAGATGAGTGTTAAAGTAATTGAGGAGTAATGTCTTACCTTTGCAATTGAAAAGCATAAAGGTCTCCTAATATTAGGAGACCCACACCATAAGAATGAGGACATTTTAAGGATATTGGGTCAAAAAGTGAAAGGATTAGAAGGCCACTGATGTTAAGGTAGGTAAGACAACTCAAGAAATTTTTCTGGTCCTGCCTAAGAATTTTGGCAACAAAGATACACCTGAGGAATTAGCAGTAAGGAGTCATTCTTGGGAATTTCAGACTTGTCTACCCTCTGAGGATGAAGAACTGCTTTAAAAAGTAGCAGGCCTTCTAATCAAAGAAGATATTCCTACAGAGAGACTGAATGTAACAATTAAATCCAGGAATCCTACTTTATATATCAGTAAGGCCATGGCCACACTGCCTTATAGTAGACAGATAGCATGAGCCCCAAATTGGCATTTTCTATGGACATGAACCATGCATGTCCCATAGGAGAATAATTTTGGGAGACTGAAGCTGGACAGGCAAGAGCGTGCCTGAGATGCTGGAAGGCCCCTGAGCCAAACACACTGATAAGACTGAAAGTAGCAGTAGATAACCTCATAGAAGGTCAGTGTAACCTTCAATACAATCCAATGGCAATAAACATTTATTAAGCACCTACTACATGCCAGGCCTTGTGCTAAGCACCGTGGATACAATTACTCCTTGCCCTCAAAGAGCTTACAATCTAAAAGGCAAGACAACAAGGAGGCAAGAATGGTGGGGGTTGAGGGGCAGGGGGAGAACACCAGGGAATATCTGGCACAGAGGCATCTCATTCCATTGAGCTGAAAACAAGCAGAGCAGCAGATACAAAGTGGAGGGAGCTGAGTCCAGTTTTTGTCCTCTATGAAGGAAGGCAATGGGAGGAGTCTAGTACCTGCCTCCCAGCCCTCCAATCAGAATGGAGAGGATAAGAGAGAGGAGCAAGGGAAATGTATACATAGCATGAATGTATACAAACTTTAGCTGAAATATTTGAGGGGGGGCGAATAAGAAGACCCCTATGCTAACCTTGCCTCTAATGTTGTAGGGCAGAGACTGATACAGAAAAGCCCTGTAAACCCTGGGAATGCAGGAAGAATTATACAGCAGAGGTTCTTTCTGTGTTTGATTCATAAGCTTCACATATCTAATGTCATCAGAGCAATGAAGACACAGAACTCACTGCCAAGATAAGAGATGTCCTATACTAAGGAAAAAATGGCCACCAGAGGCCCACTGCTTTGCGGGCAGAGGTTTGATTGACAGTGAGTCTCACTACACTGTCCATAAGCTTAAATTAGTGTCTTTAAAGTGGGACATTACTAAGACTTTCAGAAAGTATATATTAAGGAGCAAAACTCCAAGTGTGGACTGATAACGATATATTGACTTACATCTTGACCAGCACCAAGTTGGATGCTGCTTGCTAGAGTAGCAGCACGTGTCAATTATTATTTCAGCACACGTTACAGGCCTGCCAAGAATAATGGGGATGCAGATGCTTTGTCTAAAATGTCACACAGCACTACAACTATGTATGGTGATACTAGAAGATTAAGAGCAATTTTTGAAACTTGAAACACTAGATTACAACTGAAAAGAAGCATGGCAAGAACTTGGGACTTCCATCAGATGGCATGCCCAGTGTATATGTAAATCTTGTGATGCTGAACCAATCTTCTTTGCCACAGTTGTCTACAAATGACTGGTGGTGAGAACAAATAGATAAAGGACTAAGAGAAGTAAAACAACCCCCCAAAGGCGGAATGATCCTACTCATCTAAAGTTCCAGACAGCCAAAGGCACCTTACTGCCCAGGCAATGGCAGGAGATGGAGCTGTGCAATAGAGTGCTGTCTTGGACTGTGACTGATCCCACACATGAAATCGGGATGAGGCTGGTTTTGTCCAAAAGCATTCGGCTCAATAGCCATGAATACCTTACATGATAACTTTGGACATATGGGTCAAGAAAGAACCCTAGCACTGGTAAGAAACCACCTAAGATGACTTTAGATGTCCTTGAAAAGTTGTGTACCCACTCATGCTGCTTATTTAGAGCATTAAAGTATCAACAAATTTAGAAGGAGAGAGTAAAAATGTGAGTCATATCTAAGTGGTGACTGACCATTTCACTAGATATGCGCAAGTATTACCCAATCAAAGGCATCTATTATTGCTAAGGTGCTAGGGGGAAAGTATTTTTCAGTATATGAATTCCCTGCCAGGATTTACTCTGATTGTGGTAGAGAGTTAGAGAGCAAGCAACTTAAGAAAATGTTGACCTTGGCAGTTACCAGAAAGTCTAAAAGTACTCCTAACCATCTTCAAAGAGGCCTCAGTATCAACAATTTAACTGCACACTGTTGGACATGTTAGATTGTCGTTGTTATTCAGTCATGTTCAGCTGTGTCCAACTCTCCATAGCCCCATTTTGGGGCTTTCTTGGCAAAGATACTGAAATGGTTTGCCATTTCCTTCTCCAGCTCATTTTACAGATGAGGAACTGAGACAGAGTTAAGTGACTTGCCCAGGGTCACACAGCTAGTCAGTGTTTGATGCCAGATTTGAACTAATGAAGATGAGCCTTCCTGACTCCAAGCCCAGTGCTCTATCCATGGTGCCACCTAACTGCCCTTGAACATGTTTGAACAATTTAAGGAGAAGCTGAGAGATCTCTACTAACCATTCATAGCTTCAGCTCATAAAATCTCTGACAAGAAACAAAAGACATTATTTTGCCAAAGTATGATATCAAGACCTTAAACAAGGAGATAAGAGTTCTATTGAGGAACATTGGCATTCAAGTTAGTTGACCCATGGAAAGCTCACCCATACAAAGTTATCAAGAAACTGGACAACCTATTTACAAAATAGCCCCAGACAATGGAGGGGACCCTACTGGAACTATTGACTACAGCCACTATTGCTCATAGGAGAGTTAGTTGGGCTTTCTAATGAGTAAGTGGAAAGAACTGATGGATACCTAAGCAAAGGCTGAGGAAAAAAAACTGTCTACCAGCTATACAAAAACCGTCTTACTCATTTATGGGTTCCATTGAAGGAGACTTGTGTGTATTATTAAACGATAGGAGAATTAAAGCCAGAGGCAATTCCTTTGCAGTCTAAGACTGCTACTGAGATTCTCAGGGTAGAGATTCAAACAATGGAGCTCCAACATCCTGATATGGCTGCCACCTCACAAACAAGTCTAATGATCCTGATGGTCAGCCTATACCAACAATGGGAGAGCTCCTTCATTTGTCTTATATGGTATATATTCTCAAATGTATCCTTTCTCTGATTCTCTTGGATAAATGAGTTTCTTTGCCATTTGGTATGTGTGTTCATTGTGGAACTGGTATTTGGTGGGAAGAAAATCAAGTCTTGGACATACAGCCTGGTTCTTCTTTACCCATTAATAAATAGGTACTTCCCCTAAACTAACAATATTTAAGAGAGCAGATAAATATAATTCTGAATAGCCAGGTACCCCCTCTCTCTGAGAACAAAATAGCCAGGCTCTGGCTCCAACTTCTTGCTTTTCTTCCTGGCAGGAACTGAAGTCTCCTTTGGAGAAAGGTGGAGGAAGCGAAGATGCTCAAAATGTCTATTCTTGCCTCCCTCTGAGCCATGTTAAGATAGCCATACTACACAGATACAGAATCTGAGATTCAGAAGGGGTGAATGCCTAGTCCAAAGTAACACAGCTCATAAAAGTCAAGCTAAGACTTGAACTTTTTTTTTTAATTTAAATTTATTTATTTAACATATTTGGTTTTCAGCATTGATTTTCACAACAGTTTGAATTACAAATTTTCTCCCCATTTCTACCCTCCCCCCCACTCCATGATGGCTTATATTCTGGTTGACCTGTTCCCCAGTCAGCCCTCCCCTCTATCACCCCCCCTCCCCTCTCATCCCCTTTTCCCTTCCTTTCTTGTAGGGCAAGTTAAATTTCTACACCCCATTGCCTGTGTATCTTATTTTTTAGTTGCATGCAAAAACTTTTTTTGTTTTTGAACATCTGATTTTAAAACTTTGACTTCCAAATTCTCTCCCCTCTTCCCTTCCCACCCACCCTCCCTAAGAAGTCGAGCAATTCAACCTAGGCCACACATGTATCATTATGTATAACCCTTCCACAATACTCATGTTGTGAAAGGCTAACTACATTTTGCTCCTTCCCAACCCATCCCGCTTTATTGAATTTTCTCCCTTGACCCTGTCCCCTTTCCAAAGTGTTTGTTTTGATTACCTCCACCCCCATCTGCCCTCCCCTCCATCATCCCCCCACCTTTTATTTTTTTTTATCTTCCTCCCTCTTCTTTCCTGTGGGGTAAGATACCCAACTGAGTATGTATGGTATTCCCCCTCAGGCCAAATCTGATGAGAGCAAGGTTCACTCATTCCCCCCTCACCTGCCCTCTCCCCTCCTCCCACAGAACTGCTTCCTCTTGCCACCTTTATGCGAGATAATCCACCCCATTCTATCTCTCCCTATCTCCTTCTCTCAGTATGTTGCTCTCTCATCCCTTAATTTCATTTGATTTCTTTTAGATATCTTCCCTTCATCTTCAACTCACCCTGTGTCTGCTCTCTCTCTTTTACATATATATATAAACACACATATATATATACACATACATACACATACATACATATACACATAGATATATACATACATACACATTCACTTATATATATATATACATAAACATATATATATATATGTATGCATATTCCCTTCTGCTACCCTAATACTGAGGTCTCATGAATCATACACATCATCTTTCCTTGTAGGAATGTAAACAAAACAGTTCAACTTTAGGAAGTCCCTTGCAATTTCCGTTTCTTGGTTACGTTTTCATGCTTCTCTTGATTTTTGTGTTTGAAAGTCAAATTTTCTATTCAGTTCTGGTCTTTTCACTGAGAAAGCTTGAAAGTCCTCTATTTTATTGAAAATCCATATTTTGCCCTGGAACATGATACTCAGTTTTGCTGGGTAGGTGATTCTAGGTTTTAATCCTAGCTCCATTGACCTCCGGAATATCGCATTCCAAGCCCTTCGATCTCTTAATGTAGAAGCTGCCAGATCTTTGGTTATTCTGATTGGGTTTCCACAATACTCAAATTGTTTCTTTCTGGCTGCTTGCAGTATTTTCTCCTTGATCTGGGAGCTCTGAAATTTGGCGACAATATTCCTAGGAGATTTCTTTTTGGGATCTATTTGAGGAGGGGATCGATGGATTCTTTCAATTTCTATTTTGCCCTGTGGCTCTAGAATATCAGGGCAATTCTCCTTGATAATTTCTTGAAAGATGGTATCTAGGCTCTTTTTTTGATCATGGCTTTCAGGTAGTCCAATAATTTTTAAATTATCTCTCCTGGATCTGTTTTCCAGGTCAGTGGTTTTTCCAAGGAGATATTTCACATTGTCTTCCATTTTTTCATTCCTTTGGTTCTGTTTGATAATATCCTGATTTCTCATAAAGTCACTAGCTTCTACTTGCTCCAATCTAATTTTTAAAGTAGTATTTTCTTCAGTGGTCTTTTGGACCTCCTTTTCCATTTGGCTAATTCTGCTTTTCAAGGCATTCTTCTCCTCATTGGCTTTTTGGAGCTCTTTTGCCATTTGAGTTAGTCTGTTTTTTAAGGTGTTGTTTTCTTCAGTGAATTTTTCAGTATTTTTTTGGGTCTCCTTTATCAAGTCATTGACTTGTTTTTCATGGTTTTCCCGCAGCCTTCTCATTTCTCTTCCCAATTTTTCCTCTACTTCTCTAACTTGCTTTTCCAAATCCTTTTTGAGTTCTTCTATGGCCTGGGGCCAGTTCATGTTTTTCTTGGAGGCTTTTGGTGTAGGCTCTATGACTTTGTTGTATTCTTTAGGCTGTATGTTTTGGTCTTCTTTGTCACCAAAGAAAGAATCCAAAGTCTGAGACTGAATCTGGGCGCGTTTTCGCTGCCTGGCCATATTCCCAACCAACTAACTTGACCCTTGAGTTTTTCAGTGGGTTATGACTGCTTGTAGACTAACGAGTTCTATGTTCCACGTTTGGGGGGGAGGTGCCAGCTCTGTCAGACCTGCACTACTCCTTCCCCAAGAACCCCCAGTCCAGACTGGGCTTAGATCTTCAGCAGGCTGTTGCACTCCTGCTCTGATCCACCACTTAATTCCTCCCACCAGGTGGGCCTGGAGCCGGAAGTAACAACAGCTGTAGCTGCCCCACCTCCACTGCCTCCGGGGCTGGAAGCCGAACCGCGAACTCCTTCCACTCCCGCAGCTGTTCCCACTAACCTTCTCCGCAGTCTTTGGTGTTTGTGGGTTGAGAAGTCTGGTAACTGCTGCAGCTCACATATTCAGGGCGCTAGGGACCCTCTGCCCGGCTTCTGGTCTGGATGGTCCACGCCGCTCAGGCTGGGCTCTGCACCACTCCGTTCCCAGCTCCCAGCTCCATGTGGAATAGACCTCACCCAGAGACCATCCAGGCTGTCCTGGGCTGGAGCCCTGCTTCCTTCTGCTGTTCTGTGGGTTCTGCCGTTCCAGAATTGGTTCAGAGCCATTTTTTATAGGTTTTTGGAGGGACTCGGTATGGAGCTCACTCTAGTCCCTGCTTACCAGCCGCCATCTTGGCTCCGCCCCCCAAGACTTGAACTTTTAATAAAACTCTGTCAGTGAATTATTTGAAATAACCCTTTCTTGTCCTGGATAAACTTACCAACTGAAAGTAAATTGCATCCATTTAAACAATTTGGGACATCATTTTAAAGAAACCTGGGCCATCAATCATTTCTCCCACTCTTTCTTCCTACCCTATTCCTCTCTCCCCACTTACCTACCCAAAAAATCTTTTTCACTTCTAAAAATTGGAGAGGCAGCATGACATAGTAGAAAGAGTGCTGAGTTTAGCGTTCACAGAGGCTGAGTTCAAATTTTCATTATATGACCATAAGCAATCTCTCTGAGCCCTAATCCTTATTTATAAAATGTAAATAATCATACCCATATCACCTACCTCACAGAGTTATGAGGATCAAATGAGATAATGTAAACAAGGTACTTCATAAAGCACTAAAAAAAGCCACCTATTGTTAAGAAGGCAAGCAAAGTATTAACTAAATACTTATGATAACCAGCATACTAGTTTTAAATCCAATTTATGATTCCTATAGAGTTGGATTAAAATGTATTATATGCCATTTTGACTCAAGTTTACCCTGGAGTCAACTTAAACCCTCTACAACAACAAGGGTTCTTAGTATAGGGCTAAAATTTCAGGGAGTCTGTAAACTTGGATAGAAAAAAAATTACAGCTTTATTTTCGCTAACCTCTAAACGAAATTTAGCATTTTCTTCAATTATTTAAAAAACATTATTCTGAGGAGTTTATTATTTTCACCTGACTGCCAAAGGGATCCATGACACACACAAAAAGGTTAAGAACCCCTGATCTACAATATGGCACAGTATGTTGAAGCTTTCATATGACCAATGTTTAAAAATATATTTATATTGATTTTATCAATCAGAGTACAACGCTACTATTTAAATGACTCCAGAAGTTTGTAGTTGTTGAATCTGCTTTTATGATATGTTGCTAGACATATTTATAATGATTTGACTCCAATCTTTGGTTAGGGATGAAATCCCCTATGATATTATCTTTACAACAATCCTCTTTATAACTCTATTCCCAAGAATGTACTGTGATTTTAAAAAATGACAACTTGTATTTAAGTTCATATTGAACACAACACTATACTAGGTGGCCAATTTAAAACAGGATCAAAAATGCTAGATTCTGTGCACATATGGTTGAGAGAACCACAAAGTAGATGCTTAAAGAAAAAAAGCTTCTTTAGGAAGTAATGATGGGAATAAAGGGGAATATTGTATAAAGGCAAATTGGTCACAAAAAGGTGAATAAGGGCTGAAAGATAGGATGATTACAAAAAAGCGATGACACAATACCCTAGTTAAGTTTAATAATCATTTTAAGTAAATGAGTAATAAAACCTTTGGAAGTAATGGTAAAATTTGCAGAACTCACTTCAACACTGGAATCAACTTTATATTCTGGGTCTTCTGATTCCACTTGTGTATTATTTTCTGCTAAAACAGCAAGATTTGTGTTTTCACTTCTTAATCGATAAATAAGATGCTGAAATCCACCTGAAGACCCAAGGGGCTCAATTCCATAAGTAACATTTTCAAACTGCAGTAATCCTCTGCAGAAAAAACCATGAAGTTTAAAAACAGGAAAATCAAATATATATTATACAATTCTGATTCTCAGATGACAAGAATTCAGCAAATGTGTATTATGTCTATCTTGTACTGAGTCATATGTTAAGAGGATACCAACACAATGAATGAAAAAATCCTACTCAAAAGGAGTAGGGATTCCATTCTAACAGGGGCGACAACAAGAACATATATAAGTATATGCAAAATAAATATAAAAAGGACAAATACAAAAAAAATATGAAGTAGTTAAATACAAGATAGAGAAGACACTAGCAAGTCACTTAACCATCCTTAGAGATGAGTTTACTCATTTTTCAACTAAAGTGATTGAATTAGATACCCACTGAGGTCCTGTCCAGCCCTAGAACTATGATCTCTTAAAGAGATCCGAAGGAATATGTGGTGCTGCATATTGGGGAAGAAGAAACTTGATAGTTCAAAATATATACCAATTCTGCCTCTGGTACAGATAGCTCTCCTCTTCTCTAGACTACAGGGAAAACTATAACCCTCTAAAGCTAGGACCAGAATGTGCAGAGAACTCCACAAGAGACAGTATACCTACCTTGGCCTCATCTGCCTTAGGAGAGCAGAGAAATTATGCTAAAGGAGTAATTGAAACATAGTTTTTCATAAAATCAGTTTCCCATTTCTCTAAGACTACAAAAAAGGAGCATGAAGGGAATAGGTGAATGGCCTTTGGAAGTCTGATAAAGTTCAGATATTCCTCAGATAGATGTGTTCACAATCAATCTGAAGATAGATGAGAAAATCTCACTCGGGTTTTCATTCTGCAACCACTACCATATTTCTGCACATGTATCTACTTTAAACATGGCAAATTCATTATGATCAAATAGTATAAATCTAGTTTTTGTAATCAACCATATGTAAAAAAAAAAAGAACCTGAGTCCAGAACAGGCGTGGAGTGTGACAACTGAATTTGGCAAACCTGCAATGTGTCCTTGGTAGTTGCAATATTTCTGGGGAGAAAAAAAGAACAAATAGGTTATTTGGGAACCAGTTCTATCTAACTCTTTCATACTCTCTTAGGGCCTTTTACAATTGCTTTTATATTTTAACCTAGCTATGGTCCCCTAAAACCAAAGAATTTCCCACAGTTTTACATGGGCCATTAGTACTATCCCCTTAGAGATTAAGAACAATTCTCTTTTAAATGGCCTTGGGATTCATATTCCATTTCCTATCTCCAGAATGAGTCAGCCATATCACAATCTTCAGTGAACAAATTCTATTGCACTAACATGCAATGAATTTTAGCATACTTTATACATAGATAATTTAAAGCTGCTTGTCTTACACACAAAATCCAGCATGGCAAGGTTAACACATAAACATGGCTTTTCAGTTTCAACCTATTTCACCTCCATGGTGGAACTGGAAAAAAGTGACTGAAAGTATTTGCTCAGATTAGGAACACAGTAGTATTGTGGAAAGAGTGCTGGACTTGGAATTCAAAGAAGTAACTTCGTCTCAACTCTGAAACTTATTGTCTATCTGACCTGAGGCAAGTCACAATCTATAAGCTTAAATTTTCTTTACTATAAAATGGGGGCATAATTATATTACTTCTATCACAGAGTTACAGTAGTATGGATTGAATGATCATATGTCATCAGATTTGTCCCACTCCAACCTAAAGGCATCATTCCTAAGTAATCCTCCTATTTCTGCTTCAAGATTTCCAGTGCTAGGGAAGTATCTAGCATTTTTTAAAAACTGTTTGAAAATCTTCCTTTATATTGAACCAAAATCTCTTTCCCTATAACTTCTAACCACTAGTCTTCATCCTCTTTAGAGGGAACCAGTAGAACAATTCTAATCCTTCTACATGACAACTCTTATAATATTCGAAAATTGCAGCCAGGTCCCCACATCTTTTTTTTAAGGCTAAAAAAAATGAGGCAGTATGATAGAGCAGAAAAAGCACTGGTCTTTAAGTTAGGGGGTCTGAGTTCAAATGCTCTAACTATTACTTCCTGTGTGACCTTAGGCAAAGTCCCAGCACTTTCTTCACTGGTAAAATGAGGAAATTAGACTACATGACCTCTAAGATCCCTTCTAGCTCTACGTCTGTGACCCTATATAAATTACCTTCCTGGGATTTTGTGATTTCATGAACAACTGTGAAACAGGTGATATAAATAGTCCCATATTATTACAAAGAAACTAAAGTTCAGAGGTTATGCAATTTGCTTATGAGGTCACATAGCTGGTAAATTGTAAAGTCAGGACTCAAACCCAGGTTTTATCTAACTTTAAAATTCTTAATATAGGGTCCAGTCCTGTTTCCAATAAACCATGAAATAACTGAGTGGGTAGGGGGGAATGATCCTAGTAGTAAAAACATGGAGTAAGTCAAGGAAATGGGACTTCCCTTCTGAGAATCCTACAATCCACAAAAAAAGAGAATATAGGATGGATAAATCTCTTGGAGATATACCAGGATCAAGTTTGGAAACCAACTGGTAGATCCTAGGGTTCAGAAATCTTGCCTAAGGGTTAATTTCTGCATAAATGTTATATTCCTATGTATATTTATAATCAGTAGAAACCAGCTATAAAATTGTTGCCTCCTAAGGGGCACATAAATATTATATTTTACAATTATGGTTATTACCCATAATATAGTTATAAATTCCTCAATTTGTGGAATACTAGGAAAAAGACTCACTCCTCCAGGCTACATGCAAAACATGTGAAACTTCTGGAATAGTGGGAAAGCAATCAAATAACTTCTAAGTAAAATAAACCCTTTCATAGTTGCTCTCTGACCCTTCTTTATTGTTTTAGTCAATCAATTGTGAATTCCAAACAAATTTCTGATGGACCCTTAAATAAGCTTGAATTCATATCTTAATTTCTATAGCCAGGTAATGATAAGAAATCTCCCTTAAACTTTAGAATTATAGAAATAAGGCAAAATGAAAAAAATGCTATCCTAAGTTTTCAAAATTTCATCTCTAGGAACAGATTAAATGAAACAAACTTTTAAAAAGAAACATGCTTTTGCAAAAATGGACCATTTAGGAGTTCAAGGCTAAATATGACACATGCTGATAATTGAGAAAATGTGTCATTTTCTTCAATGAGTTACTGAGAAAAAAGATCTAGCAAATTTATCCATTCTGTAATTCTGTGAATAATCTGAACAATCTGACCCTATAAATTTGAAACATAAGAAAACACTGCCACCATTTGTTATTTATAAGAATTTCAATTCTAACCTAGTAAAAACTCCTCCTTGAAGATGAGGTCTGAATCATACTTTATTTCTATCTTGTATTCTTTTCATGTTTACATGTCTAGCAGTCAGTAGATAATAAATATTAGTTGAATTAAAACTTGAAATAGGAGAGTTTTCATTATCAGATGCCTATTTTGTTTCCTAAAGAAGAAAAAAGATTTATTTCTTCTCTTGAAAGTGATATACATCACACCCCATGTTACATGCCAAAGTCTCTGCTATTAAACTATCCTTATGTTTGAAATTTAGGGTGTTGTCCCTAAAGCAAGTAATGTAATTTTGCATTTTTTGTAAAAACTGGTAGGATTCATTTTCTTGAAACTCAGATAATGTACCTATAGGTAATAAAGGAGTTTCCATAAATTCTCCCTTGTTTTGAATGTTCATTGTGCTCATTCATATTTTCTCTCCTATCTATTGTTCTATAAGGCCTAACAGGTACAGAGGTGCTAACAAAAGTAAAGAGGCAGAAGAAAGTCAAGTATACATGTGACTAAGTTATTAAATAATACTGACCATCTATAGAATCATACATTCCTCTGACAAGATTAATTTAGGGATAAGGAGCATCACTTAGAATTGAGCAAGCATATGAGAAGATCTTTTTTCAAAACGTCATCCATACATTCTACCAATTAGATTCATTTTAATTAATGTTTTATAATACAACTACTACTTGGGAAATTTAATTTCATTGGTAATTCATACCTTAGTGTCAGTTATTTTAAGCAATATATATAGTAGGGATCAGCTTAGCAAATGAATTTTGATTGGAAGCTGGGAAGAAAAGAATGAGAAAATAAGAGAAAATAAGCACTAGCATAGAGCTAGCAATGTTCTTCCTCTTGGCTCCTTACAGCTTTCCTGTCATCATCTCATTTATGGGTATGCCCAGATTTCTCTATGCTATAATGAATGCTGAGGCCCTTGGTAAAAGTGTTGTTTTTGGTTTTGTTCAAGACCTGTTATCTTATCCGTTTGGGGACCTGCCTCCACCAGTACAGAGTAGCAATTCATCTGTGATTTACATTCACAGGGCCCTGAGAACATGGGAGCATATAACAAAGTGGAAAGGACCTTAGAGGTCATCTAGCCCAGTGTTTTCAAATACTCAGCCTACAGTACTCTTCAGTCCAATTAAAGTAAAATAAAATACTATTGGGAAAATTTAACAGATAAAAATGCAATAGAACATAGGTAATATTAACACATGGTTTTATAAATCAATATGCAGCCTACAAGATTCCTCTTATATTGTTTAGTCTGTTTCTATTTGGTTTTGACATCACTAATACAGTCCAACCTCTTATTTAGAGGTCATCTAGTCTGATTTCCTCATATTACAGGAGAAGAAAACTGAACTAAGACCCAATGAGATAAAATGACTCACCCTTGATCACCTAGACAGTAATATCAAAGACTGGATGAAGCAAAGTTTTCCTGATTTCAAGTCTGGCCCTCTATTCAGTACATCACACTGCCTCTTCTTAGAAAAATACCCATGCTAAGTAATAAAATAAAAAGAAAGGAAAATCTCTAAGACATAAAACATGAATCTTACCATAGTACTTTTGGAACTAGAATACAAAGCACCTTCCCGACTGTACATATAGACAACAAAATCATCTGGTAAAAACAATCTGGATGTGAGGAAAACAAAAACAAGAGAATCTTGTAAAAGCTGCACTGTTCATTTTTTTATTATGTTAAGTTAGAAAAGAAGGTTTCTGCTATCTACACAAACCGCATTATCAAATAGCATTGCCCAAGACATTGGCACACATTCCTCTCTCCATTCAGGCTCTCCTAGACAGATTCCATGTTATCACTCTGGCCATCCCGAAGTCCCCCATCTCTTACTATTCCCAATTCACTATTTCATCCATGTTGCCCCTCCAATCCAGTTTCCCTTCTTATGAAGGAATACTTATCCCAAGTAATAGAATAAAATACTTGTCCTAAGTGGAGTTATGTTTGAATGCCTAGTCTCCACAATTAATTCAATTTTAATTTTAACTTCATTGATGAATACCTGAACCTGTTTATCTCTAGGATGCTTCTATCCAATATGATAAATAAATATTTATTAAACACCTACTATGTACCAGGCACTGTGCTAAGCACTGGAGATATAAATAAGAAAACCCCTACCCTCAAGGAGCTTATAATCTAATGGGAGAAGATAATACACAAAAGGAAGCTAAAAGGAGGGAGGAGGGAGGCTCACCAAGGGTACCTAGCCCAGAGGTAGAAGGATGGTGGAGTTGAAACCAAGCAGAATAGCTGTTGGCAAATGAAAAGATGGATGGGCTTTTAAACCCTCTATAACAGGAGGCTATGGGAAGAGTTTTTTGCTCTGCCCTCCAGCCCTCTAACCAGCGAAACAATTGAGGGTACTGATGAGATGTGAGTACCAAAACTGAAGCAAATTCCATACTTATGAGTTTTCTGGTGATGAGCTTATCCTAGAGGGAGGGGAGGAGGGGCAGGGGAAGAGTAGAACAAACCAAGGAGAGCAGCTGGTGGTAAAATACATCAATTAGGAATTGACTTATGCCTTAAGTCTCTATACATCACAAGCCACTAGATGTCCTTATTCCTCATTTCTGTAATTAATGAAAAAAGAATTGAGAATTCCATAGGTAAAAGGGCTGGCCTCAAAGGTAGGAGGATTTCTGGGTGTTCAAGTCCCAGTTATGTGATGCTGGGCAAGTGACTTAAATTTTCAGGGCCCCAGGGAACTCTCTAAGACTACCAATCATCACTGATAGGGGAAGTTCCAAACTAGGAGCTCCCTGTAGTTATGAAATAGGGCTGATTTTTTTTAAGTAAACTAATTCTTCTGGAAAAGATTAATACAAAGGGAATCCTAGGAAAATAGCAGGGTGAAATGATTCCTGGGAATAGTTTCTCACACTCCCCATATTCTGTGATATTTGGAGCTCCCAACTTAGAAAACTCATCAATGACAAGAAGAAAAACACCACGAAGAAATACAAACAATAACTGTAGGCCAATTTAATCAGCCCATCACTACTAAAATGATTTCAGGACCTCCAGCCTAGTTTACCCTGTTCCCACCATTAACATAATGCTCAAGTACTCCAATGAGTCCATGAAATCACTGATTTGGGAGTTCCTCCAAGGATGTAGTATGCAAATCATCCATGCCTCCCTAGCCTGCCTTTATCTGTATCCTCTCTAAAGTTCACCACTGAGGATCCACCCAAATTCCAGAGGACTAATTCAATTACTCTTAAAATCTCAAGGATACCTACCAATGAAGTGCTCTGACTGTCCACTCATCATCCCTCTCTGGCTATATGAACAGCCCATCTTCTTTTTCTGTCATAAATTCCTTTATATGTATGGATGGATGGGAGGTACCTTGTTGTAAAGGCACCGGCAAGGTGGCATTTTGTTCTACTGAATCAATTCTTTTTTTTTTGCATATGATCAACAAGCAAGAGGCACAGTGGGGTCTTATATTCAGTCAGCTAAATTTGATCCTGTTTCAGTCTTCAATTCAGTTAATTTTGAAATGCTCAATAGCCGGTCTGTTGTTGAAGACTTCTAGAAAGAGCTTTCTTGTTCTCTGTCAAAGCCCACCATGAATAAGACCCTTAATTCATATGTATAGAGGATTCTTTTTTATTAGTATTATTTTAGTATGCCATTTTTCCTCAATTGCGTGTAAAAACCATTTTTGACATTCATTTTTTTTTTAAATTTTGAGCTCCAAATTCTATCACTCCCTCACCTTTCCCCTCATTGAGAAGGGAAGTAATTTGATATAGGCTATACATGTGCAGTCATGCAAAACATATTTTGATATTCATCATTTTGTGAAAGAAAACACAGACCAAAAAAAAAAAACAACAAAAATAAAGTTTAAAAAAATTCAGACTCCATCAGTTCTTTCCTTGAGTACATATGGCATTTTTCATAAGTCCTTCAGAATTGTTTTGCATCATTGTATTGCTGAGAATAGTTAAGTCATTCACAGCTGATCATTATATAATATTGGGGTTACTGTATACAGTGTCCTCTTGGTTCTGCTCATTTCACTTTGCATCAGTTCATGTAAGTCTTTCTAGGTTTTTCTGAGAGAATCCTGCTCATCGTTTCTTATAGCACAATTGTATTCCATCACAATCATATACAACTTTTTCAAACACTCCCCAATTGATGGGCATCCCCTCAATTTCCAATTCTTTGCCACCACAAAAAGAGCTGCTTTAACTATTTTTTTACATATAGGTTCTTTTCTTTTTTGTTTTTTATCTCTCTGGGATACAGATCTAGTAGTGGTGTTACTGGGTCAGAGATATGCATGGTTTTATAGCCCTATAGGCATAGTTCCTAATTGCTTTATAGAATAGTTGGATCAATTCACAACTCCATCGACAATGCATTAGTGTCACAATTTTCCCGAATCCCCTCCAATATTTGTTACTTTCCTTTTCTATCATGTTAGCCAATCTGATAGGTGTGACAATACCTCAGAATCATTTTAATTTGCATTTCTCTAATCAATACTGATTTAGAGTATTTTTTCATATGGTTATAGTTAGTTTTGATTACTTCATTTGAATGCCTGTTCATATCCTTTGACCATTTATCAAGTGGGGAATGCCTCTTATTTTTATAAATTGGAATCAATTCTTTATATATCTGAGAAATACAGCCTTTATCAGAGAAACTTGCTGTAAAAATTTTTTCAGTTGATTGCTAACTAAAATTGCTATTTCCCTCCATCCTGTTTTCCCCTTTTATTCTACTCTGTCTCTCATTTCACCCTGTCCATCAAGTGTTTTGTTTCTGATTACCACCTCCCCCAATCTAGCAACACCCCCCCTTCTTTTATTCTCTTCCCCATCTACTTTCCTGTAAGGTAAGACAGATTTCTAAACACAACAAAGTGTGTATATTACTCCCTCTTTGAGTCAATTCTGATGAGAGTAAGA
The DNA here is from genome assembly GCF_011100635.1 of Trichosurus vulpecula. Classification (NCBI taxonomy): domain Eukaryota; kingdom Metazoa; phylum Chordata; class Mammalia; order Diprotodontia; family Phalangeridae; genus Trichosurus; species Trichosurus vulpecula. Next base: position 304,628,760 of record NC_050575.1, read on the forward strand.
TTCAAGCATTTCACACGCACACACACACACACACACACACACACACACACACACATACACACACACACCCCTCCTCCATCTTCCTCTCCATGGTAGAAGCCCTTTTTCACCTGTTATATGAGATAATTTATTCCATTCTACCTTTCTTCTTCCCCCACTGCATTCCTCTTTCTCATCCCTTGCTTTTATTTTTTTAATATTATCCCACCATATTCAACTACATCCATGCCCTCTATGTATATTCCTAACTGCCCTAATAATAAGAAAGTTCTTATGAGTTATAAGTATCATCTTCCCATGTAAGAATGTAAACAGTTTAACCTTATTGAGTCCCTTATGATTTCTCTTTCCTGTTTACCTTTTTATGCTTCTCTTGAGTCTTGTACTTGAAAGTCATATTTCCTACTCAGCTCTAATCTTTTCATCAACAATGCTTTTATGTCTTCTATTTCATTGAATGTTTATTTCTTCCTCTGAAGGATTATACTCAGTTTTGCTGGGTAGATGATTCTTGGTGTAATCCAAGCTCTTTTGCCCTCTGGAATAGCATATACCAAGCCCTTTGATCCTTTCATGTAGCAACTGCTAAATGTTGTGTTATCCTGACTATGGCTCCATGATATTTGAATTGTTTCTTTCTGGCTGCTTGAAATGTTTTCTCCTTGACCAGGGAGTTTTAGAATTTGGCTACAATATTACTGGGAGTTTTCATTTGGGGATCTCTTTCAAGAGGTGATTAGTGGATTATTTCTATTTCCATTTTACCCTCTGATTCTAGAATATCAGGACAGTTTTTCTTGATAATTTCGTGAAAGATGATGGCTAAGCTCTTTTTTTTGATCATCATTCTCAGGTAGTCCAATAACTCTTAAATTATCTCACCTCTACCTTCCAAGTCAGTATTTTTCCAATGAGATATTTCAAATTATTTTCTTCATTGAGATTTTGTACCTCCTTTTCCATCTGACCAATTCTACTTTTTAGAGTTCTTTTCTTCAGGGAATTTTTGTGCCTTTTTACATTTCGCCAATTCCGCTTTTCAAATTATTCTTCTTCTCATTGGTTTTTTTGTACCTCTTTTACCATTTGGCCTAGTCTCTTTTTAAAGGTGTTATTTTCCTCAGTATTTTTTGTGCCTCCTTTACCAAGCTGTTGACTCTTTTTTCATGATTTTCTTGCATCACCTTCATTTTTTCCCCAATTTTTCCTCTACCTCTCTTATTTAATTTTTAAAATGCTTTTTGAGCTCTTCCATGGCCTGAGACCAATTCACATTTTTTCCTTGAGTCTTTGGACATAGCAAATTTGACTTTATCTTCTTCTGCATTTGTGTTTTGATCTTCCCTGTCCCTGTAACTTTCTACAATTAGGATCTTTCTTGTCATTTGCTCATTTTTCCAGCCTACTTTTTACTTTTAACTTTATATTAAAGTTGGGCTTTAGTCCCAGAGTGGGGAAGGCACTGTTGTAAGCTTTAGGATTTTTGTGCAGCCATTTTCAGAGTTAGTTCTGAGGGTCTGTAAGCTTTCAGTTCTTCCAAGGTGGTATGAGCTAAGAGCGGTGTGTTTACGTGGTTTGTGCTTTGGTATGTGAGGGACGCAAGTACTCTTTTCTGCCCTAGAACTGTGACCAAGGTGTCCAGTCCCCTGATGCCTCAAGCTTGTGTGCTAGTGCAGCTTCTTATCCTATAACTACAACCTGGATCCAAGTGAGGGCAATGCAAGAGAGTCCTGTGCCCACTGCCAGCAAAGAGACCCCTATAATCACCTTTTTAACAGTTGCACAACTTCCTTGCTGCCTGTGGGCTGAGAGTTCCAGAAGCAGCCACTACCACTGCCACTGCTGATTCAGTTGCTCCCGGTGCCTGCTCCTGGTTTGCTTGGGCACCACCTGTGCTCTACTCTCACACCAATGTGATAGACCTTTCTGGCCAACCTTCTAAGCTGTCTTGGGTTAGAAAATTGTTTCACCCTGTCCTTTTGTGGGTTCTGCTACTCCAATATTTGTTTTGAGATGTTATTTAAAGTTGTTGGGTAAGAGATTTGGGTGAAGTAAGGCAAGTCCTTGACTTTCCTCTGCCATCTTGACTCTGCCCTGTATAAATGATTCTGATAAGGATTCTGTATAGATGGGGCACAAGGCGTACAGTTTAGTACTTCTTTTGGCTGCCTTTTTTGTATTACTAATATGATAGAAAATTTATTTGATATCTTTTAATATCGTCCCCTCTTTCGGATATTCGGTTTATTGATTCCTTAATGCCCTCACAACTGTATGGCCTTTAGCAGAGATCTCCTCTACATATACTTGGTCCAATCTGCCTGCTTTTCCTGTCTTTGGTCTCTTAAGTGTCATTTCTACCTCCTCTATAAATACATTTGGGACTGTAACATTAGGTTCCAAGTGTTATGGTTCACTGCCCTCCATTGAGAAAATGTCTATGAAGTCCTACACTAATGTCTTATTGTAGCATGGAGGTGACCCCCTGGCTTTTCTCTGTCTCTGTCTCTCTCTCTCTGTCTCTCTTTCTCTCTCTCTCTCTCTCTCTCTCTCTCTCTCTCACACACACACACACACACACACACACACACACCATCTGTTGTCCTCACTCCTATTTGTTGATGAATGGAGCTGGAGAAAATATGAAACTGTGATAACTGGGTCCACTTATAAATATGTTACATAATCTCAATTGGGCTCTCACTGCAGCAAAGCGATCCTTTTATACCTCTGTAATTCATCCACTATTCCACGCATTGTAGTGGCTATTCTAAACCTCTTCTTCCTTGTTTAGAATTCCCATGGTATCCCCTACTCCCATCTTCTTAGTTGAAGACCTTGCCTCATGCTTCACTGAGAAAATTGAGGCCATTTGCCCAGGTTTCCATCTTCTACCTCTTCCTCATCTCACATCCCTCAGATTCCTCCCTTCACTTGTCTCACACAAAGAAGCAGCCCTTCTTTCTTCCAAGGCAACCACCTCTACATGTATGTTTGATTCTATCCTTTCCTGTCTTTTCCAGAAGCTTACTCCAGCTATCATTCTCACTAAACTTCAATTTTTATTGGCTTCTTTCTTGCTGCCTACAAACACACTCACATCTCCCAAATCCTCAAGAAATCCTCATGTGATCCTACTATCCCCTCTAAATGTCATCTCTGGCTAAACTCCTTGGGAAAGCAGTGTAGAGTGAGTGTTTCTGCTTCTCCTTTCACCCTCTTCTAAATCTTTTGTAGTTTGAATTCCAACATCATCATTCAACTAAAACTGTTCTTCTCAAAGTTATCATTTTTTAATTGCCAGATGTAGAGGCCTTTTTTCAGTCCTACTCCTTTTTGACTTCTCTGAAGCCTTTGGTACTGTTGTTCACCTTCTATTTCTGGATGCTTTCTTCTCTCTAGGTTTTCATGACACTATCCTTTCCTGGTTTTCCTCCCACATCTTTGACCACCCTTTCTCAGTCTTCTTTACTGTATCTTCATCCATGCTTTCTAACTGTGGATGACTCCCAAGGGACTGTCCTGGGTTCTCTTCTCTTTTCTATCTCACTTGGTGATCTCATCTGCTTCCATGGGTTCAATTATCTTTGCAGATGATTCTCATATCTATTTATCCAGTTCTCACTTCAGTCCTGACTGCCAGTCAAATCAATAAGCATTTAATAAGCACTCATGGCATGCCAGGCTTACCTAACCAATTGCCCATTGGACATCTCAAACTGGATGCTTATAGACATCTCAAAGTTATCATGTCTAAAACTTAACTCATTATCTTCCTGCCCAAACCCTTCCTTCTCCCCAAATTCCCTATTACTGTTGAGAACACCACCATCCTTCTAGTTACCCAGGCTTGCAATCTAAGTGTCATCCTCAATTCTTCATTCACACTCATTTCACAGTTAATTAGGGTTGGCTTATTTGCAATTAAGATTAGTTAAAATCAATCCAAGGAAATAAATATTTACCTTTTTTTGAGGTGTAAAGTATACAGTCTCCCTTCTATTGATATACTATATGAAATCCCTTCCTAGAATATCCAGAACAAGAAGTCAGAATAGCAGTTTATAAAACAGTAATGTTTATATCTATTATTACTCAAGAGATATTTAAAATATCTGTTTTTATTAGCACAGTGCTTTGCATATAATATTTAATAAATACTTCTTCATTAATTCAAAATAATATTCATTTAATGTTTACATTTAGAATTTTCTAAAAATGGCATTAACCATAACTTTTAAATAGTATGTGCCAAGTTCATAAACACCATCATCAATAAGGAAATCTATAGGAGACACAGATAAAAGTAGGAGACCAAAGAGTGAAAAACAAAACAAAACAAAAAAAAACAGAAAACAATTACAACCAGAAAAACAACAGGAGCCAAAGAAATAGGATCATAAGAGAGCATCATTGAGGCAACTGGCACTATTCAACTACATTAAATCCTCTATGCTTTAGATCAGTGTGACTCTGTCTCTTTCAGACCAACTCACCAAGAGAGGAATATATTGGGAGAAGGGGAAAGGGAGAGACAAAATGGGGGTAAATTATCTCACATAAAAGTAGCAAGAAAAAGCTGTTATAATGGAAGAACAGAGGGGGTAGGTGAAAGGGAACGAGTGAACCTTCCTCTCATTGGATTTGGCTTAAGGAGGGAATAACATACACATTCAATTGGGTATTTTACCCTACAGGAAAGTAGGAGGGAAGAGTGGTGATAGAAGGGAGGGCAGATTGGGGGAGGAGGTAGTCAAAAGTAAACACTTTTGAAAAGGGACAGGGTCAAAGGAGAAAACTGAATAAAGGAGGACAGGATGAGATGGAGGGAAATATAGTTAGTCTCACAACATGACTATTATGGAAGTGTTTTGCATAACGATACATGTATAACCTATATTGAATTGCTTGCCTTCTCAAGGACAGTGGGTGGGGATGGAAGAAGGGAGAGAATTTGGAACTCAAAGTTCTAAAAACAAATGTTAAAAAAATTTGGTTTTACATGCAACTGGGAAATAAGATATACAGGCAATGGGATATAGAAATCTATCTTGCGCTACAAGAAAGTAAGGGGAAAGGGGATAAGGTAGGGGGAGAAGTGGGGTGATAGAAAGGGGGGAAGACTGGGCAAAGGGGCAATCAGAATACATACCATCTTGGGGTGGGGAGTGGGTAGAGATAGGGAGAAAATTTGTAACTCAAAATCTTGTGGAAATGAATGTTGAAAACTAAAATAAATTAAAAATCAGACTTACCAAACTCATAGGATTTCCCATATCCTAGCTTATAGTTTATATATATTATAGTTTATAAATGTATTCCCAGATCAAAACATTCCCCACCCCCAGTGGTAGGTTGTTGTGTTTGTCTTTCATTTTCAAAGAAGACCAAGACATCAGGAAAATGATGACTTGACTTGCAGTTGACTTTGATTTGAGTGAGGGAGGGCTGTACAAGGTCACCAGCCTCTCTTTCCCTTCCAGAGCCATCCGGGTCCAGTGGCCTGATATTCATCAGGACAACTGGAGATGGCCCAGGATGCAATGAGAGACCCTGGCCCTTTCAGGCTAAGGCCTTTTCAGGTTCTCGCTTTGAGTGAGGTAAGCCCATTCAGTGAACAGGCCTCTTTAAGAAGTGAGGTAAGGGGTGGCTCCTTTAGTTAGAAAAAAGAGGGGAAAAAGTCAGACTGGGAGGGGAAGACTCTCAGGGTTGCTAGTCAAAAAAGAAACAGTCACCATTGACATTCACTCTGAGCCAGGAGGGCCCAAAATATATCCATTAAGCAGAGCTTGGGCAGAGACCTATTGTGGTCCAATCTATGAGCTTCAGAGTGAAATGGGAAAGAAAGAAAGGAGAGACAGAGACAGAGACAGAGAAAGAGAGAGAGAGAGAGAGAGAGAGAGACAGAGACAGAGACAGAGAGAAAGAGAGAGAGGTGTTCTGAGCTAAGACTGATTCAGGCCAGTTTCCTATAGGTTTAATAAAGGAAGAACATGAAACACTCATAAATCACTCAGCAGTTTACAAAAGGAGATTTACTTAGCCATAGCAAGAATATACTAAACAGGTTATGCACTGAGTACAGCCCATGCCGATTGAGCTGACTGAAGATCCCTTGCTTGAGTTGCCCATTGAGGTTGGTCAAGCATCACAGTGCCTGCAGTTCCTCATGGCTGTTTTGTACTTAGGTAACTAGGAAGTGATGTCAACAGCTTGAACCTTAAGTCCCCTGAGCCAATAAAGTCTCATGAATAGTTTGAATGTTTTAAGGAAATATTAGTATAACTTGAATGAGGGCAGGGGTTAGGTTGTTAACCTCAGGAAGAATATAGATTTGAGGACTTCTCTCAGGAACTATCCCATAACATCCAGACTCCAAGAAAATCGATACCCATTATCACCGGGTTTGGAATCAGAAGATCTAAGTTGGAATGCCAGCTCTTCTTAATCTTTTCATGCCTTAGTGATCTCATCCACAAAATGGAAGCAATGATACTTATTCTGTCTACCTCATAAAGTTGGTGTGAAAATGAAATGAGCTAATTTTTGCTACCAAAAATACCTAGATAAACCTGGACTCAGAAAAGGGATGACAACCCACCTGATAAGGGAGGGAACAAAGACTAAGATCAAATTTATCTTTTCCCTATTTAATCAAGTGTCTCAGTCATCAGCTGTAGGTTTTCTCTAATATGAAAAAAAATTATAGTGTCTCTGCTCTCTTGTCTGTCTTGTTCCTGTTACTATAATGTTCCTATAGGGGCCAGTTTTGTATATAAACTGGAAGTGGAAGGTATGAAATAGTTCTAGGGTATGGAGGGGACACTTGAGTTCCCATGTGGTTGTCAGGCCCATAGCCTTTCTAGTCTACTAAATGTTACAGCTCTCCACACCACCAGCAACATAATTAAATCCCTTCCAGACCACAAAATTCTTCCTGGCAATCTATAAATACTGGAGATGGTGAATAAATGGATGCATATGGATCAGGGTCCTTATGTGACAACTATACCAAGACCTCATAGCAGCACCTCCAAGTCTTATTTTGTTTAGCCCCTATCAACATTCCATAGGCACTGGGAAGATTATGCCCCTCAATTTTTATTGAAGAATTCCAATCATTTCATAGGCACATGACTATAGTAGTGACAACAGAATAGCTACTCAAAATAGCAAATTTTATTCCCTTATTAGTTTGGTCTCAAATGTGATTTTTATCACAAGTGAAAAAAGAGAAAAGAAAGGAGAATATTGGAAGGATGTGACATTAGTGGCAGTTATTATCTAGGACCTCAGAGCTTAAGAGGACTTTAAGGTTTCTAGTAGTCTCTGGCCCTAAGGAATCTAAAATTGAGACAGCATGAAGTAGTAGATAAAGTAATAGACTTTGATTCTGGAGTTCAAATTCTACCTCAAGACAGTAGCTATGTGTAAGGGCAAACAAAGTGGGACTTTCTGCTGCTTTTTCTTTTGGAGTGCTTCTCAGCACTAAGGCAATCAAGTGCCTTTGATTGAGTCTTGCCTTTGTTTGGAGGAAGGCCCACACCCTTTTGCTAATTAGGTCATGAGAGGTGTGAAGCCCTTGAGAGGTATGAAGCCCTAGGGCCCTGAAAAAGGGTATATATACTCTGAGGGTAGCCATTAAGCTAGATGTCTCAGAACTGTGGGCAGAGAGGTTTTGCTTTGGGGGCTCCCTTATTAGAAGAGTGTTGGTGTGAAGACTCTAGGTAGCCATTAAGGAGCCCCCCACAGCTTTGAAAATCTGGATATTGGTGCTTCTCTCTTTGGTAACTGCATGTATTGCTATGGTCAGATGGCTAGAAGCCTGTCTGTTGATTTGTGTTATTTTTCTCTGCTTGTAATTTCTGTTTGTATTTTCTCTGAAGTGCAGAGTGCTGACTTTTTTCCCCTGAACTAGGTGAATGATATATGTATATTTAATTACAGTAAGATTGTAAACCCCTTAAAGCTGCTTTCCTTAGAAAAGCAGATCAAAGAACCTGTGCTAGCAGCCCTCCTGTGTGTTGGTGCTACTGGCCTTACACAGCCACGGTAGCAGCAAGCAGCATTGTTGTTATACTATGTGACTCTGGTCAGGCTATTTAACCTTTCTTGGCCTCAGTTTCCTCAAATGTAAAATAAGAGGTTGGACTTGATTTCTGAGGTCCTGTCCAGGTCTAAATCCATGATTGTAATAGAAGAGACTTTTAAATAAATAACCATAATACAATAACTATAAAGAATAGGTTTGTATAAAATGTTCTGAAAAAATTGATGACAGATTCCTCCAAGCTGAGATCTTGGAAGGCTTTATAAAGTTGGACCTTAAAGAAATGTTATTACTTCCACGTAGGTAAACAAGTTGTTTCTTGTCTCTTAAGGCAGTTATTTCTATTTTTTTCATGACATTACTCAGTGTTGACCTGCATTTAGTGGAGCAGGCTTCCTCATTTGGGAGTTCTATATATCAGTGAAATCATAGGTCCAGTCCCTATACCTATTTAATGCTTGCCACAACCAAAATCTTCCTATTTTCTTCTTTAAAAAAGTTTTAATGACATACTGATGAATCATTACAATGACCTCTTGTTACGCCCTACCCCCCCTTTCAGTTTCTCCATCTTGCCCCAGCTCACTCTACGGCTTGTACTCCCATCTCCATGGACCCCACTGTTTGTGTCCCCATCTCCACAGAAATGATCCTGCCTCAGCTTGTCCCACTGTTTGTGTCCCCATCTCCACGGAAATGATCCTGCCTCAGCTTGTTCCCGTTTGTGTCCCCATCTCCGCGGAAATCTAATTGTGTTCTTTCCCTTTAAATACTTTTTCTCTTCCTTTGCTCAGGGCTGTTCGAGTTGAGTAATTACTCCGAACAGTCACGTGCTTCAATAAATCCACATCTAAATTTATATCCGGGTCTCGCTCGCTTTTTTTCGGCACAACACTCTTTCATTTCATTCCTTAATCCTAAACTCTATTTCCCAACTTTCTTTGAAATTGCTAAATATTAAGGTATATATTTACTTTGGAAAATCTTTTCAGGTTCTTTAGGTAATTTTTCTACTTGTTAACCAAGCAGGTATCACAAGTCCATGATACAATGTGTTGCAACCAGGCTTATTACAAGAGAAATGAACAAGAGTTGGCGCCCAAAGCCAGAGCAAAGAGTTCACAATTGATACAGAAGTTTCTATATTTATGACAATACAACAAAGCAAGGAGGGGAAATAGAAATTTCCTCCTAAAGGGGAGTGGCATGGTAAGGGAAAAGGTGCAATAAAGATGGGAAAAGGACAAAACCCCTCCCAAAGGGGAGGAACAAAGCAATAGCAAAAGCAGCATTCTTTTCCCCGCTAGACCATGAAGACAGTCAGCTTAGTGCAGACTGACTGGCACCTATCTTGACTCTAAAGGACACATGGAAGTCCAGCTTGGGGTGCAAACAAGAAATTATACCAGCTGGGCATAGGGGAGATATTTTGTCTTTAACACATCCAGGGACTTCTGCATACTCTAGGTCAAGTGTTTCTGGAAAATATGGAAACTCAAAAAGATAAGTTCAGGGGACCCCTTAACACACTTCTCCATCCTCTGTGATAGATGATGTCCTATAAGCAGCAATTATCTTCATGGTATTCTGTTTTTTATGGTTATCATGATCACTACAAGGGGAGATAAACTGTCTCATTAAATGATAGTTCTTAATACCTTTGGGTGCATGACCAATTCTGCCAAATCATTTCTCTAAGGAGAATCTGCGAGCTTTCCTTTCATTTAACAGCAAATTTATGCCTTCTCATTTCATTTATAGCATAAGTACCAATATTAATATGCTTATATTTATATTAATTTGTTGTCATTTCACAAAGACTTCACATTAAGAGCACTAAAAGTCAATGTCGGGGCAACTATGTGGCACAGTGGATAGAGCACCAGCCCTGGAGTCAGGAGGACCTGAATTCAAATGTGGCATCAGACACTGGACTCTCACTATCTGTGTGACCCAGGGGCAAGTCACTTAACCCCCATTGCCCTACAAAAAAAAAAAGTTAATGTCCATGGATAATCTATAAAACTCTGAGATTCTTATCACCCTCTACCTTTCTTCTGCCACCATCACGGCACGTACAAAAGGAGAACATTTTCTATTTTTATGGAAGTGGAAGGAAGCCAGATGTATTTTTATGGCACAGGTTTTGAGAGCCATTATATATTTTTATTTATTGCATAGGTCACAACAGTCAAATAAATTATCACCTAGTGGCCAACTAAGTAAGAATAAGCCACTCCATAATTAGCTAGTCCATGGAGAGCAGTTGAGTCAAGTTAGCAAACATTTATCAAGCACCTATTATGTGCCAAGCACTGTGCTGTGCTGGAGATACAAAGAAAGGCAAAAATAATTTTAAAAATAATCTAATTTTTTAAATACTCCTTTCTCCTCAAGCAGTTCACAGTCTAATGGAGGAGACAATATGCAAACAGCTATCTACAAAGAGGCCAGAGACAGGATAAGTTGGAGATAATTAACCCTAGAGAAGGCACTAAAATTAGTGAGGACTAAGGCTTCTTGTAGAAAGAGGGACTGTAACTAAGACTAGAAGGAAATCAAAGAAGCTGGGGGCAGAGATGAGGAGAGAGTATGCAGCATGGGGTGATGGGGAGGGGCCCAAAGGAAGAATGCCTGAAGTCAAGAGATGGGAGTATTGGGTTAGAGGAATGGCAAGAAAGCCAATGTCTGCCATATGGACCAGACTCAGACCTACAATTGGGCACCAGAGTATTTTTAGTATAAAAGAGTATAATTGCCATACAGTTATTTTTCTACATCTTTCCCAGGAAATACATTACATGATAAAAACCATGCCACAGTAGTAAGGAATTTATGAAGATAAATTAACTGTTTCAGAACACTATTTTAGCATATTATTACTATAATACTTTTAAAGTCATATAAAAAAGTAACATATAGAGTTAAGATAATTTTATGTATAGAATCAAGCTAAAACGTTTTCCCCCTCAACTGTATTTTCTAGTGAAAAGTTTTAGTCTTTTTTGGGGAGAAAGTAAGATATACAATATGTGGGGCAACTAGGTGGCATAGTGAGTAGAGCACCGGCCCTGGAGTCAGGAAGACCTGAGTTCAAATCCAGCCTCAGACATTTGACACATGTACTAGCTGTGTGACCTTGGGCAAGTTACTTAACCCCAAGTGCCCTGCCCAAAAAAAAACCAAAGATATGTAATATGTAATAACTCAGTTCTCCCTTCACTTGCAATAAAGAAACCTTATCTAAATGACTTTAAAACCCACAATTTACTTACTCTCATCATCCCACAATGAAGCTAATAGCTAAATTTATGTTCCTTTTAGGTAGTCATATATGTTGATAGCCTTACTTATTGGAGTGTTGCTAGGTTTCTTGGTGCAATTAAAAAGATAAGAATTAATATCATACTTAGAATTCTAAGTAATTCTGCTCCTTACATATTCTGAGTCTGAATCACTTGAATTTGATAGGATCTCCTCTGGAACTGTGATCTCTACGAAAGACTGTTGAAAATCTGGAGAAAGCAAAAAAGTTTTCTATTACCTTCTAAAATAATCTCCGTTCAGGACCTACCAGTTCTCTGGCTCCCCTCTATAAAGTTCCAAAGTATTTTTCATTTCTAAGTTTCCTTAGTAGTACGACCAATTTATCCTTTTCTATATATCACTCCCATTTATCTCTGAAATTAGACCTTTTATGACCAAAATTTGTGCCAGCAAGATTCTCATAATTCTTAAAATTTTCCTTTATTTGACTCATTACTTCCCACTACTCTCTCCAGGTCTGTAATCTTCCACTTCTTTACAACTGTCTGAAAATGTTTTTCACCCAGGATACAAGCAGGGGTCCTTTTTCTACCTTCATTCCCACTTACCACTAATTTTTTCTTGCATCTTTCTTATACCTATGCATCTTCACCACCTGCTACTATACAGATATTGGAGCTACATACAAATTAAAAAGTAGAGTTGAAAAAGTCTCCTTTCTATTTTCCACTTCCATGGCTACAGCAGTGAGATAGCAGACACTGCCTTATGACTCCATCAATGGTGAATGTCATTTCCCATTTGTCTGATATTTCCCTCAGTTTCCCCTTATTTTACCCAACTCTGCCCTCCTCTCCAGCTTCTTTTTCCTTAACCTCACAACTTTGTGTGCCCTAACTAAAATTAAACAAGAAGCACCTAATATATACAAAGCATTGTACCAGGCACCTGTATAATGGGTATACAACTAAAATAAAACATTCCCTACCTTCAAGGAGTTTATATTCGAATGGTAGGATACAGCATGTACACAGATTAGAATACAAGGTAACCGGAGAAGATAGGAAGCACTAATGGTTAGGAGAACGATAAGGAAAAGACAGAGATGAGGGAGAAGTACATTCTAGGTGTGAGAAATAGGTTGAACAAATCGTCTGAGGCTGGAGATGGGATATTACAATAATCCTAGCAACAAATGATGAGTTATCAAACTAGGGTAATGATTAGTTGATTAGAGAAAAGGTGACCGATTCAAGAGATTTTGTAGTGGTTGAGTTGATAGAAATTGGTAATGGATTAGATGTGGAATGATGAGGGAAAAGTCAAGAATGACCCTAATAAAGCTGCCCATAACCCCAATATTCTAACTTCTTTATAGGCCTCATTGAGCATTTCCTGATTTGACCATACAATCTGACTTTAACCACATCATAAGTTCCCAAACTCAATATAGTCACTGCCCCTAGCTAGCCACTGACCCAGATCCAATTCACATATTTGAACAGGCGTGTCCCTGTATTCAACCATAATCACCTCATCCATTTAGCCCAAGACAGGACCACAATACCTAATCATCCATCTTGTCCAGACAGGACCATAATAGACAGCCAGTCAGAAAGCAACATGACCAAGATGTTTGACCACCAAACCACAGAAGGGATCCCTCCCCATTAGATAATCCCTTAACAACCCCCCCACCTTTTTAATATTCATAATTTCTATTATATAATCAACATCATTACACTATAAATTTGCCTGTGTTATCTTACTAAGCTGCTGGTTCCTCTTGGAACCTAGGCCACTTCTGAGGGGCATCAATCCTCAATAAATGCCCATACTTGGATTAGAGGTGGTATGACTCTGAATTGAGACGACCTCACAACACACCATGAAGCTGCAACAATTTTTGGCATCCCTGGGTGGGCAGACTATCTGACTCTGACTTCCCCACCATTCCACATGGAGCAGAGTCTTTGATTTGGACCCCCTCTAAATCCAAATCTAAACCTATCTTTTTCCCTTCTCTTAGCTGGGAGGTCTTTCAAGCACTAAGGAAGTGGATCTTTGGGCTCTACCACCCAGGGCTCTCGAAGCCCGGCAAATTCCCTCTAGACAGAGGATTCTCTGTTTAGGAATTTCTCAGGGAGTTCTTCATGAACATTATCTGATGGGATGCCACTGAAGAGATGAACATGGCTGTAGAGGGGGTTTCCTTAGGCTTACTGGCATTCAGTCTCAGTTCCATCTCACAGGACTACTAAACTATAGTAGAGCCTGATCTCAATATAATCTAGAAGACCAAGAAAAGTTATCACTGTGCTTTCTGTTTGTATTTATCTGCTCTGTGTTTGTGTGAAAATCTATGAATCTGCCACTTTGTAAGGTTTAAAATGCAGCCAGCCAGAACAGAAAAAACTGTACCTCGTCTGGAAAGACTGATGAGCATCTCTTAAAGAAAAGTTGTTAGGAAAAACTTTCTTTCTCTTTCAATCTTTCTCTCTACATTCTTGGCCTCTGGCCAAGTTCTGGATGTGGAAAGACAGATGAAAAAAAAAAGAGCAAAGAGAGGCAGGTTTTGTCAAAGCTGCACTCTGGAATAGGACTAGCATTTAACCGTTTCCTGGGTCATCGAAAAAAGAGAAAAGTGTTGTGTGAATCAGGACAGAACCAAAGGTAACTGAGTTTGATTGGAATATCTCACTAGTATTTAGGGAGTCTTACAGACTAAAATTAAGTTTTGGTTAAATTTTAAATAACTTTTAAATTGGTCTGTGTGTTAAAATTGGAAACTTGACTAAATTATATGACTCCTCTTCATTTTAAGAAATCATAGAGAGCTATGGGTTTCTTCCAAGATTGTAGGACCCAGATCTGAACTAAATTAAACATGCTCTTAAGTGTGATAATTGGGGTACATTTGTGTAAAATATAATACTACGGTCGGTATTAAAATCCTAACCCCAGATTCTATGTAATACCATTTGGAACATAGATCCAGGTAATTGAATTCATTCTGGTTACATTTTAAGTGAAATGTTTTCTCTCTTAATTTGATTTTTAAGGTAAGTCAGAATTTATTATACTATTTGGCACCAAGATAAATTGGGAAAATACATAGATTTGATGAAGAGATGCCTCAGAAATGAAGTTTTGAACTCTCTAGTATGAAGAACAGGGGACTAGGTACCACTGGATCTTTTCCAGAGTCCCATTCACCTTGACTGGCAAGTTCAAAGCTCCCCACTCTCGAAGAAGTTTTTAAGTGTGGACACAAAAGTGAAGTTTATTTGAGTAAAAGTTCAAAAGTTCTTAAGATTCTTCTTCTCCCCGTCGTCCTGGCTCTGGCTAGGCTAAGGCTACAGTGAAAAGCGAGAACAGCTAAAAAACATCTTGGCAGATTTTGTCAATCCTTTTCATCCCAGATGAGATTAAGAAAGGGCTGGAGAACAGTAGGGAATTTGAGTCACCCTCCCCCATCTGGCAAAAGGAAGGAGGGGGGTGGCACAGCAGCTACCCACTGGCAACAGAGGCACCCTGAAGCCCACCTTTCTAGGCAAGCAGCCTCAGCCACAGCAGTGTCTGCAACTGTGGGGAAGAGCAGAAAGGAGATGCATCAGGGCAGTATGAAGTAAGAAACCAGCCTCTGTACTTGGTAAGCCCAACCTTCTATCAATAATTTTTGTGTGATCATTTGGAAATGCAATTAATGTCATCTCAAGTTTACTGTTTGTGTTATGATGGTTTTTCTAAATTGTATTGTAAAATTATCTCACATCGTAAAATTTGAGTGACTGTTGTGAGCCAGAAATGGTGTTAGACAAAGCAATTTTTAATCTGAATTTTGTTGAACCTAAAAGACAGTGGAAAAAAAAATTGTTTAAAACCAGTTATTTTATTAAGCCCTGCTAAGCCTGTCTTGTTTTGTAATTGCCATTTAGGAAACTGCATTTCCACCTTTGCCTATAGTTAAGAGGAAGCTACAGCTAACACAATTTGGCTCTCACTTATGAAAAATCTAAGATTGTTAATTAAGTTATTTGTGGTTATAATATTAAAACCTAAAATTGGTCCCACAGCAGCTCTCAGGGCAGATGGGGCAGATATTTCCTATTCTCCCACACCCTTAGGAAGACAGCCAAGGTCACCTCCAATGTAGGGCTATGAGAGATAACCAGAGACCACATATGCCAGCTACCATATACTGGGGCCCTCAAAACAAAATATGGGAACCCCAAATGATATCCTGGCAAGGAAAAAAATGAGTCAGAGTAAAACAAATTAAGATTGAAAATGGGGGACTTGGCATGCATAAAGTATGCGGCTCTCATCAGTCCAGAGTAAGAATATCAAGGGTAGGACAGGGGGATATTTTGTAAACTTGCCAGATCCCGAGAAACCATCTCTCCAGCTCGTCCACGAGGACAGCATGAAAGGCCTTGTCGAATACTTCCCCTAATCCACTGACCTAGTAACCCTGCCCCAAAAAGTGAACGTGCTGTAACAAGAATGTCTCTCCCATAACGCAGGGGTGACAAGGGTGCTTGGGGCCCTTTATTTAATAATGATTTACACATTCTTTGGGCACTTTAAGGTTCCCTAGTGTTTTCTACAAGGGCCCTATGAGATCATATATTTTACGTGGGAGAAACCTGAGGCTGGGAGGGATGCCGGCGGTCTGGGCGGAAGCACAGGGGGTTCAGGGCTCCTGTACAGACGACGCCCTAACGTTTCCAGAGATACTCTGAAGATTACGGGCTGGGGACTTTAGGGCGTCATCTAGTCCTGACAATTACCCCTCCCTCACTGCCCCCATTTGAAAGGTCACTGGGCTGCCAAAGTCACAGCTCCAGGACTTGAACCCAGGGGTAAAGACTCTAAATCGGGAGGCGGCGGGGGGGGGGGGGGGGGGGGGGGGGGGGGGGGCCAGGGGGGGGGGCGGTGCTCTTTTACAAATGCGCTTTCTTCATAAGACGTCCTGTTTGGTCAAAGTCCCTGGCTCCTCCCAAACTCACCGAGCCCCAATGTGAGCAGCCTACTGAGCCCCGCAAGCAGGACCAGGAGGTAAAGCATGGCGAGGGCGCCTAGTCCCACTCGCTGTCTCGGCGGCAGCCAACCGCCCAGCCAATCAACCGTTCCAAAGCTAAAGCTGGCAGGCCGGGCCTGCCTGTCCAGAAGTGCGAGGGGGCGGGGCCGGAAGGTAGGACCTTGGGAGCCGAGCCGGAAGTGGGAAGGAGCAGGGCCAGGCCGGAAGGTGGCGTCAGTGTACGTGAGAGAAAGGCTGAGAGGCCGCCGGAAGCGGGCTGCAGGAGAAAGGTGGGTGGCTGAAGCCCAGTGAGCCGCCTAGCTTTAATGGCAGTTGGCCTTTGCCTTAATTTTTCGCAGTGGGGAGCTTGGTGGGTGGTTGGACCCTCGCCTCTCCCCATCCTCCTTTGGCATGTCTGATTCTCATGCATCTGTGTCCATGGGCCCCGGGGGCAAGGTGAGGTGCAGGCCCGAGAGCAGCTCTAGGGACCCGGCTCAGCCCCAAGGGATGATGCTGGCGTTGTTCCCCCCGTGGACACTCCACTGTGGTGGATTTAGGGAGGTTTCAGATTTGAGCACACACTGTGTGTCAAATGCTATGCTGGCTGCTGAGATTACAAAGCCCAAAATGTAAGAACTTCTACCTTCAAAGAGATTACATTCCATTAGGGGAGAAAACATGTAAGCATCAATGATGGGGTGCTCAGAATGAGACCTGCGTGAATATTTCTCAGATCTTGATCGAGGGCTTTTCGGCTTCTTTCTCTGCTAACCCCCATACTTATTCTGTTCTTCGTCATGTTCCTTTTACTCGTGTTCAGCCCTGGTTTGCTTAACCTCCTTGCCAGATTTGTCTCCTCCAGTCTCCGGGCCATCAACTTGTAGGTGACAGCCCAGGCGGTATGCCAACGTTTGCTGGAGTTGAAGCCCACCCCCAACCTGCTGTACCTGATGGCCACACTCCAAAGTCTGGCCCCTTGGACATGTGGACCTGGAAGTTTGGCTAAAAGAGGCAAACAGGCTAGTGCGATATAAATTCATATCATTTATTGCGTTAAGCTACTGAACACGCGCACAAGGAGTCTGTGAAGCCAACCAGTAAGTGAAAGCTTTCCCTCCCATTCAGTGGGCCTCAGGTAGGGCCAACAAAAAGAGGCTTGATTAGATGCAGGCCTACTCCCTTTACTTACTGGGCATTAAGCCTCAGGCCCACACTCTTTAGATATATTGGGCGTAAATCCCTTGGGCCCTAAAAAGAGTATATGTACTCAGAAGATAACCATAGAACTCAGAATCTGCACAGGGCAGCAGAGATGAGAAGGAGAAGCCAGAAGAAAAGCCAGAATTCAGAATCAGCAGAGCTGCAGAAGAGAGTGCTGAGCCAAAGAGTGGAAACCAGGGAGCTTTGGAGACCCAGAGAACTGAGCAGGGAGAGAAGGCAGGCAAGCAGACAGGATTCCTGAGTGATTGTTTACAGGAAGGCCCTAGCAAGGGGGGAAGGTTACAGGATGACTTAGTTCCTTGCTATAATACTGTGTTATAATTTCCTTGTTGGGGGCAGAGCCAAGATGGCAGCTGGAAAGCAGGGACTAGTGTGAGCTCCTCTCCAAGTCCCTCCAAAAACCTATTAAAAAATGGCTCTGAACCAATTCTTGAACTGCAGAACCCACAAAATAGCAGAGAGAAGCAGGGCTCCAGCCCAGGGCAGCCTGGATGGTTGCTGGGTGAGGTCTTTCATGCATGGAGCTGGGAGTGGAGCAGAGCCCAGCGTGGGCTGCGTGGACCAACCAGACCAGGAGCCAGGCAGAGCAGGCCCTAGCGCCCTGAATCAGTGAGCTGTGGCAGTTGCAAGACTTCTCAACCCACAAACACCAAAGACAACAGAGAAGAACTGCAGAACCCAAAAAATAGCGGAGGGAAGCAGGACTCTAGCCCAGGACAGCCTGGATGGTCTCTGGGTAAGGTCTATCCCGCATGGAGCTGGGAGCGGAGCAAAGCAGAGCATAGCCCAGCGTGGGCAGCGTGGACCAACCAGACCAGGAGCCGGGCGGAGCATGCCCTAGTGCCCTGAATCAGTGAGCTGCAGCAGCTATCAGACTTCTCAACCCACAAACACCAAAGACAACAGAGAAGGTTAGTGAGAAAAGCTGCTGGGGACAGGGTGATAGAGTTCCTGGTTCAGCCACCACCCCTGGGGCAGCGGAGGTGGGGAAGCTACAGAACTACAGCTACAGTTGCTTCTGGCCCCAGGCCCACCTGGTGGGAGGATTTAAGTGGTGGATCAGAGCAGGAGTGCAGAGCCTGCTAAAGATCTAAGCCCAGTCTGGGTTGGGGGTTCTTGGGGAAGGAGGAGTGCTGGTGTGGCAGAGCTGGCTGTAATAGCTCTGAAATCAACAGCGCATCCCCCCAAGCTTGGAACATAGTACTCTTTACAAGCAGTCATGCCCCACTGAAAAACTCAAGCATCAAGTAAGTTGGCTGGGAACATGGCCAGGCAGCGAAAACGCACCCAGATTCAGTCTCAGACTTTGGAATCTTTCTTTGGTGATAAAGAAGACCAAAACATACAGCCAGAAGAAGTCAACAAAGTCAAAGAGCATATAACAAAAACCTCCAAGAAAAACATGAACTGGTCTCAGGCTATGGAAGAGCTCAAAAAGGAGTTGGAAAAGCAAGTTAGATAAGTAGAGGAAAAATTGGGAAGAGAAATGAGAAGGATGCGAAAAAACCATGAAAAACAAGTCAATGACTTCCTAAAGGAGACCCCAAAAAATACTGAAAAATATACTGAAGAAAACAACACCTTAAAAAATAGACTAACTCAAATGGCAAAAGAGCTCCAAAAAGCCAATGAGGAGAAGAATGCCTTGAAAGGCAGAATTAGCCAAATGGAAAAGGAGGTCCAAAAGAGCACTGAAGAAAATACTACCTTAAAAATTAGATTGGAGCAAGTGGAAGCTAGTGACTTTATGAGAAATCAAGATATTATAAAACAGAACCAAAGGAATGAAAAAGTGGAAGAGAATGTGAAATATCTCATTGGAAAAACCACTGACCTGGAAAATAGATCCAGGAGAGAGAATTTAAAAATTATTGGATTACCTGAAAGCCATGATCAAAAAAAAGAGCCTAGGTATCATCTTTCAAGAAATTATAATTTCCTTGTTGCTACGTTGAGGTGGGCTTAGTGGTTTTGGAATATTATTACTGCTATAGCCAATTGGGGTTATTGGTCTTGGGATTGGATTCTTTGGTGTCTAAATAAATGTTACACTTCCTCTGCCTTCTCCCTAGAGAGTTTTTAATGCTTTGCGATTCCGAACCATTCAGACACGTTCATTGTCATCCTCGTGGTCATGAATCTTTCCTTACTGACACAGTCAGAACTTCATTTCTGGCTGGCTGACAGGATGGGCAGTCTTATATTTCTTTTAGAGCAATCCCAACTCAGGATGTCTGTGTCCCTCAGATATATGATCTCCATATGTGTTTAACCCTAGCATGAGAAAGGACTTTTCTTAATTGAATAGGTTGTAAATACAATCAGGTAAGAGAGTCAACAAAGTGTCAATTGAAATTACAACCCAGGATATCTGTTTCTTCTATCAATAATATAATATTAACATAATATACGTCCATAAAATATTAGGATAAGAAAAGTCCTATTATTCAAGATAGTGTCTTGGGTTAAGGCACCTCATCCTTAATGGCCATAAACAGAGGAATGCTCTTGGTCAGTTTCATCTGGCCATATAGTTGTTGACACAGGAAGAGGCATTCTGGGTTTACTCAGAGAACAAAGAAAGGCATATGTGTTAGGCCTGGGTGCTTTTTCTCATTGACTAATTCAGACTTTGGCCCTTATTGGGGTTCAAATGATCTTAAATAATTATCAGATAGGACCCCTGCAAGGCAGGGACAGCTCTTTGCCACTGGCTAGCAGGAAGCATTTGCAGAGACCTTCGCCCCTTACCTCAAAATATTTTGGGTCTCACTTGTTTGAAGGGGGATATGATGGGATGCTCAGGGCTCCAGCCCTAAGATCATGTCTCTGGAAGCTTCCCAATTTCTTAGTAGTCCCCTGTCCTGTGAGAAAATTTTCTCTTGCTGCAGAACACATTCTCTTATGAGAACAGACATAGGGATGCCTGGTCCAAGGATTTTTGTCCCTGGCTGGCCCAGGGACTCTCTTGGTACGAGATTCCCCAAGGTCCATCCCTTTGGCAAGTAAACAAAAAACTGTGTTCTCTCCCTCAATGTCTGTTATCAGCAAAGGTATCTCTGCAAACTCCCTGCATTTTTCCATCCAAAGACACCTGGACCCCAAGATTACCTAATTGGCATCCTTGGCATTCCTGTCCCTTGTCCCTTTTCCATATAAACCCAGCCCCATCCTTACTAGTTTGCAAGGTTTCCAAAGGAACTTTGCCTACTACTATTGGCATTATAATACCCTGCCACTTGACTGAAAGATGGCTTGAGTGTGTGAATTCATTCCAAGCAACTCTGCTTTGGCATACTCAGGGTCCCAGCACCCCTAAACTGTGTTAGCACCCCCAAACCTAGTCATCAGAATTGAGAAAATAAATATAAGGTGATTTGGGGGTTGGCGATTTAACAGCTGAAGTAGATTAGGAAAGATCTTGGGTAAAAGGTGGGATTTGAACTGAGCTTTGAAGGAAATGAAATCTAAAAGGCAGAAATAAAGATGGAGTGCATTCCAGGCATAGAGGGTCTGTCTGTGCAAAGTCCCCAGGGATAAGAAATGACATGTCCTGTGTTGGTTTGCTGTTAAGATAGCTTGCATCTTTGCTGCAGGAGTGGCAAAGCTTCCCCAGCTGATGGCTGTGAGGGTCAGCTGGAAGCAAGACTGGTTGTATGTGGGATGCTGCAGCTCCCAGGGTTTCTGTGTCTATCTGCCTATTGGTGACCATTGGTCATTGGTTGTTGCCGGTGGTTATGAGGAAGGTGAGCCCTTTCTCCACAATAATTTCTCCCCTCAATAATGGTTATGGAGGTTGGGCAAAAAGCTAGTCTGGTGGTTTGGGAGACACTACCATTCCTAAGGCTGAAGCTCAGACTCACAGGTTGATTCTATCAAGGTCCAAGGGGAGATAGATGATGGTCAAGGTGGCAATGGTGGTTTGTAAAATATATTATCTGATATAGAAAAGTATGACATACCAAGCTTCCAAATATAATGACTTATTTGGAAAGCTAGTATTTGCAATCAGATCAGCTCTACTGACTCTTCAGAGGTCAGAGACAAAGAGCTTATTTTTATAACAGAAAAAGAGAAATTGCCCAACAGCAAGAGATTGAAAGAGAAAGTCCATTTAAAGTTACTGTAAACATAAAATATTTGGGAGTCTACCTGCCAAAACAAACCCAGGAACTATATGAAGACAATTACAAAACTTTTCACACAAATAAAGTCAGATCTAAATAATTGGAAAAACATCAATTGCTCATGGTTAGGCCAAGCTAATATAATAAAAATGACAATTTTACCTAAATTAATTTACTTGTTTAGTGCCATACTAATTAAACTACCAAAAATTATTTTATACAGCTAGAAAAAATAATAACCAAATTCATCTGGAAGAACAAAAGGTACAGAATGTCACAGGAATTAATGAAAAGAAATGCTAGGGAAGGTAGCCTAGCCATACCAGATCTTAAACTGTATTATGAAGCAGCAGTCATTAAAAGTACTTGGTACCAGCTGAGAAATAGAGTGGTGGATTAGTGGAATAGGTTAAGTACACAAGTCACAGTAGTCACTGACTATAATAATCTACTGTTTGATAAACCCAAAGACTCCAGCTTCTGGGATAAAAACTTACTATTTCACAAAAAATGCTGGAAAAACTGGAAAATAATAATACAGAAACTGGGCGTAGACCAATATCTCATACCATATACCAAAATAAAGTCAAAATGGGTTCACAGTTTAGATATAAAGGCTGATAGTATAAGCAGTATGGGAGAGCGAGGAATAATTTACCTGTCAGATTTACAGAGACAGGAAGAATTTGTGACCAAAGAAGAGAAAGAGAGCGTTATGAAATGCAAAATGGATAATTCTGATTATATTAAATTGAAAAGTTTTTGTACAAACAAAGCCAATGCAACAAAGACTAGGAGGGAAGCAGAAAATTGGGAAAGAATTTTTACAACCAGTATCTCTGATAAAGGCCTCATTTCTAAAATATACAGAGAACTGAGTCAAATTTATAAGAATACAAGTCATTCCCCAATTGATAAATGGTCAAAGGATGTGGACAGGTAGTTTTCAGAGGAAAAAATTAAAGATATCTATAGTCATATGAAAAAATGCTCTAAATCACTATTGATTAGAGAACTGTAAATCACAATACAGGTATCACATCTCACCTGTCAGATTGGCTAACATGACAAAACAGGAAAATCATAAATGCAGGAGAGGATTTGGGAAAATTGGCACACTAATGCATTATTGGTGGAGTTGTGAACTGGAGAGCAGTTGGGAACTTTGTCCAAAGGGCTATAAAAATGTGCATACCCTTTGACCCAGCAATACCACTCCTAGGGTCATATCCCAAAGAAATCATACAAGTGGGAAAAGGACCCTAATGTTCAAAAATATTTGTGGCAGCTCTTTTTGTGGTGGCAAGGAATTGGAAATAAAGGGGATGCCCATCATTTGAGGAATGGCTAAACAACTTGTGGATGAACGTAATGGCATGCTATTGTGCTATAAGAAATGAGGGGCAGACAGACTTCATAATAACCTGGAAAGACGTATATGATCTGATGCTGAGTGAGGGGAGCAGAACCAGGAGACCATTATACATGATTACAGACACACAGTATCTCTGATGACTAATTTTGATAGACTTGGCTCTTCTCAGATCAATGCAAGATTCTAAGACAACCCCAAAAGACTCATGATGGAAAAAGCGATTCAGATCCAGAGAAAGAATTACAGAGTCTGAATGCAGATTGAAGCAAATGCTTTGCTATCTTTTTTGTTGTTGTTGTTTATGTTTATGTTTTGTTTCTTCTTTCTCATGATTCATTCCATTGGTTATAGTTCTTCTTTACAACTTGACTATTGTGAAAATATGTTTAGTGTGAAGGTATATGTAGAACTTATACCAGATTGCATGCTGTCTTGGGTGGGGAAGGGGGTGGAGAGGGAGGGGAAGAAAATTTGAAACTCAAAAACTTGAGGAACTGAATTTTGCGAACTAAAACTAAAAATAATTAATTTTTAAAAAGAGAAAGTAAAATTACAGCAATCTTAGGAAACTTGTTTTGAACATATTTCAATCGAACAAGACAGGTCATCTGTCTAGTTTACTTTTCCAGGAATTTCCTAACCCATATCAGTACAGTTGTAATGTCAGCATTTGGAGTGTGGGCACGTAGGGGGCTTAATGAGGGGTAGGGTGGAACAGCTATTAAATCTGATATTCACAGACAGGGTCTGTGTCTATCAACCTGTTTGTCAAAGTGGGATTGCCTTAGAAATCTTCGTCCTGTAGCTATAGCATTTGTAATTAAAAGCATTACTTTTTAAGGCGCTTTTAGACCAACAGTTTTTCAGCTATGAAAAAGGGGGTCTTCAGAGAGTTCAGGAAAAGGGTAACTAAGACTAGAAAAGAGGAACTTAACCTTTAGTTCAAGAAAAAGGGGAACTTATCCACCAAGACTGGAAAGAAGAAATTAACCTTTAGCAAAGAGTCCCAAAATGTCTAACTTAATCCTATGATTATTACTCCTACAAAGATATATTTCTTTAACTTACCTGTTATCAAATCTTATCTATTCACTAAATCTATATAGGTAACTTAGGCATAAAGGAATGTCAAAATATTTTTGAGATACCCTGTTTCCCAGAGCTAAGACACAGCAAGCAGGCTGTGCCCTGAGCCTAGCATAACAATAATCCTTTGTGCTCAGGATGATACCAACCTCTGGCAGAGTGTATTTTTGGACCAGCACCAGGTGTTTGCTGAGGGATTTAGCTCCCCTTATTTCCCAGGGCCATCCATCACATGTTCACAGTCTCTCTGTTCCTTGTAACTGGCAGGTGCTGCACTGCAGTTCTCTTTCTGTATCCCTCAGAGTAATCACAATCCCCAAGACTTAAGACAATGACTCTTCCCACAGGACCCAAGAATACTTGTATTGTCCCAAGAAATGCCAACCATAAGAACTGTCTCAAAACCTTAGAATGATTGTGTTGTAAGCCAACTCCTTTCATATATATAAGTGGCCCAAGCCTCAACAGCATTAGGCCCTTTTTCTTAGGAGGTGGGGCTTCTACCTGCAAGTGTTATTTTCCTCCCTGTGAAATTAATTAAACTTCTGTTTGTGTCCTGACTCTCCCATCTCTAGCCTACTCTGTTTCAGCTCCAGCTACCCACAGGTTATAGGCCAGTTCCAGTCCAGTTGATAGGAATATCTATGCTAGTTTAGCTTAGCTGTTAAAGTTGGCTCTTCCTAAGGAAGGAAAACTTAATCCTACAATCAAACCAAAATTATTCAATACTAACTGATTTAGAGGTCATCCTTTTCAAGTTTGACTTGCTCATATATGTTCCCTCCTGTCTGTTCCTCAGAGTGTCTGCTGCGTTAGTTAGCCTGTCTTACCTGCCCTGTATGTGGAATTGGTTAACAGCTGGTGAGAATGACTGGTCCCTTCTCCACAGGAGTTTCCTCCCCAGGTGACAGTTGCAGTGGCTGAGCTGGAAAAAGGATCAATGGTCTGGAGAATGGTGCTATTAATAGAGGAGACAACATGCAAACTGCTTTGTACAAAAAGGCTATGTACAGGGTAAATTGGTGATATCGTAGGGAAGGTGCTAAAGTTAATGAGGCCTGGTAACTGCCAAGTGGAGGATGGACCAGAGTGAGCAAAGTTTTGATGCAGGTAGACCTACAGAATATCAAAACAGTCCATGCATTTTCTCTAGCTGTCCCCCATGCCTGGAATGCTCTCCCTCTTCGTCTCTGCCTACTGGCTTCTTTGACTTCCTTTAAGTCCCAACTAAAAATTATACCTTCTATAGATAGCCTTTCCCAACCCCTCTTAATTGTAGTGCCTTCCTTCTTATAATTATGTCCTGCTTATCCTGGATATAGTTTGTACATATTTGTTTTCTCCCCCATTAGACTATGAACTCCTTTAGAGCAGGGACTGTCTTTTGTTTATTTTTGTATCTCCAGCACTCAGCACAATTCCTGGAACATAGTAAGTAGGTCTTAAAAAATATTTATTGACTGACTGACTCCATATGTGAAATGATGATAAACAGAGTGGTAGCAGTGTCAGGAGAGAAGAGAGTATATACAAGAGAGGTTATGAAGATAGGAACAATAGGATCCCATTGGTTGTGGGGGGGAGGTAGGGTAAGAGAGAATGACAGCTCAAGGATGACACCTAGGTCACAAGCCTGGATGACTGGGGGGACAGTGGTACCCTTAAGTAGTAATATCAAAGTTAAGATGAAGTGAGGGCTTGGAAAGATAATGAGTTCAATTTGGGACATATTGGGTTTAGGATGTCATTGAGACATCTGGTTTGAGATGTCTAAGAAGCAGGTGGAGATACAAGACTGTAGAGAGGTTAGGACTAGACAAATAGACCTGAGATTCACCTGCATCGTGCTGATAGTTAAATGCATGGGAGTTGATGAGATCACTAAATAAAATAAATATGGATGGAAAAGAGAAAACCCACAACCTTAGGGGACACCCACAGTTAGCCGATGTGATCTGGATGAAGATCTAGCAAAGGAGACTGAGAAGATCAGGTAGAGGAAGAACCAGTAGAAAGCAGAGTAATGAAAACCTAGAGATAAGTATCAAGAAGAGGATGATCAACAGTGCCAAAGGCTAAGAGGTCAAGAAGGATGAGGACTGAGGAAAAATCATTTGTTTTGGCAATTAAAAGATTATGTCTAAACTTGGATGGAGCAATTTTAGTTGAACGATTAGGTCAGAAGTTAGACAACAGAGAGTTAAGATGGGAATGAGAGAAAAGGCAGCGAAGGCATTGATTGTAGGTGGCACTCTGAAGGAGTTTAATCAAAAAAAGAAGAGAGGATGATTGCTAGCAGTGGTGGTTCTTTGAGGATGGGGATGACATGGGCATGTTTATAGGCAGTAGGGAAGCAGCAAACGACTTCAACTTTTTCCAGTGAAATACGAGGCAAGGTTCTCAGCTAAGGGTAGGGGGAAGAGAGTCCATGGGAGATTTGAGGAGGGATAAAAAGTTTTGAAAGATTGGCTTTGGAGAGCAATATACTGAATCAGGGATATGTAAAAGGATTACATTGCTACAATGAGGGCCCAGTTGAGATTATGTAACATAAATTTGTAGTAGAACTAATTAGCACAGCTTTGTGATTTTTCTCCATCTTTGTCAATTATCAGATGAACAGGTGCAAACACAGAAATAGTATGACAATACAAGGCTGAGATTTTCAAGGGCAAGATCAGTGATAGGATAAGGATTCCAGGAACTCTTGAGATGAGGACAGTGTAGAGTTGAACTGGTTTCCCAAGGGATCAAGATGGAAAAGGTAGAAGAATATAGCCAGAGCAGGTGTGATGGCCTGGGAAAGTACTGAGAGGTTGGAAGGATTAAAGATCATGACAAAAGCAAAAACAGAGTTTTGGAAAGCCAGGCAAAGGGAGAGGTAAAATGATAAAAGACTGTGAGCAGATAAAGGAATTTCAGAATTCATGAAATGGAAGTTGTGTAAGATCAAGGGATCTGACCATCTGTGTGTGCAATTGTAGTGGGATATAGGAGTAGGACATGGGAAACGAATTGGTTGAGGAACTCAGAGGTTAAGATATTTGAGAGTAAGAATATGTGTATTGAAATCTCCTAGTATGAGGACAGGAGTTGGGGAGGAGAAAAAGATTGTGAGCTAGGCACTGAATTCATTGAGGAAGGAAAGGGGATGCTATAGGGGCTAGTAGACAACAGCTACTTGAATCTTGATTGGGTGATAAATATGGATTGAATGAATATCAAAGGAAGAGAGGTTACTGAGTGATGGTGGTAGAGAGAGTCTACAAGTGTCATCGAGGAACAAGAAGTATTCCAACTACCCCACTTTGACTAGTGAGTTGGAAGAATGATCGAAATTGCAGCTAGTGCTGGAAAGTGTGACCAGGGAAGCTGTGTCATCAAGAAAGAGCCAGGTCTCAGTGATTGCAAGATGATGGTGAGTGCAAGAAAGGAAAAGGTTTAAGATAAAAGATAGTTTGTTACCTGTGGAACAGGCATTCCAGAGAGCATAGTGGAAGGGATGGGTAACTTAAAAGTGGGGCATAGGTGGGTTTGAGAGAGATGTAAGGGAACAGTCAGTGGAAGATCAAGAATGAGGTTTGAACAATGGCAGCTGGTGGTCCAGAGTTACTAGGGTAAAGAGGGAATGATGGGGTAGGATGATGTAAATCATTGTGGAATGAGTTCAGGTAGGTTATCATTGTCCACAAGGTATCAACTTGGGGGTAGAGTCACCCTGGAGCGTCAAGCAGCAGTGTATAGTGGAGTAGGACATCAGGGGGAATGGAGGAGGGCAAAGCAACTGCTTTGGAGTTCAAGTGGCCAGAGTGTGCCTAGAATACGATGTGTGTGGGACAATAGACCACTGACTCAAATAAAAAAACAGAGGTGACTCAGCTTTCTCAAGGTAGAAACAAAACAAAAGCTTTATTTGAGCAAGTCTTGCGAGAATTGGGCATCTCCCACTACCAGGGCGGAGAAGGTAGTGAAGAGAGGCAAGGGGGAGAAGGCAAGCAAGGGGATATATATCCTTGTACAAACAATTCTAAGAAATCCCACCCCAGAGGCTGGACTTCTGTCCCCATTTGCGGGGACAGGTGGCCTCACAATCTAACCAGGAATAAATTTAACCCAATACCAGCACAGAAACTACAGAATTACCTTATAAGGAAACTTTAATGTTAAGATGGCAGTTTGTGAGTAGGATAGGGGAGGGGGAGAGAGGAATACTACCTGATTTCCCCAAAATCATATGATTTACAGAAAAATGAAACTTAGGCCTAGTGAGGTCCACATCCTAACTAAATTTGTACTATTTGAGTATCACCTTGCCTGAGTTGTTCATAGGGAAGCTTTCACAATCTTGTATTCCATTCACAACTGAGGTGACATCTACAAATCTAAAGAAGAAGGGGGAGAAAGACATTCCTAAAGGCTAAATAATCAGATTCACACAGACTCAAATGTATCTCATTTCCCTTTTCTCTAAATATTGATTCTCAAACATTAATAATACACACACATATATATACATATATATACATATATGTGTGTATATATATATATACATATATATACATATATGTGTGTATATATATATATATATATACATATACATATGCCCTGTGAAGTCTTCACACTTTATTCTCTCACTACCTCACACAATCCCTCCTCTCCTTAACACCATGTTGAAGACTTCACACATACACCATTGCTGATATGAACTATCCACCCACCTATCTTCATTCATCACACTTATATACCACAGTTTCTTTCCCATCATGATGGTGTCCCCATTACCTTTTTTAATAAATATCGGAAGGATTTATCAGTGTCTTGACAAATCAAAGGGGGCAGTCCCCTTTACAAGTACAACTACAGAGACCCAAAAGAAAACAACAATACAATCATCCCTTTAACATTCAAAAGTCTCTTCCCATACAGCTGTCTGGCAGGGAGCATCAACGAAGTCTTCTGGTCCTAGGTATTTGTTTCAGCCATCCCCACAGCATATTCTTCTTGGAGGAACCGGCTTTCTGTCCATTCTCCTACAAAATTTACCTTAGCACAATTTTAAGTTACCATTTCTAATAATGATACTCTGGTCATCTTTACAAGTTCAAAATTGAAACCTTGGCCAATTGCCATGTTGAAGAAATTCACATCAGAACCCAAATTCCCATACTTTACATGACTCATCATTAATTTCCCCACCAGAGGGATGAGACTCCAGTACATACATAAATACAACACAGTACATATAAAATCTTAACCTAGTCATGTCATGTTTCCTTGATGGCACTACAAGATAACCCAGGCCACGAACCATTTTTCTTTTTAGCATAATTAATTGTACCAAAATTTAAACATGCATGATATTAATCAAATAACAAAATAACATTCTCACATTGCTTAGGGAACATTTACAAAGTGAGTTCTAAGTGGCTCGTATGCATTTCTACTCTTCTTCACAAAGCTTTACTAAGTTGGTGCAAAAGTCCATAAGTAACACTAATTCCAAAGCATCATAACAAACAAAGTTTCTAGTTATAGCAGAATTCCTAAATATTACAAAGTTTCTTAGTCAAAAAGGTGTTGTAATGGCATCTCACATTGATAGCAGTAAGAGATCATAGGAAAATACTACTGCTCTTAGAATCCTTTTAGACAAAGGGAACATCTTAAAGTGAGCCTTAAGCAGTTTGTTTAAATTTCTGTACCCACCCTAGTTCTAGATAAAATAATATTAGATTGCCCAGTAAGATAACACAAAAAGAGCTCATATCTTTTACTGACTACTTGCTCTGATCACAGAAATTTGCTATAGAAGGAAAAAAGGCAGGGACACGTAATATGCCAAATATGACAAGATAAAACATCCTTGGCTCTGTTTATAATCCAGATATAGTTTTGATTCCTCAGTTATGTAGTATCTCTGCCACCGCATTGCTACACTCAGAAATAGGTGGGAAACTTCCTTTCAAAAGGAACATAGGGGGAAACTGAGGACAGGAGGATCCCATCCTAGACTGAGGCTAAGATTTTCCCCTTGGCTTTTGTCCCAAATGCAGATCTCCACCGTTAACAGTATGGATCACGTTCCTTCTGAGTAGCTTGTGGCATTTCTCTCAGATACTGATGCAATGTAGACAACTATACTCAGATTCAAACTCAAAACGAAAGTAGTTATGGTCCCAAGTGCCTTTTAACCTTAAACAGCAAGTCTCACCAGTCACAGCTTAGAGTCAGATACAGAGCTGCAATAAGCAGTAAAGATTTACCAGGACTCACATACATAAGGGATTTAATTAAACATTTTCGTTCTCCACTTTAAACTTGTCCTGTTGTAAAAGCCAAATATTAGAATCCTTTCTGTCTATTGTACATAAACTTTTAATTTCTCAGCAAGCTAAGTTCAGTGTTTAGGACCTACATAACTCAAACAAGTTCCTTGTCTGGGGCTGATGACCTTGCCCATGCAGATAGTTTCCAGGTGCCTTGGCAATTTTACAAAATAAGGAGAAGTAACATGGGCCCCCAAGAAGGGGTTAAATAGAAAAACCTTGGGTCTGTTTGCTATCTTTTGCTGTTTCTCTGAGCACACTTATTCAAGGTTGAGGCTTTCTAAAAATCATGCAAAGGATTTTACAAAACTTTTCTTCATAAAAAAAAAATCTCTCCTCAGAAACAGCTCATAATTTATCCTGATATTATTATTAATTCCTAAGTGCTAAACAATTCCCAAATTTTGATCACCAAACCTTTTCCACATAATTGAGAAAAAACCAAAACTAAACATACTCTGGTAAATACTATCTCTAAGCAGTAACATCAACAGCTTAATTAACGATCTCACAAATTTCCCAAATGATAGCAAAACAAAGACAAAATTTGGTAATTTAAGATTTCTTAAATTACAATTCTTAACCTAATAACATTTAGATTGTAAAAGAAATTGCTTCTCTAACAACACAGATGATACAGCTGCTTACCAAGTTACGCAATAAGAAAAATTTTAGACATATAACAATATCATAAACAATTATCATCTATTTAAACTTGAAAACCAAAACCAATTAATTTCCATTGTGGTGGCTTTACCTCAGTCAGATATGGCCCCGAACTGCCTGATACAGAGAATCATTATCTCATCACCAAAACTTCACAGTGAAGAAAATACACATAAGGCTAATAAATATGAAGCAATTATTTTTAACTTAAAACAGTGTACATTCAAATAGCATTTATTCTATGCCAAGCATTGTGCCGAGCACCTTTACAGTCATGTGATCTTTGTAATATCCCTGGGAATGGATTCCACCACCATCCCCTTATTGAACAGTGAACTACAGTAAATAGAATTTTCTTGGGGCTATATAGTTAATAAATTTCTCAATGCCAAATAACAATATGCACTTTTTCTAGAAAATTATTCAAATATGCATTTCTAAGTTCCATTCACATTTTCCTGGGAAAGTTTTACATATAGTTTGCAATCACCTATTATAATTAGATCAGTTTAAAATGTG
Source organism: Trichosurus vulpecula (assembly GCF_011100635.1). NCBI lineage: Eukaryota > Metazoa > Chordata > Mammalia > Diprotodontia > Phalangeridae > Trichosurus > Trichosurus vulpecula. The sequence goes on from NC_050575.1 coordinate 304,660,420, forward strand.
CTGGGCCAGTATTTTAATTACTTCTTTTGCCCCAGGTAAAAAGGAAGCCTAAGAAATTTGAATCATTGTTAACAAGGTATAGTCAGTTTCCCTTCCAGGTGGAGAGGGTTGATAATTAGTTGAACAGCAATAATAATAACTTACAATAATCAATATCTTTAATCAATATCCATATAAGATTTAATAGAACCCACCCACAAATCTAGCTCGAAAGGTGGATGGACATAATTTGTTTTATCTCTTCAGAACTTTCTTGGTTTTTAACATTAAAACAGTAATCCCAAATAACCTAGTTAACAATCTTACAAGTAAGTGCTGGCTGAATTGTTTTAGCTGTGACCTTCCATTAACTACAGGTAAAGTAGAAAATACCTGGTCTTCTAAATGGCAATTAAGGCTGAGAAAGTAACTTAACCAGTTTTACACAATTGTTTTCATATCATTTTTTTTCTTCTCTTCAACAAAATTCAGATTAATAATTGCTTTGTCTAACACTATTTTTAGTCACTTAAGTTTTGCAATATAGGACATTTTACTACAATTTAGAAGCATAATAATAGTACAAATAGAAAGATTTTCAGATGACATTAATTGCGTTCCCAAAACATAACATATTTTAGGCTTACCAAGCATAGAGGCTTTTCTTCTCTCCTCATAGTTGCAGAGCCTAGCTGTGGACTGAAGGGGGGGTGGTGCTGGGAAGCTGCAGAGTCCAGCACCTGAATTAAAGGTCTAAGGAGTCATTTAGGAGGGTCCCTGAGAGATCTTTACTTTCTAATAGGGGTTGTTGGCTTTGGAAGACTAGGAGCAAAAATTCCAGGTTCCAGTGGTGTGGGAGCAATTGCCTAGAAGTGTGGGCTTCAGGGTGCCCAGGGGTCCAGGCCTGTTGTCAGTGGGGTAATTATTTTTGAAAAGGAGCCAACTCTCTATTGTACATTTGCAACCGAATCACTTTTTAAACTTTTCAAGTAACAAACTTAGGAAAATCACAGCAAGTTTAGAAATATCTATATCTATTGAGCTAATTCCTATTCTAGGAAGTATTTTTGTTTCTCAGGAATGTAATAAGCAACAATCTTTTGGGTAAAATATGTTCAGATGGTTCTCATTCTCTGGTCATATTTCTCTATTTTGGAAGCTTTAAGCCACTTTTTTTTCTTCTCTCAAATTCAAATAGGAACGAGGGTCACTAAATTGCACATAAGGATCTCTGTAGTTTTATGTAAAAAAAAAAGTACTTACTAACTCAGTACTTACTAACTCTAGAGATTTATTTAATACCTTTATATTATTAAATATTTTCCAATTCTATTTGTAGGATCATTACTTAAAGTTCTTAATTCTGAGAACTGGGAAACCATAATTACAATGCAGTGTAGTACACATTCTAGGTTTTTCCGTTTCTCCTCATACTAGGGAGCCCAAAGTGTCTCTTTTTCATATCTATGCATTTTCCAAATTTGCCTTAGTACCAAATAGCATAATAAATTCTGAGCATCAAATTAGGAGTAACACATTTCACTTAAATTTAAAGGAAAAGTTCCCGCTTTCTTTCTTATCTCCCCTCACATTCCAAACTGGCCAGATCTGGAATGGAGGGAGATAAGAAAGAGCGTATATATATATATATATATATATATATATATATTTTTAACACCTTGCCAAAAGTTTCCACCCTGTACTCTCAAAACCTGTATTGACACTGTTTTGTGCAAATAGATTATACCTTTCTTAAACTTCCTTCACATGCCTCTTAACATAGTTAAACTTTCTTGCCTTTCCTTTCTGGTGGACTTTGATGAAAGCCCCGTTAAAACTGCGTGCACATACCTTATTTCTTTCTAATTCTGACCTGACACTCCTCTTTACCTTGCCTTTTCCATCACATAACTTAAACAAGAAAACATTTTTCTCTCTCTTTCTCCCCCACTCTCCCACTCCTCTGAAGAGACTAGAGTCAGGGAGGGAGAGAAAACCAGATAGTGGACATTACAGGGTGTCAGATTACACACAGAGAGAAGCACAGATACAGACAGACACAGACACAAAGATACAGAAATCCAAAAGCTTTTTCGCTTTCCCTGGGAGAGCTTTCCTCGAAGCACCAGGAAAAATCCATTCTACCCACCTAGGTCAAATAATTTAAGAGCTCTTGTCTATGGCCATTTTCCTCTCTATTTTGCTCCAAAGCAATGGGTTTTAATTGCCCTTTCCCTTATACTTTTGTTATTCATTCCAGTTTTGCAATCGATTGCCTAAAGGACTATCTACAGGTACCTCACACTTGTGCTCCGACTGCACAGACCCAGATTGTTTTGTCCCCATAATTTATGAGGGCCATCACCGCACCCTCCAAGTTCAGAAGAACTTAGCCGAACTGAACGGGAGGGTCGCCAACTCCCAGGAAGTCCCCCATGAAGCGTCCTCGAGAGCATCCTTGACCTTGGGGTTGTATCCCACCCTAATTTGGTTGAGAGCCGTCACCAAACTCCCCGAGTCTCAGACTCAACAGATAACCCCCAGACCTCCGAGTGCTTACCTCCGGAGAGTACGCATACTTGTTTAGGACTTCACCACACACCACACCAGCCGGCCGGGCTTTTCCCCTTACTTTGGAATGCCGGAGCCTAGCACAGCTTCTGTTCCTCCGAGTCTCTCTCTTCGGGATTTTTCCCCAACGGAGAGGAACCCCACACCAGGACCAGGAACCCCCAATAAATCTTTGTGGTGTGCGCTGGATCCTGCTCCCTGGTGAGGAGAACCCCCCCCCAATCGAGGGGAATCCCGGAGGAGCCCCCAAACTGTGTGGGACAACAGACCACTGACTCAAATAAAAAAACAGAGGTGACTCAGCTTTCTCAAGGTAGAAACAAAACAAAAGCTTTATTTGAGCAAGTCTCGCGAGAATTGGGCATCTCCCACTACCAGGGCGGAGAAGGTAGTGAAGAGAGGCAAGGGGGAGAAGACAAGCAAGGGGATATATATCCTTGTACAAACAATTCTAAGAAATCCCACCCCAGAGGCTGGACCTCTGTCCCCATTTGCGGGGACAGGTGGCCTCACAATCTAACCAAGAATAAGTTTTACCCAATACCAGCACAGAAACTACAGAATTACCTTATAAGGAAACTTTAATGTTAAGATGGCAGTTTGTGAGTAGGATAGGGGAGGGGGAGAGGGGAATACCACCTGATTTCCCCGAAATCATATGATTTACAGGAAAACGAAACTTAGGCCTAGTGAGGTCCACATCCTAACTAAATTTGTACTATTTGAGTATCACCTTGCCTGAGTTATTCATAGGGAAGCTTTCACAATCTTGTATTCCATTCACAACTGAGGTGACATCTACAAATCTAAAGAAGAAGGGGGAGAAAGATATTCCTAAAAGCTAAATAATCAGATTCCCACAGACTCAAATGTATCCCATTTCCCTTTTCTCTAAATATTGATTCTCAAACATTAATAATACATATATATGCACATATATATATACATATATATATACACACATATATATATGTATATATACATATATATATACATATATATATGTATATATATATATACACACACATATACCCTGTGAAGTCTTCACAGTTTATTCTCTCACTACCTCACACAGATGGAACAGATGCTCAGAGAACTATGATGTCCTCCTAGTCAATCTCAAAGAAAGGACAAAGACCATTAGCCTAGGACTGGCAAAAGCCTATTCAATTTTGACACCTCATGACCTAGGCTCTGAGGTTGTCATCTCCCACACAATAGGTTAGAGAACAGATATAGCCTCTCCTCACAACTTTTCCTTGTTAAGGATTGGGCCTCCTCAGTGAAAGTCTTCACCCTAATTATGAACATCCAGTACCTTGTCCAAATCTTCACCTCTATGGGCTAGGCCATATATCAGGCAATAGCCATTTGCCCAACGAATCCCTCAAACCTCTGGGATTCAGGTTCTCCACTTTTCAAGCTCTAATATTCTGTTGGTCTATTCAAAAGGAACAGTTAGATCAAAGGTGTTAAGGCAGTCTGGGGGAAGGCAGTAAGTTCATTGTCTCCACTGGCCTTTTTGTATGCAACTAAGCTACTCAGAACCTCATATAAACACTTTAATAAGGTTAGAATGATTCAATAGTGTTTTAAAGGGCCTTACTCTCACATCTCATCTCTGTTCTCACCCCTTACCACTTTGCAAACTTGCCCACTTCTTCTTGGCTGACTACTTCCTAACTATCAGCATCTTAATGATAGAAGAGAGAATGTTGTAAGGGAAGAAGCTTTGGGAACAAGGAGTGAGGAACAACCTTCAAGACCCATGTTAGGAGTAGCTGAGACAGAATTTGCTCATCTGGATGTGAATTTCATGGAACCAATGATACGGAGAAACTACATTAAGACTAAGCCTCCTCTCTCTGGGAACTGAGGGAGTATAGGGCGGTGATATCAAATTCAAATAGAAATGGATCTCTGCATTTGTTAAATATCTGCCAATTGCATTTTAATCTGGTTTGGGCCTCATTCAGGAATAATGTGGGTTGCATGGGGCCTGTGGGACTGAGGATTGATATCTGGTAGACTAAAAACAACTAAACAACAACAAAAATAGGGGAGAGTGTGCCCCCAGTGTGTTGGAGGGAAATGTGTGTACCATTATAGTTCTTGCTATAGCTTGAAAGTAAATATCCCTTTATAAACTTTAGTTTATGTCAGCGGATTACCTCTAGCATTAGGCAGTGATGGAGCGGCAGAGTCCACACCCAGAATGGGGGCTTGAACCAATAGCCTTAGAGAAGAAATATAACAACCCCTCTGAACCCTGAAAGGAAAATACAGTTGGCTTTGTTCTGGAATAGTGAAGCCAGAGAAATCATCAATACAGTCTGGCAAGGCGAAGGGCAACCTCTTTACCTGAAACTGGAAAGGAGGAGGAAATTGTGGGAAAACATATCTGAGTGATGTGAGATGAGGGGAGAAGAAACGGGAGCACTTGACAAATGCCTTAGTTTGTTTTGGTTTTTTTTTTGGTGAAGTATGAGGTAAGACCCTCAGCAGATAGAGCAAAGGAAATGGGATGCCATGGCAGGCCTGGGGAGAGATGATATGGTTGAGAATAGCCCTGGTGGGAGTTGGGAAAGTGAATTGATTAGGGAGGAGTAAAAGATTTGCCTTGCTTCATGAGGGCTTGGTTGAAATTAGATAAAAATTTGTAGTGATCCCAGTTTTGTTGCTTCTCATCCTGTGATGGTCATCATGTTCCCCAAGTTCCCCAGTGTGTAGGAGCTACAAGATGCTGAAGGGTACCTCATAACAATGCCTCAACAGTACCCCACCTTTTCCCGTGGCTCATCCATTTAGATTTTCTTTTTGTTCCTGTCAACTTCCATCTTTTCCCTACTACAAACCTGATCAAGGATCAAAAGTTATGGCAGACCAGATGAGTAAACTAAGCTGTCTATCAAGTTAGATTTCTTCCCCAAGTCTCTATGCTTCCTGCAGCCATGGCCAAAAAGAGGTGACAAAAGCATCAGAGAGACCCTGACAAGTGAAGCCAGAATATTGCTACTTGATGTTCAAATTATACATTACACACCTAACTAATTAACAAGATGATAATCCTAAAAAAAGAGTTAAGGAGATCACAAAATGAGAAAAGAAATGTTTGATTACATGAAACTGAAAAGCTTTTATATATACACACACACAAAAATGAAAAATAGAGGGAAACCATTTATCAGGGGAAAAATATATCTTTGCAATAAGTGTATCTACTGGAGCTTTTGAGCTGAAGCTGGATGACTAGTTAGAGGGTAGAACAGGAGTTCTTAACCTTTTTTGTGTCATGGAATCCTTTGGCATTCAGGTGAAGTCCATGGACCCCTTCTCAGAATGTTATTAAATGCATGAGATACATAGGATTACAAAGGAAACCAATTGTGTTGAAACACAGATTTTTATAAATACAAGTTCAAAGACCCAAAGTTAAGAACCTCTGCTAAAGGAAATTCTTATTCTGGGATAAGCTGAACTATAGTTCCTAATCTTTTCAAGTCAGGGAACCTCCCCCCCCCCAAAAAAAATATTTTATTGCAAACAACACTGAACCTAAAAAAACAACTAAAATGGTTTAATTTATTTTACAAAAAGTTCACTTTTTTATGAACTTATCAACAAACAAACATTTCAGGATAACACAGGAACAGGGAAGAGGATTGTGTAAAGAAACTAAACTGCTACTTAGTTTTTTGATTGGGTCATTTTTTTTAAGAAAAATAGAGTTTAACAAGTTGGCAACAAAATATTCTATTTATGTCTAATGTATTTTTTTCTTTTGTGTCTGAAGTTTGTGGGTAGAAACAAGGTGATTGTGGTGACAATCTGCTGAAGACATAAAGGGGGTGAAATCAACGATATATGTAAGAGAGCAGTGGCAAAGAAAAGATCCACCTCATTGTCTCTAAGCTGAGGGAAAGGAAAAGAGATTGAGGGGTTATTTTAAAGCTTTATGGAGAGACAAAGAGTCAAAAATACCTTCAAGGAGTTTACATTCTATAAAGAAGGAAGGAGAAAGGATAAAGAGCATAATGAGAGAGATTGGCTTTGGTGAAAAATAAAAGGGCCATCTCTTCCTCTAAGACTGGGGAAAAGGAATAGAGAATGGGGAATGATATAAGAGGTTTTGAAGCATAGAATATGAGATAAGAGGGAATTTATTACAGATGTCCCAATTCTCAGTAAAATAGAAGGTGAAATCTTTGCTGAAAGCAAGAAATAAAGCAACAATGTAGGAGGCTTGATGAGGGAAGATTTGAAACAGTCTCATGAGAGAGTGTGATTAGAAACTGGGAAAGACTACCCCAGTGCCTGGTACTTTTTTTTCCTGCCACATCACACTGTTGACTCACATCAGTTTTGCTTGTGTAATTAAGATGACTCGAAGGGTAGAATTTGTATCAATTTAATGTCATCTATTAGGGGTTTTTTAAACCAGTACCAAGTTGTTTTAATAATTACTACTTTATAGTATAACATCCCAAAGTATCATCAAGTCGAGATATTTTTGGATCCTGATTTTATCATCCAAAATGTTGGCTAAATTTTATCTGCAATAATATAGTTAACATTTAAATAGCACTTTCAGGTTTGTAACTCATTTTAAATATATTTTGTCATTTGGTCCACAAAATATCCCCAGAGACAGGTGCTAGCATTATCCATTACAGATGAGGTGAGTGACTGAGGCTGAGAAGCTACGTGAAGGGAATGCATGCATAATAGTATCATCAGGTTAAAGGGTCACAATTTTATGATTTCATGGTTACAATTCTAAATTTCTTACTTCTTATCCTAACTGAATTTATCGTGGTATGCAAAAGCATTTCAATTTAATGTAATAAAATTGTTCATTTTATCTTTTATGATCATTAATTAACCTGTTCAACCCCAGATCACCCATACTGGAGTTCCTTTGCTTGATTGGTGAAAGCTTCACTGGGCCCACTTTATCTAGGGAGTCTCTAGCCATAGGTCACTTAGCAACCTGGCTATTTTCCCTCCATCAGCCTTACTGTCCAGGGTGGAGATCAGGCACTAGAGTACCTCTTCCTTTTAGCTCCATTATCCTGCCCTGGAACCCTGCTATCCTGATTGGTGAGTGCCTCATGTGGTTCATTACATTTAAACTGGCTCCAGGAATGCTTCATTTTATTCCCCAGCTGTTTTCCTGACAGCAGCCATGCATATCATCAGTAATGCTATTGCCCCTAGAAAGTATCTTATCTGGTACTCCATCTTCCCTGTAATTTTCTAAACCAAAATTTCCCTGGCCACCTGTCTCTTGTTATTAAAACAAACTCCTCAAGGTCCAGGACAGTCTTTGCTTTTGTATTTGTATCCTCAGGATTTAGTACTATGTTTTGGCATCTAGTAACTGCTTAATAAATGTCTATTCATCCATTCATCTCCCTTCCTTACGTAAGAATTCTTCCCACCAACCATAGTTGTAAAAGGTATATTCTTCCGCCCTCTAATTTTTAAAAAATGAGAGTCTTTTATATTTAATATATTAACTAGGAGTTTATTTTGGTATATGGTGAGATACAGTCTAAACTAGGCAACCAGGTGGCACAGTTTATAAAGCACTGGGCCTGGAGTCAGGAAGATTCATCTTCATGAGTTCAAATCGGGTTTCAGATACTTACTAGCTGTGTGACCCTGAGCAAGTCATTTAACCCTGTTTGCCTCAGTTTCCTCATCTGTAAAAAGAGCTGGGGAAGGACCTGGCAAACTATTCTAGTATCTTTGCCGAGAAAACTCCAAATGGAATCACTAAGAGTCAGACACAACTGAAAAAACAACTGATAGTCTAAACCTGGTCTGCCATACTGCTTTTCAGCTTTCCCAGCATTTGTTGTTGAATTGCTTCTGGGTCTTGTTTAATCTCTTCTATTGATCAAATTTTCTATTAGGATAGGGATTTTTTTAAATCAGTAGTAAGTTATTTCAATAATTACTATTTTATAGTATGAGTTGTGATTTGATACTACTAGACTCTGTTCCTTCTTACTATTTTCATTATTTCTCTTGAAATTCTTTACCTTTTGTTTCTCTAAACTACATCTTGAAATGTGTTGTCTAGATTTATAAAATTATTTTTGGTATGGTACCAAAATTTTATATTAATTTAGGTAGCATCATATGTTATTGTTATAGCCTAGCCATGTACAATTAAAACCTTCCCAATTATTCAAATTGCAGCTGTACTTGCAGCACAGGTTCTTTCTAAAGGCAAGTAACTTTAAAGGGGTCAACATTCTTACTTTAATCAAACATATATATAGATCATTCACTTAGTTCGGGGGAAAAGTCAGCACCCTGAATGTTAGAGAAAATACAAACAGAAATTACAAGCAGAAATTATATAAACAGAACAAATACAAACTGCAAAGACCAACAGACAGGGCTTCCAACTGTCTGACCAAAAGCAATACATACATAGTTACCAGAGAGAAAAGTACCAACATCTGGGTTTTTCAAAGCTGGGGGGCTCCTTAATGGCTACGCAAAGTCTCATCTGGCTAAATCACACAAACATTCTTCCAATGAGTGAGCCCCAAAGCAAAATGCTAACCTCAGAGTATATATACACTTCTTCAGGGCCAGAGGGCATCACAACCCTCGTGACCTAGGCTCATGTGACTCAGGCTTCCATGTGACTCAAGTTCAAAGCAGGTCACATAGGCCTATTAAAGGACAGTGAAGATCTTCAGATTGTATTAACATTACACACCATTACACTAATTAGTTAATTTAAGCTTAGAGGCTTAGGTCCTTGAAGTTTATTCCTATTTGGCTTTCAGGAGTTTATTTTAGATGAAAAGTTGTGAGTTCAGTCACAATTTCTCTGAGCCCCCAGTTAAGAATATTCCTAACCTTTAGGAAGAAATTAAATTCTAACTTTATATGTGTGTGTGTAGATATATAGTTAGTTTAATTAGCTCCTAGAATCTTTGTAGTTGAGGCAGAATTCAGTTTATTAATGTTTGGATAATGAAACAGATTATGTTCTAGTGTCTATAGACAGACAAGTACTAGAAGAAGTTGAAAAGAGCTTAACTTTTATTGGGATTTCCATCAGCCCATGCCTTCTGATCTAAGATGCCAGGACTTACCATTATTTCCTTTCTCTTCCACAGTCAGTGCTTCCAAGGTGTGCTGGAAAGCTACATTTTCTCCTACCTCTCAAATGACTCTGATTCTCTAACTTGATAATTTATAGAAAATCTTGTGATTTGGCCAAGGTTCCTCAGCCTATCTGAACATGATTCTTGTAAAATATCACTACAGTTTTACACATTTAGATTTAAATTTTACAGATTTACACATTTAATCTAAAGAGATGCAATTTATTGGACATCTTATCACTTAAAGTGGGGTGGGATTGAGTAAAACAGTTATTCCACCTTTAAATTTCCTCTGTTATATCTGCTATCCCTATAAAATCTGCTTTAGTGTGTTTAGCAAAGACCATAGTGCCAAATACTGTATAGCAATAGTGTCAAATTCAAATAGAAATGGATCCTTATGGTACACATATTGACTTAGGAAACCACAAATATTACCTGTTGTATTTTTATTTTTTTGTTAAACATGTCACAAATACATTTTAATCTTGGCAAAAATGCCAAGTACAGGCAGTGAGTTTGGCCCTTCTGCTCTCTAGTTCTTTCATGTCTTTAGAAGGTTCTGCATTGTTCACTTTGGATGCCTTTCCTAGTGCCTTGTACTAAGTCTTAAGAAAAGACTACATGCCCGGTTTGTAATCAAATTTGGCAATTAACATTCTTCCCTCTTCAGATGATTCAAACTCTTATTTAAAAAAAAAGCCTGCCATCCACTTCTGATCCTGACATCACTTCCTCTTTTCCCAAACTAGTCAAAAATACAACTCCCAATTTTTAGAGACTTAGAACTCCTCTCCTCTCACCCCACCCCGCCAACCCTGCAAAGCAGCCAAAGTCTTACCAGAATGACTGTTACATACATGTGATAACATGGATAGGCTATACAAAATATATAGATTTGCTAACAAATTAAGCATTGTTAACAAACAATACAATAGGTTTGTGATGGTGACACAAAGGAATTACCAGAGAAAAAAATAGAAGCATAAAACAAAATTTGCATCAGTGAACACATATATTACATGCTAGATGCATACTTCATGGGTAAGCATACAAGATGAAGCAAGGAGCCAATAAACTTGTGCTAATTCCTTTTTGGTGAAGTGAGAAGAGAAGGGAGGCTAAGCTCCTCTAAGAAGTAAGGAAATGCTTTTGAATCTGAATATTGGGGCTTATAAGAGAAAAGGGGAAGTGTGACTACTACCAAGTAACAAAAATCTCAGCAGTTTACAAACCCACAGCCTTACATTGTTTTTCTTTAAACCTTATGCTGACTTTAGCCCAGTTTCTTTGTGACATCTCCTGAAATCCCTGGAGTAGTCCTTTAGATGCTGGCTATTCTATTCTTTATGGAATGAAGGGGCTCAGTAGTGTTTTCTTTGGTTTTGTTGTCCTATGTGGCCATCTTGATTGTTGACAGGTGTTTCTCTGGGGTGCTAGGATTTGCTTAGAACAGGGATGGGGAAACTCTGTCACTACCATCTTAACCAGAAGTCTCTAAATTAGTTAATTTCAATGCATATCATAACATTTTTCAGTTCCTATTTCTTATACGGATTGAAAATCCCTGTAAGGATGTTTAATCCATTCTCACTCTCCTCCTACATAGTTAATATATACTCATTCTGATTTTTAAACTTTGTATTATTTCATAGAGATCTTTCCAGATTTCTTTGTGTTTCTCATACTTGTCCATCTTAATTGTATTCTAGTGTTCCATTATGTTAATGTACCCCAATTAAATTAACCATTACACTGTTATTGGATATCATAATGGTAACTACATACATTTGAAAAATAATTAATATATTTATTGGCAAGATATTAACTTACTGCCTACAGAAGATATGCTTGATTATTTATGGAGTCACAGATACATCAGTGGACTTCTTATAATAATTAGGTGGCTCTTCAGAGATAACCACTGGACTAGATCACTAAATAGGAATTACTCTGATGCCCTTTTTCAAATTTCTACTATATACCTCTTCCTCATTCTGGTCCACAAGATCTGGCCCCAAAATAGAAACCTCCATCTAAAAATATGAGAGGGCACTTATTCGAGTACATGAATCTATTCTGTAAATTCCTTTCGCTACAGTATTTGATGACTGAGATAGGTGGATCTCTCCCTCTGATTCCTACAGTGGCTAACTACTTTATTGGGCAGTGTCAGAGCTGCCAAAAAGGTAATTATTCCAGATTACCTTACGGTCCATTCACTCATCTTATTTTGGACCTAGAGATCATAAATTAAAACAATATCATTAATCACTGTTAGAGAAAAACTGGAAAGAAAGACTATAAAGTAAACAAGTTTTCATTCATTTGATTTATTATTGTGGGAATTGATACCTTTAACAAGAAATGAACAGAAAGCAAAGTTTTTCCTTATTTCATTAATCAGGCTTCTGTGAAAGTATGGTCATTTCCTCACTGTAGATTCTACTTTTTGGCAACTTAGGTGCTGTGATCACTGAGAAGCAAAAAAAAAAAAAAAAAAAAAAAAGACCAAATATTTAGCAAGGAAGCAAGAACTTTCCCAATTCAGCTATTACAAATTTCTCAGTGAAAAAATGTAATTAGTACAGTTAGTAGAAGAAGTTGCCTATCTTGTTCTCCCTTTCCCTCTGTCTTTGTTAAATTGATCAGTTGAATCTAACCAGACCTTTGGAGCATAATATTCTCTCCTTCCCCTTGGGAAGATCTGTTTAGAGAGAATAGCTCTCTCTAGATCTCTAAGTGCCTAACTCAATCTGGAGAAGGAATTTTGGTCTTGTAAAAAATGGATATTAAAACTCTATTCGGGGAACTAGTAGTAATTCTGGGGAAAATAAATGGGCAGAAAAAAATACATTGGCCATTACTGAATAGGAAGGAGATGAGAAAAGGAAAGCAGGAAAAAGTTTGACAATATGAGTTAGAACCACAAAAGAACAGTAAGTCCATCCTGACTTCTAATAAGTTTGTTCTAATAATTCCAGTCTCTACTGGAATGCAGAAGACCTTTTAAACTGCTTTCACTTTGCCTCACTTCAGCAGAAGTCATGGCTCTATCTTATGAAACCCATCAAAACTTGAATTTGGTGTCAGAGATTAGGGGAGAAAACGAGCACTAATCCTGGAAGAGGCAATATCCTATGCTTTAGGAGTCGGAGTGTTTTCTCTGGGCTGAAATGACTGCTCTAAATATAATTATGAGGTAATTACTGAGGACTCACAGTACTGGAGAAAAACAGTTCACGTACTTCAAGTTCTAATTACATTGATTAACTTCTTTAATTGATAACTAAACACCTATTCAATTAGGATAGATTGGAGATTGTTTATTATTTATTTTATATATAATGTCTTGTCTTATGTGGACACTCAGTTAATATGAAAAATGAGCTACAGATTACAAATTTCTGGATAACAAGAAGTAGATAGTTCTTATCACCACTTTAGCACAAAAAATGTCCAGTCCTTGCATCTCCAACTTAATTAAGACACAGTGAACCTGGAGAATATATATAGCCTAACCAGAAATATCTGTGGGGAAAGTTCAATTCATTTTTGTTTCACTATAGTAATCTCTAACTGCCTCCTGCCCACTTCCTATTCATACTTTTTCTCCCTACCACCTTCTATAAAATACTAGATTAGGATGAGTGAAAAAACATGTATTACTGCCTACATTATAGAATTGAAAAAGAGAGAAAACAAAAGTTAAACTTAAAAACAATTTCTTTGAATACAGCATTTTATCTTGTACCTATGGTACCCTAGTCTTGGAATACAAAGATAGATAATACCACATAGGCTCTGGCCTCATGTATGGTCTAACAGGGTGAGTGTGATATGTATACCAAGTGTAGCTGAGGAAAGGTCTGATGAGGACAAAGGAGAAATCCAGATAAAGTACATTAGGAACATTTGAGGAAACTAATTTGAAAAAGACAACTTGAGAAAGAAAACACTTTCAGCTGGGTGTGGAAGGAGGAGGAAAGAAAATCAGCAAAGGTTTCAGAGAGAAGGTGAACCTTGGAGAAAGGAAACGATTGTGAAAGGTGCTGAAAAGAAAACGGATTCCCTAAGCATAGGAGATGCCCTGTAAAATGCAGAGATGGAAGAAGTAAAGCCAACTTCATCTAACTGCCAGTAATCTAGTTTGGCTAAAATATACAATTTATGACAGGAAGTAATATGAAGTAAGACTGAAAAAATAGACTGGAAGCAGACTATAGAAGGCCTGGCCTAAAATGCCAGGATGATGCCAGGTAATTTTATTTAATCTATAAATTAGAGGTCTCTAAGGTCAGGGTTGGGGTCTGTACTCCATGAAGGTATTGTGACATGACCCCAAGGAACATAATGATCATAAGCAAAAGTGTTAAATGCTGCAGGAAGGTCAAGGAGGAAAAAGCCCGCAGACAGCAATTAAGAGAATGCTGGTGATTGTTACAAGAGATGTCTCAGTACAATGGTGTAGTTGGTAGCCATATTGTAAGGGGTTGAAGAGTGAATGGGTAATGAGAAATCAATGCAATGATTCTTAGTTCTTCTCCAGCAGAAAACTTCACCTTGTACTATAAGATATGCTGCTGTCTCCTGATAGGGATCTGTTTTAAGAAAAAAAAAGACTTATTTTAAAATTAATATAGAATCCTGAGGACTTAAGTGGTTGGTTGAAGCAAAATCTCAGAAAGAATCATTCTTAATTAAACATAGTATAGACAATAGCAAATAACTGGTACCCACTTGATCTGGCTGTATTCTCCCACCCACTTTTCCTTTATGGCTACCTTTCATGGTGTATGTTATGGTGAATTTGTTTAAAAGTTGTTTTTTTTTCTTTTGGAAAGCCTGGTTACCTTTAGATGGTGATCCATCTACTAAGAGGAGTACTACAGTTTACTAGGGCTGGTGAAACAAATTTTGCAGTAGTTAATCCCTGAAATAGGACCTACAAAAAAAACCATTATATTCCCTCTCTCCTAACTTTATCCCCAATTTTATTCCCTCCTATTCACTCCAGAAAGCAATGGGTAGTCATTTCACAGTGTCTTGAAATACAAGAGGAAAAAAAGGAGTTAGACTAGAATTCATTCACTTAGATTTAACTATAGGAAATTGCTGCTTAATTCCCACCTAACTCTATGGCTACAAGTGAGACGCTAATCAAAATGTACATCACCCATATAGCCTTATAGATCATTCTCTCAGCTAGATAAAAGTCTCCTCCATAAAGACAGACAGTCCTTAAGATAGACATAGATTTCCCAGGCATAAATGTAGAAGCCAGACTGCCTTCTCTCTTTACCAAAGCATTACAAAACTAATGCTTCTTACAATCACTAGAATAGGTCTCTTTTACACTATTTACAATGGATGATAATTTTGATAACTGATTTTGATCTGAAGATAGAAATATCTGCTGAAAGGGAAAACCCAAGCACTCCAGGCAATTTCCAAAGTGAGGACTATTCTATTACCTTCTCTCTCTCATTCTCTGCCCAGATTCCTAGTCTTTCTTTGATTTTTTTCATGTCTGTTTATTCCCAGTCATCATTAACAGGAAAGAGTTATTTTTGATTGTTCCTGTTATGATTCTGAGATGTTTGGGAAGTTCAATGCACATCATAAAACATTCTTAGCCATCATGGTTCCTTGCTATGGTGGGGACCAGAACTCTCTCTCTCCTAAGAGCTAGAGAAAAGTTAAAGTTAAAGGACCACCTTAGCTCTTTAGAAAGGTTTTTTTTTAAAAAAAATGTTTATTTCTACATCATATCTTCCCAGCTGGAATACAAGTTGCCCAGGAGCAAAAATATATTCTCTTCTTTATTTAATCTTTTACATAAGCATTCTTTTTATGATCTTACTAATTTACTCAGCAATGACTTTAAACTTGGGATGCTCCAAGTGTAAAGTTGGGTATTTTTTCCTTCATTTTATCTAAAAGTATACAAAATTAATTTACCCTTCACTTTGTATTTCTTCTACATTGCATAATTCTTTCACTTTATCCCATTTTGCAACAATAATGATAGTAATGATGAGAAAAGGTAGAGAGATGTAGAAGCCTAGAATAAGCCAGTTCTTTCGAGTAGTAGTATAACCTCGAGTAGTAACTGAACCTACAAAGAGAAGACAGATCAACAATCTCATATGAATATAAACTGTGCAATTAACCATTGAAGGACAAGTTGTATAAAATTATATATGGAAACAAAATTACCCAGGATTAATAAAAGAAAAGAGGCCCAATGATACTTCATACAGTCATTCTGTCTATAGGGATTATATCAAGCAGAATGTAATTCATAGGATTTCCTACTCCTGTTATTTAGGAAGCTGCAACTCCTGAGTAGAAACATAATTGCATAATTGCCCTTTTTGTGCAACCAACTAAGTTTTTTATGTAGTTTGTATAGAAAAGAAAGTAGAAGAATGTAGCCTGCAATATACAACATAATCAAAGGAACTAATATTTGAGAGGATTTTGAAAAGAAGGTCTTGTGACAGAGAGAAACAGATGGTTTTTAAGGACAGGCAGATGGATAAAAGCAGGGATAAACAAAGCAAAATAATCTCTTCCTCCTTAGATTTCTTGTATTTTACTTGGTAGCACCCCTTCTGAGCTGACCAAACTCCACTTGTACAAGCAGAATATAATCCATATGAGTGAGTAACCTAGAGTCCCAGGACCTGTCTGCCAAAGTCCTAAAATTGTTTTTATATTCCCCTTGCCTTGAGGGCCCATAGCTGAGTCCCAGATCAATCCACATGAGAGTGTGGTTAAGTTAAATGGCTCTGGTTCTGCCCCATAAATTCTTGGCTTTCCATAGCAAAGGTTGGTGTTGTGGGAGTGTGGTGGATTAACTCAAACCTTCCCAGTTCCACTAGGGGTCTGACCCACAATGACATAATATCTTATTACCACTTAGGCTTAATTTTCCTTATTCAGAATATTATATTACTATGATTATTATAGTAATGCTGATTGTACTAAGTCTGAAGTGGTTTTCTGTAATTGTGTAGTATGCTGCTTACAGAAGATGTGACTCCTGATTGGCAGAGAGGAGCCTAGCAAGGAACTGCTGACATAAGTGAAGAAAGACCTGACTAGAGATTACTGGAGAATTTTTATAAGAGATGATCATGAGAGACAAGTCCAAGATCTCCTTAGATTTACAAATACATAGAAGATTCTAACATGTTGAACTTCCAGAATTTGTAATACAGGGAGAATTGCCTATGGGTGAGACTATTCTCTCTCTCCTAGTTTGATCCAAAGTCTCATCTCACTCTCAGGTGAAAATCTCATTCACTATTGCACGGTCTTTAATATATTTTAATCTTTATAACTTTTTCAGTTTGTTCTTTCCTTGGATACGTGGATTTGATATTTGCAATTTGTGATGATCTTTTATGCAATCAGCATTTGTTGAGAAGAAACTAAGCCAGTCCTCCTCAAGAGTAACTAGAGAAGCAGCTTTCTTTCCAAATCCAAGATCATAACTCTAGATTGGTTGTCTTGGAGAAGTAGCAGTTAATATGAAATTCTAGCCCAATATCCCAGCCCAGCCTAAGAGGAATTACTAGGGCCTACCTATCTCCTCTCTCCTCAAATAGTGTACTGACAGGGCCCTTGGCTTTTCTCCTTTCTGCAATAACAGGCCAAGCTTCAGATTGTATATTCCATGTCATGCATGTGCCATCTTTATGCATTTAGACAATACATGTGAACATACCTGTCTTATACTATTATATTATCATTATTTTTAAATAGTGTTCATATAGAAACAGTCATGGGACAAGTTCGGCATTCTACAGAACATCTCACAGGTAGATTAAATAAGTACTACTTGTAGTTGAATCCTCTGTAGGCTCAGTGAACCATCTTTAGCACACCTCTGGTAGGAGACAGGACCACAAGGATGCCATACATCTCATCCTGTTTCCACGTGATGATGTCCTCTGTTATGCCTCTGTCTTTTGAAAGACTTGTGTTCTATGTTGTTTGGAAATTATGATTATTTGGCATTGTGACATCTTAAAATATTGTTAAATTTATATGGATTAATGTTATGCCCAGGCAATTTGGACAATAGTTTGATTTGTGATGATAGTCTCATTCCAGTACAATGAATTAGTTGAGATCTGTAGGATATTTTGAAGTCAGTATTGTCAGTGATAAGTCTGTGAAAGGTACCAAGCTTTTGACATATAACGTCAGCCATGTCTTCCTAGGTATTTAGTAGGTAAAAATCTTTCGCAATTTGCAATAATATGTTACATGGTCTCCACTATTTCTTTACATATTTTACACCGATTTTCTAAGGAAAATCCTTCTGTTGATTCTGATGGCAATAACCTCATCGTGAATTGCTGTCACAAACCCATTTTCACAAATGAATCCGAATGGCAGTCAGTCGCCTGGCACAGGGGTTCAGGTGCATGACTCCCACTGAGGGCTCTTTGAGTCTGCTCTGGTATTTGCACTTTACACAGGCTCCATCAAAAGATAGGGCGCTCACAAATCCTCGGCATTCCTGTGTATGACTAACAAAGCCCAACGGCAAGAGACAGAAAGAGAAATTCCATTCAAAGTTACTGCAGACACTATCAAATATTTGGGAGTCTGCCTGCCAAAACAAACCCAGGGCCTATAGGAACACAGATATGAAACACTTCTCACACAAATAAAGTCAGATCTAATGAAATGGAATAACATGAGCTGCTCGTGGTTAGGCCGAGCTAATATAATAAAAATGACAATTTTACCTAAATTAATTTACTTATTCAGTGTCATACCAAACTACCAAAAAAATATTTTACAGAGCTGGATAAAATAATAACAAAATTCATCTGGAAGAACCAAAAGGCCTGAATATCAAGGGAATTAATGAAAAGAAATGCTAGGGAAGGTGGCCTGGCCATACCGTATATCAAAATGTACTATAAAGCAGCAGTCCTCAAAACTAGCTGGTACTGGCTAAGAAACACAGTAGTGGATCAGTAGAATAGGTTAGGTACACAAGACGCAGAAGTCACCAGCTATAGCAATCTACTCTTTGATAAACCCAAAGAATCCAGCTTTTAGGTTAAGAATTCACTATTTCACAAAAACTGCTGGGAATATTGGAAAATAGTATGGCAGAAACTGGACATAGACCCATATCTTATACCATATACCAAAATAAAGTCAAAATGGGTACATGATTTAGGAATAAAGGCTGATACTATAAGCAGTTTGAGAGAGCAAAGAATAGTTTACCTGTCAGATTTATGGGAAAGGGAAGAATTCATGACCCAACAAGACATAGAGAGCATTATAAAATGCAAAATGGATAATTTTGATTATGCTAAACTGAAAAGTTTTTGTATAAACAAAGCCAATGCAACAAAGATTAAGAGGGAAGCAGAAAATTGGGAGAAAATCTTTACAACCAATGTCTCTGATAAAGGCCTCATCTCTAAAATATACAGGGAACTGAGCCAAATTTATAGGAATAAAAGTCATTCCCCAATTGCAAAATGGTCAAAGATATGAACAGGCAGTTTTCAAAGGAATAAATTAAAGAATCTATAGGCATATGAAAAAATGCTCTAAATAACTATTGATTAGAGAAATGCAAATCAAAACAACTCTTAGGTACCACATCTCTCCTGTCAGATTGGCTAACATGACAAAACAGGAAAATGATAAATGCTGGAGAGGATGTGGGAAAATTGGAACATTAATACATTTGTTGGTGGAGTTGTGAACAGATCCAGCCGTTTTGGAGAGCAATATGGAACGATGCCCAAAGGGCCATAAAAATGTGCATATCCTTTGTCCCAACAATACCACTCCTAGGGCTATATCCCAAAGAGATCACACAAGTGGGAAAGGGACCTGTATGTACAAAAATATTTATAGCTGCTCTTTTTGTGGTGGCAAAGAATTGGAAATCAAGGGGATGCCCATCAATTGGGGAATGGCTGAACAAGTTGTGGTATATGAATGTAATGGAATACTCTTGTGCTATAAGAAATGGGGAAAATACGGACTTCATAATAACCTGGAAAGACCTACATGATCTGAGGCTGAGTGAGTGGAGCAGAACCAGGAGAACATTATACACAACCACAGACATATTGATTCTGTGATGACTAACTCTGATAGACTTGGCTCTTCTCAGCAATGCAAGGTTCAAAGACAACTCCAAAGGACTCATGATGGAGAGAGCTATTTATATCCAGAGAAAGAACTATGGATTCTGAATGCAAATTGAGGCAAACTGTTTGCTCTTTTTTTCTTTTCTCCTCTTTTTTGGGGGGTTTTGTTTCTTCTTTCTCATGATTGATTCCATTGGTCATAATTCTTCTTTGCAACTTCACTATTATGTAAATAAGTTTAATTCAAAGGTTTATGCAGAATCTATATCGGACTGCATGCTGTCTTGGGGGGAGAGGAGGGAAAGAAAGAAAATTTGAAACTCAAGAACATGTAAAACTAAGTGTTGTAAACTAAAAATAAAAAATCTAATTAAAAAAATTTTTAAAAAGAGGTATGACATTTTGGGGTGCACTGGATAAATCCAATGGTATATACCCATCATCAGCCTTGAAGAAATGAAGTCTGCTTATTACAAGATGTTTATTAGTATTTCTGCTATCTATGTTTTCAGACCATACAATCCAATTCTCATGATAGCACACAGTCCCAGACTAGAAGTCTAATCACTTTACATTGGGCCTTTTGTTACATTCACATACAACTGTTTATCCAAACTAATGATTACGCACATAGTTTCTTTTCTATTTTTACTTTGCAATTTTACATACTGTTGCTAGGAATATTTTAATGTAAAATATTGATATTTTTCCAACAGTAACCTTTTTTTAAAGTGAGATTGTTGGATATAAATGTATGAACATTTTTGTAACTTTTGTGATTACATGATTTCCTCTGTACTGCAAGATCACTAAATGCGGAGTCAGAGAATCTGGGTTAAAATCCTAGCTCTGGCACTTAATACTTGGGAAAGCTTTGGACAAATCACTTCACCTTTCTGGGCTTTAACCCCCTCATCTATAAAATGGGAGGGTTGGACTTAGGAGAATAAGGAAAAACACACTTTTTAAACAAATAACATGTGCAAAGCTAAGCACAGGGGATTCAATAGAAAGAAAGGCAAAATAGTAAAAAAGCAAAATGGGGAAATGAAGATGACAGAATTATAGTTTCTGTTCTCAATGAATTTGCATGCTACTCAGAAAAAAAGTAAAATACAAGGTAAGGCATTATGGGTAAAGATGGGGGAACCGGATGAGGTGTTCTACAAAAGAAAACATGAAGGAGATTCCTTTAAAAAAAAAACAACTTTGTTCAATCAGCAAAAGTCCACCTCACTCTCCCACCTAACACACTCCCAATTGAAAAATAAAGGAAAAAAAAACCCTGACACAAATATGTATAGTCAAGTAAAACTAATTCTTGTATTGGCCATATAAAAAAATGTATTTAAAGTGTCAGTCTGCATTCTTTATCCACCACTTCTCTATCAAGAGGTAAACAGCATTGTACACACTGTACTTTCCATAGTGATGTCATTTTGGTCTTCTTCAATTATAAGGGACAGCAACCAATGACTCGTTATGCCTAAATCATTAATCCTCTGGAATCATGCTTAGTCATTACATTGATCAGAGTTGCTGACTCTTTCAAAGTCATTTAATTTTACAGTATCTTAGAGTAAGATGTTGTCCTGCTTTTGCTTACCTCACTTTATGTCAGCTCATATAAAATCCCTGGTTTCTGTGAAACTATCCACTTCATTTCTCACTGCACAACAGTAGTCTACCACATCAATATACCGTAGCTTGCAATCTCTCAGATTCTAATTCTTTGCCACCACAAAAGAGCTGGTATATTTATGTACATCCTTAAAGTCTGATTTGCTAAGGGCTAATCTCTCCCTTAATCTACTGCCTAGTTTCCTCTTCTCCATTTTCATGTCTACATCCCAGTTCACTTCAACATATTTTTGTACCCAATTATGCGTGCATGTATTCTTCCCTCCTCCAACTAATTCATACATGAGGATCAAGTGTCTGCCACTCTCCCCTTTCTTCTTGTCTATATAGATTTCTACTTGTGCACCCCAATTATGAGATAATTTTCCCTAACCTTCCTTTCCCTACCTGCCCTAGTATATTCCCTCTACCATTCTCTATTTTAAGATCATGAAGATATAACAGAACCATTACCAGGCCTTCTGTTTATTGA
This sequence comes from Trichosurus vulpecula, assembly GCF_011100635.1. NCBI lineage: Eukaryota > Metazoa > Chordata > Mammalia > Diprotodontia > Phalangeridae > Trichosurus > Trichosurus vulpecula. Next base: position 304,682,361 of record NC_050575.1, read on the forward strand.
GATTCCCTCTATGGCCCCTGATGATGATAGGTGTTCATCTCACCTTCTTAGAATGTAAACAGTTTAACCTTTATAGTCCCTTATGATTGTTCATTCATGTTTACCTTTTTATGTTTCTCTTGACTTTTGTGTTTGTACTTTAAAGTTTCTATGTAGCTTGAGTCTTTTCATTAGATATGTTTGAAAGTCCTCAATTTAATTTAAAGGTCAGTTTTCCCTTGTAAGACTATACTCAGTTTTCCTATATACATTATTCTTGGACATACCCCGCACCACCACCACCCACCCCTGGATCACTGCCTTGTCATACTGGAGGGATTTGCAGAGCTCAATGAAACTATGAGTTATGCTGTGCAGAGTTACCCAAGACAGACAGGTCAGGCTGTTTGAATCCAAACTTCACAAAACAAATCCCCTTAAAAAAAATTTGTTCTATAAAACTTGGACTCAGTCAAAAGGCCACACTCAAGGACCTAGAAGGCCACATGTGGCCTCAAGGCCGCAGATTCCCCACCCCTGCCCTGTACAGTAAGTTAAAACAAGAACTGGAGCTGACTATAGCTCGGATTATGAGCTTCTAATTGCAAAATTCAGATTTAAAGAAAGCCATGAGGCCTTATAGGTATGACCTAAACAACTTCCCTTATAAATATGAAGTGGTGTTGTTGAATAGATTTAAGAAATTAGATCTGGTAGATAAAAGTGCCTGAAGAACTATGGATAGTTTTGCAGTATAGTACACTTGCTCCTTGGAAAGAAAACTATGGCAGATGTGTACAGCATACTGAAATCAGAGCTGACAAAGGTCCATACAGTCAAAGCTATGGCTTTTCCAATAGCAATATTTAGTTGTGAGAGTTAGACTATAAGGAAAGCTGAGCACTGCAGATTGAATGACAACAAGCCTAATAGTGACAATTTTGCAATATTGCAACAGAAAAACATTCCAAAGAAAAAGGAGAGCAAGAAAGCAAAACAGCTGTCTGATGAGGCTTTACAAATAGCTGAGGAAATAAAAGTAAAAGGGAAAGGAAAAAGGAAAAAATATATCCAACTGAATGCAGAATTCCAAAGATTAAGGAGAAAGTTTTCTTGAATAAGCAATGCCAAGAAATAGAAGAAAACAAAAGAATGGGAAAGATAAAAGATCTCCTTCAAGAAAATTAAGAGATAACAAGGGAAAGTTTCATGCAAAAATGGGCATGATAAAAGAAAAAATGATAAGGACTTAAGAGAAGTAGAAGAAATTAAAAAGAGGTGGCAAGAATGCACCAACATCCATGGTATGGTTACTGATCTAGAGCCAGACATTCTAGATGATGAAATCAAGTGGACCTTAGAAAGCATTCCTAACAAGGCTAGTGGAGGTGATAGAATTCCAGCTGAGCTATTTAAAATCCTAAAAGATGATGGATATCAAAGTGCTGTACTCAATATTCCAGAATAATTGGAAAACACAACAGTGGCCATTGGATTGGAAAAGATCGATTTACATCCCAATCCTAAAGAAGGGCAATGCCAAGGAATGCTCAAATTACTGAACAACTGCACTCATTTCACATGTCAACAAGGTTTTGCTTATGATTCTGCAAGCTAGGCTTCAGCAATATGTGAACCAAGAATTACCAGAAGAGTAGACTGGTTTTCAAAGAGCTGAAGAGGAACTAGAGACCAAATTGCCAACATTTGCTGGATTATGCAGAAAGAAGGGCATTTCAGAAAAACATTTACTGCTGCTTCATTAGCTACACTAAAAGCTTTGACTGTGTGGATCACAACAAAATGTGGTAACTCCTCAAAGAGATGGGAGTACCAGATCATCTTGTCTTTTAGGGAACCTATATGCAAGCCAAGAATTAATAGAAAGGAACATGAAACAACTGATTAATTTACGATTGGAAAAGGAGTACAACAAGGCCACTGTCACCTTATTTAACTTATATGCAGAGCACATCATGCAAAATGCCAGGCTGGAAGAATCAAAAGCTGGAATTAGTGTTGCTAGGAAAAATATCAACAATCTCAGATATGCAGATGATACCACACTGAAGGCAGATAGTGAAGATGAATTAAGTCTCTTGATAAGGATGAAAGAGGAGAGTGTAACAGCTGGCTTGAAGCTTAACATCAAAAGATCTTGACAACTTTTCCCATCACTTCCTGGCAAATACAGGGAGAAGAAATGGAAGCCATTTTGGAAACTTAAAGATCACTGCAGATGGCAACTACAGCCATGAAATCAAAAGATACTTGCTCCTTGGAAGGAAAGCTATGGCAAATCTGTACAGCATACTAAAATCAGAGCTGACAAAAGTCCATATAGTCAAAGCTATGGTTTTTCCAATAGTAATATTTGGTTGTGAGAGTTAGACTATAAGGAAAGCTGAGCACTGCAGATTGAATTTTTATCCTGAAATTGTATTCCAAACTCTCTACTCCTTTATGACAGTAACAGCTAACTCATGTATCATCCTTAATGTGGCTCCTCAGTGGTAGAATTCCTTCTTTGTGACTGCTTGAAAGATTTTTTTCTTTGTCCTAAAAGCTGAATTTTGGCTGTAATGTTTCTGAGATTTTACATTTTGAGGTTTCTTTCTAGAAGTGGCCAATAGATTCTGTTTCAGCTTTGCCCTATGGTTCTAAGAGGCCTAGGAAGGTTTCTTTTATGATTTCTTGAAATATAATGTGGCTTTTTTGGTCATGACTGTGAGATATTCCAGTAACCCCTGAATTTTCTCTTCAGTTTTCCATGTCAGTTGTTTTTGCTATGAGATACCTTACATTTTTCAATTTTTAAAAATCTTTGTTTTAAAACTTTTAATATTTCCTGTTGCCTCATGAAGTCATTGGCTACCTATGGTCTTTTGAGTTTGTACTGATCTGATCAGCCACAGTCAGACACCCTATACCTTGACCCTAATATAGTGATGGCATTTTTGGTTCTCTTCAATTATGAGGGACAGTCGCCAATAACCCCTAATGTCTAAACCACGTATCCATTTTGACCTTATCTTGGTATATGGTATGAGATGTTGGTCTACGGCTAGTTTCTGCCACACTGCTTTCCAGTCTTCCCAGTTTTTGTCAAATAATGAGCTCTTACCCCAATAGCTTGGATTTTGAGATTTATCAAACACTAAGTTGCTATAGTCACTTACCTCCATATATTCTGTACCTAATCTAATCCACTGATCAGCCACTCTACTTATCAAGTACCAGATTGTTTTGATGATTACCACTTTGTAGTATAGTTTGAGATCTGGAACTGGTAAGCCACCTTCCTTTGTGATGCAAATATGGTGCTGATACCAATCAGGAAAGGCAAAAACAGAAAACTAAACCAATTACCTAATGAAAAATCCTTCATTTTCTCTTTGATCTGGGGGCTTTGGAATTTGGCTATAATATTCCTCGGAGATTTAGAAATTTCTTTCAGGATTCCTCCAGGTGGAGCCAAGATGGCAGCTGGAAAGCAGGGATTTGCGTGAGCTCCCCACCAAGTCCCTCCAAAAACCTATAAAAAATGGCTCTAAACAAATTCTAGAACTGCAGAACCCACAAAATAGCAGAGGGAAGTAGAGATCCAGCCCAGCACAGCCTGGATGGTCTCTGGATGAGGTCTATTGCACATGGAGTGCAGGGGAGCAGAGCTCAGTGTCGGAGGCAGCAGGACCAACCAGACCAGGAGCCGGGCAGGACAGGCCCTAGCACCCTGAATCAGTGAGCTGTGGCAGTTACCAGAATTCTCAACCCACAAACACCAAAGACAACAGAGAAGGTTAGTGGGAAAAGCTGCAGGGGACAGAATTCGAGGTTCAGCCACCGCCTCAGGGGTAGCGGGGGAGGTGCAGCTACAGAACTACAGCTGCAGTTACTTCCGGCCCCAGGCCCACGTGGTGGGAGGAATTAAGTGGCAGATCAGAGCAGGAGTGCAGAGCCTGCTGAAGATTAGCATCAGGTCCCAGTTGGTGGTTCTTGAGGAAGGAGGAGTGCTGGTGTGGTAGAGCTGGCTTTAAAAAAAAAAAAAAAGAAAGAAAGAAAGAGCTCTGAAATCAATGGCGCATCCCCTCAAGCTTGGAACAAAGTACTCTTTGCTCTACAAGCAGTCATACCCCAACGAAAATCTCAAAGGTCAAGTAAGTTGGCTGGGAACATGGCCAGGCAGCGAAAATATACCCAGATTCAGTCTCAGACTTTGGAATCCTTGTTTGGTGACAAAGAAGACCAAAACATATGGCCTGAAGAAGTCAACAAAGTCCAAGAGCCTACACCAAAAGCCTCCAAGAAAAACATGAACTGGTCTCAGGCCATGGAAGAGCTCAAAAAGGATTTGAAAAAGCAAGTTAGAGAAGTAGAGGAAAAATTGGCAAAAGAAATGAGAAGGATGCGAGAAAGCCATGAAAAACAAGTCAATGACTTGCTAAAGGAGACCCAAAAAAATACTGAAAAAAATATTGAAGAAAACAACACTTTAAAAAATAGACTAACTCAAATGTCAAAAGAGCTCCAAAAAGCCAATGAGGAGAAGAATGCCTTGAAAGGCAGAATTAGCCAAATAGAAAAGGAGGTCCAAAGGACCACTGAAGAAAATACTACCTTAAAAATTAGATTGGAGCAAGTGGAAGCTAGTGACTTGATGAGAAATCAAGATATTATAAAACAGAACCAAAGGAATGAAAAAATGGAAGACAATGTCAAATATCTCATTGGAAAAACCACTGACCTAGAAAATAGATCCAGGAGAGATAATTTAAAAATTATTGGACTACCTGAAAGCCATGATCAAAAAAATAGCCTAGATATCATCTCTCAAGAAATTATCAAGGAGAACTGCCCTGATATTCTAGAGCCAGAGGGTAAAATAGAAATTGAAAGAATCCACCAATCGCCTCCTCAAATAGATCCCAAAAAGAAAACTCCTAGGAACATCGCCAAATTCTAGAGCTCCCAGGTCAAGGAGAAAATACTGCAAGCAGCCAGAAAGAAACAATTTGAATATTCTGGAAAAACAATCAGGATAACACAGGATCTGGCAGCTTCTACATTAAGAGATCGAAGGGCTTGGAATACGATATTCCGGAGGTCAGTGGAGCTAGGATTAAAACCAAGAATCACCTACCCAGCAAAACTGTGTATCATGCTCCAAGGCAAAATATGGACTTTCAATAAAATAGAGGACTTTCAAGCTTTCTCAGTGAAAAGACCAGAACTGAATAGAAAATATGACTTTCAAACACAAGAATCAAGAGAAGCATGAAAAGGTAATCAAGAAAAAGAACAAGAAAAAGAAATTGCAAGGGACTTACTAAAGTTGAACTGTTTTGTTTACATTCCTACATGGAAAGATGATGTGTATGATTCATGAGACCTCAGTATTAGGGTAGCTGAAGGGAATATGCATATATGTATATAAGTTTATGTATATATATATATATATATATATATATAAGCAAATGTGTATGTATGTATATATCTATGTGTATATATATTTATATATATATATATATATAGAGAGAGAGAGAGAGAGAGAGAGCGCGGACACAGGGTGAGTTGAAGATGAAGGGAAGATATCTAAAAGAAATAAAATCAAATTAAGGGATGAGAGAGGAACATATTGAGAAAGGGAGATAGGGAGAGACAGAATGGGGTGGATTATCTCACATAAAGGTGGCAAGAGGAAGCAGTTCTGTGGGAGGAGGGGAGAGGGCAGGTGAGGGGGGAATGAGTGAATCTTGTTCTCATCAGATTGGGCCTGAGGAGAGAATAGAGAGAATACCATACATACCCAATTGGGTATCTTACCCCACAGGAAAGAAGAGGGAAGAAGATAAAAAAAGGGGGGGGGGAATGATGGAGGGGAGGGCAGATGGGGGTGGAGGTAATCAAAAACAAACTCTTTGGAAAGGGGACAGGGTCAAGGGAGAAAATTCAATAAAGGGGGATGGGTTGGGAAGGATCAAAATATAGTTAGTCTTTCACAACATGAGTATTGTGGAAGGGTTATACATAATGATACACATGTGGTCTATGTTGAATTGCTTGACTTCTTGTGGAGGGTGTGTGGGAAGGGAGGAAGGGAGAGAATTTGGAACTCAAAGTTTTTAAAAACAGATATTCAAAAACAAAAAAAAAATTTTTTTGCATGCAACTAGAAAATAAGATACACAGGCAATGGGGAGTAGAAATTTAGCTTGCCCTACAAGAGGGGAAGGGAAAGGGGGACGGGAGGGGAGTGGGGTGACAGAAGGGAGGGCTGACTGGGGAACAGGGCAACCAGAATACACGCCATCTTGGAGTGGGGGGGGAGGGTAGAAATGGGGAGAAAATTTGTAATTCAAACTCTTGTGAAAACCAATGCTGAAAACTAAATATGTTAAATAAATAAATTTAATTTAAAAAAAAAAAGAAAAAGAAAATGAAGGACAAACACAACAAGCCCTATGAACAGAATATACTTCTTTCTCACTTTTACTTTTAGAGTTCCTTTGTCCTTCAAAGCTCAGTTACAACACAAACACTATCTCTGCCTCCATGCCCCACAGCTATTTACTAGTCCTTCATTCCTTCTGAAATTACTTGGTATTTGCATGGTAAAGGATTTTTAAAAATATATTAGAAAATATGGCTTGAGATCAAGAAAACAAAGGCATGTCAACTATGCAGGAGCCTCAAACCTCTGTATCATGAATATCATAAGAAAATAATAAAGAGATACTAGGCAATTTGAGGACAACCCTGAGTGGTCCATTGGTACTCTCCTAACAAAATGATGGCAGCAGGGAAATGGAATGTTGCATATGCTGAAAGAAACAGCTTCCACTTTTGGCTTCTTGTCTATGATTCCCCTATAGAGCAAGTAGTGTGTTTTCAGCTCTGTGACTGGCCCCACATAAAGGGTAGACTCAGCTTGCTGTGCCTAGACTCTTGATGCCCATTTCCATTTTGAGTGCTTTTTTAGTTTGAGTGTCATTGTCTCAGTAGATTTGACCAGGAGTTTCAAATTAAGTTAGTGAGTTCTGTTCTTTTAATGCACATTTATAAGGGTTGTTTTTTTGTCTATTTTGTTTTGGAGTTTGTTTTTTTAATGTTTAGTCCTTGTGAACTTGTCCAACCATTCTGGAAAGCAGTTTGGGAACAATTCCCAAAAAGCTATTACACAAAACTTGGCCTGGATGTCTGCTCAATTAAGCCAAATTATTCCAAGAGCATTTAGGCATAAAAGTGGAAGAATAGAAAAAAAAATGAAAAGGGATGTCAAGATTTCTGTGACGCTATATTTCTATAATACACATGAGTATATAGATGGCACAGTAGATAGAGCAGTAGATGTTGAGTGCCCATGGACATTCAAACCCCTACCATCCAGATCAGAGTGTTCCAGTAAGAAAACCAACCTCAGTAATAAATTTATATGCTCCAAATACCTTTACATACAAATTCATAAAGGAAAAATCCAAGTTTCAAGGAGATATAGACAGTAACACCACAGTGACAGGAAACTCCAACATCTTGGCCACAAGTCTCTTTTTATTACCTGATGTGGTAAATGGGATAGTAAAAAGATACTTATGGCCAAGATGGTGGAGTGAATAGAAGTAAAAAAAAGGCTGTGTCCTACACAACTACTCCTAAAAGTTTTTTTTTTTAAGTATGAGATTGAATGATTAGGAAATAAACAAAATTGAAAAGCTTCATCCAGTTGAGGTTGGCAAAGGGGGAACACCCTGAAGCCTGTGAACACTAGAGGAGGTGACCTAGACAAAAAAGCTAGATTTTGGAACCTTGCCAATTCTTACAATCCTGAAGCCCCAGGGTGGTTAAGCAATGAGGTCAGAAGACTAGAAAGTTAGAAGCAATAATTGCCTCGGTATTTAAGTACCTGCCAACCAGAGGATTAGAGTGCTTCAGTGAGCAAACCAACCTCAATAATAAACTTATGTGCTCCAAATGCCTTTGCATCCAAATTCATAAGCAAACATTATTTAAGCTTCAAGAAGATACAGACAGTAAGACCACTGTGACAGGAGACTTCAATATACCTCTATCAGTTTTGGATAAGTCTAACAGAAAGATAAACAAGAGGGAAAATATGGAACTGAATAACATTCTGAAGAAACTAGAGTCAAAAGACTTACGGTATCTTCTAAATGGGTCAGCAAAAGAATATGCATATTCCTTTGTACCACATGGAACTTTTACAAAAACTGACCATGTAAAAGGGCACAGAGATATTACAAACAAATATTAAAAAGCAGAAATAATCAGTACATGCTTTGCAGACCGTAATGCAATAAGAATAAAAATTGGTTCAGGTTCCAAACAAAAGATACACACCCAAATGAAGACAACAATAAATTCTTAAATAATGAGTAGGTCAAAGAATAAATCACATAAATAATAGCTATGTAAAAGAAAATGATAATGATAAAACAACATGCCAAAATTTCTGGGATGCAATGGGAGCAGTCCTTGGGGAAAAAATCCTTACAATTATACATTATTATTACATTACTATCTGAGTATAATCCTATAAGAGAAAACAGACCTTTAATGAAAAAAAGAAATTTCAAAGATTTCTGATGAAAATGCCAGAGCTGAACAGAATCTTTAAAATACAAACAAGAAAATCAAGAGAAACCTAGAAAGGTAAATACATTAGAGAAAATAGAAGGAATTGTAGAAGAGGAAATGTTTATAATCTAATAGGTGAAAAGAAACAAGAGAACTCAAAATCTTCAAGCAGCATAGAGAAAAATAAAAGACAAAGCAAAGGCCCCAGAGTGATACTGTTCTGTTCTGGTGATCTTGAGTGGAAAGAAAAAAAAAAGATAGGAAAGGGAATAAGGGAAGAATGAAGGAGAAAAGGGGTGGAATTTACTATTTTACATAATAAGTGAAAACGAGACATGGAAAAAAGAGTACAAGAGCAAAAGTCACATAAACCTAACTTTCATCTGAACTAGGCAAGGGAGGATTGAACACATACTACTACAAAGAATTTGATATAGAAAAATGTCAAACTTAATAGGGATCACACAAGAACATGAAAAAGGGAAAGGCTTTGAGAAGGGCAGAAAAATTTAAATATTAAACATAAGGAAAGCAATGTCCAACTTTGGGGAGTGAATTGTGAAGAGGGAGTTAAAGGGAAAGAAATAAAAAACAAAAATATGAGATTGGGTTCTGGCTAAAGGGAAGAAAAGAGTGGCAGCAGAATGGAAACATACTGCGTAGCAGTACTTAGTATTTTATTTATACATACATACATATATATACACAGATGTGTGTGTATATATATATATATGTGTGTGTGTGTGTATATGTATGTATGTATACTAATTTTGTAAAGCAGGGAGACAGGAGACAAAGAGAGAAAGAAGTATAAGGGGAAAGAATAGACAGAAATACACAATTAACAATCATTATAATGAATGTTAATGGGATGAACCCACTTATAAAATGGGAAAAGATAACCAAAATGAGTTAGAACCAGAGTCCAACAATGTTTCTTACAAAACTCTCTTATAACAGAAAGATTCAAAAAAGGTAGGAATCATGCTATCAGAAAAAAAATAATAAAACTAAACATGATTAAAAGAGAAAAGTAGGGAAACTGCACTGTGACTAAATGCATCATATGCACCAAATGACATGGTATAAAATTCTTAATATAAAGTTAATCAATTTACAGGAATCATCAATAAACCTAGAGTACCTGAAAACCTCAATGTACTTCTTAAAGACTTGAAAAAAAACTAAACGTATTATGGGATTAAAAACCTAACATTCAGAAAACCAGAAATATGAAAAGCATCCTTTACTGAAAACAGTACAATAAAATTATATTTAATAAAAGCTTTTTGAAGAAAACATTAAAATTAAATTTTAAAAATATGTAATTGTAAGGAATTCCTGGGTCAAAGGGAAAAATAGGAACAACAGTAAATTATATTAAAAATGACAATAACGAGACAACATAAAATCTGGCAGACGAAGCCAAAGCAGTGCTGATTTGAAATCTCAAAACACTTTCATCAACAAAAAAGAAAAAGATCAACAAATTGGGCAGGCACTTGCTCTGTTTTGTTTACTAAAAGACTGGGTTTTTTGAAGAAAGTTGACAGCACAGTAGAAGTGTTGGATTTGGGGGAGGAGGTCAGGAAATCTGAGTTCCCTGACCCAGCTCTGCCACTGACTGGCTTAGGCTTAGACCACGAACCTCCCTAAGTATCAGTTTCCTCATGTACAAAATGAGAACGCTTCGAGTTCCAGAATTTATAATCGACCTATACAGCCTCCAAATAGGAGTAGACTTAAAGGTCCTTAGAACCTAAATTCTCCCTTCCTTAGCCAAGAAGGAGGGGAAGTTATCTCCCCTTGGACCACCCCCACCCCATTCCACATCCCTGTGTACAGGAACCCTTAGAAGGACCAGAGCCGTTCTACATTACACTTTCTCTGATAGGGAAACTGTGATCTATGAACTACGAAGGACAAAAAAAAAACACATTTTAAAAACCAAACTAAATAATGAAGTAGGAAATTGGGACACTAATGCATTGTTGATGGAGCTGAGAACTGATCCAACCATTCTGGAAAGGCATTTGGATCTATGCCCAAAGGGCAACCAAACTGTGAATACCCTTTTTGATCCAGCAATACCACTACTAGATCTGTATCCCAAAGAGATCATAAAAAAGTGAAAAAGACCTACAGGTGCAAAACTATTTATAGCAGCCCTATTCGTGGTGGCAAAATATTGGAAATTGAGGGGATGCCCATCAGTTGGGGAATGGCTGAACAAGCTGTGGTATATGACTGTAATGTAATACTAGAGTACAGTAAGAAATGATGAACAAGCAGATTTCAGAAAGATTTGTACAAACTGATGCGAAGTGAAATGAGCACAACCAGGAAAACATTGCACATAACATCAGCAACATCTTGTGAAAATCAACTATGAATGACTCAGCTCTTCTCAACAACACAATGATCCAAGAGAAGTACCTCACTTGTCCCCAGATGTGGATTCCAAACTAGCGCCATCTCAAGAGACATTGACACAGCAGCCTAGTTCATTGGGGCTGGGGCTGCCACTGTAAGGGTGGCCGGCTCTGGAGCTGGGATTGGGACTGTGTTTGGAAGTCTTATCATTGGTTATGCCAGGAATCCTTCCCTGAAGCAACAGCTCTTTTCCTGCGCTATCCTGGGCTTTGCCCTATCTGAGCCCATGGGGCTCTTTTGCCTGATGGTGGCCTTCCTCATCCTCTTCCCCACGTGATGGAGCCATTTCTATCCCCCAACGTTTCTGAATGTTCCTCCTCATCCTGATCCTTCCATGTCTCTTTTCAGCCTGTGTATATCTCCCCCTCAATCTTACCAGGCAGCCCTGGGGAAAGCCATGGGCTCAGGGTTTGACAGAGGAAAGATAAATAAATACTGTATTAATAAGCTGGGGAAAAAAGACTAGAAAGGTGGGAGGGGGCTAGGTTATGAAGGGCTTTGAATGCTTTGAACTGAACATTTTATATTTGTACCTGGTGGCAATAGGAAGACACTGGAGTTTATTGGGGGTTGGGGGGGGATTACATGATCAGACCTGCATTTTAAGAAAATTACTTTTTAGTGGTTGAATCGAGAATGGATTGGATTTGAGGGACAGACCCACCATCAGACTATTGCAGGATTCAAGGCATGAGGAGGTAATGAGGGCCTGCACTAGAGTATTGGCAGGGTCAGAAAGAAGGGAGTGATTTCAAGAGACATTACAAAGAGGAAATTGACAGGCCTTTGGCACCATCTTGGATATGATTGGTGAGAGAGAGTGAGCAATCCAGAATGACTCCTACATTGGGAGCCTGATGGACAAGAAGGGTGGTATTGCCCTTTACAGTAATAGGGAAGATAGGAGTGGGACAGGGTTTAGGGGGAAAGGTAATGAGTTCTGTTTTATATATGTTGAGTTTAAGATGTCTATTGGACATCCAGTTCAAGATATCTAAAAGGCGGTTGGAGATGCAACACTGGAGGTCAGTAGAGAAATTGAGGCACCATAGCTAGATTTGAGGATCATCAACATAAAGATGGTAATTAAATGAAATCACCAAGTGTGAGGGAGAAGAGAGAAGAGGATATAGACAGAACCCTGAGAGATGCTTATGATTAGAAGTCATGATCTAGAAGAAGGTGCGGCAAAGGAGACAGAAAAGTAGTAATCAGATGGTAGGATGAAAACCGGGAAAGAATAGTGTCCAAAAAACCTGTTTTGGGACACAGGACAATGGAAAAGGAGAATCCACAGGACCAACACAACAAGGCAGTGGCAGAAATTGCCTAGAGAAAAGAGAGAGACCTGACAGTTACGTGCATGGAATCTTCCTCATTAGAATGTGAGATCCCTTGCAGGTGGGAATAGTTTTGCCTTTGTTTACATCCTCACCACTTAGCACAATATCTGGCACATAGTAAGGGCTTAATAAATACTTATTAGAAAACTCACTGCCTATGAATATGTCCAAGCTCTTTTGGCTTCCTCATCATTGTGGATTCTTTAAATCATTTAAACTTCCATAAGAAATGGTGACACTCCACATCAATGTCTTTTTATCTAGTTCCCACTTTTTGACACTGGTCATTTGTTTAAGTCAGTCAAGTTAGTTATGTTTTATTGTATGTTGTATCTTCTCATTTTTATTTTTTCATGTACTTTAGTGTTTTTTATATTTTTTTACATTCCTGGTGCAGGCTTTCATCACCTCATACCTGGACTATTGAAATATCCTTCTTGTTGGTCTCCATGACTCAAGTCTCTACCCCTCTCAACTATTCTTTTCTCAGCCATTGAAGTGACTTTCCAAAAGAACATATCTGACCATGACACCCCCACTACACATTAAATTCAAATATAAAATGCTCTGTTCAGTATTGAACATCCTTCACAACCTGTATCTTTCCTAACTACGTAGTCTTCTCAACGTACTCTGCAATCCAGTGGCACTGGCCTTCTTACTTTTCATGGCACAAAGACATGTTTAGAATTTGTGCCTCTTCACTGGCTATCCCCCATGCCTAGAATGGTCTTCCTCCTTGCCTTTACTCCCTGGACTCTTTCAAGACTCAGACAAAATCCCACCTTCTAAAGAGGTCCCCCTACCGCCATTGCTAGAGCCTGCCCTCTGAAATGTTCTTCTAATTACTCTTATATGTAGATAGATATTTTCATTTGGTCTTCCCTCTTTAGAATGTGAGGTCTTTGGGGACAGAAATACTGTTTTTGCCTTTCTTCCAGTTCCTAGCACAATTTCTGGAACACAATGAGCATTTTATAAATAATTGTTGACAGATTCACCATATTCAATGACTTGATGCTCTTCATGGAGGAAGTATTCATAACATATGACTTCTTACTAGGAGATAAACCTTTGGAATATTCTATTTCTTAATCCTATACTGTATTCCCAAGCATAGTTTTTGCTGTCCTCTCTGTGTCCATCATCTCATTAAGGTTGCCAAATACTAAATGTTAACAGTTTGAGGGATGTTCAACTCTATTCAACAAATATATACTGTATGTAAGGTAGTCCTTAAGCACTGGAAATACAAAAAATAAAAAGACAAGTCTCTTCTCCCTAGGAGCTTACATTTTATTTATATTCTTGTCAAATTGTTTATAGAATTTCTTTAGAATAGTTGGTGGTGCATAAGAAGCAATTATTTTAAGAGTGGTCTATTTGCTTAGACCCATCTTGAGCATGCAACAAGACAAAGTAACCAGTCTTCCATGGGACAATGTTTCTTGTCCTTTGGCATATGATAAAAACTACTCTACAACTTCTGTATTCATGTCCCCAAGAAAAGCCTGTAAGTCATTCTTCTAGTTCACTGTAATCTCATTTTCTAGTGATCCTATAATCCTAAGATGTCAATATGGATGTTTCAGTTTCTCTAGTAATGTAAAAACTCACTGATGTTTGAACAAATATTATACTTTAGGAATACTAATTGTTGATTTAATGTTTGTAGATGGAATAAGAATTCTCTGATTCTTAGTATCATGTATCCCCTCTCTCATCATCATTGTGGAAACAGAATGAGGGGGAGGGGTCATAGGACTAAGAGTTGTTTTCTCTTTTTAATCTGCTTCATAGGTCTCCATGATCTAAAAGTTCATCACCTAGTGATCAATATTCTGTTGATTAGCCTTTCTCTGTTGTCATTCAGTTGTTCAGTCACGTCCAACTCTTCGTGACCCCATGGACCATTTATTCCATGGGGTTTTCTTAGCAAAGTGGTTTGCCATTTCTTTCCCCAGTGGATCACCATTTTTTTGGTCAGAGTTCTCTACCATGACCGTCTGTTTTGGGTAACCCTACATGGCATAGCTCATAGTTTCACTGACCTATGCAAGCCCCTCAACTACAAGGCAGTTGTCCAGAAGAGGCCTTTTTAGACAAATAGGGGTTGAGGGACTTGCCAAAACCACAGAGCTAATAACTGTCTGAGGCTGCATTTGAACTCAGGTCTTCCTTCTCCAGGGCCAGCACTCTGTCTGTTGAGCCACCTACCTACTTATAAACCTTCCTCTTCTTAGTCACTTGGTCCTCCACCTTTCTGAAATGACTAACACCACTGGATGGCCTTTATGCTCTTACAGATTGTAGTAGAATGCATCAGAGTTTGTTTTGTTGTGATAACTTTTAAGAATGCAAAATAAGCCCCTACCACAAGAAGGCATCTGAGTAGAACTTTTGATCTTAAAATAAGAATAGCTAATGGGCCTATGATTTCATTCACATAAGGAACTACAATTATGAGAACAGTACTTCTACCAGTGCAGACTGGCACCTTTTTGCCATTTATAATCTTACAGAATTGCTTAGAGTATATCTGATGTTTTATATAATGTATTATGTATGATTTACAAAGTGTTTTTAGATAGTATCTCATTTGATGCTCACTCATGACAACTCTTTAAGGAAAATGGTGTAGGTGTTACCACCATTTAAACATGAAGAAAAGGAGAAATGATTTTTCCAAGGCGACAAAGCTATTAGTCAACCTGGGATTTGAACTCAAGACTTTGAAGTCTCTTTTCTGCCTCCCATTAGCTATTCAGAGTCCATGACAAGAGGGCATTGCCATAAGGTAAACACTTTGGTTTTATGTACCAGAACTTTTAAATTATACCACTACATATAAACAAAATTTATTTTAGATACTAACCAGGCTTTGCTAAATGCCCATCTTCATAACTTCCCCATGACAAGAAAGACATTCTCTTGCAATCTGGAGGTAAGTAGTGAGTATTACAATGACAGGAGTTGAAATTATTGCAACGCTAAAAAGAAAGAAATTAGTGCAATTGGTTATTATGCTAAAATGTTTTTTGAAAAGGAGACATCATATTATTCATCACATTTATTAATTCTTGAAACATGAAGAAATTCTTAAATCTTTAAATTAACCTCAAGTTTTTCATCACAATCAAGCAAGGTCTTAGTATGAGAAAGGAGGGCATCAAAAAGTGGTGGAAAAGGTTAAGAGGAAACTATTCACTTCTTTTGATCCAAACCTTTAATCAAAGTACATTCAAATAGCAGGATTATTTCTGAGTGCCTACCTTACATGACCACATTAGTTAAATCCCTATGTTGTGACTATTCATCATCTTCATACCATTAAGACTTCTAAGGCTATATATTATATTCATCCTTATTAAGGAGGAATACACCCTTCTGTGGGAATAAGCAACAAAACACAACCTTAACCATTTATACCACCCCTCAATTCCTCTTCTGCAGAGGTAGTGGTAGAATAAGAAAGCAGGAGTATGCTCTGCCTAGAGCAGCAATGTGCTGTGCATTAGAAATGCTCATCAAAAGAACCTAAGAACAGAGGAAACTAGGACAGGGCAGCAGTGGAAGCTGAGACAGTTTTGAGGTCTGGCCTTAGGGGATCCACCACCAAAAGGAAAGGAGAAAGAAACTGAGTGATAAGAAAATAAGGGCAACAGACTGAAATTACCAAAGATTTTAGCAGGAAAGAAACTCACTTTGAAGTGCTGAAGACAAGAAAAAAAACCAATAGAAAAGAGATTCTGTATCATTATGAATGAATTTAATGAATTTAAACATCTCAATAAATATTGTAACACAAAGGAAAATAAATGACCACCTAAAGGGGCAGAGGAGCTTGTAGATTACCAACAGAACATGGAACCAGAGAAGTATGTTCCCAAACGATTCAGGAGAGAAATAAGAATTGTGAATTAAGAATTTGTGGCCTTCACAGCAGAAATAATAGGCAGAATAGGAACACTGAATTCTACAGTTTCACATCTAACCAAAGAAATGAAATAGAGAACTGACTGGAAATTCAAATACATAGAAGTGAAGGTCAATACAGAAGAAAGGAAAAAATGTTTTAAAACATATGAAAAAACAAAACATATTGATCTCAAAGACAAATTAGATAGAGACTCCTTAAGTAACAATCATAGGTCTCCCAGAAGAGCTTAACAAATCAAAAAATCTGAACATCATAATGGTGAGGAAAAAATGATTATTTTCTTGTTATGTTAATAACCAATTATATTAGAGGATCCAAAGATCCACCTTTTGCTTGCTCACTGAAAGCCCAGTTTTTCAAGAACATTTCTGACCTTGCCCCAAAATTCACCCCACCCAGACCATCTTCTCTAGGTAAATTCCTACTGTAACCCCACCACTGTTCGGCTCAGGTAGGACTCGGTGGAGAACAGATTCTTTTGTATAGGTTGCTGGAGGCAGAATAATCTGGGAGAGTGCTGACATAATCAAAGTCACATCCCCCAGCCTCTCATTAGAAAAAGCCTACTTGAATTACATATATCTCCTTTTTAAATGCTTTTTAGACACACTTCTAATCCAAGCAAAATCTTTTTTCCCTGTATTACTAGAGGGAGATACTTCTGTTGCCTCCTAAATACAGGCATTACAAATCAGGATGCAGGAACTCCTGCTCAAGATAAACTCAAGCCATCTCTTAGACATCCAGTGAGATTAATAGAGATTTAATTCTTTAGCAAAGGCAGTCTTGCAGAATTCCTTGGCCTTCATGACCCCAGGCCTGGTTCTCTATCCACTATATCATCTTGTTGCCCCCCCAGAGAGAGAGAGAGAGAGAGGAAGAGAGAGAGAGAGAGAGAGAGAGAGAGAGAGAGAGAGAGAGAGAGAGAGAGAGAGAGGAAGAGAGAGAGAGAGAGAGAGAGAGAGAGAGAGAGAGAGAGAGAGAGAGAGAGAGAGAGATGAGAGGACACTCCCAACTCATGCTTTCATGGAGGTGAGAGGTCCACCAGTTGTTGCACATGGCACATACTTTCAGACTTTATCAATGTATTCATCAATTGTGCTAATTTTTTCCTCTTCATTTTCCTTTTCTTTTGTCCCTGAAAAATATTATCTGTTATATGAGATGGTTTTCTGGGAGGAAAGGGAGAGGGATACTGGGGAAAACTATGAGGACAGAAAAAAACAGAAGCCATTAGTAAAATAAGAAAAAAAACCATTATATGCTCCAAATACCTTAGCATCTAAATTATTAAAGAAAAAATTAACTAAATTAAAGAATATATAGTAAAACAATAATAGCAGGAGACTTTAATGTCTCTATCTCAATTTTGGACAAATCTAACAAAGATTTTTTTTAAAAAGAAAAGTATATAATTGAGTAAATTCCTGGAAAAATTAGAGTGAAAAGACTAATGGCATCTTCTAAATGGGACTGCTAAAGTATATGTATACATACAACACACACACATATACTCTTCGTGGATGTGTGTGTATATATGTATATATATATGTATATTTCTCAGCACAGAACTTTAAAAGAAAGGCCCATTTATCAGGGCATAGTAATATTGCAAATAAATACAAAAGGGTAGAAATACTAAACTAAACACATCCTTTACAGACCTTGGCACAATAAAATAATCAGTCAAGTAGCACAAATAAAAAGACCTAACTAGAGACTTAGCAATGAAATCAAAAACAATGATTGGGCCACAGAACAAATCATAGAAATAATTATGTGAAAGAAAATCATAATGATAAAATGACATAGCAAAATTTCTGAGATGCAAATAAAGCAGTCCTAGAGTGAAAATATATTACTAAAAATATATATGGACATAATGAAAAAGTAGAGGACTAATGAAATTAATATGCATTTAAACATTAGAAACCCAATATATAAAACTAAAAGAGGCACAAAAGAGGAAATATTGAAAATGAGAATAAAGAGAGATAAATTGTAATACAAAACTTATAGAATTTATAACCAAAACTAGAAGCTCATTATTTAAAATGCCTAACAAAACTAATAAGATCAACATCTTACATCATTTACCAAGATAAGGTCAAAATAGATACATGATCTACATATAAAGGGAGATATAAGAAAACTAAACGAACATGGTACACATCACATACCAGACTTATGAATAGGAGAACAAATTATGAACAAGGGATAGAGATATAAAATGGATAATTTTATTACATTAAATTTAAAAGGTTTTGTACTAATAAAACCAGAAAATTGGGGTAGGAGGTTGTTATAGACAGTTTATCAGATAAAGGTCTCGCATGTCAAATATAGAGAACCTTGTCAAATTTATAAGACTATAAGTTATTCCCCTATTGATAAATGATCAGAGAATATGAACAGGTAGTTTGGGGATAAAGAAATCAAAGTTTACATATGTCACATGAAAAAGTGCTCCAAATCAGGGCTGTCCAACCTTAGGTTATCTTAGGGCCACATTAAAATAAAATAATTATTCGAGGGCCGCACCCAGAATAAAAAATACAGTACACTAATAGAAAGTGGGGGAACGTGGTCATCAATAAGACAAGCGAAGGCGCGAAGTGCGAAAGTAAACACAAAACAACAAAGTGTGAAAGCAAACACAAAACAACAAAGCCACAAGACAACAGTATAAAGGTAGGTGCATCGTACAGACAGAATGCATCCCACAGATAGATTGAAAATTCCGTGCAATATATTCCATCCGTAATACTGCTTTAAAACTCCAAAGAAAATTAACATCAATGAGATTATTTGTTAGTGATGGAATTAAAAAATCAAATATGCATTTCCATGCAAATTATTATTTTATTTTTTCGCTGGTGAAAATTAAAACCCATAGGTGGGCTAGATAAAATCGCACTGTGGGCCAGAAGTGGCCCGTGGGCCATATTTTGGACAGCCCAGCTCTAAATCATTATTTATCAGAGAAATTCAACTTAAAACAACTTTGAGGTAAATTACACCTATCAGATTGGCTAAAACGGTTGAAAGGGACAATGACAAATGTTGGAGAGGATGTGGAAAAACTGTTGTCAGAACTGTAAAATGATCCAACCATTCTGGAGAGCAACCTGGAATTATGCCCAAAGTATTATAAAACTGTGTAAAACCCTTTGACCCAGCAATACCACTATCAGGTCTGTTTCCCAAGGTGACCAGAGAATAAAGAAAAGAACCTCCGTGTTCTAAAGTAGTTGTAGCAGTTCTCTTTATGGTGGCAAAGAACTAGAAGTGAGGGCATATCATCAACTGGGGAATAGCTAAACAAGTTATGGTACATGGTTGGAATACTATTGTGCTGTAAGAAATGATGACCTGGTTGGTTTTAGAAAAACATGGAAAGACTTGCATGAAATAATGAAAAGTGAAATAAGCAGAACCAAGAGAATGTCTTAATAAGTCTTAATAAGACTTACATAATAAGACTAAGTTATTTTGAGTATTATAAATACTCAAATCAACTAGAAAGGACCTATGAAGGAAGATCCTATCCACATCCAAAGAAAGAACTACTAAGTAGAAGTTGGTGTGTGTGTGTGTGTGTGTGTGTGTGTGTGTGTGTGTGTGTGTGAGTGATGAGGAGGGGGGGAGAGAGAGAGAGAGAGAGAGAGAGAGAGAGAGAGAGAGAGAGAAATGGCCTTCTCCATGCAAGGTAGGGAGGCAGGGAGAAAGACAATTTGGAACTTAAAATGTAATAAAAAATATTTTTTAAAATTCTGTTACTTTGAAGATTTCTAAAGGGAAAAATCAATCAGCCAGAAAAACTGCTAAAAAGCTGCAGCCGGAGAGTTTATTATGCTGGGAAAAATTAATGAAGCTTCATACATGAAGTAATTGTCCAGTAAGCAGCACTAATTCTCACTTAAGGCCTTCAGCAGGAAATTAGATTGTTAGAAAAGAGAAAATAACCTACAAGATACTTTTTCTCTATACTTTAAGCCCTGGTCATGTTGGAATTACAGAGATGAAGTCAGATAATCATAGAAAGGCAAACTTTTTTGGTATATAGAACTGCTGAAAACATTTTAGTAGATCTTGGAGGTTTGGAAATTAAGGAGGATTGGAGATTACTCATTAAAGAGTTTGAAGATTAATCATTTTAAGATTGCAGGGGAAAACTCCGGGGCCTTTGGTTAATTTTAGAAACTCACTCCTTTCTGAAATATCTTAGTGAGTTTTGGGGTACCACTCTGTAGAATTTGTTTTAAAGAAAAATAAGAATTAAATTCTGTAAAAGTTTCAGAGGTAAATAACACTTAGATCATTTTTGCTAAAGACAGACAGAGCTATTGTTTTAGTGAATGAATGGAGGCAGCTAGCAATCTCAGAGTGAAGGGGAAAAAATAGGTATGCAGTTTGCATTTTATAGCCACCTCTTGTTAACTCTTCCTTGATCATGAAAAGAGAAAAGGTTGTTTAAATCAGGGAACAATTTAAAAATGATTAAATTTAATTAAGGAATGGAAAGACTTATCTAAACTGACAAGGGAGGGCTACCCTGAATTCTTCCATCCCAATTTAGCTCACCCCTAAACAAGATCAGGGAGCCTCTGAGCCCCCACCTCCACCGCAGCTCAGAGATTGCCCTCTAACCCCCATCCCAACTCAGAGATTCCCCTCTGATTCCTACTCTAGTTCAAAAACCCATTGTGACTCTCCCAGATCAAAGACCCCCTGTGACTCTCTCAGTTTGTAGACCCTCCCCACCCCACTCCATTAACCCCTTTCATCTCAGATCAGTTTCCCAAATAAAGGTATTGGACAAAAACAAAAAAATGCTGGAAAATGCAGGAAAACTTAAGTTACATTCTGGTCTCAGAAATTTATTAGGTATGCGAATTTAAGCAAGTGAGCTTATCTGTTTGCCTCGGCTTCTTACTCTATAAAGAGGAAAATAATAACGATACCTACCTACCAGGGTTATTGTGAGGATCAAAATGATACAATGATTATGAAGTGCTTAACACATTGACTGGCATATGGTAAGCACTATATAAATGTTGACTATTATCATTATTTCTTTAATTGAATGTCATTGCATAGTGTGTTTTAAATGTCATTAGTATAAAATGCCAAAAGGTAATAAGATTAATGATTTTTAATGTAAGATACTTTGGAAATGCATTCAGCTAAATTGACACCATGTGACTAGTAATAAGTTTTGTTTCATGTTTTAAATATGTGATATTATATTATTATTGTACTTCTAAATTCTCTTATATTGTGAAATTTGTAGAATCATTCTATCAGAAATGCTGTTAGACAAACAACTTTTTTAAGCTAGAGGATGTTACGTTATGAATTGAGATTTTAAAAAAGAATGTAGTTAAAAATAGATATTTAAAAACAAATATTTAATGTGGCATATTTTGTTTTTAAATAGCTGGAGAAATGATGTAGTACTTCTGGCAAGGCTATATCTATATGCTTGAAAATGACAATATTACCAAAGTTAACTTATAGTTTTAATGCTATACCAAAGAAACTACAAAAGGAATATTTTACAGGACTTCATAAAATTATAACAAAATTCATTTTGATTAACAAAAGACCTTGAATGTTAAGGGAAATAACGAAAATGGGAGGAATGAAAGGGGAACAGCACTTCCAGATCTCAAGCAGTATCATATAGCAGCAGCCATATGAACCTTAAAAATGAAAGGAGATAAATGGAATAGACGAGACAATGAAGAATTAAAAAATAATGGAACTTAATAAGCCAGTGTTCGATAAACCATAAAACATAAATTACTTATGAAAGAATTTCCTATTTGATATAAACTTCAGGGAAAACTTGAAAGTATTCTGGCAAAAATTAGGCTTGCACCAACATCTTAGACCACATTCCATAATAAATACAAAATAGTTATGTGACTTTAATATTAAAGAACATAGCACAAAAAATTAGAAGAGAAGAATTAGAAGAGATAGGAGATGTACTCTTAATCAAACAAGAGATAAAGGCTATATTATAAATTAGATGACTGCTCCAGTTACCCAAAAAACTAATTAGGCTTAAAGTCATACTATCAAATTCCTTTAAACAGGATCACAATC
Organism: Trichosurus vulpecula; assembly: GCF_011100635.1. Lineage (NCBI taxonomy): Eukaryota > Metazoa > Chordata > Mammalia > Diprotodontia > Phalangeridae > Trichosurus > Trichosurus vulpecula. The sequence continues at coordinate 304,704,762 of NC_050575.1, forward strand.
AATAGGTATTATAAATAATCCACATCCACTTTTAAATGTATTTGGTTAGTTTTGTGTTTTTTGAATTGTTTCTTGCACACTCCTTCCTACTGTTTCCATAGGGTGAACAAAGTGATCACCCAGTTCACCCACAATGCTAGTGCCATGAACTGAACCATCTGAAGTGGAAGAACTTCGACCTGGGCATGTTTGTGTTTGTTCTGTGCCTCTGTCCTCAGTTTCAGGGGTCACACAGTGATCTTTACCAAACCCACCACATCCAGGAGTTCAATCCATGGCAAACTTGGAGGAGATAGGATGGTAGACAAGATGCTGCAGCTATCAGGGAAGCCCTGAGAAGCAAGAGCACCTGAGACTCAAACCCAATGGAATTTTTGAATTTGGAACTAGAACCACACTCTACACGATTTGAGCTAAGCTATGAACCTAATTCCTTTTCCTTCCCCAGACACTGAAGTGGTATTCAGAAGGAGGCAAGAGAGGAAAAATTATGCCCCCCACATGTTGGTGGAATAAGTTAATATGTTTGTGGTTATATCTTGAAAGTAAATACTTCTCTGTAAAAGCAAAAAAACATGGCTGGCTTCAAAGCATGTTACTTTAAATAATAATTACTGTTACTTTGTTACTCACTCCTTTTCCATGACACTTTTCAGTGGCATTACAATTTCTTTCAATCAAAAAACGAGACTCTATGCAAGAAAAGTGTGAACATACCTGAAAAGAAAAAAAAATTTAAATGGTAAAGATCTATACAGGCATACCCAATATAATGCTGATCCAAACCAGTATCACTTCATAATAACATCATTAGGACATAACCTTACCCCCAATAAAATCCACAACCAACCCCAGTGTAAAATTTAAAACTTCCTGCCTAGGTGTCTCTGCCTCCTGCTCTCTACTCATTAATCAGACAGCTCCTATTCCCTGTTCTCCCACTTTGACCCATCAGGTCAATACTCCTTCCCCTAATTTCTTGAGCTCTTTTTTTCTATAAGCTCTTATGGAACACTGAATAAACATTCTGAATTGAACAATGAATGAAATATTTCTATGGAAATAATTATAATACAAGCAACATGACACAGTCTGAAGTTGGCTAAAGAAATGTATCCATTAAAGTCTGAGGTTTAGTAAAGAGAACTACAAGCAATAATGGAAGTAAAATATCCATAAAGAATAAGGTCACTACACTGTCCCCCATAATCCATATTTTATGGATTCTAAAGACTATATTTTAGTTCTAAAGACTATATTTTAGGGCTGATATTGAAAAGCTGGAACAAAGTCTATAAGAGGGCATAAAGAATGGTTAGAAAACTTAAAACTATGTCTTATGAAGAACAACTAAGAGATCTTTAGTGGAGAAAATTTAGGAGAGACTACAATGATCAGAGCCTCAAATATTTGAAGATTATGTAGTATCAGGAATAGATTTATTCTACTTGGCTCCAGAAGACAGAACTAAGACCAAAGACTAAAAGCTTCAGAGAGGCATATTTCAACTCAATATATAAGGAATAACTTTCTAATAATTAGTTTGTCCAAAAATAGAATAAGTACCTTAGGATATTATGAATTCTCCAAACACAGGAGGTCTAGCAAATAGACTGAATAACCACTTGCCAAAAATGTTATAGAGGATCATGTTTTAGCCAAAAGCTCAACCTGAGAGAGGACCTTCTGGAGGTCACACCTAAGCTACCAATGTCAGTACTACTCAATGAAAACCAGGCACCCTTGGGAGGGCAGAGGTGTTCCTAGCTTAGAATAACATCCCTCTTAATGGGACCCAGTCTCACTTGCAGCAGAATCAATGAAAATCGTTAAGTTTATTATGTGCCAGAAACTGGGAATGTAAATACAAAAGCAAGACAGACCCTTCCTTCAAGTAGCATATATTCTAAAGGGGGGCTGAACATATACATGGGAGTAGTGACCAGATAAGGGAGTTTTGGTCTGGAACTGACCTTGGTCAACTTCTTTTATCTTTCTCACTTGCACAGAGAAGGAGATGGACTAGGTAGCCTCTGAGGGAACCTTTCTAGCTCTAAATCTATGATATATGAACTTGAGTTACAAGGATAATAAGTCGATCCAAAGAAGAGTCAACTGATATGTCTTTCTGGAAACAACTGTAATATTTATTGTCTGGATTACTATGACTAGGGTCAGAAGTGGAAAAGGGGTCTCCATGCAGTGTCAAAGTAGATGGCAAAATGGAGAGGAGATTCAAAGTTATAAAAATGCCAAAATAAGGCCAATGCAGGGGTGTGGATTCTATTTCCATTACTCTGAACACATCCCTAACTGTTAGGAATTCCTGAGTGATGAAAGACAGAGGGGAGAGGCTACCGATAGAATAGAGAAGTCCCAGGCAGGCTTGGACACAGCAGGAATCAAAGGTAATATTCTCTCTGTTCCACACAAGACAGATACTATGCAAAGTTAACCATTAGCGTACTCAGAGTAGCACCAGAAACAAGAAAAAGCTGAAGACATTCAATGTAAAGGTTTCCTAGTGGTCTAGTCAAGCTTATTACATATTACATACATATTACATATTGCATATACTACTAGCCTAGACCAGCACTTCTTAAACTGTGGGTCACAACCTGTGGTTTAAAAAGTGCTGAAGGGGGTACAAGTGGAAAAGTTTAAGAAGTCCTGGCCTAGACCCAAGGAAGGGACCATCAATAGTTTCCATTGATACAAGTATAATTCACAGCTACACTAAGATTCATTCTTGCAGTCCAAGGAATAATCCATTATTTCCAGAGGCCTCTGAACACATAAAGACTTTGTGAACTTAGTATACTTGAGTAATGAGGAAGTGTAAGACCAATTGCCAGAAACAGGTGTCTAACAAGCCTCAAGAAGGGGGAAACTACAAGGAAGGTCATTCCATCAGAGATCCCCTTACAATAGGATGTTATTTCCCTCTTGTTGACTCTTATGATTAACGGAAAGGGGTCATGGAAGCTTATAGATAAACAGAGGTCTGTAGAGGAAAGGGAAGGGGAGAATAAAAGATACAAGGACCACTTGGATGGCATTTCTTTCACATAGAGAAACTAAACCTTAAAATTCAGTCTTTTATTATAATTGTTTGTTTAGGTGTCATAATCTTTTACTGGGTAGCAAGGTGGCTCAGTGGATGGAGCACTGGGCCTAGAGTTAGGAAGACCTGAGTTCAAATCTAGCCTCAGACATTTACTAGCTCTATGACCCTGAGCAAGGCCTTGGTTTCCTCCTTTGTAAAATGGAGATAATGACAGCGCTTACCTCCCAGGTTTGATGTGAGGATCAAATGAGATAATAATTGTAAAACTGAGGCAGCATTCTGACCTATCCTTTAATTACTGAATGGGCATTGCCTCAGAAGACATCACCAGTTGTCTTGACCTATGTCTTGCCCCTGGACTCCAATGACTCTGAAGGAAAGAGTGAGGCTGATGACTTTGCACAGCTCTGCCTCGCTTAAATCCAATTCGCTTGCAAGTCAAGGCATGATGTCATTGGTCCTCTTCCAGAACAAAGGATGAACAACAGCAAGATGAGCAAGTACTAGCTAGACTGGTCATAGTATAAGCCAGGGGTGGGGAATCTATGGCCTTGAGGCCACATGTGGCCTTCTAGGTCCTCGGGTGCAGCCTTTTGACTGAATCCAACTTTTGCAGAACAAATCCTTTTATTAAGGTCATCTGTTCTGTGAAGTTTGGATTCAGTCAAAGGGCCACATTTCAGGACCTAGAGGTCTTTATGTGGCCTTGGGGCCACAGGTTCCCCATCCCGGTATAAACACAGGTCCTGTGGCAAATGTTAAGGGGGTGGGAGCTTGCCGTACCAGTTCATTATGCCTGGGGTTCACTGGTCCATTAGTATAGTTTATCACATCAGATCCTCACTTAGGGCATAGAAAGCACTAGAACGGTCCATTATAAATTCTCTGCCTTAACAGTACCACTTCATATGCCATCTAGTAGCGCTGGCCAGAAGCAGCTTGTCAAAACTGTACAACTCCTAGAAGAATTCTTCCAATATCTCCATTATAGTGCCATATTTGGCCACAAAGATCATAATCTACTGGGACATAAGAGAAAAGGAAGCCAATCTTCACTCAATTCATGGAAAAATATCTAGGATGAAAATCCAGATACAATCTGACATAAGCAAGGACACTCTGCAGCTGTTCAGGATGCTCTGCATTTTGGAAGGGTGTATGAGATTCACCCTGAAAATCACTATGAGGTTCTACAGTCACATTCTCCTCCCTATGGTTGTACCTGTAGAACAGAATCTCATTTCTGTAGCCTAGTTGACAAAGATGTTACCCTGGATTTGGAATAAGAGGAGGGTGGTTCTAATCCTGGCTCTGTCACTTATTACCTGTGACCTCAAAGCAAGTGACTTCACCTTCTGGAACTCAGTCTCCTCATCTGTAAAATAAAGTAACTAGACTTCTGAAGTTCCTTCTAGCTCTTAAGTCTATGATTCTAAGATTCTGCAATAACCAAAGGGGACCTGGAGCAACATGGAAGTAGGTATAGCTGTGCCATACTTGTGGGGGAAGGATGGAGGGGGAGGGGCACGGAGAAAGGTGGCAGAGTTAGGCAGAGAGCTTGAATACAAACCCAGAGTACGAGATGATCTGAGTTCTAAATGCTGGAGAAGCTTATATGTGAGGGAAAGAGTTGAAGGATGGTAGAGAAAGTAAGAGTAAAGTTAAGTGTAACCTGAAAATGCTGAATCAAAAATTTGGTGCCAAGTGGATCAGAGGGAGAGGGATTGATTTACAGGTAGCGTCACATAGAACCGAGTTAATATGGGGACCAGACAGAGCACATTTAGTACTGACAGATTTGCTTTATTCAGAGATCTGATGCTGAGGATTCCCTTTTACATATGCACTGCCCCTTCTTTCTCATGGTTCTTAAAAGTTTACATGGCTAGAAATGTACATACAATGAAAAATCTTAAGACCTAAAAAGACAACTACTATACTTCCTAATTATAAATAGCACGATACTAGAACAATAAATAATTGAAAAACTGAATAATAATGCTTATGAACATTTAGTTACCATGTTAGGACCACATGGAGTACCATCATGCACAAATGTAAAATCTCGTTGCCCTGGTCGCACTGGAGTAGTATGTGTAATGGATACACATATATCGTCATAAACACGTGAATAAATCACAGATACATCTCTTTTGAAGAACAATGATCTCTTTGGCCAAGTACAAACTAATTTTCCACACAAGAGATTGCTACAAACACAAGGCAGACAAAATAGTTAAACATTTCAACAGTTAAACATTTCAGCAGTTAGTACAATGTCTGGTGTATGGTAGGTACTAAATAAATGCTTCTTGACTTGATGGCCTTTGGTACTTACTGACACATCATCAGTACCAAACAAAAATGCCTTTGATAACAGAAAGTGTTGTTTGATTTAGATCATTATACCAAATAAAAAGAAATAAAAAACATGATCATACCAAGTATAACATATCAACTTATTAAAACATTAGGTTTATCTGCCCACGTATGATTAATATTCTTTGACAATAGTCTTCATTATTCAATAAATTTAGAATTTCTCAAAAGATTACAAAATTAGAGATGGAAAGGACTTTAAAGGTCAGCTAGTCCAACCCCCTCATTTTCATAAAATCATGGACTATGAAAATTGGAAGGGACTTCAGCAGCCACCCTGTCCAATGGATTCACAAAAAAAAAATCCCTACTATTAACCTACCAATGAAGTAACCAGACAGCCTCTGCTGAAGAGCAGGAGAAGCCTACCCTACTCAAGAAAGTCTATTCCACTTTGGGGCAGCCATAATTATGAGAAGGTTTTTCCTAACATCATGCCTAATTCACATTGTGAATTCCAGCCCTTGTTCCTAATTCTTCCTTCTAGGGTCCAACAGAACAAATCTAATCCCTCTTCCACATGACAGATCTTCAAATAACAGAAGACAGCTCTCAGATCCTCCTAGTCTTCCCCCAGTTCAACATTCCTAGTTCCTTTAACCAATCCTTTCATAATCTCATATAACCATTTACCAATGAAGACACCAATGTCCAAGGTCCAAGATATTAGCTGATGTGAATGGAAGTCTACTAATACATCTTTTCACTGTACCCTACTGCCTTTATAAAGACTTACTCAAATGGACATGGTTTAAACGAATCTTTTTCAATACCACAGTTCCCAAATGGATCATTTCTGCCATTCATTTCTTCAAAACATGCAAAAGAACCAGCTCTGGAAGCTGTGAACATAAATAGATTAAGGCAAATTAAAATTCCAAATCCAATTTAATCACAGCCATTACAGGTCCATAAAGACTAGAAGTTATTGAGTACAAATACTTAATTTTATAGATGAGGAAACTAAGGCCCAGAGAAGCTAAATAATTTATTCATACTCACACATTTAAAACAGTAACAGGAGTGGGACTAGAATGTAGGTCATTTCTGGTCCAGTGAACTTTCGAGAGTTTAAAAAAAGCTAATCAATTAATAAGCATTTATTAAGCATTTATAATGTACATGGCACTGTGCTAGGCCCTGGGGATACAAGGATAAAAATGAAACAGTATCTATTTTCATGAAACCTACATTCCACAGAGGGAAACAACGTGTACAGAGAAAAGTAAATACAAAATATATACAAATTATAGAGAGAGTAGTAATATGGGGTGTGGGGAGGAAGAAGATCAGGAAGTGCTCAAACTTTTTAGACAGCTAAAGATTTTAAGAGGCAGAGATTAGGAAGGAGATTATTCTAGATTTGGAGGATAGCATGTACAAAGGCATGGAAATGAAACACTGTGTGGGAGAACCAAAAAATAGGCTAGTTAGCCTGGAATGTGTAGTATTTAATGAATAAAAAATATGGAAAGGTAGACCAGAAGTCAGATTATGAAAGGTTTTAACCAAGGACTTTGTATTTTATCCTAGAGACAATAGGATTTCACTGGAGCTTTTTGAGTATGTAAATAATGTTGTCAGACCTCTACACTTTAGACATATCACTTTGGCAACTATGTGGAAGACGGATTGAGGAGGAAAATTATCTGAGACAGGGACACCAATTAGAAAGTTAATGCAATAGTTCAAGTAGGAGGTGATGAAGGCCCAAATTAGAGTGGTGATGTAAACAGTGAGAAGGGGATACATGAGTGATATATCATGGAGTAGCATGAACATGATTTGTCAGTTTGGTTATGTTGAGTGAGAAAGAAAGGAAGAGGCAAAGAAGACTCCAACTTTGCGACTGGAAGGATGGAGGTACCATGGATAGAAATGGAAAAAATACATAGGAGGTTTAATTTGGGGGAAAAGATAATGACATGTTTCAGACACATTGAATTTAAGATAATTATAGGACACTGTCCTATAGGCAATTGGTGATGATGGGACTGGGCAGTCTCTGACCATGAGGTGGAACTTCTTCTTACCATGGTTAACCTGTCTACTGATTCCTTCCCTTCTGCCTTCGAACATGTCCAAATCTCTCAAAAATCTTCATATGACCGTACCATCCCTTCAATCCTATAATCCTATAATCCTAAATGCCTTTCCTCTTCTAAGCCAAAATTCTAGAAAAAGCTGTCAATAGTCATTTGCCTCTACTTCCTCTTTTACTCACTTTTCAAAACTCTGCAATCTAGCTTCCAACCCCATCACTCATCTGATATGGTTCTCCCCAAAGTTACCAATAATCTCTTAGTTGCTAAATTTGAGGGTCTTCTCTTGGTTCTCACTCTTTTTGACCTATTGCTACATCTGACACTACTGACCATCCTCTCCTACTGGAGAGTCCTTCTCCTCTGGATTTTTGTGATACCACTCTCCTTATTCTTCTCAGTTTCCTGGTTCATCATCCGTACCACACCCTTTAACTCTGGGTGTTCTCAAGGCTCTGCCCTGAGTCCTCTTCCCTCCTACATTTTCTCTCAGTGATCTCATCAGCTCCCATAAGTTTCATTTTCACTTCCATGCCAATGACTCATATGTCCATATATTCAGCTCATATCTCTCTTGAGCTTCAGTCTCATATCACCAATGTCCCATGAGACATTTCAAATATAACACACCCAAAATCAAACTCATTAGTTTTCCCCTAACAAAATTCATCCCTCTTCCAAACTTCACTATTTCTGCTTAAGAACTACCAATTTTCCAGGCTCCCAGGTTTATAACTTTAACATTATCCTTCACTCCTCATTCTCCCTTATCCTACATATCCAATCAGTTATCAAATCTTGTCATTTTTATCTCCACAGCATTTCTTCAATATGATTCCTTCTCTCCACTCACACAGCTAACACCTTAGTTCAGTATCTCATCACTTATCGCCTAAATTATTGTGATAAATCTCCTAAATGGTCTACCTGCCTCAAGACTGTCTCTGATCTACTCCATCCTACACACTGCTGCCAAAAGAGATTTTCCTTACACACACATTCAACTATGTCCCTCATCTAGACAATCAACTCCTATTGCTCCCCATTATTTATAGGATAAAATAAAAACTCCTCTACTTAGCTTTTAAAATCTTTTACAACTTGGGTCCAATCAGTTTTGCTATCCTAATTCTGTATTACTCCCCTTCCAGCACTCTATAATCCAACCAAACTTGTCTTCTCTCTATTCCTCACACAAGCTGCCATTTCCATATTTTTGCACTACCTATCTCCTATTCCTGAAATGTACTCTTTCCTCACTTGCACGTCATAGAATATCTCTCTTCTTCCAAGATGTAACTCAAGCAATACCACCTGTATCAGAGGTGTTAAACTTATAGTCTGCCCAGCCATGTGCAGCCCACAAAACTCCCCAAATGCCTGAGAACCAGATTAAAATGTAACTATAAAATGCTTAAACAAAATAAATAAAAATAATTTGCAATTTTCTAAGGCAGTATACGGCTCACAGGGATCCATTTCTATTTGAGTTTTGAAATGATCAGAGTGATTCTGTGTCTTTTTAAAACTGAACCTATTTACACTTAATTGGTTCTGTCCTGTTAGTCATGGTTCTTTGTCTCTTTGGCCTGCAATAAGTTAAGTTTAGAAATCTAGTTCTCCTGCTAATCACTATTCTATTCTTGCTTCAAAGAAATCTGTTATTCTTGATGGACATGGGTGAACACCAAGGATTCTGATATAGCATCTTTACACCAACCAAGCTCTCCTTCAGGGATGTCCGGTTTACTATCCAAAAAAGTCTGGTCCACTGTCTCTAACCTTACAGATGGGCTCAAACAATGAACATTTCTTAATCACAGGAGAGAAGGAAGGAGTTTTGTTGCTAGCCTCTTATTTCTAATTTCCAATCAAACATACTGTTCCCCCATGCCTTAGCCCGCTAACCAATCATACTGCTTTCAACATTCATGATATTGAGCTCTTGTAACCAATCATAACTTGTTCCCTCCCTATGAAATCCTGTTCTTCATTCTATATTCCACCCCCCCAAAAAAAACTATAAAAGGGAGTTATCCCCCTCATTCAAGGTCCTAGCTTTGCTAAGGAAGCTGAAATCCTATTTATTGGTAAATTCACATTTTACTAATAAAATTATCATCGTTGGAATTTTGTACCTCAGTTTACCTCATTTTGACTGTAAGTTTGACACTGCTGATCTGTAAGATGATCTATGAGATGCCTTTGCTGATCTGCTAGTGCCCTCCCTCCTAAGGTTCCTTATAGTTAACTACTTAAGAGCTTTTTGTATTTATTCTCTACATAGATAACTATGTACTTGTTTCCTCCCACCTTTCAAACAATTGTTTCATTACATGTACCTGTATCTTCAGAACCAAGCACAATTCTGGTTTATATAAGGTACTTAATAAATGCTTGTTAATTAATATGTGGTTATAAGTTAAATAGTAAAATTTTTTAAATCATTCTAAATATATACTGTTGTTCTCTTATATGCATTGATGGGTTAAGTCCTCCACACCCTAGTTATACAAGGTGAAGAAACTAACTAGCAGTCAATCAATAAGTATTTTTAGCACATTACTTCCCCTTTCTGGGACTCAAGATATTCCTTTGTAAAGATGGGGTTAGATCAGATGACCTTTAAGGTCTCAAAAATTATACTAGATGATTTCTAATACACACTTGTTAAATTTAATTGAACTGAAATCTAAGTTCTCTTCCAGCTCTAAAATTCTATGAATATATTCCAGATATCATTTACTATCCTTCCTATATTATTCTAAACCAAAAGATTATAGTAAGTACAGTAAGGAGTTAATTGCTAATGTGCCACAGAGAGGACAAAAAGGAAAAATGACCTGAATACAGTCAAAGGCAATATTCTAAGTTAATCTGGGAATAATGTCAGATCAGTAACACAAGACAATCACGAGGAAAATACTTTGTAAACCACAAAGCGCTAAACAAATGAAAGTTATTACAGATTAAATCAGGATAAATGGAACAACAGGACCAACTTTAAAGAGAAAAAGGTGTAACAGAAGATCAATGGCAAAGGAAGATAGAAAGGACAGAGAATATTGCTACTCCTTTGATAATGATGAGGATTTGCATAAGAGTTTGCCACCAGAAGGCAAATCACATCCATTTTCCCTACCAGATGTTTCCAAGTAACTCTCTAGTCATTGAAGTGTGGAATCTAGATGACCTCCCAGATTCTCTGTTCCCTGATGCTGACTCTATACAAACCTGCCCAACTTGGAAACCAGGCTTTGGCCCACTATTTCAGGCAGGAACCACCAACGTTTCACTTCCCTCCCCGCTTCTTGACCATCTTTTCTTCACCACCTCACCAGAAATCATGTCCTGGAGGCTTGGAAGCTCCCAAAATTCCACTGCTTGGCCCAGCTGACCTGATCAGTGATAACCTCACCTGGTCTACTCCCTGGCCATCTTCTCAATGGTCTTGCTGTTCAAACCAAAAACCATATCCTGGAAGTTTTGTCCCTTAATATATCTGGAAGTTCTAGCTTGGGTACCTGTTCTCCTGATTGTGACTCTCACTTGAACCACCATTTCTGGTATTATTACCCAATCATCTTCTCTATATCCTTGATAGCCATTAGGTTCCTGAACATGTACACTCCTAACCCTTGTATACCTACTCCATCCTCCTACCCCCACCAACTGTGGAGCCATGATCGAACCAGCTCTGTCCTTGTTCTTGACAGGGACGTTATGAATCTACTCCCCCAAGGCTCCATCCATCAATCTTACAACAAAACTTAATATTGTGAATCAAGTGTCCTTTCTTTGGTTACCCTTCCCCTATGCGTATTGTCTCCTCTTATATGTAAGCTCCTGGAGGGCAGGGAGGTCTTTGCTTTTGTATTTGTATACTCAAGGCTTAGCACAGTGCTTGGCACACAGCACTTAATATGTGCTTTTTCAGTCATTTAACCTACTGAATTCTATTTTCCTTCAAAATGTTTAAGTCAATCCTTTTCTATAGTTCAAGTAGTGCTGACTACAAGCTTCAGAGGAATCTGAATTTAGTAGAAACCTCTCTTACCTGGTCCAAATATACTCTTACACTGGTCGTTTAAGTGAGGACACTTTCCATTAATACAAATGGCAGTATTCCTACGGCAACTTTCACCATTCTGTACAAAAGTATCAGGTACACATTCATGAGATGTTCCATTGCAATAATCATTAAAATCACATTCTTCATTTGCTTTAGGCCTACACAGTTTACCTCTCTTGTGAAACTAAGAGGAAAAAGGGAAACAAGAAATATGGCATTGCAGCAATGATACTGTAGTGGTTAAAAACATCTTAACTAGGGGGCAGCTAAGTGGCACAGTGAGTAGAGCACTGGCCCTGGAGTCTGGCCTTAGACACTTGACACATGTACTAGCTGTGTGACCTTGGGCAAGTCACTTAACCCCAACTGCCCTGCCAAAAAACAAAACAAACAAAAATATCTTAACTATCATTGAAGTGAAACTAACATAATCACCTTAATTTATTTTGTCAGCTTGTGATGAAACCAGTCGATCTTTTATTTCATGTCTTTTCAATTCGCTGTTCTAAGGGAACCTGTCACTTCAAACTCTGTAACTAAACCACATCTCTAAAGAAACAAAGTGTGCTACATACAGTACAAAGAACCTTAGACAAGAAGGAAGTCCAGTGGTCTTGGGTGCTTCTCCTTGATACTCTCTTTTGAGTTTTCCTGACACTACTCTTTCCTGGTTCTCCTCTCTGTATGAACACTTCTCAGTCTCTTTTGCTAGATTTTCATCCAGATAACGCCCACTAACACAGATGCCCAACAGGGTTCTGTCCAAGATCCTCTTCCCTTCTCCTTTTATATTATTTCACTTGGTGCTCTCATCAGCTTCCATGAATTTAATTATAACTTCTATGCTGATGTTTCTCACATCTATTTGTCAAGCCCTAAATTCTCTGCTGACCTATAGTCTCACATCTCCAATGGCCCATTAGATATTTCAAACTGAATGTTACATCAACAGCTTAAACTCAACATCCCCAAACTGAACTTATTCTCTTTCTCCCAAAACCCTCTTCTTTTCCTAACTTCCCTATCACTGTTGAGAGTATCACCATTCTTTCAGTCACCTAGACTCACAACTTAGGCATTATCTTTGATTCCTCACTCACCACCTCCCTCCCCATATCCAATCAGTTGCTAAGTCATCATTTCTACCTCTCATATATGCCCACTTCTCTCCTCTGACACTGCCATCTTCACCATGCAGGCCCACATCACCTCATACCTGGACTAATGCAATAACCTTCTGGTTAGTCACCCTGTCTCAAGTATCTTCCCACTCCAGTTCATCCTCTACTTGGCTGTCAAATTGATTTTCCTACAATAGAAGCCTAACCACATCACTCTGTCTATTCAATAAACACCAGTGCTTACTCTCTCCTGTAGTATCAAATACAAAATCCCCTCACTGGCTTTTAAATACTTTCATCACCTGATCCCTTCCTACTTTTCCAGTCTTCTTACATCTTTCTTCCTCCATCCCCTCCATGTACTCTTCAATCAAGTGACACTGGTCTCCATGCAGTGCTTCATACAAGATACTCTATGTTATGACTTCGGACATTTTTACTGGATGTTCCCCACTCCTGGAATTCTCCCCCTCCTCATCTCTGTTCTTGTCTTCTCTAACTTCCTTCAAGTCCCATTTAAAATCCCATGTTCTGCAAGAAGTCAACCCTAGTGTTTCATAATTTTAATGCCTTCTTCATGAGATTATCTCAATTTTATCCTGTATATATCTTGTCTATACATTGTTAGTTCTATGCTGTCTTCCCCATTAGCCTGTGAGCTTCTTGAGAGAAGGGGTTTTTTTTTGGTTTTGGTTTTTGGGTTTTTTTACTTCTAATATATCTTCAATGCTTAGAATAGTGCCTAGAAAATAATAGGTAGTTAGCAAATGACTTGACTTGAAATTATGACTATATGATTTTTGTTAGTGTTATACTGATAGTGGGACTATTCCAATAACTACAAAAAAGAATCTTCTGCTGACATAGTGCTAGGCACATATAGATTCACAAAAATTATTTATTAATTAATTTTTAGTTAAGTGATTTATATTAAGATAAATTAAAATGAATTGAAAAGCATTTATTAAGCACCTACTATGTGCTAAGCACTGGGGATACAAATGCCAAAGTGAAATTCGTTGCTACTCTTAAGGAGCTCACATTCTAATATAAGAAACAACACCACGTAGTGGGGAAAAGAGGCCAACAAGAAAGTTACAGGCACAGTGGATGAAACTCTAATGAATTAGATGGACATATCCTATCCAAAAGCCATGACAGATTTGATTTAATTATAGATGAAGAACTGGAAAACTAGGTAAAGAGGAAGAAGTACCTTGGTATGATAAGCTATACAATTTTCCATTTTATCACTAAATGACTTAGTACCATACATACTAAACAACCGGGAAACATAATATGAGAGAAGGCTCTAGAAATAGAGATCCTAGAGCATCTTTTTGAGCTCCAACACAAAGAGGCTAGGTAGGGAAACTGGAGACGGAGAACATGTCCCCTGCGAAATGGAACTACCATGAGCTATAAAGAGAACTACAAGAAGTATAGACTGTAGGCAGAAGGCAGATGGTGAAAGAACCACAAAAAAATAGTAGGAACCAGAGTCATCTGCAAGAGATGCCAGATGTATAAGCTTCAAAAGAAGCCACGATGCATAGTTATCCAGATGAGCATGGAGGAAGGCCCTAATGATAAGCTTTGAGCTTTCCTTGCTAAAGCCCTAACCTGGGTAGTAATAAAACGACTGAAATTACATGGGTTTCTGCAAGGCTTGCTCAGTACTGAGTACTGTTATTTACTATGAGCTCTGGTACGAATTTTATTTGTTTCCCTTAATCTTTAAATAAACTTAATAATGTTTTGAGTCTGGTAATCCTTCTATGCTTGTAAAGGACTAAAGTTCCATTATCTTACTGGGAGCAATGACCCAGAGAAGTAAGAAGTGCCCTACTGTGTACCTGAAAACTTTGTGTTGGGAAAGAGTCTTTGGCAAAAGAATTTAGTAAGAAAATATGAGCTATCACCTCAAGAAAAGCATCTAGCTAAACTGCCTTTTTAAGTGAAGACATAAAAAATACACTCCAAGACTTAGAGAACCTGAAACAATTTATCAACAAAAATCCATCGCTTCAAAGAGCAGTGAAAACATGTTCCTCAAGATGGGAAAATGAGTGCAAGGTGAATATCTCAGATATCACTACTCCAGCAGCACCAATGAGCATTGGCCAAACAATGATCAAGAAATCCAAGAAAAACTAAAATAAATTCATTTTTGCTAGCTCCTCACAAAAGAACCAATACTTCTCCTTTCTCCTCATACTATCAAACTTGGTGATCTCCTCAGCTCCCATATGTTCAAATATCATCTCTACCGCATATGATTCCCAAATCTGTATATTCTGTCTGACTCTCCTAAGCTAAAGGCACAATCACCAACTACCTCTTGGGCATTTTGAACTGGGTGTACCTCAGGTATCTCAAATTCAACATTTTTTAAAAAGAGAACTATTATCTTTTTCTCAAACCTTCTATTCTTCCCAACTTTCCTACTGCTGTCAAAGAGATGATCATCATGCCAGCCACCCAGGCTAATGGCCTCAGTGTCATCCTCACCTCCTCACTTTCACTCATCTCATACATCCAATCAGGTGTCAAATCTCATCATTTCTACCTCCACAAAATGTACTGTATTTGTCCCCTTTTCTCTATTTACACAGACACTACCCTAGGTCAGGCCCTCACCTCTTCTCCCCTGGACTATCACAATAGCTTTCTGAATGGTGTCCCTGCTTCAAGTCTCTCTCCCATCCATTCTCTATATAGCTTCCAAATTGATTCTCTGAGGGTTTCCTCTTCTCCCCTCCTCTTCAGCTCACATCCTACAGATGCTTTCAGTCACTCTCCTTCTTCACCCTCTCTCACACAATGAGGTGACCCTTCTCCTTTCACAAGTGATTCCATTCTTTTCCAGAAGATTGCCTCCACTAACATCCCCACTCTCTCACTTATTTTCAGTCTCTCCCTATCTATCAGCTGCTTTCCTACTGACAACAAACACACCCATGTCTCCCCCATTCTCAGAAAAACCCTCATTTTATCCATCTATCCCTATTAGTTGTCACCCCATACCTCTCCTTTGTTGTTTGACTAAATTCCTTGAGAAAGCCATCTACAATAGGGACCTCTATTTCCTTTCCTCTCCTTCCTGCCTGACTGATCCTTCTCGTTCTCCATAGCTGGATAGTTACCACAGTCACATCCATTAACCATGAGTGTCCTACAGGGCCCTGTGCACAGTCCTCTCATCTTCTCCTATGTTATTTCACTTGGTTGTCTCATCAGCTCCCATGCCATTTCAATGCTCATGATTCTGAAATCTCACCCTTAACCTCTCTGCTAAAGTAGACTCACATTTCCAGTTGCTTTTGGACATTTCAAACTGAATGGCTCCTATACATCATAAGCTCGACATGCCCCAAACAGAACCTTCCCCTTCCCTAACTTCCATATTACTGTCAAGGAAACCAGCATCCTCCTCGTCACTAAGGCTCACAACCTGGTGTCATCCTTGAGTCCCCACTGTCACCCCTCATAGCCAATCTGGGGCTAAGGCCTGTTGATTTTACCTTGATTACACCACTCATATATGTCCCCTTCTCTCCCCTGACACTGCCACTATCTTGGTGCAGGCCTGGACTACTATAATAGCCTACTGGTTGGTCCCCCTGGCCACAAGTCTCTTCCTCACTTCAATTCATCCTCCACTCAACTGTCAAAGTGATCTTCCTTAAAATGCATACAATGCATACAATGATACAATGATACATTCTAACGATGATACCCTCAGTGGCTCTTTATCAGCTTCAAAACCAAATGTAAAATTTTGTTTGGCTTTCAAAGCTTTTCATAACCTACATCCCCTTTCCAGTGTTCTTAAACCTTATACTCACACCCACAGATACAAAGTCTGCAATCCAGTGACACCAGACTCCTTTTCTTTCCTCAAAGCACTCCATCTCCTAACTACAGACATTTTCACTGGCTGTCCACTATGCTTGGAATGCTCTCACTCCTCACTTCCATTTCCTGGTTTTCTTCAAGTCCCAGCTAAAATCTTACATCTACGAGAAGGTTTTCACAATCTTTCTTGCAGAGCTTTCTATCTGTTGGTCATCTCCAATTTATCCTCTATATATCCTGTTTATACAAGTTATCTGCACGTTGTTTCCCTCATTAGACTGAGTTCTGTGAAAGCAGTGGCTGTCTTTTGCCTTTCTCTCTATCCCCAGTGCTTAGCACAGTGCCTAGATATAGCAGACACTTAATAACTGCTAGATGACTGACAACATATATATGTATGTGTATATGTAATATATACACACATATATACATATATAATGAATTATGGCAATATATACTTATATGTCATTTATAATGTAATTATAATTGTATAATATATATAACATAAAATATATAAACATAAATTACATAAATATATAACTATAAATTATATGTGGATATTAATAAATTATAAATAACTGTTAATAGTAATAAATATTACATAAATGTAAATATATAAACATATAAAATTACAAATATATGTGTAAATACATATTCATCTTCCTTCCAGAAAGAACTGTATGCCATATATCTTTACATTATTATGAAGAATTTGGTTTTTGTTTTTATTTTGATTCATTTTTATATGTTTGTTCTGAGCTAAATCTCCACTGATAGTCCACATGTCTGATTAACTTTAACTTATACCAGGTTTTTTCATTTCTTATCGATGTTAGAATTTTAGTCTATATGTATGTGTGTGTACATATAATATATATAGTCTATATGTGTATATATACATATTTATATAGAGACTATCTACATATAGTGTCTGTATGTGTGTGTGTCTGTGTATGCGTGTGTGTGTATATATGCTATATATAGGCTATATGTTTATAGCCCTCATTAAGCATCTCTTATTTTCTCTTCCTAACCTCTAGCAAAAGTGTTTTTATTTAGTGGAATTTAACTTACCAGATGTGTCAAGTGTCAAGAAGATCTCAAGAATACTGAACCTCAACAGATTTGGGGGTATAGATCAGTAACAATTCCCTTAATTCAATTAAACATGCAATATTCAGCAACTACTACATGTCAAGCACTATGCTAGGGTACAAAGATGAAAAAAACATCAGTCCCTTCTACAGCTTATATTCTACTAGACTCAAGTGAAAAGTATATTGAAATATTATTTTAGAATGCATATTTGAGCTTACCTGACACCTGTATGTGCAACATGGTCCAAAGCCACATTTTGCTGATGGCTTGAGTTTACATGTCTCCATAACACAGCAATTTTTAAATTTACACCTAGAGAATTCCTAAAAATAAACACTAAAAGTTATAAACCGTACAATTTCATACAATGCAATGAAGAGGCAGAAATATTTCAAGGACTTCTCTAACAAATAACTAGGCTTATTCAATTTCATAAACTCCTCTTTTGCTATATGTTTATAGGTCAGTGTTGTTCAATATGGATTATGGTTTCAAGAATATATAATAAACCTGACAGTTTTCCATAGTTGAAATCCTTAAGGGTCCTAATTTACTAAATGGCTAAAAATGATAAAAATTAGTGTAAAGTGCTTCAAGTTTTTTTTTCTTATTTAGCTTAAATCCTTGCCTGTAATCTTACATTAATTTACTTAGCAAACATTTTTTTTAAAGAACTGAGTCTCTATATCTCATCCATCCTACTCACATGCCCAGCTCCACTCTGATGAGCAAAAGCACACTGACCTGCTCTGTTTCTGACCGGGGCCAGTTTGCCCCTCCTTAGGAAGTCTGGAGGCCTCCCTCTCCTGGAAGCTCAGTGTATTAGTGTAGAAATTAGTGCAGACACTGCAGCTCAAAACTACTGAGCTCAAGTGATCTATTAGCCTCAGCCTCCTTGGAGGAAGGGATTTTACAGGCATGCTAACCCCTTTCTTTAGAGACAGCACAAAGATAAAATTCAGCTGGATCTCTGTCCAGATTTTTCACAAGGTCTAAATTAGTGAAGTCTGAATTAAATGAAATTTTGTTATACTATAAGCAAAATGGGCAGCTAGGTGGCACAATGAATAGAGTGCTAGGCCTGTAGTCAGGAAGACTCATCTTCCTAAGTTCAAATCTGGCCTCAGATACTACTAGCTGTGTGAACCTGGGCAAGTCACTTTACCCTGTTTGCCTCAGTTTCTTCATCTGTAAAACAAGCTGGAAAAGGAAATGGCAAACCAGTCCAGTATCTTTGCCAAAATCAAAACCAAATGGGGTCAATAAGATTCAGCCACAACTATAAACAACTAAACAGCAACAACATGAGCAAAACACACTCCAGGCAATCCTTTCCTTACAGAGGACCTATTCAGCTGAATACTACTCCTGTTGGGCAGCTAGGTGGTGCAATGGATAGAGCACTAGGCTTAGAATCAAAAAGACAGCTTCATGAGTTCAAAATCCAGCCTCAGACACTTACTAGCTGTGTGACCCTCAACAAATCACTCAACCCTGTTTGCCTCAGTTTCTTCATTTCTAAAATGAGCTGGAGGAGGAAATGGCAAACCACACCAGTAACTTTGCCAAGAAAATCCAAAAATGAGGTCACTAAGAGTCAGATACAACTGAACAACAATGGTCCCTGCTATTCTATCGCCATAGTTGGAAACTCAGAGCGAAACCTATGATCTCACGAGTAAGAGAAAATAAAACCTATGAAAAGTATAAACAGTTGAGGTGGAGGGAGAGGGAGAAAGGTATGATGCTACAGACAGACCTGCTTCTGTTATATCCACCTGGTCCAAAGTGCCCACTCCTATATAGTCTAAATTTTTTTCATTTTATTTTAGCATACCTAAGAAGCAATGCGGTGGTACAGTGGATAAAGTATAGGGCCTGGAGTCAAGAAGACTTCAGCTCAAATCTGGCCTCAGACACTTACTAGCTGTGTGACCCTGGGCAAGTCACTCAATCTCCGTCTGCCTCCGTTTCCTCAATTGTAAAAGGGAATAATAATAGCACTTACTCCCAGGTAAGGCTCAAATGAGATGTTTGTAAAGTATTTAACACAGTGCCTGGCATGTACTAGGCAATTAAGAAATGCTTGTTTCCTTCCTAAGATGTTGCCACAATTAAAGCTACATTTATACTAACAAGTTTCCACTTTAAAAATTGCAAATGCCCCTGCGAAGATTATTGGTCATTCACATATTAATTTTATAAGATCATAGGACTGAGAACTAAAATGGAACTTTGATATCATCAAATCCAACCCCCATTTTATAGATGAGCAAACTTTGACCCTGGGAGGATATGTGAGTAATAGAGCAGAGCTCCAGCCTGTCTCAGGGCCTTGGGCCTCTGGCCTCACCATCCAGAACAGTTTGAAACATGCCACATGATCAAAGCAACTGGAGTTGGAAGAAACCTAAGACCTCACCTAATTTTACCCCTTTGTTTGGTGGATGAGGACATTTAAATTACTTGCATAGTGTTCCATGATGAGGAGGTAACAATCCTAAGGCTTGATCCCATACCTTCTGACTGAGTCACTGCTCTTTCTGTGGCACTGGGACTATCTCTTAGTTAGGTGTTAAGGAGCTAGGCATCTGTTATCAGAACAGGGATTTATTTCTACAGATGTACCACAAGGCTCTGTCCTGAGCCTTCCTTTCCCTCCTCCTCCTACTATCTCATTTGGTAATCTCCTCAGTTCCCATTTCATCTTTATGCAAATAATTCCCATTCTCTCAAACCTTCCATTCTTACCAACTTTCCTACTGCTGTCAAAGAGATGATCATCATGCCAGCCACCCAGGCTAATAACCTCAGTGTCATCCTCACCTCCTCACTTTCACTCATCTCATATATCCAATCAGGTGTCAAATCTCATCATTTCTACCTCCACAAAATGTACTGTATTTGTCCCCTTTTCTCTATTTACACAGACACTACCCTAGGTCAGGCCCTCACCTCTTCTCGCCTGGACTATCACAATAGCTTTCTAAATGGTGTCCCTGCTTCAAGTCTCTCTCCCCACTCTCTCCCATCCATTCTCTACACAGCTGCCAAATTGATTCTCTGAGGGTTTCCTCTTCAGCTCACATCTTACAGTTGCTTTCAGCCACTCTCCTCCTTCACCCTCTCTCACACAATGACGTGACCCTTCTCCTTTCACAAGTGATTCCATTCCATCTCTTCTTTTCCAGGAGATTGCCTCCACTAACATCCCCACTCTCTCACTTATTTTAAGTCTCTCCCTATCTATCAGCTGCTTTCCTACTGACAACAAACATGCCCATGGAGTCCCCATTCTCGGAAAAAACCTAATTTTATCCATCTATCCCTATTAGTTATCACCTCATACCTCTCCTTTGTCATTTGACTAAATTCCTCAAGAAAGCCATCTGCATCCACTTCTTTTCCTCACTCTCTTAACTCTCTACAATCTGACTTCCAACCTTATCATTCAACTGAAAATGCTCTCTTCTAAGTTACTAATGAACTTGGCAAATATAATGACCTTTTCTTAATTCTCATCCTTCTTGACCTTTCTGCAGCCTTTGACACTGTCAATCACTCTCTTCTCTAGGTTTTTGGGACCTTACTTTCTGCTGGTTCTCCTCCTATCTACCTGACCACTCCTTCTCATTCTCCACTGCTGAATCTTCATAAAAGTCACACCTATTAACCATGGGTGTCCTGGTTCTCTTCTCCCTGTATATTATTTCCCTTGGTTATCTCATCAGCTCCCATGGAATTAATTTTCATTTCAATGCTAATGAGTCTCAAATATACTTGGCCATCCCTAACCTCTCTGCCAACCTAAAGAATCACATTTCTAATTGCCTATTAGACATTTCAAACCAAATGTCCCACAGACATCATAAGCTCAACATACCCCAAATTGAACTCATCATTCCCCCAAAACCCATCCCTGTTTTAGATTCCATATTACTGTAAAGGGAAGGCTCACAATCTAGGTATCATCCTTGACTCCTTATTGTCACTCCTCATATCCATCCCGTTGCCAAGATCCATCGATTTTACCTTCATAATTCCCCTCATATATGTCTCCTCTCCACTGCACTGCCACTATGCTGGTGCAGATCCTCATCACCTCATGCCTAGACTACTGCAATATGTGCTAGTTGATATTCCTGCCATAGTTCTCTCTACTCTCACTCTAGTCCATCCTCCACTCTACTGTCAAAGTGATCTTCCTTAAAATTCAGGTCTTACCATGTCACTCCCCACTACTCAATAAACTCCAGTAGCATCCACCTCCAAGATCAAGTATAAAATCCCCTAGCCTTCAAAGCTGTTCATAATCTGCCCCCCAACTTTCCAGTACTTTTATATCTTATACCCCCTGTATCAGTAAGGCAAGATTCATGATATCGATGGTGACCATGAATGTGCCTGTATAGTTTGTAATCGCAAACTATAAGAGACTCTCTGCATAGAAGGCAGAAGAAATAAAACATTTATTCAGACACCAGAGGATCAAACCCCAGAACCAATAACCCCAATTCAACATAGCAGTAATTGTATTCCAAAACCAGTAAGTCCCTCTCAGTGTAACAGCAAGGAGATTAAAACACAGTTATCACAACAAGGAGCCAAGCTATCCTGTAACCTTCCCTTCTGCTAGGGCCTTCCTGTAAACACTAACTCACAAATCCTAACTGTCTGCTTGCCTGCATCCTCTCCTCTCGCAGTTCTGAAAGCCCTTGCAGTTCTCAGAGTCCTTCAAGTTCTCTTTCTCTTTCTCTCTCTCTCTCTCTCTCTCTCTCTCTCTCTCTCTCTCTCCCTCCCCGCTGTCTCACAGTTCTCTTCTCCACAGCTCTCTTGACTCTGCAGCTCCCTAATCTGAGCTTAATGGCTACCCACTGGGTATATATACTCTGTGTAGGCCTCGGACTTAGCACCTAATAGCAAAAGGCTGTGAGCCTGCATACAAGTAAGCCTCTCCTAATCAAGCTTCCCTTAACTAGCTCCCCCTGAGGCCTATTGAATGGGCAGGGAAGATCTTTGATCACATTAGCACCACACCCCCACACAAACACTTCTTCTTCAATCCGGTGATACTGGACTCTTTACTGTTCCTCAAACATGATACTTCATTTCCCAAATCTAGGTATTTTTTTTCTGGCTTCCCATCATGCCTGGAACCTCCAGGTTTTCCCAGCTTCCTTTAAGTTCCAACTAAAATCCCTTCAAAAGGAAGCTTTTCCTGCTCTCTCTTAATTTGAGTGTCATCTCTCTTTTGATTATTTCCAATTTATCCTGTACATAACATTTGTACATAGCTGCTTGCATGATGAATTCTGACTGTAAGGACCTTAAGAACAGGGACTGTCTTTTGCCTTTCGTTGTATCCCCAATGCTTGGCACAGTGCCTGATACATAACAGAAACTATTGATTGACTGTCTATCCTAAAGTGTAAGTCTAACCATGTCACTCTCCCTACTCAATAAACTCCAGTGGCTCTCTATTATCTCAGTGATCAAATACGAAGTCCTTGTTTGGCTTTTAAAGCCCTTACCACCTGATCCTTACAATATTTCACAAGCTACACGACATACAGTTTTCTATTACTGTACTCAAATATACACTGAATGACCTTTCCATTCTACACTCTCTTCCATTCTTTCTATTCTACACTTTCTAAGTAGAAGACTACTTAATTTTTTTGCTGACTGATTAAACTTGAGGATGATCAAAATACACTTAGGTGTGACTGAGGTAAAAAGGATTTTGTTTGTTGATCTAGATGTCTCATACTTGCACAACAGAAACTCCTTATGCCTATAGCTTTGAATGATATAGAATCGAGGTGTTTGCAGTCCCATCTCCCCTTCCTCCCACCAATCTGACTATACAATACTTCTGTCTCCTAGTCTCCCTCACAAAGCTCCCTGTGGAAGAAGACAAGGTGACATAGGCCATGTAAGTGAAATTACCACCACCACCTAAACTACCAATTCCCTTCAGACCTCAATAGAAACAGCCCTTGACTTTGAACCCAAGAGCCCTGGAAACAGTTGTACCCACCTAGTCCAAAAGTCCTGTTTCCAGTTTGGACTCCATTACTATCATAAAGGGGAGTAATTCTCTCTAAAGATCACCTTCTTCCACACCAACACCACCAACCACTGACCAAATGCCAAAAGGAGCTTGTAAGCCAAGAGCCCTGGCACCAAAGTCCTACACCAAAAGTTCTGCTTCTAGTCCAGTCCTTGCATCCCAGAAAATAACCCTTGTGGAAATGCAACCTCACAGGTGCCAACACTTCCTTAACAACCTAAGGTGCTACTGAAGACACAGAAAAAAAGTCCTTAACACCAAAGACTTTGGCACTTTTTTCATTCTGCATTATTTCATAAATGTATTGTTCATATTCCTCATACTTGTCCATCTTAATGCATTTATAATAGTCTATTACTTAGGATCACAGATTCAGAGTTGAAAGGAACCTTAGGCTAAAACTATCAAGTCCAACTCCCTCATTTTACAGATGTGGACCTTGAAGCTCCAAGAAGTAAAGTGACTTGCCCAGGATCACAAAGGTAAAAACTGATTGAAGGAAAACTGAACACATTGAACTCCTCTGACTCCAATTGCTGTATAACATGGCCATAATTACAAATGATGCTACTATCAATATCTTTGAAAAGTTAGCTTTTTATTTTACCTGAGATAAACTTTCAGGTTGCATTTCCAATAATGGAATTGCTGTGTCCAAGGGAATGTAATTTTTACCATATAATGTCTGATTACTCTCCCAAAAAAATTGTAATTTGCAATACCATCAGCAATGAATGAATAAAACTATTTCTCCACAATACCACTAGTATTTAGTTTTATTGTTTTTAATTATTTTTTTCCAGTTGAGTGGGGATGAGGTGGTACCTCATAGTTTTAAGCAGATTAAGCATTTTTCACATGATTATAAACAATTTGTTTCCACTTTTGAAAGGCATTTTTACATCCTTTGACCACTTATCTACTATGAAATATAAGTTATTTTTGTAAGTACTTAATTCCTTCTATGTTTTAGATATCAAAATTTTTATGTCATACTTGCCATAAATATTTATCACAATTTGTTATTGTAATTTACAATTTATTGTAATTTTTTTTGTCTACAGAAATATTTTCTCTCGATGCAAGTGAGTACATCTATCCCTAAAAATTCCATCTATTTGTTGAATAAGAAAAAAGTCCTGTCCCCCCAACTGTCATATATAATTCCTTTTTTGTTCCATCTTTTTCAGAATTCCTTTTTTAAAGATTTAAGTCTCTCATCTAGCTAGAATTCACTAAGTTTCTGGTATTAGACATGAGTATATGCTTATTTCTTAAGTACACTTTAATTTTTACAACCTTAAAAGAAATGGCCCCAACTCTTATTTCATCTATTACATGTACATATGAGAAACACAAATATAAATCCTTTCACCAAGTTTCCCATATTTACTACTAACCTTTTTTGAGCCACAATCACACTCTTCATCACCTTCCACAAAACCATCTCCACATACTGCATCTTCTTTGTAAACTGGGTTCACATATGGCTGATTTTGAAGACATTCAACCCCATTCTTTGAAATGAAATGTTTAAAGTCATTCAGACTGCAGCTGCTGAAAACCTTTACACCACTGGAATGCCTAAAATTAAATTATATTCCTCAGGCAAGCAAGTATGATTATCTTCACAAAAAAACACATCTGAAAAATGTCTATGATATATGACAATGCTTACAATAACATCTTCCATAGAGAGGGGGAAAAATAAACTCATGGAAAAACTATGTTTCATAGTTAATGTCAAATTAAATTTTGCTTCAAACTTCTCCAAGAAATTTCTTAAGAAATATATCCCATTACTAAATCATCAGAGTATAAGGCTGTCATTCACCTTTATTTGTAAAGGACAAATCTATGTTCTGCTTTATCTACCTATAGTACCACACATCCTGAGGTCCTATATTTTTTCCTAAAACACCCAAATCTTCTGATCTACAATCAAATTTTAGTTTTAATCATATTTCAATATTTAACATATTCTCATTTAATTAATCTTTCATTTGTACAGGCTTCAGCAATGCCAAGAAAAAATTATATTCATTACAACCATGTCTTGCCACCTTTAATATCTATCTGACCAAGTGTGATATCACATTCAAAATTCTAGGATGAAAGAACTCCTTTAATTCAGAAATATAGACATTTCACAGCAAATACAGAAAGGTTTTTTTCCGCGCGTATGCTATTATAACAGCAAAATCATAAAATCATAACCTCTTAAGGCTAAAAGCATTTGTGAACTTGTTTAATCCTTTATCTTATAGATGGGAAACCTGGGACCTAGAGAGGTTAAACAACCTGTCTAAGGTGACATAGTCAGTAGTAACAACATGATCGCACCTCTGACACTTACTGGCTGTTACCCTAGGCAACTGATTACTAGGCAACTAGGTTAACCTCTCAGTGCCCCAAGTAACTAAAACTCTTAAGTTTTAGAGGACTTTCAGTATACTCTGCATTAGCAGAGTGAGATTCTTCACCAGGAGTTCCCAATATCAATGAAATCTCAGGTCAATTACAAAAACACACACACAGATAGATCATATTTTGATAGAAAAGCATGAAGTGAGAAAACAAAGTACAAGTATGAAGGTATGGCATGGCTAAATTTAACTCAATAAAAATTTCTTAAATGTCTATTATGCGTAAGACATTGAGTGCCAGGTGCCAAAGGGGCTTGCTCTTTTTTTTTTTTGTTTAAATACTCTGTCTTGTAGAAAGATGATACAATTACAGCTACTCATACAAGACCAGTAAGATGACAGAGGAAGCTAACCCTCATAATAACTTCTGCATCCTACAACCTGGAATCAATAAGTAATGTACCAGATACACAGTAATGAAAGGAAAGGAAAAAGAGAGCAAACATCCACATGCTGTAAAGCCTTCTAAAAGAATATGAAGGGCTAAGTGAAGAAAACAAGCCTCAACCCCCATGCTGCCAACACCATACCCTATGTTTTGAGCTTTGGGTCAAGTAGCTTGGGTCACTCCCTTCTTCGAAGGGAGTTAGTTTAACTCCCTACACATCCACCCCTAAACCAGGTTTGTGAGGGAGGAAGAGCATTGAAATCAACCAGACCTACAGATAAATAGGTTAAACAGCTACATGACAGGAGAAGTACTCAAAAGTGCAGACCTGATCTTCTGAGCCATTAATTTAGATGCTCCCTGCAACAATGCATTTTACAACCCATCCATGTGTGCTCTTTCTATCCAACTATGGTCAATGTTTTCCCAAGGGAAAAATATCCTCACTTTCTCCAGATATCACAACGATACCAAGGAGCACTCATGCTGTCCATCTGTCATTCCTCACAATGGCTACATGATCACCCAAATCTTCTTTTCTAGTCATCTATCTCCTTGATGACATCTTTTGCTCCTTTTCTTCTTTGAAGTTACTCATCTATTATATGTTGCAGTCTGCTCACACATCCTACAGCTCCCCATTGCCCCATGTAATGTTCATTTGTTAATTCTTTGGAGAGTGTTATGTTACTGATTACTAGTTATGTTCCATGTGTCAGTTATAAAGCCATACCGGTAGAATAGTTGTATTAAAAAGGTGGGCCTTCGTTCTGGGGGATGCAGTCATTAAGGGAACACAGCAGTTTCCTGTAGGCAATCCAGCCTAGTCTCCTCAAACTTCTTAGTTTCTGACCCAACTCATTGTTTGTATATATTTGTGTATGTATGTATACATATATCTATATAGTTGTATAAACGGATAAGTTAGTCATCCAACTGCACATCATACTCTGGGCAACAAAATTAAAGACTGAATTAATTCTTTTGTATTAAGAATTTTTGCTCAGATCTCTTCTAGATGGCCCAGAAATGCTCTAGGTCTATGATATGAAAGCAGAAGTATCTGAAGGGACTTCACCATCCACAGGGAATTTCTCTTCAACATGAACTTTGCCTTGGATCTCCTCCATTACAGTACTGGAGATGCTCAGACTCAATTAGGTACTATGATCACGAGGTCACTGAACAAGGTAAGTTCTGGCTGTTAATATTATTCAGGGGGGCAGAGCCAAGATGGCAGAGTAAAAGCAGGGACTTGCTTGAGCTCTCCCCCAAACCCCTCCAAATACCTGTGTAACAAAAATGTTGCTATGAGGGTGAAAAACCAACAACACCAGCACACAGGAAGGCTGCCAGCACAGGGTCTTTGATCTGTTTTTCTAAGGAAAGCAACCTCAAGGAATTACCAATCTCACTTTAATCAAACATGCATATATCATTCACTTAGTTCAGGGGGAAAAGCCAGCACCCTGAACTTCAGAGCAAATACAAACAGAAATTACAAACAGAAAACATCAACAGATCAAATAACACAAACCAGTAGACAGGCTTCTAGCTTTCTGTCCAACATCTCAGTACATAGTTACCAGGGAAGCACCAACATCCGGGTTTTCAAGCTGAGGGGCTCCTTAACAATGGCTACCCAGACTCTCATCTGGTCAAATCACACAACACTCTTCCAGTGAGTGAGAGCTCCAAACAAAATGCTAACCTCTGAGTTTATACACCCTGTTCAGAGTCAAAAGATGTCACAACCATGCAACTTAAAACAATGCAACACTACTTCAGGCATCACAACCATGCGACTCAAACCTATGTGAAGTAGGCTTTCTTGTTTCTTAGGCAGGTCATCAAAGACTTCCGGATTTAATCAAAGAAACAAAGGCCAGACTCATCAAAGGCACTTGATTACTTTAGTGCTCCAAAAGGGAAAACAATAAAAAAAAAAGTCCCACCTTAATTACCAATACAACCTGTAAAAAATTAAACAAATCGTAGAGCAGCAGAACCCACAAAATGACAGAGTAAAACAAATTTCCAGCTCAAGACAACCTAGATGGTTGATGCGAAAGATCTGTTGCACCAGTCTTGGAGAGGAGCGTAGTCCATTACAAAATGTGCCAGCACAGACCAGCCCCAGCAAACTTGAAGCAGGCCTCAGGGGACTAAACCACTGGCAGCTGTAGCAGTTTCCAGATTTCTCAACCCACCAACACCAAATGCAACTTAGAAGGTCAGCAGGAAAGGTCTGTTGGACCTGGATGACAGAGAAGTGTGGTCCAGCCCAACCCCAGGTTGGCAGTGGCAGGAGCTCTCAGCCCACAGAGTTGGGGGGGGGGACAGATCGATCAGAGGGGGACTGAAGGGATCTCTTTGCTGGCACTGAGGCAGGATTCTCTTGCTTTGCCCTATATGTATCTGGGTCATAGTCCTGGGTGAGCTTATGGTGGCAGTGGAGAGGGAATCCTCCTCACAGTTCCAAGGCAGAAAAGAGTGCTTGTGGTCACTCACAGACCAGAGCATAGGCCAGCAGAGGAGTAATCATCTCTCCTTTGATCATGCCACCTTGGTCCCCAGA
Source organism: Trichosurus vulpecula (assembly GCF_011100635.1). Lineage (NCBI taxonomy): Eukaryota > Metazoa > Chordata > Mammalia > Diprotodontia > Phalangeridae > Trichosurus > Trichosurus vulpecula. The sequence continues at coordinate 304,733,864 of NC_050575.1, forward strand.
AGTATCTCCGAAAACAGCTGCACAAAACCCCTGAAGCTTGGGACAGTACACCCTCCATACTGGAAGCAGAGTCCTACTTTAATAAAGAGTTAAAAAGTCAAGTAATTGGCTGGGAAAATGAGCTAACAACAGAAAAAAACTCAGATTACAGAATCTTATTTTGGTGACAAAGAAGATCAAAACATACAACCAGAAGAAGACAACAAAGTCAAAGCTCCTACATCCAAAGCCTCCAAGAAAAATACAAATTGATCACAGGCCATGCAAGAGCTCAAAAAGGATTTTGAAAATCAATTAAGAGAAGTAGAAGAAAAACTGGGAAGAGAAATGACAGTGATGCAAGACAATTATGAAAAACAAGTCAACAACTTAAAAAACAGACTAGACCAAATGGTAAAAGAAGTCCAAAAACACAATGAGTAGAATGCTTTAAAAAGCAGAATTGGACAAATGGAAAAGGAGATCCAAAAGCTCAGTGAAGAAAATAATTCCTTAAGAATTAGAATGCAGCATATGGAAGCTAATGACTCTGTGAGAAATTGAGAAATGGTAAAACAAAACCAAAAGAATGAAAAAAACAGAAGACAGTGTGAAATATCTCTTTGGAAAAACAACTGACCTGGAAAATAGGTTCAGGAGAGATCATTTAAAAATTATTGGACTACCTGAAAGCCATGATCAACAAAAGAATCTAGATATCATCTTTCAAGAAATTATCAAGGAAAACTTCCCTGATATTCTAGAACCAGAGAGTAAAATAGAAATGAAAAGAATCTACCAATCACCTCCTGAAAGAGATCCCAAAAGGAAAACTCCTAGGAATACTGTAGCAAGATTCCAGAGTTCCCACGTCAAGGAGAAAATATTGCAAACAGTCAGAAAGAAACAATTCAATTATTGTGGAAAAATAATCAAGACAACATAAGATTTAGCAGCTTCTACATTAAAAGATCAGGGGGCTTGGAATATGATATTCTGGGGGCCAAAGGAACTAAGATTACAACCAAGAATCACCTACCCAGCAAAACTGAATGTAATCCTTCAGGAGAAAAATGGACATTCAATGAAACAGAGGACTTTCAAGCATTCTTGATGAAAAGACCAGAGCTGAATAGAAAATCTGCCTTTCAAATACAAGACTCAAGAGAAGCATGAAAAGGTAACCAGGAAAGAAAAATCATAAGAGGCTTATTAAAATTGAATTGTTCACATTCCTACATGGAAAGATAATATCTATAACTCATGAGACCTTTCTCGATATCAGGGTAGTTGGAAGGAATATATTATACATACACACACACACACACACACACACACACACACACACATATACACATATATGTATACATATATACATACATACACACACTCACACACACACATATATATAGACAGAGGGCACAGGATGAGTTGAATATGAAAGGATGATATCTAAAAAATAAAATTAAGGGGTGAGAGAGGAATGTACTGAGAAAAGAAGAAAGGGAGGGGTAGAATGGGGTAAATTATCTCACATAAAAGAGGCAAGAAAAAATGGAGGGAAAGAGGGCAGAGGTAAGAAGGAATGAGTGAACCTTACTCTCACTGGATCTGGCTTAAGGAGAGAATAACATACACACTCAATTGGTATGGAAATCTATCTTACCTATAGAAAAGCAGGGGAAAGAGGATGAGGGGGGCTGATGGTAGAGAGGACAAATAGGGGGTGGGGAATCAGAAACAAACACTTTTTGAGGGGGGAGACAATCAAAGGAAAGAATAGAATAAATGGGGGTGGGAGAGGACTATTATGGAAGTGTTTTGCATGACTACAGATATATAACCTATACTGAATTGCTTGCCTTCTCAATGAAGGTGGGTAGGGAGGGAGGAAGGGAGAGAATTTGGAACTCAAAGTTTTAAAAACAAATGTTAAACATTGTTCTTACATGCAACTGGAAATAAGATATACAGGCACTGGGATATAGAAATCTATCTCACCCTACAGGAAAATAGAAGGGAAGGGGATAAGAGAAGGGGTGGGGATTGTTAGAAGGGAGGGCAGACTGGAGGAAGGAGTAATCAGAATGCATGCCACCTTGTGGTAGGGGGAGGGAGGGGAGAGATGGGGAGAAAATTTGGAAATCAAAATCTTGTGGAAGTGAATGTTGAAAACTAAAAATAATTAATAAAAAGGAAAAAATATTATCCAAGGAATCTTAAATAATACTGATGCATGGTTGAAAATAACTCAGTTGGAAGAAAGGCTGTGAGGTGGTGTTTTGTTCTATGGAACAAATGCTTTTCCATAATCAACAAATAATAAACATCACAGAATCTTATGTTCTTTCCAGCAATTAAATAATGGTAGGATGTTGTTTTTAAAAGCCTACCTTTTCTTTATTAATATCTTCATTGAAGTTGACCTCAACAAGTATGGAAAAGTCTCAAAAGTTTTATACAGATGAGAAAATAGACATGCAAGTTAGTAGTTGTTGATACTCTTGTGGTGCTAATCATGATTAAAAATCTTCCCTGCCCATTTAATAGGACTCAGGTGGAGCTAGTTAAGAGAAGCTTGATTGGGGAGGCTTGTTTGTGGGCAGGCCTACATCCTTTTGCTAAGTAGGTACTAAGCCCCAGGGCCCTAAACATGGTATACTACCCTGAGGGCAGCCATTAAGCTCAGACTAGAGAGCTTTGAGGAGAAGAAGAAGAGTAGAGAGAGCTTCAAAGAAGACAGAATTGTGAGAGAGATGGAGAGACTGAGAGAGAGGGACACAGAGACAGAGACAAAGAGAAGTGGAAGGGCTTTCAGAACTTCAGCAAGAGAGGATGAAGGCAAGCAGTTAGGATTTGTGAGTGTTTTAGGGAAGGCCCTAGCAGAAGGGAAGGTTACAGGATGGCTTGGCTCCTTGCTGCTATATTGTATTTTAATTGCCTTTAATTGCCTACATTGAACTAGACTTACTAGTTTTGGAATACAATTATTGCTATGTCGAATTGGAATTATTGGTTTTGGGATTTGATCCTCTGGTGTCTGAATAAATGTTTTACTTCTGCCTTCTATATAGAGTCTCTTATACTTTGATATTCTGAACTATAAAGGCATATTCATGGTCAGCACTGATATCATGAATCTTGCCTTACTGCTACACCTTTTCTCGGTATTGAGGTCCAAGATTTTTTTCCACAATTTCGGTATCTTACCTTCCTTCTGATACCTATTGACTCAATCCTTTAATTCTCTCACAATAGTACCATCTTCAGGACAGATCTTCTCTATGTATATTTTTGGTCCAATCTAGCAGCTTTTTCTACTTTTGTTCTCTTTAATAATATTTCTACCTCTCTCTAAAAATACATTCAGGACTAACATAAAGTCCAAGTGTGATGGATTACAGTACTTGACAGGGAATAGTTTGCCATAAAAAAATTTTCTGGACTTTTCCATTTTGTTTCTGTTTGTTGTCTTTGCATTTAAATCCTTAAATGCCCTCAGGAAGACTTTACTTAGTTTAACCTTTTGTGAAGTTTTCTTTAAACTAGTTTTACCTCCATTGCCTCTCTCTGCTTTGTGATGTGACAGTCCTCATAATAATCCATTATTCTTCTTTGTAAGATTTAATAAATGAATTTATATTTTAAACAAGTATTACATTTGACTGTTATCTCTTTCCACTTAGTAATGCAAGTCTTTGCTAAGTCATTTTTAGTCTTCTTGTTATGGCAACAGATCTATATTGATCAATCTCCTGCATGGTATTGCAATTAGCATCAGTGTCATTCCTGTTGTCCATTACCCAATTTTCACTATCAATTCTTTGTTTAAATAGGTCAGGATTGAGTTGTTTCTATTGTATGCCATATATTTTTCCCATTACCATTCTTTTTTCTAACTTTTTTAGTAATTCTCACTTTACTTCTAAATGAGTGATCTAAAGTGTACACAGACTGCTGGTTTGTGGATGACTCCCACATCAACAATGAGTCTTTTCTTATATATTTATAACAAATTTCATTTTTTGTAATGTCATCCAGTACCAGGCCGTACCTAGCTCCTGATTCTTTTCTAGAAAAAAAGGTCCTAAAACATTCCTAAACAATCATTTTACCCATTTTCTCTGGATCGGTGCCCAGGAAGGGGCAAGGCTATTGTCAGAGACAGAAAAGCGGGAGAGTTCTTATCCAAATTACTATGATCTTTTTTCCCCAGCTTAAGTATTGTGCACTATATTTTAATCCTAGCCCACTTTCCCCAATTTTCTAGATAAGAGAAGGTAAAAGAAAAGAATTAATGCCTTCCTCAGAAAACTACTGAACTAGCATTGGTTGGAAATGCAAAAGAAGATACTCATTACTTCCACCCTTTATGGACCATTACATAGCCAAGAACAATAGCCCTAAAGCATTTCTGGATGGTACCTTTTATTTACTTTCTGTGAGTATTGCTAAAGAGGATCAGAGGGGATAGCAACAGGAATGAGAGTAGGAGGATAAAGACCCTGCCCAAATTTCTTTATTTTTCTTAACCACTACTGAGCCACCTTCTTTTTCAATGCCCTCCATACTAGACTTCTCACCTCCTTAATTCATACCTTATTGCCCAATTCCTTCCTACTTACCACTTCCCTTTAGGGCTATCACTACACTTGGGAAGTGAATTAACTCTAATTCTGGGCATTAGGTAGGTGCTCGGTAACTATTTAGTAGTTCTAAAACTCTTGCCATGAATACCTAGGGAAGTGAATCACTTTCAATCAAGAAATTTACTTTAAATGGACTTTAAAGTATATTGACCTCCCTTCTTGCACACTTCCCTTTACATTTTGTTAGTATTCAGCTGAATTTCAATGGACTATAAATCCTAGAATATTACAAAAACAACTCCCCCCACCAAAAAAAAAGATGGAAAACTGATAGAGAAAATATCTTACACTGCTTCAGGGCTCATTATGCAGGTAGCTCCTAAACAATGACACATGTTGAGGTCATCATATGTCAGTCCCAGATTAAGGCCAAGTAACTGTACCATAATAACTGAAAATGTCTCCAATGATACTGCTTTTGGATACTAAATTGAAAAAACAATTTAAAAAGTTATCTGAGAACCTTATTCAACTATAGAAAAAAGGAATTACATAATCAAATCTTTATTTTCCTCTCAAGAATTTGTATTCATAGTTTTTCCATTTTTCTTTTTCTGCTATAAATACTATTAAGAAAACTATTTGGAAAAAATTACAAAACTTTTTTATTCATACTAATGATAAGATTAGGAAATATGAATGAGACAATAATGTATTAAATCATTAATGTATTTTTGTATCACACAGCACACGTTTTGTAGCACATAGCACAATGCCTGGCACACATCAGGTGTTTAACAAATGGTCAATCAATAAGAATCCTGAAAATCAAAGATAAGGAAGTTCTGAGTTTGTCATTATATGATCTGTCATTATATTTTCCCTCCTTTCTCAGGACCTCAAGACCCAACTCATAGTCTTCCTTTTCACTCCAACCCCTGCCCTAAATTAAGAACTTCAATATACATACTGATATCCTTTTGAATATGCTGGCTTCTAAGGTCATCCGCCTCAACTCCCCTGTCTATCTTCACTCCTTTCCAGCTACTCACAGTGATGATTTACCATACCCTTAGAGCTCGATTATAACCTCATAATCTTGTACTCAGAAATCTGCCCTGATCTTAACCATCTGTTATTCTTCCATGTCTCTCTCTGCTTCACTCCTCCTAAACTCATTCCTCCTCACTGTGTCCTTCCTTATTCTTCTAGTTCTTTACTTCTACTCTGTCTTTCAATTACTTCCCTGCAAAGTCTTAACCTTATAGCTAACCCAATTCAACTATGCATTGTCTTTCACACTTAAATCCTTTGCCCCATGTCCTTCCACTGTTCAATCCCTGGCAATTTTCACCCTGGGTTCAACTCGACCATCTGCTTCTTATGTTCCTATTCTCATGCTCCTGAATGCTATTAGAGAAAGCCACAGTTGTAGCAGTTGGTTGCAGTGTAAATTCACTTTAAATTATCTCAACTAGGCCCTCTCTATTTCAGCCCCTCCCTAACCTCATCTGGCCTAACCTCATTATTCCACTCTCTCATGCTATAATCCTTCATCTCATATTTTACCACATCTCTACTATTCCACACCTTAAAATCTACTTCAACATCCATCTTCTCTTTTATTCCAAAATGTATCCATCAATTTTTTTCAAAAAACATTTCATCTGACCATGCCACCTCCTCCAGCTACCATCCTGTATTTCTCCTCTCTTTGAATGCTATCTCTATGTTACCACTTATTCAATTCTCAACGCCCTGCAATCTGGTTTCTGAAGCACAACACTTCAATAACACTGCTCTCATTCATTACCAATAATTTCTTGGCTATTTAACAGCCTTTTCTCAGTATTCATCCTCCTTTATTTTTCTGTACTTTTGACACTGTCAGTATAAACCTCTTAGATGTATGTTAGATTATCTCCTTTCTGGGCTACTGTGAATTCAGGTTCCTTCCTGGTTCTCCTCTTTTCTATGTGGTTGCTTTTTCAGTCCCGTTTACAGCATTATCAACCAACTCCCATTCTCTTAGTTTGGGTGTACCCCAGAGCTAATCCTGGACCTTTTTCTCTCCTTTTATCCTCTTCATTGGTTTAATTTCAGTAACTAACTCTAAGACCTATTTATCCAGCCCTAATCTAACTCTTAAACTTAAGTTCCACATCATTTCTTGAATATCATTTTGGCATCTCAAACTTAACATGTTCAAAATAGAACTATTTTCCTTCCCTACACAAACCACTCCTCCTTACTTCCATTTTTGTTGAGGGGCCCACTCACTCTCTCAAGTTCATAACTTCAGTATTATCCTTTACTCTTATTTCTCCCTCATAGTCCATATTAAATAATTGCCGAGTCTTACAGATTCAACCTTCAGAATGCTTTCATATATTTCCCACAAGTATTCTTGTCTGTATTACTAAAATAGCTTCCTAATTGGTCTCCCCAATTCAATATCTCTCCTTCCTCTAACGCACTCTCCCTACACAGCTTTCAAAATAATTTGACACTCACTTCTCTGCTCAAAAACCTGCAGTAGCTCCTAATTGCCTCTAAGACTGTTTTATTTTAGTCTTTATACCACCCTAGTGCCCTGCAAATTACACACTTAATAACTGTTCATGGAGCTGCTTGATTGAAAGACACAGCATACATCCTCTCACAGTCTCTATTAATCTTGGTAATGTTGAGGCATCTGAAAATCATGCCTCTTCTTAGTACAGGTTGTTACAAAGGAAAAATAATGAAAGTACCTTCTAAGCAAAGTTCTGTCCTGGAAGAACAACCCATATCAAATACAAAAACTATGTAGAAAGCAATTTTCCCTAAAACATCTAAAAACTATGCTCTTTTTCTTAACTATGAGGACAAAGTGTACAACAAATACAGTATCCTGATGCGGTAAGGTAGAAAGAGCATTCAACCTCATCCCCAAAGCAATTGATTTGACATTTATGGGAACTATTTTGTACTTTCTAATAGTCTCCCTGCATCTTATACAGAGGAAAGTGAATATTAGATTGTGAAACCCTCAAGGGTAGGAACTGTCTTTTGCTTCTTTTTGGACCTCCAGCACTTAGCATAGTGCTTGCACATAGAAGGCACTTAAAAAATGCTTAACTAACTGAAACTCTTTTATACAGTAAATTTTTTTAAAAATAAAAGTAAAAAATCATCCATAACTTCTAATGGCTAATGTAAAAACTAAACTTGGGTATAAACTAAAAAAGACAAACCAGTATTGTTGTACATAAAGATTGAGATTTGACCCCAAGACTGAAATTATCTTTTAAAAGATAGCAGGATCACAAAACCAAAAGATAGTAATTTCTTCTCTGAGACTGTGATATTCTTAATTCTCTAAAGTTTAAAAAGGCTGCCTAAAAATAACAATACAGATAATAAAGATCTATGAAATAGAGCATGAAATGATAGACTATACTTACTATGCTTATAAAAGTTGATTGGCAATATACACATGTATATATAAATATTGACAAGATTTGTAACAATTACATACCATAGCAATTCCTGCAGAATAGCTTTTATTACATATTTTTCCAGGAAATGTTGCCCCAATATAGTTAGGATGATTCCTATAACTAAAGCATAAAATAATTCTCTTGTGTATAAACATACTTTTCACAGGGTTTCCAACTTAATTTTTTTCTAAAACTAATACCTATTCCTCTAGTAAGAAAGCTTAAATTTTAAGCACTTTTGAAATTCTACCAATTTTATATTCACTCAATATCTTGTTTAGATTAGCTAAAATAGCATATTTAAAATATACAGCTCACCTATAGGTGCACTTTTTATTCTAGGTTCCAGTTTACCTCCTTTTAGATTCACAGGCATATCTCATATCTATTCAAAACCCTTCTACAACTTCCTCTACCTAATGAAGCTCAAATTCCTTAGCTTGGTATTCAAGGCCCTCCAAAGTATGTGAATGCTTTAACTTTTTAGCCTTATATTTATACTAACCCCCTCTTTCTATGCATCCAGCAAACTGTTCTATTTCCCATTCCTCATATCCATTTTATGCTTCCCACCTTGATGCTTTTCCTCAAATTTTCCCTATGCCCTTCTAATGTTCCTCCTCACTCTGCTACAACTCTACTCACTGAATTCCTACGCTTGCACAAAAACTTAATTAAAACACTGTCTCTTTTAAGAACCTTTCCCTGAACCCCTCTTCCCAGTAGGTCAATGGATCATGGAAAGGACCTCAAAGAGCACCTACTCCAACCCCCTCAGAAACTAAGTCCCATGGAGGTTAAATGACTTGCCCAAGGTCACACAGATATGAACCCATTTCTTCTGACATGTGAGCCACTGAACCACACACATTAATGACCTTTATCCAACTCACTTCTCATACCCTACTTTGCACCTTTCTTATGCTCTTTTCATTATTAACATTATAGTTGTAAAAGGCACTGTGATGCAGTGGAGAGAATGTTGGACTAGAGTAACAAAGACCTGATTTCAAATCCCAACAATTTCCAGCTATATGATGATAAGCAAGTCACCTTAGACAACTCCTTAGGACTGCCTTACTCAGTCATAGGTTGCAGTCTGTGGGATCTGAGGGAATTTCCATAGTCATAAAATCACAGATCCTTTGCATGTAAGTGTATCATTATTTCTATGTATTTTTAGATATAGATATAGATATTCCTACTAAATTATCATCTCTTTGAAGGCAAGGACTATGTGTTATCTATACTTCTGGGTTATATCGCAAGAGGAAGTTATTTCTCAGAAGTTCAAGGATGCCTCCATTGTCCATCTCTATAAAAGAAAGGGAAATAGGTTGCCTTGTGACAATCATAGGGAGTTGGGGCGAGTCCTCTCTCTGTCATTGCCAGTAATATTCTTGCCAGAGTCTTCTTTTGTTTAGAATTTATTAATACAAATACTGTACTTACATAAGTAAATATGCCATATCATGGGGCCTTAGAACAAGAAACTTGTGCTTCCATGCCAAAAATCTGTGTAGTAAATTATTAGCATCCCCAGTGGTAGAAATTTTGTTTTTATCTGACCAAAATTCCAACGAAGACAATATAACTGTCATTTTAAGCTGGGTAAACATCTAAAAGCAAAAGATAAATATTTAAATAACCTTGAATAACACATCAAAATTCCATAAACAATAATATGAGAGGCTCACTTAAGTATTTTGGGAAATATGGATGAATGAAACTGTTCAGTAATGTTTCTACCTTTAGCAGTCTATGATTTTAATAGTGTACAAATTAATTCAAACAAATGTTTTTTATAAATTATGTAAATTCAGAAAAGTAAAAACTTACAGTATTAATAAGACCAATGATCTGGACAATTTTCTGCGTTACAACTGCCATTTCAGAACCCATATGATCATACTGGAAAACAGATTTCAGATAGTAGTGAAAATGATGATGATGCCACATTTTCTTTGAAATACAAAACCTAACCTCATTAATTGGTAGGATAGGTAATGGAAGAAAATAAGCGCTTACACAGCACCTACTATGTGCCAGGCACTGTGCTAAGCACTTTTTACAAATATTATCTCATTTGATCCTCACTAAAACCCTCAGAGGTAGGTGATATTATTATTTCCATTTTACAGTTAGAGAAACTAAGGCAGGCAAGTTTAAGTGACTTGTCTAGGGTCGTAAAGCTACTAAATATCTAAGGCCAGATTTTAACTCAGGTTGTTCTAATTCCTAACGCAATGCTCTATCTTATATACCACCTAGACAACTCTAGAATATAAATACATGGAAAAATAATGATCCCTCCTCTCAAGTTGCTTATTCTAAGTGGAGAAACAAGAACATATTTAGAAAACAAAGAGATCAGCTAGGGCTGGATACATGGATCCAGGAGGCATCTTCACAGAGCTGACAATTGAATCAACAGGAGCTGACTTGCTGTTGTTGTTCAGTCACTTTTCAGTTATGTCTGACTTCATGACCCCATTTGGGGTTTTCTTAGCAAAGATCCTGCAGTGGTTTGCCACTTCCTTCTCCAGCTCATTTTACAGATGAGGAAGCTGAGGCAAACAAGGTGAAGTGTCTTGCCCAGGGTCACACAGAAACTGATAAGCTCACCATAAAAATGCAGACAGGAAAGAGACAAGGGCCCTGGAGAAAGACTTGGACTATACATCACAAATTATGGAGCATGACATGGTTGATGATTTAGTAAAGGAGTATGAGAAGGAGGGGGCAGCTAGGTGGTGCAATGGATAGTGCCAGACCTTCGGTCAGGAAGCCTCATCCAATATCTTTGCCAAGAAAACCCCAAATGGGGTCACAAAGAGTCAGACACAACTGAAAACGACTAAACAACAAATGAGAAGAGGAAGAAAACCAAGAGAATAGTGTCAAACACACACACACACACACACACACACACACACACACACACACACACACACATACAGAAAAATGAATGAGGTTATAGGAAAAGTGGTCCACTGTCTTCCTATGAATTAAAGGGAGACAATGAGAATTAGGTCTGGAAAGCTAGTAATACATTCAATACTTAAACCATTCCTTTCCCTAGAGTCATCCAAAATTCCCACTTCCTGTGCCCAAGCACAACCTGGATAGTCAATTTTGTTTTTAAACTGCTAGACACATACAGAATCCTAGAATTTTGGAGTGGCTGGAAAACTGAGGCTAGGCAGTAGGGAGAGATATTGTAGGAGGTAAAAGGTCTACAAGCACCTCAAGGGTCTTGGTCAAAACAAAGGCAAGCCCAAATGACATAAAGCATTATATTTTTCAATTAAGTTTATTAACCTACATGCATGATAACAGTTATGTCTTGTTTTGAGAAACCCAATAAAACACAAAATTACAAATAAAATTGAATTTTATTACTTTACATCATTTGGAATAGGAGTCCCCAGTTAGAAGATGAAGATCTACCAGGACATCTGCTTACTGGTGTCTTTTCCCAGAAGAAAAGGGAGAACATGAGACATCACTACCGCTTAATCTTTCTTGACCTGTCCATAGCCTTGACACTGTTGATTACCCTCTCTTCTTTGTTACTCTTCTCCTTATGTTTTCATGAATCTATCCTGATTTTCCTCCTACCTGATGGTAGATATTCATCCAAGTTATACTCACTAACCATATATACCTCATAGGGTTATGTCCTGGGCCCTCTTTTTCCTCTATGCTATGTCACTTGGGGATCTTATCAGCTCCAAAAGATTCAACTATCATCTCTCTGAAGATGATTCTCAGATTTATTTGTCCATACCTAAACCCACTCTTAACCTCCAGCCTTCCATCTCCAATTACTTTTTAGACATTTCAAAACTAATGTCCCAGAGACATCTTACGCTTAATATATCCAAATGCAAAATTCAATATCTTCTTCCAAAAACCTTCCCCTCTTCCTAATATCCTTATTATTGTCCAGAATGCCACCATCCTCCCAGGCACCCAGACTCACAATGTAGGACTCATTCTTAACTTCTCACATTCTCTTACCCAATCATATCCAGTCAATGGTCAAGTCCTATTGTTTCTACCTTCTCAATATTTTGTGTGTGTGTGCACACATATACACATATCTATATGTATATAAATATATACACAAATGTATGTATATATGCACCTAGACATATATATATATATATATATATACACACACACACAAACTTGCATGCATACATACATACCCCTCATCTCCTTTGACACTGATATTACCCTAGTATAGACCCTCATCACTTCATACCTAGACTATTTAATAGCCTTCTGGTTGATCTTTATCTTATATATCTTGTTTCTATATAATTGTTTGCATGTGGTCTCCCCTATTAAATCGAGCTCCTTGATAGCAGGGGCTGCTTTTTGTTTTTCTTTATATCATTTGTTCTTATAACTGTACCAAGTACACAGTAGGCACTTAATAAATGACTGACTGAATTATCCCTTCCCCTATGCACTCAGGACCTTTTCTATCCTCAGGTAAACCCCTTTTCACTAATCCCAAAGACCTAGAAAATCAAAACTAGCTCCTCCTCACAAAATGTTAGGGATCTCTGGTTTAGAATATAATCTGGCTAACAAAAATTTGATATATACACAACTTTCAGGAATCTATACTACAAAGAAGAGGAAATTTTTTATTCACCTTTGAAATTAGGTTAAAAGCAGATATAAGTTTACCTACCAAAACTTTATCCACAATAACATGCATTTCCAGATATCGAGGCAATGTCTGTGAAACAACTGTTTTTTCCTGAAATACATAAAATGTGAATGCTGAGGAACTTTAAAATGTCTACCTTCTACTGAAGCTATTACTAGCAGTGTAACCCTAAAGACAAAAAGATGGGATCCTCACTAAATATAGAACAAAGGCCTTATCTTATATCCAGGTATAAATCAGAAGCCACGACTTCAAAATCTGTCCTTGGCTACTAAGAATTCTCATTGTGGCTGCTGAAACCACAGAAAAATCCAGGTCACTTCAGATTTTGCTAGAAATATACAAGATGGAGCTTTGCTTTTCTTTGTACTGTAGCATTATCATGATAACATGACATTAACCTTGCACATAGCTTTTTCCCCTGAGGTTGTGCCACTGCCCCCATGGGAAATTTACAGGCATCTCAAGAATATGAGAACATTTTAGATACTATATTAGTATCTTACTACAGTTGTAGATGATATATTGAGTCATTTTTTTTTAAACCAACAAATCTTTAGACAACATCTCCATTAGGACGAGGAGCAGAAATATTTCAGATAAATTAACAGGGTTGCCTCGGTATCCTTTTGCCATGATTAAAAGGAAAGCTATTTGGCTATAAGAGAAGAAAGCATTATTACAAGGGCCTAATGCTACCAAGCTCTAAATAACCATATCATCCTTTGTAAACCAGACACCAACATTAGATATGATCTTTCTTTCCTTGACCAACAAAGACATAGGGTTTATATTGGAAACAATTTATACAATCCAGCCCCCCCCCAAAAAAGACTTTTACTTGAAATACAGAATCATAGAATCATAACAGTTCAAAGGGGCCTCTCATTTCACCTAGGCCAACTCACACCTAAACCAACACTTCTGCAAATGGAGATCCATTCTCAACTTGAAGACAGCTATTGATGGTGAACTTATTATCTACCAAGCCAGCTGATCCCACTTCTGGATATACCATATTTCCCCATGTATAAGATGCACCTTTTTTTTCCGAAAAATTTGGGGTATAAATACTGGGCGCATCTTATACAGTGGTTTGCAGATTGTTTTACTTGCATTTCCCACTTTTTTGTGCTTGTTTTTGCACTCATTGTTGTAGATTCTTTTACTTGCATTTCCCTCTTTTTCGAGTTTGTTGTCTTTGAGCTCATTGTTTAAATTTGTTACTGGTATATTAGGTTACGTTTTGCCACGTTCTGCCCAGAAATGGCTCAGAAAAGATTTTCATACAGCACTGAATTCAAGTTAAAAGTGATCCAGTTTGCAAAAGTGAATGGAAATCATGCTGCTGAATGTAAGTTTGGTCCTCCTCCAACTAAGCAAACAATCTGAGACTGGCTATGAGAGGAAGAAACCCTACTGAAAACACCATGGCAGAAGAAGGCCATGAGAGGCAAGTCAGCAAAATGGCCTGATTTAGAGAGGGAACTGAAGATATGGATTGAAGAGCAAAGGGCAATTGGAATTCCTGTGTCCACAAAGATGGTTCAGCATGAAGCAAGAAGAACTGCTGATGAAAAAGAAGTTACTGATTTCAAAGGAGGACACAATTGGTACTTCAGGTTCATGAAACAGAATAGACTAAGCATGCGTACAAGCACCAAACTTGCTCAAAAGATGCCTGAAAGCTATGAGCAGATGAATAAAACTTGAGTTCAATAACTTTATGTAATACAATTTTTTTCAAATTTCAGGACCCAAAATTAAGGTGTGTCTTATACATGGGGAAATACAGGAATTAACTGACAAGTTTTTCCTCATATAGAGTAAGAAATTGTATCTCTGCCATGTCCACCTAATGCTCTAGTTTTGCCTCCTATGTCCAAACAAAACAAGCCTAATCTCTCTTCCATATGCCATACTTTATGTACTTTATGGTATCTATCATGTCTCCCCTAAGTCTTCTCTGCTCCTGGCAAAACATACCTGGTTCCTTCAACTAAACTTTATCTGGCATGGATTCTAGTCCTCTCACCATATTACTAACTCTCCTCTGGAAAGACCATACCTTGTCCATATTTTTGATAAAACATGGTACCCAGAAGCAAGCACAATATTGAAGGTATGTTCTAACTAAGACATAGGACAGCAGGTTTATCATCTCCTTTGATATGGACACTAAGATGCTTACATAAATCTGAATAATCAGGGGAAAATTTCATATTTATTTTGATCCAATTCCCCAAATATTCCCATAAAGATAAAATTTTTTAATTTCTCTTTCTTCCTCTTGAGAGAAATGATTATTTCTCTCTCATATTAATAGTCAATTATTAACACTGGGGAGGCTAAGCTTTTTTTTTCCCAGTCCTATTTCCTTGTCCAATCTCCCAAGGACAGGGCTGATGGAAGATAAGATTAATATTCTCCTCATTCTGAGTATTGCTACTCCACCCAACCAGCTCAAGCTTGGGTGGGGGATATAAATTCTTTGTCTAGGCTGCCCTAGGCTGGGGGTGGTCTGGGTTTAGGGATAGTCCCTCTACCCTAGAGTGACATGATATCATTGTAATATTCATTTTCTCATTAACTGTTAACCAATCAGAGTTGAATGCCACTTTGGGAACACCCTCTCCCAATGGGCATATAAGCCTTGAGCCTGCCACCATGACTGTCTTTGGTCTAAGAGAGAGATAGACAAATGATCATACTTTTATTAATAAACATGCTGGCATTATTAATAAAATGATTAAATTACCCAGAAATTATGTCTCTCAAACCTTTTTAAATGCCACACTATAGGATTTCTGTTGTCTTAAGAACAATAAGATTTAGCCTCAACCCACAGGTATGGACAATAATATAAACTAATGCTCCAAACTCTTTAGAAGTAGCAAAGTGCCTTCATTAAAAGGCATAGCAAATACATAAAGATTTTAAGATCACTAATCAAGTTTCTCCGGTGATTTTTTAAACTTAAAATTCTAAATTAGCATTTTAAAGTATAACACTAAAACAATTTTCAGTGAATATTAAAGTTGTTAATACTTACTTCTGAACCTATATGAGAGTTATAAGGTAAATTTCTATACCAGATATCTGTATCATTTTCTTCCAAGAGAGGAACACTGATATTTTCATTCTTTACTTGGTAAATAAGGTGTTCAAACCCTGCAGTGGACTCCAAGGGTTCAATTCCATAGCTGATATTTTCAAACTGGAGTAAGCCCCTGAACATTCAAATAACAAAAACAGAAAATGATCCTACCAAAACTATAATCTTAGATGCCTAACAGAGAAACTATAGCCAAATTTAAATGTTTTAAAGTCCACACTTTTATTTTAAATATCACAAGTTCTAATACTTTCCCTGTTGTTACCATTCCCAGAAACTATACCTATTCTAGCTATGGAAAACATTCCCCAAGAAGAGGAGTCTCCTGCTTCTATTTCTACTGCAGTAATGGTAGCTAGAGGTATGCTTAATTGGGAAGAGATTCTTTCATTTCCAGTGTGGGAATTTTCTGAGTAATATGGGTGGTACCTTAACAAAAGCACTACATAGATGCCTTCCACCAACATATGGAAATGACCCTGAGTTCTCAAAGGTCTTAACAGCAGAGAACAAATTCAGGCATGTTTTACTAAACTGGAAATATGTACAGCACATTGGGTTCCCAGGGACAGATGATTATCCAAGGACCAGCCAAAGCAGAAGGGACTTATCACTACCATGAGAACCAGATACTGATGAATTCTTTGGCTGACTTGACCCATAAAAGACATAGCCCTTACTCCTGTAAAAGGCCTTTTTTTTGTTTCCACAGTGATGGGAGAAAAGCAGAAAAGGCAGAAGAGGGTGCTAAAATCATTTAGCTTTTAGATTATTTACAAACATTAACTTAAAGATAATCTAAATATGCCTCCATGGAATCTTTTTCCAATGTCTTGCTAAGGCATGAAGGTTATCCTGAGTTCTCAAAAGTTACGCCAATTGATCACAAACTCTAGAATCTAGGTGGCACAATGGATAGAGTGCTGGGCCTGGGGCCAGGAAGACCTGAATTTAAATCTGATCTGAGACACGTACTAGTATGTGACCCTGAGCAAGTCACTTAACCTCTGCTGCCTCAATTTCCCCAACTAAAATAGGGATGATAATTGCATCTACCTCTTACAGCTGTTGTAAGGATCAAATGAGATAAAAATTGTAAAGTACTTAGCACAGTGCCTAATACACAGTAGGTACCTGATAAATGTTTTTCCTCCTACTAAGTTAGAAAAGCTTTAAGTATTATCATGGCAATAAACAATTATTAGTGAACATCATGGAGAGTCATGCCAAACTAATCTTATTTCCTTTTTTGGCAGTGTTAGTAGATAGGCAGATCAAGGGAATTTTGTAAATATAGTTTAACTAGATTTCAGCAAAGCATTTGATAAAGTTTCTCATACTACTCCTATGGAAAAGATGGAGAAATGAAGGTTAAAAATAGTACAATTAAGCAGATTCAGAACCAGTTAAATAACCTGCCTCAAAATCTTAATGTGTCAATTATCAACTTAGAAGGTGGCCTGGGGTGAAATTATCAAGGGATCTGGTCATTATTTTTTTTGCTTAATATTGTCATAAAATACTTAGATAAAGGCATAGATGGCATGCTTACCCAATTGCCAGGTTAACACAAAACTAGGAGACACGTCTAATACATTGGATGAGTCTGGAATCAAAAAGGTCTTAATAGGTTAGGATATTTTGGGGGCTGTATCTAGCAAAATGTGTAGCCCAAATTTGGCTTACCTTTTTATCTCTTTAAGTTATTATTTTCCTCTGAGCTCAAGGAAATGATTTACAAAGAGAGAGAATGGCAAAGTAATTCTGGGACCATGGCACAGAAAAGGCCAGCTTCTTCCTATCTGAGAATACAATGATCCACTCTTTTCATGACAGGTAAAGAATCAAGAGGTACCTACCCTCTACTCTCTTCTCCTCTCCCCTCCTCTTCCCTTCCCTTTCACCTTCTCTCCCTTTCTCTATCTGAGATGACAACATCAAAGAGGTTGAAAGAAGCATTGGTAAGATGAAAAGTGTAACCAAGATGTGGGAGCAGTCAAATCAATCTAGACAGCATGAGTCACAGAGATCATCATCTGATAGTGTCAACTGAGGTCCAGCAGCTACCATGACTTCCATTCGACTGGATGCTGGAAAGCAGAGGAAATGAAATTTTCCCTGCTTTCCTTTTAATCAATGAGCTAGAAGGGAGGGGGACTGAACACCCCTCTTGGTGTTGCTTTTCATGAACCTGTAGTGTTTGTGCCTGGGGGCTTTCTCCTCCATACAAAGAGATTTGAGAACTTGTTAGCCCAGCAAAGAGTTTATATATTCATTCTGCATTTTATTCCATGTTATTAAAAACTATGTGATCACAACAAAAATTAACTATGTGAATCTATGAGTGCCTTGGGAAATGACCTAAAATAGTGGAAAACCCCCAAGAGGTGAGAGCCCTGAGAGATATAAATAATAAATTTCATATTTTAATACTTAATCTAATATTTCATTTTACCTCCTAGACTAGATGAACATAAGAGCCAAAGGAAAATGCGAAATATGAATAAGAGTTCATGTTGGTGTTGGGTACTTCTACTAACCTATTCAGCCTGCAAGGTATTTGTGGGCTTTGAGCAACAGTAAATGGTCAGCTTAAATATTGTGAGTTAATTTAAAGTCTTATAGCAGGAAAATTAATTGCCCAGTGACAATGTACAGTGGAAAAGGGAAGCAACGTGGAGCCAAAGTGTTACAATTAAATTTAATAAGAATGACTATAAATTTTTTCACTTAGGTTTGAAAAATCGACTCCATAAGAAGAAGACAAAGGAAATGTCTCTAGAAGCAAGTTCACATGAAATGGAAGAGTCAGTTTTAGTAGACTATGAACTCAGTATGATCAAATAATGTAATATGACACCTAAGAAAACTAATGCAACCTTAGGGTGTATTATGAGAACAACAGCGTCTAGAACTAGGAAAGTAACAGTACTACCCTGTTCTGCCCTGATCAAACCACATCTGAAGTACTTTTAGATCTGCTAAACGTTAGAAAGAACATTAGTAACCTAAAGTCCACCCAGAGATCAGATAGGATAGTGAAGAGCCATAGGAGGATTAGCTGAAGATACAGGGGTTATCTAGTTTGGAGAAGAGAAGATTTACAGGGGACATGAGAGCTGTCCTCGAGTATGGGAAAAACTATCACACAGAAGAGGAATTAGGTTACTTCTGGTTAGCCCCACAGCACTTAACTAGAAACAATGGGTAGAAGTTTCACAGAGATACATTTAGGTTTGATGTTTAAAAAAAAAAAAAACCTTTCTAACAAAGTTATCTAAAAGTAGAATGAAATTCTTTAGAAGGCAGTAGGTTTCTCCTCACTAGAAATCTTGAAGCAAAAGGTGTAGAGGAGATTCCTGTTCATGTCTGAAATCCCATCCAACTCTAAGATTCTATGTAAGCTGAAGTCTGGTCACTATAAAGTCTCCTTTCAAATTACTTGGTGGATTAAAGCTTTTTCTAAAACTTTTAACACCCATTGGCAAGCTGTACTCTGAAGCCCACATAAAACGGCCAGATGTACTTCCCCTACCTTTATCTTATCTACAGAGGAGACCAAGGGGGAAGCTGCATATCTAAACATTAAAACCTATCACAGAGCAGAGCAGAACCAGGAGAACATTATATACAACCACAGACATATGGATTCTGCGATGACTCACCCTGATAGACTTTGCTCTTCTCAGCAATACAAGGTGCAAAGACAGCCCCAAAGGACTCATGATGGAGAGAGCTGGCTACATCCAGAGAAAGAACTGTGGAGACTGAATGCAAATTGAGGCAAACTATTTGCTCCCCTTTTTTTTTCTTTTTTTTTTTTTGGTTTTGTTTCTTCTTTCTCATGATTCATTCCATTGGTCATAACTCTTCTTTACAACCTGACTACTGTGTAAATAAGTTTAACGTGAAGTTATATGCAGAAGATATATCAGATTCCATGCCATCTTGGGGTGGGGGGAGAGAAAATCTGGAACTCAAAATCATGAGGAACTGAGTGTCGTAAATGAAAAATGAAAAATCTTAATTTAAAAAAAACAAAACCTATCACATATTTATTTATATATACTTTAAAACATATGTGTCTGTGGTGAATTTTGTCTTCAACAATTATACTAAATATATGAAAACTTTATCTGTTAATGAATACTGTATGAATTTAAAATAACACTGTTAATGGTTATTGTCACAGGAATACAATAATTATATCCTACCCACACAGATGATTAATGAAATTCTGCTATTTAAGGCAGAATCTTGCAGGACTTTAATTTGATACACTTCTAGGTTTTGATTTCAGGTATAAGTGTCTGATCTCTCATAAGGCCACTGGGCCATCATTCAAGAAAAATGTCAGCAGCTCAATGGCAGTGGCATCTATGAACTCCCTTTGGATATCAGTCCCTGGGGAATTGGGGGGGGGGGTGTGTGGCACAACCTTAGGAAGACTAAGGTAAGGACCCTCTTGACTCAATTTCCCATACAAGACATTTTCCCACCAGATTGATTCTAAGCCTGGTTGTAAAATCCTGTCATACAACTGGCTGCTTTTGACTAATACCTGAAATCAAACAGAACCAATAAAGAGTATTAGTACTGCTATGTCCCTCTCTTTTTCCTCACATAGCAAATTCCATTAATAAGGGCAAATATACAATGATGCCTCATTCTCACTGTAATAAACAAAAGAGATAAACTCTATTAGTGACTTCTGACTAAATAATATATTCTAGTATAGTACTACAATAAGTGAGGAATAATATTTAATTATCATCTGAATTACAAATAGGGATCATTACGCCTTACAATTGATAGGATATTTAATTTATAAAAGATCAGTACTACAATATCTTTTCATTATGTTAATATAATAACATCCCCAGAAGGAGAGAATTTGTGGGATATGTGACACACAATTTTCAAAACTGGATTAAGAATTTTACATGTAAAATTGTGTAACTGTTTTCCTATGTGAAGTATCTGATAATTTTAAGAGAGACAAAGATTCATTTTCCAATTCAGACCATCATGGTGTTAACAACTGAAATTCTCTGAAGTTTCTGGTGAATTAAGTGTTCTTAATTTCATATTCTTCTTATAGCTCTATTTTATTGAGTTTGTATTAAGTCTTCCTACATTACTTTTGGAACCTGAGAAGCAGATCTAGAAGGAAGAACCACTTCCTAAGAATGTGATGTGTTCCAGAAATGTACATCTTCCTACAAAGCAGGCTGAAAGCAATCCATGGCAATGAGGGACTAAAGCACAACTAGACCTTTGAACTTTTTTGTGTATGTCAAGGATTTCTGGTGTAACTCGACAAAGGACTTTGTCTTCTTTTTCCCGTGTGCCATTACTTCTGTACCAAAGGAGACTGCCCCCTAAACATTCTGTCAATGCACTGACCATAAGTAATAAGGCTTTAATCTGTAAGACAGCCCACTCACTACTAAAATTCTACCACTGCCATCAGTCCTAGCACCATTGCCCAAAGCCGTCTCTTATGACAACTGAGTGATGAATAATGCTGCCTGTCCCTAGACGTCATAATCAGGTATGACATAATCTGCTCATTGGGCCCCACAGATGTTAGATCCGTCACCAGCCCCACCAAAGCATCCCCAAATCATGAGTACCTATTCCTGTCTACCTATCTTCTTGTTTACGAAATAATGATTGTATAACCAATAGAGTTAGTAGATGAAGTTATTCAACATGTCCCTTAAGAAATGTTTCTGGGCTGGCATAGACATAAGAGATTGGGAATGAAAATCAATACCTTATATAAAGATTCCCTTTCATTTGATCAAGATTCATACACCACTTCTGCTACTGCTTTACAGAATTCTAAAGATTTGATTATACAAACTGGGCACATCATTTTAACCCTGCAATCTCAATCAAATTTCCTGGGCAAACTGGGTTATATTAAAACCACAGGCTACCCAAAGGAGTTTAAGTCTCTGCTCAAGTGATCCATAAGAAAGCTGATTACCTGAAGGATCAAAAAGGGGAAATGAAAAGGATTACTTTGATTTACTGTAGGATTAAGTTTCCCTTCTTTAGGAAAAGCTAACTTTAACAGCTAAGCTAGCATAAATATTCCCTTAAGCCTAAGTTACCTATAGGCTTAGTAAACAGACACATTGATAAGATTTTATAGTAGACAGAGTAAAAAATACAACTTCATAGGAATAAAATGATCATAGGGTTAAATTAGACACAATAGGACTCTTTGCTAAAGGTTAAGTTCCCCTTTGTGGCAGCTAGAGGGTAGGGGATTGACTTCTAGCTTACTAATTATAAGTTCCTCTTTTTAGTAAGTTAGTTCTTTTCAGTGAGCAAACACCCTTGACAGACCACTAAAAGGTACTTCCCCCCAAAAGTTCGCAGAATGATAGACATGAGTTCTAAACCAATAAAATATTAAATCTAGTAGTTATCTCACCCTGGAAATTCCCCGACACATCCAGCAGCCAAATACTGCAAATCTACTGTTCTTGTAATACTTCTTTAGTCCTGTAAATCCTATGAATAATCATTAGTGTCAGGAATATGTATTAACCTCATTAATATAGTTGCTCTTTTTCTGTTATAAAAATGAGTTCTGTAAACCTATCAAACTGTCATTAATCTCTGAGGGGTTAGTGACCTCGATTTTTTGGCAACAGTTGGCCTTGCTATTAAATCAAAATACTCAGAAGTACTGTCCCTCAGACTTTTCCCTTTTTAGATACAAATAACAAAACTGAACTTTTCTAAGTTTAACCAATGCAAAATAGTTATCACAACACCAAGGCCTAAAATCCCCTGAAACCTCCTTAGCCAACAAACATTTGATCTTCTTCAAGTGAGAAGACTTATAAAGGCAGAGAAGAAAAATTGTTTAGAATATAAGCTCATTTACAAAACATTACAGAAAAGGAATATGGCAGATTGCAAGCTGTATCAAACCACAAGCCAACAAATAAGATAAAAATTCAGGAGAAAGCATATGATACCTAAATAAAACAAGTCATCCCGAGAATATTTATAGATAAAGCTAAAAAGGGAAGAGAAAATGGGTGTGAAAGGGAACAGATCTGCCAGCATTTCTATAATGATTTATTCTGATCATTGGTGAAAGTTGGACCATCACATTTATACCCTAACAGAAAAAAAAGTAAATGATATGAAGGATAAATGGCATTCAGAAAAAATTGAGAAGACCAGCTAACCTAACCAAATAACTCACACTAAGAAAATTTGTGTGAACAGTGTCAAACTTTTAAAGGTACTCAGGGAATGATTTCTAAGATAATTCAAAGACATGACAATTCCAAAAGAATGGAAAAGATCACAAATGTTATTAGTATTCCCTCTCCCCACACTCAGCCAGTGTGATGGAAAGTATGAATAGAAATATAAATACATAGAGAAAGCAATAGAATAGGAGGAAAGCAAAAAAGAAAAGAGAAATAAGGGCACATGGGGGAAACAGTTTCATTCATTTGTTTTCCCTTCTATTTTCCATGTGGTTACTAGCCACTAAAAGTTATTACAAAAGTATTCTAAGGTTTTTAAGTACAGCCACTTAAGGAATATGTCATGACCTGAGTCCAGAACAGGTGTTGAGTGTCACGAGTGAATTTGGAAAACCTGCAACGTATCCATGGTAATTGCACTGCATCTGAAAAACAGTATACACAAATAAGTAGTTTGTTTCTATCCAAAGACAATTTGTCAAGTATGTCATTCTTTTTTCAGTTATCACAAATGTTTCAAAAATCTCAAAGAGTTGACAATCAACCAACTGGGCCATAAACAGATTACATGTCTTCCACTAGAATTCTATATTGATGCCTCATACTGTCATGGAAATGACCCCAGGTTCTCAAAGTCTAACACAGCCCATATCCTCAGAGGTTGTAATCAAACTGCAGAAAAAAAAGCTTGGTGTATTGGCCAAGTAATGCCTGTCTTTCAAGAACCAGCCTAAGTATGAAAAGGCTCATTACCATAAGACTGGCCACCAGATGATGAAGAATTTTGGCCATAGCAACTCACGAATGTCATTTAGAAAGGTGTGGATACCCAAAGAGATCAAAGGAAAAAGGAAAAGGACCTGAATGTACAAAAATATTTATAGCAGCTCTTTTTGTGGTGACAAAGAATTGGAAATTGAGGGGATGTCTTTCAATTGCAGAACGGCTGAACAAGTTGTGTCATATGATTGTGATGGAATACTATTGTGCTAAAAGAAACGACAAGCAAGACGCCTTCAGAAAAACCTGGGAAGACATATGTGAACTGATGCAAAGTGAAGCGAGCAAGATCAGGAGAACACTGTACACACTAACAGCAATACTATACAATGATCAACTGTGAATGACATAGCTCTTCTGAGTAATACAATGATCCAAGACAATTATGAAGGACTTATGATGAAAAATGCTATCTGCCTCCAAAGAAAGAACTGATGGGGTCTGACTGAAAATCAAAGCATATTTTTTTTACTTTATTTTTCTTGAGGTTTTTGGTCTGTGTTTTCTTTTGCAAGATGGCTAATCTGGAAATATGTTTTATATGACCTCACATGTACAAAGCCTCCTCAAGGAAGGGGGAAGAGAGGGAGGAAGAGAACTTGGAACTCAAAACTTTAAAAAATGAATGTTTAAAAACTTTTTACAAGTAATTGAGAAAAAAAACAAGAAAAGAAAAGAAAGGTGTAGCTAGGTTGAGATCTTAATCAGTGGAACTAATTCTATCACAGATCTTTTTGGAGCACTGACAAAGTTTGGGTAGTACAGAAACAAATATCTTTTGCCAATTTTCTTCACTTCTTTTCTATATACATACCAACATCAGATATTCCTAAGAAAATGAGAACTTCTAGGTGTTTCAAAGTTTTCCTCCACTCAATAGTCAATTCAGAGGATTTATCTTCAAAAATTCATAACTTTGTCACTGTGCATTCTATTTACAAAGCTGAGCACAACACTTCTATTCTTAAGCAGCAAGTCTTCCTGAGTTGCTGGGATCCCAAAAATTCATCATCTAGTGGTCAAGCTTCTGGTGATAAACTTCTTTAAACCTAACGATACTGGTCTTTGAACTGATTCTTGAAACATTTCCACCTTGTCAGAACCTTTAGAGCATGTGCTTTGTTGGCACCTGAAAGTATCTCTATGCCAAAATAAAGCTCTAGGTAGGTCTTTAGGAGATACTGGAAGATTATCAGAGGTTAAATAAAGTATAAACCTGAGCTTTGAATATAAAAGATCATAGATTAATACATCCACTTTCAAGTTTTTTTAAGTAGTATGATAAATCTTTAAGACTATAAACTAATTCTTACCATAATTTTTGAAGAAGAAGAATGAAAGACACCCTGTTTGTTGTAAGTATAAACCATGAAGTCCTGGGGTAAAAACATTCTATAGAACATAAAAAAGAAATTTAAGTCATAAAATAAACAGCATGAATAACACTGTTTAAAACAATAAAAATGAAACTTGAACTTCATGTTTGCCTTCCCACCTCCATCCCCTCCCCTCGGAAGCTCAAAGTGGCACAAAATAAACTGGTCTTGATTCTAAGTACATCCCTAGTGCTTTGGTTAAGTATTCCTTTTTTGCTTTTGGTCTATACCTATGATTTCATCCTATAAGGAATTCTGGATGTAGAAATTCCCTACAGGCCCTATCCATACCATGGGGTGCTAACTTGTAGTCACAGAGAATTGTCTAGGGCATCAAGAGGTAAATTTACTTGCCAAAAGTCATAGCTAGGATAGGTCAGAAACAAGATTTCAATCCAGGTCTTCTTGACTCATATGTTAGCCCTCTAACACCATTCTGCCTCTCAAGTTAGGTGCTTAAGTAGGCAAAGTAAGCACATGATGTTTATAGCTATACAGTACAGTTGAAGGATCAGTCCAAATTCATAGAGCTAGGCAGGAGCAGAGTGGAGGCTTCTAGACTCCCAGGTGGTGGTGGTGGTTGTTTGTCCTTCATTCTCAAAGAGGACCATGACATCAGGGAGGTGATGCCATGACATACAAGTGAATTGAATGGAAGTGAGGGAAGGCTATGCAAAGTCACCAGCCTCACTTTTTCCTCTGAAATCATCTGGGTCCAGTGGCAAGATACAGACCAGGACAACTGGAGACGGTCCACTCCCGTAGGACAGAGGTTTCTTTTCAGATTGTGCTATCCATGTTTATCATGCTAGACTATAGTAAAATTAAATCATTTTTCTAGCTCTCAGTATCATATGCCCTATAGCTTTAATTTTGTCAGTGTTGAAGAGCTCCCCAGTGAGTAAACTACCTCTATGAGAGCCGATCAGCAATCATTCTGTAACTTATATTTTATAGATCTCAGAGCCTGGGGTACTAAGAAGGTGACATAACCTGGATCACAGAATCAATAAAACTGTATTGAACCCAAAGCAATCTGATTCCAAGGTAGGTATTTCTTCCATTACACCACATTACCTCTATTATTTCATGTTTTACTTATTATTGAGCATATCTTACAATGATCACATAGGCTCTAAGTTATAATGATTGTACTCATCAAATGTTGATTTGTAAAACTTTTGGTCCATTCAATCTCCTAAAACTTAGATTTTAAGCTAAAGATGCATCTAAAAGGTAACTGCTTGCCAATTCTAATAGTAATTCCTTGAATATAACCGAATTTGGATGGGAAAAAGACCAAAAACTATACAGTGATATTTCATTCTCAATTAATAATTAAAATTCAAGAAACTGGGGACAATCAGAATTCCAAAAATGGGAAACAAAAATCACTACTTACTGTTTTTGGAGCTGTAAAGTATATGGTTTTCCTTCTACTATAATAATATATGCCACCTGTAACAAGATTATACAGAAAGGTGGGTAATAAATAGTAAATCAGAAATTGTACAATTCATCATTTTTCCTACGAAATTTAATAAAAATTTGAATTTATGCCCCTAAATATTTAGTATGAATTTCATTATATATACTTATTATCTTTATAGAATATAAATTTCTGATAATTAAAAAGGTATCTGCTATCAATGCTAGTTGTTTATCATAATCATTTTATTAAACCATAGATTCTCAGAGGTGGCAAGGACTTCAGAGGCCATCTAGTCCAACCCAAAACTTATATAAATAAGAATCCTCTCTTTTACAACATACCCCAGAAGTCCAGGTCATATAAGTAACAAGATGACAAACTAGATATTTTCTCTGATCCCTATGAATTCTCAAAAATCTCCAAAAGGGAAATTATACACCAAAGATAAAGTAACTTCAATTATTTCCATGGTTGAGGACTTCCAGGATCCGAAAGCTAAAAAAAAACAACAGATGCTTATTGACCCTGAGTTCATTCAGTATCCCCCTTCCTCACCACCCTCCCCCATGCTACTAGTAGCAATATTATACTAGCAGACACAAGGATGGGCAGGCTTATATCAAAACCCATAATTACACCCCAATTGCTCCTTCACTCTTTTCAGTGCCTCAAGACTCTGGCTCCAGGCTCCAGGCTCCAGGCTCCAAGCTCCACAAGTCCACTTGGGCCTTGACAACCAGCTTGGCCAAAACCCTTCAGGAGCAAAATCCTGATCATGGACTGCAACCAAAGGGGCTGTTACTACAAAGCCCTGAAACACAGGTGCTAGAGAAAATAGGCTCTGAACTGCAAGTGCCAGGCCAGAGAACTGAACAATACAAGTGGCACAGGTCACCAGAGCAGGACATCATGCATGTGGGGACCTGTTCAGCATTCCACCCCACCTGAGGAACATCCAGCTCGAACTGGTTCTGACCCCTCAAAAAGTCATTTGGGGGCATAAACCTATGCTGCTGAACCCTGAATTTCTCAGTGTGGAAGGAGGCTGAGACTCTTTGACAACCAGCCCTCAAGGAAACGCCCCTCAGAGGGAAAGAATCAAGAAGTGAGTGATAAAGAGAATAAGGAGGGGAAAAGACGGGAAGTACCAAAGATTTCAGGAAGAAGAAATCACAAAGACCTTGAATGTAAATAAATCGACAGGAAAAACCGTAACAACAGAAGAACTTATGGCCTTCAGATCTAGTAAACTAGTAAATCTAGTAATTCTAGTAATTACTAGTAAACTAGTTCAGACATCTAGAAATAAATACTGCAAAATGAAGGAAAATGATCCAACACTTGATGAGACAATGGACCCTACAGAATTTGAAAGAACATGAAATCATAGCATATTCTGAGTGGTTTAAACCTGAGTGGTTTAAAAGAGAGATGAGAATGAGAGAAGAATTTATATACTATAAGGCAAAAATAATAAGAAGAATCAAAAAAACTGAATCTACATTGGCAAGAATCACCACAGAAACAAACAAATAAAAGTTCAAAAAGAGAAGGAAAGAAAGAAGGCCTTACTTCGGAGATGCGATGGGATCATCCACTGATGAAATGTTCCTTACCCTTTTATTTTTTTGAATGTTTGCTTTTACTTTGATAGAAACACCTGCTTTTTTGGATTCACTACAAAAAATTAAAAGGGATAAAGAAAGAAAGTATATTATGCTGAAAGGAACCATAGACAACATATCAATGTCAATAACAAACATTCTAAATGCTTTAGCAGCCAGATTCATAAAGAACACATTATCTGAGCTTCATCTCTGACAGAGAGATAGACATGGAGTGACAGAAGGCTGTGGTTTAGGGAATCACAAACGAAAGATAGAAATCCAAATGGAGATTTAACAATGAAATCATAAATAATGAGTAGGTCACAGAACAAATCATAGAACAATAACTACGCACAAGAAAATCATAATGGTGAAACAATATACTAAAATTTCTAGGATGAATCTAAAGTAGTCCTCAGGGGAGAAATCACATCCTTATAATCATATGTTAACAACATAGAAAAACAGATGATTAACAAACTGAATATGCACTTAAATAGAAAATGAACAAATAAGCCAAAAATAAGTACAAAAGAGGAAATATTAAAAATTAGAAGGGAAATAGATAAACTGGAAAAAACAAAAAGCATACAAATAATAAAACTAAAAGCTGGTTCTTGGAAAAGATTAACAAAATCAATAAACCATTAGCAAATCTGACTGAAAAGCAGAAAAACCAACACAATAGTAAATGAGCAAAGTGAAATCAGAGTTAAACCAAAATAAATAATATAAAGAGTAACCAGAACATATTATGCTGTTATATGCTATCAAAACTAAGAACACAAAAGAATTTGAAGTAATAGCTTCAAGCATATAAGATACCCAAACTACTAGAAGACCAAATAAAAGATTTAAAAACCTGATCTCAAAAAAGGGCTATAAAGTAAATACAAAAAGAAAAAACTTGGTCCTGATGGATTCACAGAATTCTATCAAACTTTTAAAAAGACAAGTTATTATCTATACTTCACAAAGTACTCTCAAAAGCTAAGAAAGAACCCAACAAAATCTTTTTATAAGATAAATATAGTCCTAATACCTAAAGCAGAGAAAGACAAAAATCAGAAAGAATGCCATAGGCCAATATTATTATTGAACACTGACTCAAAAACTTCAAACAAAATCCTATCAAACAGATTACAACATTTATCCAAGAAATTATCCATTATGATCAAGTGTGATTTATACCAGGGATACAAAGATGTTTCAACATTAAGAAAATAATCAACATAATAAATCATATTAAAAACCAAAACATCCAAAACCATATGATCATTTAATAGATGCAGAAAAGTCTTTGACAAAAATACAACACTTTTTTATGATAAAAATCCTGTAAAGTATAAATATAGAGGATATATATGGCTGTAAAGCAAGGATGCCCCACTCTCCTATTACTTGATATAGTTCTGGAAATGCTAGAAACAGTAATAAGACAAGAGAAAAAAATTAAAAGTATAAAGACAAGTAAAGAGGAAATAAAACTATCCCTCTATTTGCTGCTGAATTGATTGTTTACTTGGAAAACCCTAAGGAATCAGCAAAGATATTCACTGAGACAATTAATAGCTTCAGCAAAGTTGCAGGGTAGAAAATAAATACTCAACAAGTAATAATGGAAAGGGAAATACCATTCCAAATAGCTACAAAATGAGTTAAATATCTGGGGACTGGCCTCTCAAAGGACACAAACAAGTTTTATAGATTCAATTACAAAGCACTCCTTAAAAAATAAACTCATAAACAGATGGAAAAATATTCAGTGCTTATGACTAGGATTAGGCCATGCCAATATAACAAGAATGACAATACTACCAAAGTGTGTAAATTAATTTTGGTAGTATCACTAGTCATCATCCCGGTGAGGAACCCCTGTCAAAAAGGGATCTACTATAAATGCCACTACCACACCAACTGCTATTGCTGGGAGCAAGCCTATATGAAGCAGAAAAGCACCTGGGAGAAGGAGAGGCAGGAAATGGTATGTGCCAGGCAAGATAAATAAGAATCACTACTTTGACTGCCACCTTCCTTCAGGCATCAGTGAAAATGACCCAGGACTCAGCACCCAGCACCCATAAACCCTAGACACCATTCCCTAGACCACCAGTCCTGCTTCCAGCCTGGCCCACAGCCATCATCCCAGGAAGCAAACCCCACAGAGGCCTGCCAACTGCCCCCTATAGGTGCCAGAACTCCTGCCTGCTCCTCATGACCAAAGTCCTTGGCATCTTCTCTAAATGGTTCAACATCAGAAACAAAAAATGGTTTATTAATGGAAATGCCACTAAAGAAGATGCATTACCCTCTTGCCACTACATCCAAGAAACAGTGTATTTCATCTGACTTGCAGCTAAAATTCCCTTTATTTCTTGGCTCCCTCTATTAGAAAGTGAACTCCCTGACAGCGGCGATCATCTTGCTTTTCTACTGGGAAAAAAATGTGCAAAGCACAATACTAAATATTTATTCATTTAAAAGTGTACATACAAAAGATGGAAGTAAGGATGGGTAAATGATAAGGCCAAAATAGTATCATGGTCCTATAGGGAATAGTATCAGGAGCATTAAAGCATAATAATGTTAAGAATGCCAAAAAAAATGGTGTTTTTTTAGTTATGTTGTTGGCAAAAAGATCAAGACCTGTTGCTTAAGGTAGATAAGATAATGATAATGGATGATAGTGAGAAGACAGAACTACTCAAGTCCTATTTTGTTTATGTTTTCTAAGGTTAGTGAGAACATGTACAAAAAAAGTTTGGTTAAGTTGCTGATGATGTTAAAGATACTCTGAGAATTCCCATCTTTGTTGAGTCCTTGGTGGCTCATGTCAAGGAATAATAAGGTCTAGCATTATTGACCCAGTAATCTCCTATTTTGATGAAAATACTATTAGTGGAAATATTTCCTAAGGAACTAATTGTGATATTAGAGATTTTAATACCATCTTAGGTACTTCTCTAACCTAACCTAAAGAAAAGATATATTTACACACCTTTGCTCCCAGAAAGCAGTCAAAATGAAATATTGGGCATACAGTGGGCATTCGTTGAGCAAATAGTTAATAAATTACTACCAAGTGCAAGACACTGAATGAACAAGAAACATTTATAAAGTGCTTAATATGTACCAAGTGCTAAGGATAGAAAAGACAGACCAAAATTCTAATGGGGGAGACAACACACATGAAGGGTTTCAGATGGAAAAGTCCCATGGTACTTAGAATGTCACAACAAATCAGATGTCAATTCCTGTTCTTTAATGTCATTTCCACTGATAAAATCATTTTGTAATGCTAAGCCTTTTCTGAGAGACAAGGACTTTGATGGCAAGCACTTTCTTTTCTGAATCTTCAGTAGCTTAGGGTGAATTACAGAAGCAATAGTCAGGCCGGATCCCCAGAGGGCTAGCTTTCCAGGATGATGTCTTAGGACACTGGGTTGAAAACACTGCTATTCCCAAGTTCTTGGGTTGAGAATCCTGGAATGTCTACATCACGGTCTCAGGGAAGAACAGTGGTCAAGGTAATAGTGACGGTTTTATTTGTTGGCACATGACTCCTCTCGCCTCAGGGTGCCTTGCTATTTCAGCTAAATTGGCTTTTCTGCCTTACATGTAGCAGTTGGTTGAGAACTGGTGGGGATGACTGGCCTTCTCTGCACAGAAGTTGCTTCCTGGATGATGGCTACGAGGGCTGGGCTGAAAGCAAGAATGGTGGTCTGGGGAATGCTATCACTCCACTCCCAGGGCCCCTACCAGCGGCTCTTGGTCAACAGTTGTTGCTATTAGTGATGAGGAAGGTGGGCCTCTTCTCCACAATTATTTCTCCCCTCAGATTTAGATGAACAGATTGATAAGTCTTTATCATTTAGTAGCAGATAATTTAGAGGAATAAAATCATCATAAGATTATCAGGTTTTTTAAAAGGCTGTTTCCCTTTCTTGCAGAAAAGGGGATTGGCCAAAGACTAAGTCCCCCTTTATTTCAGAAAGGGGGGTTGACCAGAGGTTAAGTTCCCCTCTCTGGCAGCTGAAGAAAGGTTGGCTAGAAGTTAAGTTCGTCTTTCCAGTCTTAGTGGATAAGCTCCCTTTTTTCCTAAGCTAGAGTCTAAGCTGAATAATGGAATCTTCTAAGGAAGACTTGGGGGGAGAGGGGGAGGTTGACTGATTATTAACCGCAAGTTCCTCTTTCCCAAGATGCTTTCTAGTTACAAAAGACAGCATTTGTAAGGAAATGATTTCTGGGGTAGGATTAAGAAAGCCTGGGAGAAGCTGACTAGTCAGGTGATCTGCCTTGTCTAAATGAATTATGTTCGAAACAAGTTTGCCATTTTTTTTATTCCTCTTTTCTGTTAGAAAAATCAGCTCTGTAAATCACTAGGAATCTCTGACATCTGAGGAGTCAGGTGACCTGATCTGTTATGAGAATGCTAACTTCTGCAAATTAAATCATAGATGCCCAGCAACTTTGTCCTCAGTTTCCTTTTATTTCAGATAATTAACTTTAACACAAGAAATAGTAAAAAAAAAAAAAAAAGAAAAGAAAGAAAGAAAAAAAAAAGAAAGAAAGAAAAAGAAAAACTGGAAACAAAATAGGTGTCCATTAATTGAGGAATGGCTGAACCAATTAAAATATATGCATGTAAAGGAATGCTTTTGAGTTAAAAAAGAGGAGGAATTTGGAGAAACACAGGAAGATAAGTAAAAACTGATGCAGCAGTCTCTAAGTAGAATCTGAATGATTACTCTCATTGGAGGACTTCAAGGAAGCTGGATGACTATTTGTCAGGTATACTACTGTGGAGATTGGCTTTTCAAGTACAAGCTGCACTTGATGGTCACTGACAGTCCTTTCAACTCTCAAATTCTGAAAGAACAACATAAGCAGAACTAGAAAAATATACACAATGACTATATCAAAAGTAAATTAAAACAACATTAAAAAGCAAATGAACTTTAATTGTAATTCCTAGGCTTGGTCCCATAGAACTGAAAGAAATTATTATTTTTCCATTAATTAATAACCAATTATTAAATTAAGACTGAGGTTTTTCCTTTCTAGTTCCTCATTCAGGGACCAGCCCTTGCAGGTCAGTCAGTCAGTTAGTAGGTCTCTGAAGGACACTACTGATAGATGAGATTGCCCAAATCCTCCAGGTACATGCTCTGCAATCTTAAGCAGGATCTCACCCAACTAGAAGATTTTACCAACAGAATTTAATCTAGGGGAATTCTTGCCCTTAGGAAATGAGCCCTTGTCCCCTTGTCCTTGGAACCCTCCGTTAGAATTTAGGGTGACCCAGCTTATGAAGGAGAAAACCAACCAACCACACTTGTCTGGGTAGAGATGGATTCCTCTGACCAGATTGCTGGAAGCAGCTCAATTTCACAATCAGTTATGTTTTCAGCAGGAAGAGATGAAGATTTTTGGCCTACCTCCTCATTAATATGTCCACCTTCATTAACTGTTCACCAATCAATGTTGATTTTCACCTGTCAGAAGCACTTTCTTTTCTAAAGGTATTTAAACATTCATGGATCTCTGTGGTTTTTGTCTTTGGTTACTGAGGAAAAACCACTGACCATCAATTTATTATTTGCTAGCCTAATTAATAAATTGATTATTAATTACCCAGAAACTCATCTCTCAGGCTTTTTCATTCGTCACAGAACAAAGCATATTTCTCTCCTCTCAGCAGAAATGATAAGAGTAAAAATAGAAGAATCAAAAGAATATGATATTAAATAGAAATGATCTAAAGCAGGGCTGTCCAAAGTATGGCCTGTGGGCCACATGCAGCCTACAGTGTGATTTTATGCAGACTGCCTGTGTTTACTACGAGCATGGAAATTGACATCAATGCTTTATCTAAAGCATTGATGTCGATTTCTGTGCTTGCAGTAGACACAGGCGGGCTGGATGAGGGTGCACCGCTGTGTTTTGGACAGCCCTGATCTAAAGGATAGATAACAATATAATCAAATGTAGTAGAAAAGTCTAAAAGGATGAGACCTGGAAAATAAAGTACTGGATTTGCCCTGATGTGACAACTGTGAAAATACGAATGAATAAAAAACATTTAAGTTCTTACAAACAACTACGTTAAATATGAAATTAATTCACATCACCTGAGTATATAACTATTAGAATGGATGACTGTCACAGCACATTTTGGGAAAAGTCACTCTGATATTTAAACTTGTAATTAATAATTGTTGTGTTTGTCCTTCGTTCTCGAAGAGGACCTTGACATCAGGGAAATGATGACATGACTTGCAGTTGACTTTGATTTGAGTGAGGGAAGGCCTCACTTTCTCCTCCAGAGCCATATGGGTCCAGTGGACTGATATTCACCAGGACAACTGGAGATGGCCCAGGATGCAATGGGAGACCCTGGCCCTTTTAGGCTAAGATCTTTTCATGTACTTACCTAGAGTGAGGTAACACCCATTTAGTGAATAGGCCTCTTTAAAAAGTAAGTCAAGGGATGGCCCCATTAATTAGAAAAAAGAAAAAAAAATCAAGCTAGGAGGGGAAGACCCTCAGGGTTGCTGTTCCAAAGAGAAAGTTACCACTGACATTCACTCTGAGCCAGGAGGGCCCAAAATACATTAAGTTCCACTTAATTGCTATAATTAATAATACAAAAAATTAATAATATAAACAATAGAGATAATTGAGAGTTGACGACATGTATACATTTCTATATAAATTATAATCATATCTTGGTCTTTTGAAATAAGTGTAAACTTAATAAATGTTTGTATTTTAATGTCTAAAATCTATTCTGTTGCTTACAGCCACTACAACAAAACTTAATATTAGCACTCCCACAATAAATATGGACACATTAATTCTGATAAATTTGTAAACACAAAATTGTTTTTTGGCATGTTACATAGCTATTGAAGGAAACACCCCATGTGCTAAGGTACTAAACATTTTCAATTATTTTAAATTTTTTTAAATAGTTATTTCTCATTTACATGTTGTTCCATTGAATCTTCAGTTGCATTTGACCAAATCTTCCGCGGAACTGTGATTTGAAGTGGGGTTGGTTGAAAACCTGTAGTAAGCAAAAAAGTTTTAATATCTTAAAACCTTTCAACTTATAGTGTCATCTTTCATTTGCAAATCCAATTTTAAAGTTAATTCAATTCTCCTTAAAAATGTGACATGACCTCTCCAAGTTATTTCTTTTTATGATATTTTTCTCTGACTTCACTATTCAGCATAGTATGGTGAAAGAGCATGGGAATTGGAGTTACTAGCCCAGTGGCCTTGGAGAAATTCTCCCATCACCAGTTTCCACATCTGTAAATTGGAGATAATATCATTAGCATACCTACTTCATTTGGTTGCTGTGAGTAAAACCCTTTGTAAATCTGCTATCTCCACTCTTCTAAGGAGAAACCAAACTAGGATTTTCTGATCCCCTATTGTTTCAACAATCTGGCTAGCCGCTGTTGTAGGGGTGAAAGACCAACACAAGCCCAACAACAAGCATGCTACCAGCACGCTGCAAAAGCCCAAGTTCTTTTGATTCGCTTTAGTAAGGAAAGCAACGTTAAGGGGCTGACAAGCTTACTTTAATTCAGCATACAAATACCATTCACTTAGTTCAGGGGAAAAAACCAGCACCCTGAACTTCAGAGCAAATACAAGCAAATTACAAACATCTACAGGCAGACCAAATACAATTCATAGTTACCAACATCTAGGTTCAGCCCAGGAGCTCATAACAAGGGCTGGCCCAGAGTCACGCACACCACCATGGCTGTGAGTAAGAGCTCCGGAAAAGAGAAAGCCAACCCCTGGTTTTATATCTTTTTCAGGGTTAAGGGTGAGTCGCATGTGCGTCACAATCGTCACAAAGAGGCGACTTAAACCCACCTGGTCTAAAAGCCTCTAATTCCCAAACATGTCACTCAAACTCATGTGTAAACTAGGCCCTCCCCTGAGGCAAGGAGGCCACCAAGGACTCCCAAATCTAATCAAGGAAACAAAGGTCAAACTCTTCAAGGGCACTTGGTTGAACTGAGTGCTAAGAGCCCATTTTGTTTACCAACATACCTATTTAAGTTTATAAAACTGCCCACATTCTTCCTACTATCTCAGTCAGTCAGTGAATAAACATTTATTATGCATCTGCTATGTGCCAAGCTGTTGAATGCAGCCATCAGAGGGGCTACCTTACTGTGACCCCCATGACTGGAGCAGGTGTGGACCAGTTGGAGTCCATCTTGTGGATTTTCTGCAAACCCCCCATTGCTGCCCCTGGAGCCAGCTGTTCTGGCCAGAGGTCACCACTGCCCAAGTCTCCCCAGCCTTGTCTATGGGCTTTCAGCTATTTTGCAAGACAGCTTACGAAACAGCTTTGAGAGACTGTGTCTTCCATGAGACTCTCTCCCTGTTGAAATATTCAAAGCCTGCCCCTTCCACCCCTCCCAGATACCTCACTATTTTGGGGCTGCATAGTATCCCAAATTGCAATTCCCTCGCCTTAAATACCTTTGTTATTGTTACTTTGCTAGTCCTCTTTAATTTAGGTTGACAATGCTAAGCACTGGGGACAAAAGAAAGGCAAAAGAGAATGCTTGCCCCTGTGCTGTTCAACATTTTTTATCAGGGACTTGAGTGAAGGCAGAGCAGGCATGTTTATCAAATTTACAGTGATGGGAAGTTGAAAGGTACAGCTGGCATGTTGATCAACACATCTGGTTATTTATAAAGATCCCAACAAGCTGAATTATTAACTAAATCTAAATAGGAAGATATTTAATAGGAATAGATGGACAGATAGATACACAGAGAACATTTATTAATCACTTATTATGTGCTAGGTTCTGTGCCAAGTGCTGAGATTATTCCAATCAGTATTAATCAGCTTGCTATGATTCCACAGGGGTAATGATTGTAAGTTCTATATATTAGACCCCAGAGCAGTGAACTGCAGATTATAAGTTCATTTGTTTAATCACAGGACGCTAACCTCTACTCTTGTTTTTCCTTGTTGTGGTGATCAAGCCCAGCGTGGTGGAGGTGACTCAATGAAACGGAAAATTCCCCGTCCCCAGTTATTCTTATTGCTCCTCTGCTCCTTATCATCTCTCTATTGCCCAAGATGGGGAGATGGACACAAGCATTTGGCCAATAAAAGACCCTGTTTGTCAGCCTGTGGTCTGCCTTCCTATTGGCCCATCAGCCCACGTAGATGTTTTGACATCTGTTTATCAGCCCAGCCCATATGTCTGCTCCTTGGCTCAGCAGCACCTCCCAAAAGGTCAGGATAGGTCTGTCAAGGCCTGCTCACCGGATCATTTGTCAACCAATGGGAATCTGTATTTTATGTAGACCCTTCTGAAGAGTCAAGGACAAGATCTATCAACCAATGAGACTGTATTTTTAATTTGCTTCATCTGTATTGTCTGGGTACCAAATGCTATAAAACTAAGGCCCTGGAGGAAGGGTGCATCTCAAATCGTGAGGAAGATCTGAGTTCTACTACGTTAGAAGGGGACCACAGACCCTTTATTAAAGTGCTTCTGGCTTGGAGCTCTGCCTCAGTGGTTTTTCTTTCAGGTAGGACAATTTTGGACTCCACAGTACACAAATACAAGCAAGCAAAACAATCACTCAAGGAACTTACATCATAAGGGGGAGGGGAATAACATAAAACAGGGCTAAAATTGGGGAGAGGATACCTTTGGGGGTAAGGCCATTGATAAGGAAGAGGAAGAAGTCTGGAGAATTGAACTGTGAGTGAAGTGAAAGTATGGCTGAACACCTTTCTAAAATATTGGGCCAGGGAAGTGAATTCTATCAGGAAAGAAAACAGGAAGATAGTTTCTCCACCACAGGAAGGCAACCAGCTGAAAAAGAGTTGGAGTCAAAGTCGAAAGCAACTGACTGGTGAAGAGGAGGAGGCAGAGAAATCCAGAGTATTGAGTTGTGACTATAAACTACATACTTGGGCTCAAAAAAAAAACCCCAACTGTATAAGCACAGGTTATAGCTAGACACATAGCTGGACAATAGCTTCAGTAAAAAAAAAATATCTGGGAGTTTTAGTGCAACACAAGTTCATTATGAATCATGCACATCACACGGCAGCAAAAACTGCTAATGTGATCATAGGCTACTTTTCTTGGGTGAATCAGTAAGGAACTCTAAGGGAAAGACAGTAAGTAGGTGGTATGTGCCAGGCAATTCAAACCACTACCATTATCTTGACTACCACCTTCCTTCAAACCCTGATGGAGACAGCCTAGTACTGAAGAGCCCTGAGAATGGTAATGCTGCTGCAAACCACCAACCCTGCTTCTTGGCTCCTATAGCCGTCATTCAGGGGAGTAAGCCCTGTGGAGAAGGAGCACGCTTTTCCCATCACTACCAATGGTATCCACCATGAATGGACAGGTAAGCAAGCCCAATGGCCTCAGGAATGAGTGTCTACCATACCACTAGACCCACTTCCAGCTCAGACCCAGCAGCCATCACTTAAGAAAGCAATTGGTGTCCTTCAGCCCCAACCTTCAGCAGGTCCTTCAGCAACCATAGCTACTGAAGACCCAGAAAAGAAAGAAAACTCTTGTCACCAAAGTCCTTGGTACTGTCAGATGGTTCAATATCAGAAATATAAATGGTTTTATCAGTGGAAATGAAATTTTGAAAGATGAATTACTATCCTAAGAACTATGGGATAGCTTCATGACTTACAGCTTTATATGACATACTCACAGTCTCCTACTATGTGAGCTCTTTGAGAGCAAGGACTATTTCCACTTTTCATTTTGCATGTGCAACTCATAGCACACTGATTTGCATATGGCAAATGCTTAATCATTATTTTTTCAAATATTTGTTAGAGAGGCATAGTGTCCAGAATGAGGAAGGGAAGAATCCCACCTGTACTCTCTTGGTCAGACTACTCCTGAGGTCAGATATGGACATCCCATTTTTGTAAAGATGATGGTAAGTTGTAGAACACCCAAAGGACAGTGATCAAAGCAGTAAAATGCCTTCATATCGTGTCACTGAAGGAAATAGGGATGGCTACCCTGGAAAAGAGAAGATGTGTTTGGAGGTAGAGGGATCCCAACTAACATCAAGCTTTTGGAAATAGGGTCACTTGGAAAAGGAATCGCACTTGCTCCCCTTCATTTCAGAAGGCAGAACTAAGAACAAAGGGTGGAAACTGCAAATCACGGGTAGATTTCAGCTTCACACCGAAGAAAATTTCAGAATGTTCAGAGCGGAATGGGATCCCTCAGGTACGTACACGTACACACACACACACACACACACAGTAGGAGACCTGTTAGAGACCCTATAAAGGTACTGCTTAGCCCAAATGACCTCCCCTGAGGTCCTTTCAATTCCATCACCTGTGATTCAGGTCCCAGGTGTGCTTCTCTCCCCCCCGACTCCCAGCGGGACCCTTGCCCTCTCGGGCCTCAGTGTCCTCTCTTGTGTAGGAGGATCTGTATGCCTCCTATGGGATGTGGATAATCTGGAGTTTGTGTATGTTGGGCTCAGGGGGTTTCTGAGGTTCCTGCCTGCTCTCCTCGCTCCATGGGGCGGCTGGACCGGGCCACGAGTCGGGAAGAAGGCGTTCCAGCCTGGTGTCCCACCTTTACAGGATGCGTAACCCTGGCCAAGCTTCCTCCACCCTAAAATGGGGACAACAATTGCACCATCCTCCCAGGGGGCTGCTGTGAGGATCCACTGAGAGTCTGACGTCTGTAAAACGTTCGCTTCCTCTAAGGGTCCCCAAAACTGGTGGCTCAAACAAGATGGTTCCGACTCCACCTGCCTCCAAGACAAGTCTGGGAAAAGTTTA
This sequence comes from Trichosurus vulpecula, assembly GCF_011100635.1. NCBI lineage: Eukaryota > Metazoa > Chordata > Mammalia > Diprotodontia > Phalangeridae > Trichosurus > Trichosurus vulpecula. The sequence continues at coordinate 304,774,000 of NC_050575.1, forward strand.
GGAGACGATGGGGACACCTACTTTGTGCAGCGCACAAGGCCCCGAGCAGTACCAGCAGGGGTAACATGGCGCGGCCGTGGCGGTGGGGCGACCCGGCAGGGATGACCAAGCGACCGTTGGACCCTTGAGATGTGTTCTCCCGCACGAGCCCTTACGCAGGTACTTCCCCACTGAGGCTGGGCGATGCCCTGCACGAGCCTGGGAACTCCCCCGCGAGCCCTACGGCGGCCGCGCACAGGGGGACCTGCGCTTACAGGCGAATCCCAGAGCGCTTGCGGGCTTGCTGGAGCCGGCTCCTATCTGTGAGCTCTAGTTAGGCTCTAGTCTAGTTTCACACTAGTTAGGTGGGAAGCGGCTGGCGGATATGTGCAAATGAGTAATAGAGATTTTCAGGAAGTTTTAAATATGCTATTTACATGGTTTGGAAGAGGGACATGGAGGGTACAGAGCATTGACTCTAGAATCAGAGGACCTGGGTTCAAATCTCCCCCGGGATGTTTACTACATGTATGACCTTGAATATCACTTAAATACACTGCACCTCGGTGTCCTCATCTGTAAATTGAGGGGGTTAGAGTAGATGGCTTTTGGGGTCCCTTGGGTGTTTCCACAACTGGCTAGCAGCTGTTGTGGGGGTGTAAGATCCACCTACAACCAGCACCCAGAAAGCTGCCGGCAGACCCGAAAGCACAGGTTCTTTTGATCTGCTTAACTAAGGAAAGCAAGTTTAAGGGGTTGGCAAGCTTACTTTAATTCAGCACACAAATATCATTCACTTAGTTCAGGGGAAAAAGCCAGCACACTGAACTTAAGAGCAAAATACAAATTACAAACAGCAACAGACAGACCAAATACAGATTCAGAGTTACCAACATCTAGGTTCAGCCCAGGAGCTCATAACAAGGGCTGGCCCAGAGTCACTCACGCCACCACTGCTGTGGGTAAGAGCTCCAAAGAAGAGACAGCCAACCCCTGGTTTTATATCTTTTTCAGGGTCAGTAGTGAGTCACACATTTGACTCACGCAACATGCCCTAGAATCATGACAAAGAGGTGATTTAAACCCACGTGGTCTAAAAGCCTCTGCTGTTCCAGACATGTAAACTAGGCCCTCCCTGGAGTTAGCCCCACCTTGGGCCCTACCTTAGTTGTTAATCCACACCCACTAAGGTTTTACACCTGTGTGGGACAAACCACAGGCTCAAAATAAAAAAACAGAGGTGTCTCGGTTTTTCAAAGGTAGAAACAAAACAGAAGCTTTATTTGATCAAGTCTCGCGAGAATTGGGCATCTCCCACTACCAGGGTGGAGATGGTAGTGCGGAGAGGCAAGGGGGAGAAAGCAAGCAAGGGGATATATAACCTTGTACAAACAATTCTAAGAAATTCCACCCCTAGAGGCTGGACCCCTGTCCCTATTTGCTGGGACAGGTGGCCTCACAATCTATCCCAGAATAAGTTTACCCAATACTAGCATAGAAACTACAGAATTACCTTATAGGGAAATTTCAATGTTAAGATGATGGCATGGGAGTAGGCTAGGGGAGGGGGAGAGAGGGAGACCACCTAATTTCCCTGAAATCATATGATTTACAGGAAAACGAAACTTAGGCCTAGTGAGGTCTACATCCTAACTAAATTTGTACTATTTGAGTATTACCTTGCCTGATTTATTCATGGGAAGCTTTCACAATCTTGCATCCCACACACACCTAATAGGGGTTTGGGCCTGGGGCTTAGCACCTAGTAAGGCTCAATGAAATAGACTGAATTACTCAAAGGAAACAAACCAAACTCTTCAAGGGCACTTGTTGAACTAAGTGCTAAGGAGCCCGTTTTGCTTACCAACACACTAGGTTAATGGACCTGTGGGGAGAGGAATTCACAATGACACTCATGGATTTGTTATAGGTACGTTTAGGCACCTTTCTGAGTGCCAAGAATGCCACATGGATCCGATAAAATTTACTGTCCTACTGTGTGATTTATCTGCCTCTGTAAGAACTGGTCTGCTAGAGCAGAACTGATACTAAATATATATGTATGGGTACACACTTCCCAAGGTCACAGGGAAAGATAAATAGGCTATCTTGGCATAGGGTCTCATAACATCCCAGCAGGTCATAGAAGGCAGTGATCACAGCTACATGTTCTCACAGGCTCCTTCTAACTGGGAGAGCCCATGAAATACTAAAATAAAGAGTCATTAATGCACCCAGTGGTGCACTGAGAATGTGTTCCTAGCAGTTCCACTTTTCTTATTTCCAAAAATGCAATATGTTGTAAACCCTCTAAGTCGGGGATCCAGTATTGAGTGGTAATTCTGAATTGCAACTGTTTACAAAACGAAATAGCTAGGGATGAGAAATTAGGTTTTTGTTATGCACACAGTTACAAAGAAGACTAGATGACTACAAAAGTTCTTGCTCCAAGGTTTATATATATATATACATATATATATATACATATATATATATGTATTTATTTAATTAAATATTTCCCAGGTGCATTATTTTTAAAAGTTTTTAACGTTGATTTTTAAAATTTCGAGTTTCAAATTCTCTCCCTTCCCTCAGACTCCTCCCATCCCTTGAGAAGGCAAGCAATATTATATCGATTATACATGTGAAGTCATGTAAAACCTATTTCCATATTAATCACAGGAAAACAAACACACAAAAACAAGTAAAATAAAGTGGGAAAAGTAATGCATCAATCTGCACTCAGAGTTTTCATCAGCTCTCTCTCTGGAAGTGGATAACATTTTTCATCCTGAGTCCTACAAAATTGTCTTGGATCATTGCCACGAGAAACTGGAAGCATGAATATGTGTTAAGATTCCTGCTTAAGGAAATTGCATTAGCCTGGTTCTCTCTTGTGCATGTGTTGGCTGGTTTTCTTCAGAATTGTTTGCGTGCTTGTTTGTAGGTTATTTTCACTCATAGTGCCTGTTTTTGATTTGTAAACTCTAAGGGCACCAGGGCTGCATCTTTTCATGTATTCACTTAGAGTGAGGTAATACCCATTCAATGAATAGGCCTCTTTAAGAAGTGATTCAAAGGTGGGGGGGGGAAGAGAGAGAGAGAGGAAGAGGTAGGGGGAGAAGAAGGGAGGGAGGGAAGGAGAGAGGGGGGAGAGACAGAGACAGAGAGACACAGAGAGAGAGGGAGGAAGAGAGGGAGGGAGGGAGAGAGAGGGAAAGGGAGAGAGAGAGAAGAAAGGAAGGAAGGAAGAAGGAAGGAAGAAGGAAGGAAGGAAGGAAGGAAGGAAGGAAGGAAGGAAGGAAGGAAGGAAGGAAGGAAGGAAGGAAGGAAGGAAGGAAGGAAAGGAAAGGAAAGACCCAGATGGCTCTGGAGGAGAAAGTAAGGTTGGTGACCTTGCACAGCCCTCCCTCACTCAAATCAAAGTCAACTGCAAGTCATGTCATCATTTCCCTGATGCCATGGTCCACTTCGAAAACTTAGGACAAACACAACCTGTGAGTAGACCAAGCTGCCCGAAAGGGGACCCAGCTAGTTGGGTAACTCCGCTACTCCTCTCCCTCTTCCTCTCCCTCTCCCTCTCCTTCTCCTTCTCCTCTCCAAAGGAAGGTAAATTTTGATGGCCAGAAGCTGCCCACTTGAGTCAGGGTTTACTGGCTAGATTTCTTTCTTTCTACTAAACACTAGAGATACAAAGAAAGGTGAAAGTCAGCCTGTGCTATCAAGGAGCTCTAACAATTACGTGCACACCTCTCAACATCTTCCACCTTTGCACTGTTGACACCCTGGTGCAGGCCCCCATTACCTTGCCCCTAAACTATTGCAATAGTCTGATGTTTAGCCTCCCTGCCACATGGATCTCTGATCATATTACCCTCCTACTCAATAAACTCCAGTGGTTCTCTGTCTCTTCCAGAGTCAAATATAAATTCCTCTGTTTTTAAAGTATTTCATTACCTTCTACCCCACTCCACCTCCACACCATTTGCAATCTTCTTATTTATACCTTACACCCTCACCACTACATGCTCTGCAATTCAGTGATAGTCACCTTCTTGTTCTTCGCACAAGACAATCCATCTCCCAACTCTTGGTATTTTCTTTTTTTGGGGGGGGGGGGGCAAGGGAATCACCACCAGAAGGATATAGCATTTATAATTGAAAATGCCCCACAAATATTTCTGAAGTTACTCTTATCTTTTAAAAAATGTGTTAATATTTTCTGTTTCTTATATCACCATTATATCTCATATATCCTTCCCCTTACTCCTCCCTGAGAGCCATCCCACATGATAAATGGTGGGATTTTTTTTAAGAGAGGAAAAAAAATGTCAGCACAACTGATTGATATGCTGAGAAAGAACTAAAGCATGTTCAATGTGTATCACCTGTGGATCTCCCACCTATACAACAGGGAAGTTTGGGAGTGTCTTCTCACGTTTCTTTATTCCAATCCCACTTGTTCTTTATACTTTTGTTACATTTATTTTTTATTGGGGGGGGGGTGTTGTTGTTTCCAATTATATTTTTTGTCATCACGGTTTATATAGTTTTCTTGACTCTGCTTACTTCACTCAGCACCAGCTAATATGGATCTTTCCATGCTTCTCTGTATTCTTCACATATTATCTCTTACAGCATTGTAATATTCCATTATAATCATGTACCACAATTTGTTTAACCATTTCCCAATTGATGACATCTACTTTGACTCCAATTCTTAGCTATCACAAAAAGTGCAGCTATAAATATCTTGAAATATGGGCACTTTTTTTTTCTTATCAGTGGCTTCCTTGGGATAAAAGCCTAGAAATGGAATTGCTATTTCAAAGGGTTTGGGTATTTTAGTCACTCTATTTGCATAATTCCAAATTGCTTTACAAAATAATTTCACAGCTCCACCAACAATGTATTAGTGTACCTATCTTAACTACAACCTCTCCAATATTGACTTGCAATTTTTTTTATTTTTGCAAATTTGCTGGGTGTGAGTGAAACCTCAAAGTTGTGTTGATTTGCAATTCTCTTATTATTAATGATTTGGAATGTTTTTCATGTGATTGTGAATATAATTATTTTGAGAACTGTTTGTTTATATCCTTTGGCTATCTATTGGGGAATGGCTATTAGTCACATATATTTAATTGTTTATATATCTCAGATATAAAACCCTTATCAGAAAAATTTGATAAAAAGATTATTTTTCCTACTCAAACACTTCTCTTTTTATCCTAGATACATTTATGTTGCCTGTGCAGAAGCTTTTCAGTTTCAGGTAATAAAAGTTATCTATTTTACCTTTTGTAAATGCTTCTATTTCTTGTTTGGTTAAGTATACATCTCTTATTCATCTTTATAATAGATCTGATATGATGTAGTAGCGATTAGATATGAAGATCTTCCCCACCCATTAATAGGCCATGTGACCTGCTGTCACAGGAAGCCTAAGACATATATGGTTGGAGGAGCTTCCTGACAGGAAAAGGAAGTTAAGTCACAGGAAATGCTGAGAGAGAGAAAGAAGTTATGGTTGCTAATGGCTGCCCTCATGATTGTTAGAGCTGAACAGGCTGACTTAGCTGTACTGCGAGTTTGTTTTGGGGAAGATCCCAGCAGGGCATCAGAGAGGTTTTGGGGTGGCCAGGCTCTAGGTTGTTATCTTGTGTATTGAATGTTTTGGGTTCCTTGCTGTTATGATGAAGTGGACTGACTGGATAAATGGTTTATGGCGTATGGTTCTCTGGTGTCTGAATAAATGGCTTACTTCTTCTACCTTCTATGTGGAGAGTCTCATATACTTTGTGATACAGAACTACATAGGCATTTTGACAATTATCATCTACATTGTTATTATTGCCTTGCTGGTACATATGGGAGATGAGAGAGAGTAAGAAGCTCTGTCAGTAATTAGGGTGGGACTTTTTTACTGTTTTCTCTTTTAGCATGCTAAACTAATCAAGTGCCTTCGATTAAGTCTTACTAGGTGCGAAGTCCCAGGCCCACACCCTTTTGCTGATTAGGTGTGAAGCCTTCAGGCCCTAAGAAGGGTATATAAACTCGGAGGTTAGCATTTGGGCGGGGCTCTCACTCACTGGAAGAGTGGTGGTCTGGAGACTCTGGGTAGTCATTGTTAAATGCCCCCCAACTTTGAAGAAAACCCAGATGTTGGTGCTTCTCTTTTTGGTAACTATGTATGTGATGTCTTGATCAGACAAAGCCTGTCTGTTGAATTGTGTTATTTGATCTGTTGATATTTTCTGTTTGTAATTTCTATTTGTATTTGCTCTGAAGTTCAGGGTACTGGCTTTTCCCCCTGAACTAAGTGAATGATATATGTGTGTTTGATTAAAGTGAGATCGTTAACCCCTTAAGATTTCTTTCCTTAGAAAAGCAGATCAAAAAACCTGTGCTGGCAGCTCTTGTTGCTGGTCTTGTTGGGTCTTACACCTCAGCAGCAGCTACAAGCGGCATTATTGTTACAGAAGCCAAGAATAACGTTTAGGTTGAGAATGTGGGTATCAGGGAAGATGGAGGTGTCTTAGGTAGTAATTAGGAAATTCAGAAAAAGGGAATGTTTTGGAGAAAAGATAATGGGTTCAGTTTTAGACCTGTTCAGTTTAAGGTGTCTACAAGACATCTAGTTTGAAATGTCCAATAGGTAGTTGAAGATGCAAGTCTCCAACTCTATTCATATCTCACACTCCATGGTCTAGTCCAAGGGTGGGGAAGCTATGGCCTCAAGGCAACATGTGGCCCTCTAGGTCCTCAAGCGCAGCCCTTTGACTGAATCTAAACTTAATAACAGAACAAATCCCCTTAATAAAAGGATTTGTTCTGTAAAACTTGGACTCCGTCAAAAGGCTATACTGGAGGATGTAAAAGGCTACATGTGGTATTGAGGGTGTAGGTTCCCCACCGCAGGCTCTAGTCAAACTGGCATTCTTGATGTTACGTTGTGAGAAATAATCCATTTGGACCTCTACTGTATTCCAACCAATATTAATCAGTTTTATATTCTCCATAAATCATATAGGGATACATAGGTTCTTATACTGGGCCTCTGTCTTTAATGTAATGTTCACTACTTTTTTGCTAAGTTTTGAGGCTCACTTGTACAACCAGGAGAATAGGAGAATGCTGACAGAGATATTCCACATCCAAACTCAGCATGGGTGGGATGCCTTGCTGTTTTACAAAGTCCCCCAATTTATTTTTGTACCTCTGGACCTCTCTCTCCTGTCCAACATGAGCCAGTGACCATCTTATGACCACTTTGTCCTGAGATGCCCCATGCTTCACCCAACCTGTAAACCCCCTGCTAATATGTCATTTTTGGCCCTGAAGAACAATGTCTATCAACAAATGATTTTGCTATATACTTCTGTTAACTGGACGAGAACTAGCCTTTAACCTGTGGGTGGTCAGAGCCAAACAAACAGAGCAGACTAGACATAGGGGAGTCAGGACATAAACAGAAGTTTTAATTAATTTCAGAGTGAAGAAAATGACATTTGCAAATATAAGCCCTCCCTCTTAAGAAGGAGGGCTTAAGGCTTCTAAGGCTAGGGGCACTTATACACATGAAAGGAGTTGGCCAACAACACAATCGTTCTTATGTCTTGAGACAGTTCTCGTGTTTGGCATTTCTTGGGACAATACAGGTATTCTTGGGTCCTGTGGGAACAGTCATTGTCTCAAGTCTTGAGGGTCATGACCACCCTTTCAGGTACAGAACCAGAGCTCTGTGACAGGAACAGGAGCACAGTACCTGTTAGTGACAAGAAACATGGATTGTGAACATGTGGTGGATAGCCCTGGGAAATAGGGGTAGCTAAATCCCTCAGTGAACACCTGGTGCTGGTCCAAGCAATACACTTTGCCAGAGGGTGATATCATCCTGAGCATAAAGGATTATTGTCATGCCAAGCTCAGGATATAGCCAGTTTGCTGGCCCTTAGCTCTGGGAAACAGGGTATGTCCAAAATATTGTGATACTTCACTATGTCCGTGTTATTTCTTCCAAGAGAAGCTAAGCACCTTGAAAGCAAGGACTCTTTCATTTTTTGTCTTTATAGTCCCAGCATCTATCATATAGTAGGTGAACTTCACAAGTTCTTGTTGATTGATTTTTTCATTGATTCCTTCTGTCTTGTAACAAACTTCCCCCAGGACCTCACAGAACACTTTGTTTCAATTTCTCTAACACACTTCTTGCAGAATGCTACATATTAAAGTTAACTATGTTTATGGCTATTCCCCATCTTGGGCTGTGAACTCCATGAGTGCAGGAACCATGTCTTAGCTAAATTTTGTGTAACTCCTATCACCATGCATAGTGCTATGCAAGTAGAGTATGCTTTGCAGATGTTCATTGAATGAAGTTACTTAAATCATTCTTGAAAGAATAAATGCAGAGCCAAGATGGCGGCTGGAAAGCAGGGACTTGCTTAAGCTCTCCCCCAGGTCCCTCCAAACACCTGTAAAAAATGGCTCTGAACAAATTCTAGAGCTGCAGAACCCACGAAATAGCAGAGGGAAGCAGGGCTCCAACCCAGGACAGCCTGGAGGGTCACTGGGAAGGGTCTAATGCACAGTGCTGGGAGCGAAGCCCAGCTCAGCCTGGTGCGCCAGGACCAACCAGACTGGGAGCCAGGTAGAACAGGCCCTAGCGCCCTGAATCAGTGAGCTGTGGCAGTTACCAGACTTTTCAACCCACAAACACCAAAGACGACAGAGAAGGTTAGTGGGAAAAGCTACTGGGACAGAGTGAAAGGAGTTCGTGGTTTGGCCACCACCCTGGGGGCAGCAGAGGTGATGCAGCTCTGAGGCTGCTTACAGAGCTACAGCTGCAGTTGCTTCCGGTCCCAGGCCCACCTGGTGGGAGGAATTAAGTGGCAGATCAGAGCAGGAGTGCAGAGCCAGCTTAGGTCTGAGTCCTGTCCGGGTTGGCAGTTCTTGGGGGACGAGTAACGCTGGTGTGGCAGAGCTTGCTGTGTAGAAATAGCTCTGAAAACAACAGCACAGCCCCTCAAGCTTAGGACAAAGTACTCTACCCTCTACAAGCAGTCATATCCCGACGAAAAACTCAAGGGTCAAGTAAGTTGGCTGGGAACAGATTCAGATTCAGACTCAGACTTTGGAATCTTTTTTCGGTGACAAAAAAGACCAAAACATACAGCCAGAAGACGTCAACAAAGTCAAAGAGCCTACATCAGAAGCCTCCAAGAAAAACATGAACTGGTCTCAGGCCATGGAAGAGCTCAAAAAGGATTTGGAAAAGCAAGTTAGAGAAGTAGAGGAAAAATTAGGAAGAGAAATGAGAATGATACGAGAAAACCATGAAAAACAAGTCAGTGACTGGCCAAAGGAGACCCAAAAAAATACTGAAGAAAATAACACATTAAAAAATAGACTAACCCAAATGGCAAAAGAGCTCCAAAAAGCCAATGAGGAGAAGAATGCCTTGAAAGGCAGAATTAGCCAAATGGAAAAGGTCCAAAAGACTGCTGAAGAAAATACTACCTTAAAAATTAGATTGGAGAAAGTGGAAGCTAGTGACTTTATGAGAAATCAAGATATAAAACAGAACCAAAGCAATGAAAAAATGGAAGACAATGTAAAATATCTCATTGGAAAAACCACTGACCTGGAAAATAGATCCAGGAGAGATAATTTAAAAATTATTGGACTACCTGAAAGCCATGATCAAAAAAAGAGCCTAGACATCATCTTTCAAGAAATTATCGAGGAAAACTGCCCTGATATTCTAGAACCAGAGAGTAAAATAGAAATTGAAAGAATCCAAAGTGATCACTTCCTGAAAAAGATCCCAAAAAGAAATCTCATAGGAGTATTGTCACTAAATTCCAGAGTTCCCAGGTCAAGGAGAAAATACTTCAAGCAGCCAGAAAGAAACAATTTGAGTATTGTGGAAACACAATCAGGATAACACAAGATCTAGAAGCTTCTACATTAAGGGATCGAAGGGCTTGGAATATGATATTCCGAAGGTCAAAGGAGCTAGGACGGAAACCAAGAATCACCTGCCCAGCAAAACTGAGTATAATGCTCCAAGGCAAAATATGGAATTTCAATAAAATAGAGGACTTTCAAGCTTTCTCAAAGAAAATACCAGAGCTAAATAAAAAATTTGACTTTCAAATACTAGAATCAAGAAAAGCATGAAAAGGTACACAAGAAAGAGAAATCATAAGGGACTTACTAAAGTTGAACTGTTTTATTTACATTTCTACGTGAAACGTTGATGTATATAAGTCATGAGACCTTTCTCAGCATTAGGGTAGTTGAAGGGAATATATATATTTATATATTTATATATACACATACGTATAGACAGAGGGCACAGGGTGAGTTGAATGTGAAGGGATGATATCTGAAAAATAAAATTAAGGGATGAGAAAGGAATATATTGAGAGAGGGAGAAAGGGAGAGATACAATGGGGTAAATTATCTCACATAAAAGTGGCAAGAAAAGCAGTTCTGTAGGAAGGGAAGAGGGGGCAGGTGAGGGGGAATGAGTGAATTTTGCTCTCATTGGATTTGAATTGAGGAGGCAATAACATACACACTCAATTGGGTATCTTACCCCACAGGAAAGTAGGGGGAAGGGGATAAAAAAGCAGAGATGATAGAAGGGAGGGCAGATGGGGGAGGAGGTAATCAATAGCAAACACTTTTGAAAAAGGACAGGGTCAAGGGAGAAAACTGAATAAAGGGGAACAGGATAGAATGGAGGGAAATATAGTTAGTCTTTCACAACATGACTATTATGGAAGTGCTTTGCATAATGATACATGTGCGGCCTATGTTGAACTGCTTGCCTTCTTGGGTGGGGGAGGAAAGAGGGGAGAGAATTTGGAACTCAAAATTTTAAAAACAGATGCTCAAAAAAATAGTTTTTTGCATGCAGCTGGGAAATAGGATATACAGGCAATGGGGCATAGAAATCTATCTTGCCCTACAAGAAAGTAAGGGGAAAGGGGATTGGGTGGTAGAGTGGGGTGACAGAAGGGAGGGCTGACTGGGGAATGGGGCAATCAGAATATATGCCATCTTGGAGTGGGGGGGGGGGTAGAAATGGGGAGAAAATTTGTAACTCAAAATCTTGTGGAAATCAATGCTGAAAACTAAAAAATATTAAATAATAAAATATGAAATTCAAAAAAAAAAGAATAAATGAACAGAAATGGTTGAACTCAATGAAGCATACACGGGGATAGGGGATACCCCTAGCTTCTAGGGGCTATCTCATATAACATGTACCTGCATTCTTCAGGGAGCTTCCTAGGATGTGTGTGACTGCTAAATAATTTGGTGCTTTGCATTAACGCAGCAAACCTTGGCTAGACAGTTACTCTTCTCCTTCACCTTGTAACAGTGGCAGGAGACACAGTATTGCATCAGTTAAAAAAGTGAGACAATAGGGTAAAGTAAGGACCTCTATCATCACCATTACTTTTTGATAAAATATTAGAAATGCCAGATTTAGCACTAAGAAAAAAAATTGAAGAAATAATCATAAGCAAAAAAGAAATAAAATGATCACTTTTTCCAGATGATATAATGGTTTAATTAGAGAACTCTAGAGAGTCAATAAAGAAACTAATTTAAATAATTTATAACTTTATCAGTTACAGGATATAAAATAAACTCACCAGCTTTTCAGTATATTGCCAACAAAATCCAGCAGGAAGAAATATAAAGAAAAATTACATTTCAAATAAATCCAGAACTTACAAAATACTTGAGCATCTACTTGCCAAGACATACAGGAACTATATGAATACAATTGCAAAAATGCTCTTCACTCAAATAAAGACAGATCTAAATAATTGAAGAAATATTAATTGCTCATGGGTAAGCTATGCCAATATGCTAAAAATGAAAATACTACTTTAATTTGTTTATTCTGTTTATTGCAAACTACCAAAGGATCACTTTACAGAGCTAGAAAAAGTAATAACAAAATTCATCTGGAAGAGCAAAAGGTCAAGAATCATAAAGGAAATACTGAAAGAAAATACAAACCAGAAGGAAGGTGGCCCTAACAGTACCAGATCCCAAGATATATACTAAAAGAAAATGATTTGGTAGTGGTTAAGAAATGGAGATTGATCAGTGAAATTAGATAATAATTGATCCGAGGGTTAGATAAAATCATATATACCTAAGCAAGCGAGCAAAGTAGCCCAGTGCTTAACAAACCCAAAGATCCCAGCTCCTAGCGTAAGAACCCTCTGACAAAAATTGTTGAAAAAATTAGCAAACAATCTGGCAAAAACTAGGTAGAAAGGAATATCTCACAAAGCATACCAAGATAAGCACCAAATGAGTCTATGATTTAAACAGAAAAGATGACATCATAAACAAATTACAAGATCAAGAAAGAAAATACCTTTCAGATCTAGGGAGAGAAGCACTCATGACCAAACAATAAAAGGATCAGTGGCTTGCCTCCTTAAAGACCCAACTCATTTTTATAAATACAGAACAAAGAACAGAACAAAAATCGTATCATTGTTTATGGGACTGGCTTGATTGGGGTTGAGGGATCATACTTGATTATGTTAAAGAGGGAAGGCATACACACACATGGGATGAAGACCTCTTTCTGTCTTAAAGGAAGGCTTTGTGAATTTATGGAACCTAGCTGCATCCTAAGGCTGCTGATAGGGAGCCAGGCGTACCAGACTCACAGGCATATGGGGATGAGATAAGACTACCTTTAATTGGCAAGGTTGAGGTTAAGATGGGAAGTCAACAAATTAACACACAAAATCCTCGGATTTTCAGGTGACACTGGGATAATGGTGTTTTATCAGAGTATGAACTTCAGGGATGAGAAACTCTAGCTCAGAGTTTCTCTTTAATTGACAGTGATTGTGAGAAACCTTAAACCTCTGGCATCTAATCCTGAGAGAGAGAAAGCTTGAACATTTGAACTCGTGAGATTTTTAGAGACAGAGAAGAGGCTGAAGTTTGTTATGTGGGGCTGTAGAAAGAAATCACTTACAGAGTAAAATCAAATATAAAATACAGGATCAATAGTTAATTTTCACAAGTTACTTAAATTTCAGGGGATCTGTGGACTTGGGGAAAATGCATCTTATTTTAATTAACCTTTAACTGAAATTTAGCATTTCCTTCAATTAGTAACAATATTATTTGAAGAGGGCTCCATGGGCTTCACCATTCTGTCAAAGGGATCTATGACACACAAAAAGGTTAAGAACTCCTTTATTTATTAAGCACCTCATCTGGGGAGTGATAAGCACTGAGCAATACATCAAGGTGAAATCAGATAAATCCCTTACCTGGTGAAACTTATAGGGAAGATAAGGCATAGGACCTTAGAACATCTGCCTAAAGCTGCTAGGGACCTTAGTGGTTGTTCAATTTAATCTCTTTTATTTTATAGATGAGGAATCCAAGGCCCAGGGAGGAAAAGGTAAATTGCAGAGGCAGGGTTTAGACTCGAGTCCTTTGATTGCCATGGGTGTGCTGGAGCCAGTTCAGAACTAGCTCAGCTCAATTCTAAAATTTTCAGTGTGAGCATTTACACTTTGGCAATCAGCAAATGTTACAAATCAGGCTTGATTTATTGTTCTGTTGATTGTCTAGACTTAAAAACTGTTAATCCAGATTAAATGTCAAAGGGTGTCATGCATTTTAGGACAAAGTTTGGGATATTCAAATTCTCTGGTTTTTGTTCTAATTTAGATTCTTCAAAATTTTGTAAATATTTATCTATTGCATTTAAAATATCAGTTTTGTTGGCATAGTGGGTAAAGTAGCTTCTAATATTTTTTAAAATTTCCTCTTCATTGGTTGTGAATTCTTTTTTCAATTTTGATCAACAACTTGTTTTCCTTCTTTTTAAAATCAGATTAGCTAACATTTTATTATTTAAAATAGTTTATAGCATTATCAATTCAATGTCTTGGTTTGGTTTGGTTTAGTTTTGGTTTTCAATTTTGTTGTTTCTTCTTTGATATCAGAGTTTCTATTTTTAGTTTTGGTTGGTGTTTTCTAATTTTTTTTAGTTATATGTCCAGTTCATTGACTGACCCTTTCTCTTTTTTGTTGATAAAAGTGATAAAAAATACATCACTAAAGTGTTTCTTTGTCTCTTAGAGTCCCTAGTTTCCTTCCAGACTCAGGTTAAGTGCCACCATTAACACACAATCTTTCTTAATCCCTCCAACTATGAGTGCCCTCCATCTAAAATTGAATTTATTTTTCTGCCTACATATGTACACATTGTTTTCCCTAATCAAATACAAACTCCTTATTTCACTTTTGTATTTATATCTCTAATGCCTAAAAAATGGGAGGTGCTTAATAAATGTGTGTTAGTTGACTGATACATTTTTATAAGTGATTCCCCTGGGGTGTCTACTAACTAAAGGCTGGGTTAAGGTGAATGTGGCTTTATTCATACGGTCATAGACTTAGTTCAAGCCCTTCATTTTACAGGAGGAAACTGCATTCCAGAGAGGTTTAGTCATTTGCCCAGGCTCATTCAAGGACTGAGTGACAGAGGCAGCTTTTGAAGCCAGATGCAGTAACTTCAAACTCAGCATTCTTTCCAATATTACTTCCTTCAAGTACCATATTTGCCCCATGCAAATAAGAAACCAAGATATGAATAAGAATGAGATTCAGCCTTGATGTTTTCTTTAATTTTCTTAAATTTTATTTTATTCTGAAAAAAAACCCCAACCTTCTTTCCCTCCTACTTCCCTCACCACCACCCCCCAACTGAGAAATAAAGACAAACAAAACCTCTGTTTACAAACATGTAGAGTCAAAACCCCCCAAATTTCTCACTGGCCATTTCTTTTTAAAGTCTCAATTTTGCATTGAGTCCATCATCTCTCTGTCAAGAGGGGAAGTGACACGTTTCATTGTGAATCTTTAGGAACTGTGGTTGGTCATTATGTTAATCAGAGTTCACAAGATTTCTTCATAGACATTTTCAACCAGCCCAGAAGCATTTTCTCATTCTCCCACCTCAACCCCAGTCCTTTCCCATTGAAAACACAAGAAAAACGAAACCCATTACAAACCTATAGTCAATCATAACAAATTTCCACATTGGCACATCCTAAAAAATATTTGCTTCATTCTGCATTCTGACTCCTTCACCTCTCCATCAGGAGGTGGGTAACCTGTTGCCACATTAGTCTTCTGAAATCTTGGCTGGTCATTATGCTGATAAGAGTTCAGCACATTCAGCATTTCATCACATTTATGTATCACAACTTGTTCATCCATTCCCCAATTTATGGGCACCCCTTTAGATTCCTATTATTCACTGTCTCAAAAAGAGCTCTCAACATTTTTGTACATCCTTAGAGTTTGTTTTGCTTAAGACTAATTCTTCTCTAAACCTACCCTCCCAGCTTATTTTCTTTCCCTCCTACTTCTCTGTTGAATGAAATGTATTTCTCTGCGCAACTTGTGTGTATGTGTGCATTCTTTCTTCTTTGACCAGTTTATATGAGAGGCTTAGGTGTCAAATGCTCCCCCTGACTTTGTTTGTATGGATGCCAATTTGTGCACCCTGATTTTGTGAGATGATTTTCCCTAAAATTCCACCCCTACCCTCATCTCAGTGTATTCTTTTTCTCTTCTCTTTCCATTTTTTTCTGAGGATCATCAAGACATAACAGAATCACTCCTAGACCTAACTGGACTCCTTCTATGAATCCTGGTGATGATACGGATAAAAAGGGGCATATATCATCTCCTTATTTTTTTTAATGTAAGCCATTGGTTTTTGTTTAGTCTGTTATCATTATTCAATCATATTTATTTTTTTATATGTCTTAACTCCAGTGACTGTACTTTAAAGTTCCTACATAGCTCTGGTCTTTTCAACAGGAATGCTTAGAAATACTCTCTCTGTAAAGGTCCATTTTTTTCCTCTGTATGATTATACTCAGTTTTGGTGGATAAGTGATTCTTAGCTTTAAGCCTTTATCCTTTGCCTTCTGGAACAGTATATTCCAAGCTCCCTACTCCTTTATGACTTTCTGACTTTTTCAGGACTTCTCAGCAAGATTAAGTCTGGTGTATTTTCTAGATTTATTTGGTGAAGTTTGTACTGCTTCCTTTCACTCTACCATCTTCTCATATTTTCTTCTCATTAAAGCTTTTTTCCCCCCAGTTGTTTAGACCTTTGTCCTCTTTACTCAGACATCTTTCCCTACCTCCTCCACTCCACTCTAATGAAGAGGTGGCTTTTCTTCTTGCCAAGGCAAACCTTTCTCTGAACACCCTTGATCCCACCACCACTATCATCTTCATTTGCTTTCTAATCCAATCTGTCTCTAAAATCAGTCTACACACATACCCATGTATCCTCCATCCATAAAAAACCTTTGCTGCTAGTGATCATAGCTCTGCTTCCCTTGGATAAAGTCCTTGGGAAACCTATCTAAACTCAGTGCTCCCACTTACTTAGCTTTCACTCCTAAACTCTTTGCAATTTGGCTTCCTCTTCTCCAAAATTACCAAGGACTTTTTAATTGACAAATGCAATAGTCCTTTCTCAATCCCTATCTTTCTTGTCCTCTCTGTAGCTTTTGACATTATCTCATCCTCTCTTCCTGGATAGTCTCATCTCTACGTTTTCATGACACCGTTATCTCCTAGTTTCCTCACCCTGCCCCACTTGTCTGCCCTGTCTCAGTTTTCTTTGCTGATCTTCCTCCAGGTCATTCCCACTAGCCATGGAAGTCCCAGAGAGGTGGAATTTCACAGTTCTGCCATAGGCCCTCTTCTTCTCTTCCTTTTTTATTATATCACTTAGAGTTAGCTAGATGGTACAGTGAAGAAAGCACTAAGCCTGGAATCAGGAAAATGAGTTCAAATCCAACCCGACACTAGTTATGTGATCTTGGGCAAATCACTTAACCCTGTTTGTCTCAGTTTCCTCATCTGTAGAATGGGGATAATAATAGTAACTAACAAGATTGTGGTGAGGATGAAATGATGGACTTGTAAACTACTTTGCAATCTTGAAGCATTACATAAATGCTGTTATTAGTAATCTCACCTGCTTCCATGAGTTCAATCACTATTTCTCTGCAGATTACTCCCAGATTTATATGTATCCACATATCCATAAATATGAATATATTTAGCCCTAGTCTCTCTCCTGAGCACTAGTCCCAAATCATCCACTGCCTTTTGGACACATGAAACTGAATGTTCTGTAAGCATCTCAAACTCCACATGTCCAAAACAGGACTGTCTTTCCCTCAAAATCATTCCCTACTTTCATCTCTCCTATTACTGTCAAAGGCACTACAATTTTCCCAGTCACCTGGGCTCATCTTGCAGTCATACTAAATTTCTCATTGGAACTATCCAATATATTTGATCTATTATGGAATCTTTTCATTTGTACCTTCACAATGTCCCTCCTATATCCTTTCTCTGCAACTCAGAATCAACACAGGTCCACCTGTTTCCTCAATAATTTCCTCTTCCAGAGAGACTATCCTCAGACACTATAAGACTCCCCTCTCCTAGTCAAATGACCATAGGTCATCGTAGTCTACGCGTCAATTCAAAAAGTTTTTATTAAGTATCTACTAAGGCTGGAGCACTTCTGCTTAATGCTGGAGATCCTAAGACAAAAAAGAAATAGGCCTTGCCCTTGGCTGGGTGGTGAGAGGGGGAAAGAACCATGTAAAGAGACAAAGAGAAGATAATTGGAAGAGGTGGAGAGTACTAACTACCAGGGGCATCAATCAAAGAAGGGTTCTTGGAGGTGCACCTTGAGCTGACATTGAAAGGAAGGTAAGAATTCTGACAGATGGAGAATGATAAGATTCCAGTCATGGGGGTTAGTTTCTCTGACTGCATGGAAACAGATGACAGTACTAGGAACATCTTGCTTGGGGAACAGTTACTAGGCCAGTTGGTTGGAACATATATAAAATTAATTATCTGAAAGAGGAAAAAGAATCTGAGGGACAAGACTACTGAGTATTATGATTTAATTTGCAAAGTTAGCACTTGCATATCAAACCAGGTCATCTGACTGCTCAGATATCAGAGACTAATGAGTGATTTACAGAGCTTATTTTTGTAACAGAAAAGAGGCGTGCAATTTACAGGAATAGGGAAGTAGAATAACAATAGGGAAGTAGGCCAATTTGCAATGACTGGCTGCTGGACATGTTGGGAGCGTAAGGGAGGGGACAACTATTAAATCTGATATTCTATTGGATTAAGGCCCATGTCTATCAACCTGTCTAAGTGAGACTGCCTCAAGAATCTGCCCTGCAGTTGTAGCATTTTGCATTCTAAAAAACCTTACTTTTCAGATACTAAAAGGGGGAATCTACTTCTTCAGGGAGTTGAAGAAAAGGGGGGCTGGGAAAGAGGAACTTGTGGTTTGTAGTGGGTAAGCTAACAATCACCCTTCCCCCTCACCTTCTAGCTTCCAGATAGGAAAACTCAACCTTCTAAGATTACACTGCTCAACTTAGACTTAACTTCTAGCTCAAGAAAAAAGGGGGACTTACCCACTAAGACCGGAAAAAGGAATTTAACCTTTAGTCAACCCCCCTTTCTCCAGCTTCCAGAAAGGAGAGCTTAGCCTTTAAAAACTCTTATAATCCTATGATCATTTTATTCCTACAAAGATAAATGTCTTACTCTAAATTATTTGCTACTAAATGATAATGTCTTATCAATCTATCTATTCCCTAAATCTATCGGTATTAATCAGGCAAAAGGGAATGTCTGTGTTGGCTTAGCTTAAGTGTTAGGGCCAGATATTCCTAAAGAAGGGAACTTAATCTTTCAAACAAACTAAAAATAATCAACACTAACTGATTTAAAGGTTATTCCTTTCCCTTTAGAACATATAAAATAGGTTGGGAAAGGGAAGGTGCAGCCAAGTTGTGGAGAACTCTAAAAGACATGCTGAGGAGTTTGTATTTCATCCCAGAGGTAAGAGTGAACCTGTGAATAAGAAGAGTGACATGGTCAGAACTAGGACATAGAAACTGATTATTTTGGCATCTTCATGAAGAAAGATTAGAGAAGGGACAGACTAAAGGGAGACTACCTAGGAAGTTGTGACCATGGTCCAAGTGAGACTGATGAAGGCCCATGTGAGGGGCTCCCATGTGAGTGTAGGAAATGGGACTGTTGTGAGGGATGTGGTAGAAATGGAATCGTGAGATTTTATCAAATGATCTGATATGAGGGTAAGGGAGAAAAAAAGAGTCAAGGATAACTGAGGTTATGAACCACTGTAAATGGGAAGAGGAGGGATGGTAGTGCTTTCAGAAAGTTTGGAGGAAAGGCTGGTTATGGAGAAAAGATGAGTGGTTTGGGACATGGTAAGTTTTGAAATACCACTAGGACATCCATATGTAGACGTCCAGAGAGCAGTTGATGGTAGATTAGAATTGAAGAGTTAGAGCTACAGATAAACGATAGTGGGCCACTTACATAGAGATAATAATTGAGGCCATGGATGTGGCATGAGAGTCGTGGAGCACAGTCTTCCTCCTAAGCCTCCCTTGCCCAAACCCCACCTTGCACCAGGAGAAAAATGGCGTGGCAACAGGGCCTGTGTATGAGGGAGTAGAGATCATGGGGTCATTCAGCCTAGAAAGCAGGACTGCTTGAGCTTCCTCAGAGGTCAAAGAGAGGATTCACACCACACCCTAGATGATTTTCATGAGTTACTACAACCAGCCAAGAAATTAAGCACCTGATTGCTAAGACTCTTGCATTTCATTATGTTGATCCTCAAAAGCTTGCTAGTCCATTGCCCAGCTTGCTAGTCCATACTAGTTGCATGTACACCCCTGGTATAACCTTTGAGAATGAGCATTAGAGGGCGCATCTGGAGTTAAAATCAACCAACGGGTATTTTATTAAATGCTCACAATATGTAAGGCACTGTGCAAGGTGTTGGGGATATGAAGAAAAAAAGGAAACAGTACATTCTATTGGGTTTGCTACTTAGTACCTTTGTGATTTTGGCCAAGTCAATTAACGTCTTCGACGTTCATTTTGCTCATCTATAAAGTGCAGAGGTTGAGATTAACCAAACATAAAGGCTCCTTCAGCACAAATCTAGGATTTTATATTGTGGAGAAGGACTGGACTAGATGGTTTCTGAGGTCCCTTTCAAATCTGAGAGACCAGGATACAGCAGAACCCAGAGTAGCTTCCACCCCTCATCTAATTCTTCCCTTGACTCCCTATAACTTCTCCATCTTTCTTATGGGTATCGCCAATTCCTATTAGCCTCAGTCACTCTAAATGAAAAAAAGCCAAGAATAGATTTTAAAACAAATTTTTACTGAAATACTTGTAGGACTTAAATGCAAGAGCTATTCATGATTACATGATATAATTTATATTGCCAAAAAAACAACTGCCCTTAAAGGCTTACCTTTAGGAGCACACAGGTGTCAAGTGAACTACAGACACCTTTGCCAGGTAATAGTAATAACTATTTGTTAAGGTAATCAGCTAGACATCCCAGACTAAGCAGCACAGTCCTACACTTAGACCTCTTGTCTTGTACATTAACATACCCTGGAATTTGTTTCAGGTTTGATTGGGAATACTTCTACTTGGTCACCACTGAAACTGCTAGTAGGCTTAGTGTGCAGCCATGTGCCTCCTACTCAGAAGTGCCAACTCTGAGTTGAGATGAGGAAACCACAACCAATTCCTGCCCTTTTGGGGGCACAATAGTAAATAAGTGAGACTGTAAGGTTGTTGGGGTTTTTTTTCTGGCTAGTCTGAAAAGTGAAGGATTAAGGTTCACTGGATAGACATGAAATCTCCTAAGCAGAACAGGCTAGACAAGGAGGGCTTATGCACTAATGGTCAGTGCCACTCACTGTGCTAAGTACTTTAGAAATATGGTCTCATTTGATCCGCCCAACAACCCTGGGAGGTAGGGACTATAATTATCTCCATTTTACACCTGAGAAAACTAAGACAGGCAGAGGTTAAATGATTTACCCACGGTCACATGGCTAGTAAGCGTATGAAAACTCGATTTGAACTCAGGTCTCCCTGACTTAAGGTATGACATTCTGTCTACTGTCACCGAGCTGTCTCTTTTCTCTTTTTTTTTTTGCCTTGCTTTTTTATAACTCATACTAAGCTCACACAACCTACACCCTTGACTCTTTTTAAAAACATATTAAGCAGATTTTATTTTTAAAAGCCCTTTATTCTTTTCCATTTCAAAAGTGGCAATCATGATTGAGAAATTTTACACTATAGATGGCAAGTCAAAATAAAATTAGCAAGGACAAACTTCTGAGTGCAAACAAGGAGAAATCAAATATATAGAAAAAAGTTCTGATTGTTCAAATGATCAGAGTATAAAATCAGTAGTCAAATTCCTTATTTTCTAAGAGTTCCAAGAACTACTGCTCATTAACAGTTCAAAGGCATATACTAACAATCATAAAAAACTGAGTTTGCAAATGAGGAAAGGCACACAGATTTTAGCACTGGTATCTCAGATGTACTTATTCACAAGTTTACATCAAAGCAGGGCCTTCCTTTGGGATTGTTTCACAATATAGTATTTCTCTGATCAATACATGGTCATTGAAATAATGAACCACCTTCAGAGCACGTCAATCTGCCTACCTTAAAGTAAAGCTGTATCACTTTAAAATAGGCAAGCCATGATATAAAATACACCAAAAAACTGGCAAAACTAGCCAAGAGAGATAATCTTGTAAAAGCTCTTGTGCTACTTTAAAATTTAACGTTAGGTAACTGAATATTTTATTATTCTCTGTTAACGGAGAGCGACAATACAGAATTTCAAGTATTTTATTACTGCAAATGTTATAGCTATGTACGTAACTATGCGTGTATGTATACATATACAATATGGAAAAACACTTGAAACCTCAATGGAACTCAATAAACATCATTTTTGCAACCTTCAAAAGCATTAGTAAAAATTAAGATGTGCTCCAACATAACTTAGTAAATGTAAACATTTTTATATTAACAGCAAAGTCTGAAAACTCAGCTCAGTTGTTAGTTGAAAGTTTATTTTAGATTTAACAATTTTAAAGTGCGCATGAAATTCTCAAGTGTCTTCGTAACAGATTACTCCACTCAAGATATTGTAGTGATTTCTGCTCTCTTCTGACCCAAAAATAGTCCCCAAAGTCTATTAAAAACTGCTATTCTTCGTACCTTTTATAGCCCATCTGCAATATTAATGCTAATGAAAAAGGTTTCCAGTCTAGTAAGGATTACCATGATTAACATTAGAAACACATTTAAATGAAGTTTTCTAATAATATCCATTGTTTATAGTTCAAAAGACTATCAACATGGAATTATTATAAGTGTATCTATATATACACATTTAGAGCATGTACTTTTACATTTCAGTGAAAATAATTTGACATGTTAACTTCATCTCATGTCCTTAACACAGTAATGATAATTATCAGTTCATGCAAGATAAGAAAGACTTGATTTTTTAGGTAACAAATTTTCTGATTTCTATTGCTTTACAACATGGTATTTTCAGTTTATGTTGTACAAGAATCTAGATTATAGCAACCAAGGTGAAGACTGCAGAATCACATTTCAGAGTGGAATGGGAGACAATTTCCAGCTAATTTGGAGATTATAAACACTAATGATCTGTCCATGATTAGCTAAACCCGATTAAATTTTATAATGCCACACTTCTCAAAAGACCTAATTAGGCCTGTCATGAAAAAAAAAAGTAGAAATTATTTACTCTGGAAACCTTGGCTTATTGCATTTTCTTACACTTTTGAATGCTGGCTGGGCTTCCTTTCTCACTTAGTTTTTAGTGGTTCGTTTCTTAAGCATTTCCATGTTTGGTAGCTTGTTTTCTTTTATGCTTGATGCAAGAAGAAATTCTTCCCAGAATGCCAAAAAAATAATAATGAACAACTCAGTTTCCTGAAGATGTCTTCTATATGAAGGAGGAAAAACTAAAGGAATCTCTTTACGGGGGCAGCAGGTGCAGGACGAGTAGGAATAAAGTTTCCCTGAGATGATACTTTTGGTTGGGGTGGAGGTGGCCTGTGGAAAGAAGGGGAGGGATGAGTAATCATTTCTCCACATCTGGATACTACAAAATGGAAATAAAACAAGGTATTCTATAACTAGAATGTCCCTATAAATACTAATCTATGGGGTCTTTGCCATGAAATTGCCTCATAGATGTGACCACTTCATATAAGTTTGGGGAGGCTATTTTGTCAACCACATTCCTTTAAATGGGGTCCAAGCAAGGGTATGTTGGTAAATATTTAATAATCAGCTCTCGGGGGGCAGGGGGGAGGAGTACACGCTTCATCCTTTTAAGTTTAAGCTGCATTATTAACATTTTCTCCATCACTTTCTTAAGTTTAGACAATCAACAAACAAAACAATAAACCAAGCCCTGATTTATAACATTTGCCAATTTCTAGGGTATAAAAGCTCACACTAAAAATTTAACTGTCAGCTCTTGAGAGCCAATTCAAGCTGGTTCCAACACATTCCTTGGTCCACGATCCACTTCAGACTAACCACTAGGGCTATTTTTACTGAAAGCATAAAGCAAAACTAAAAAGCAAAAGTATGTAAATAGCAAAAGGAATGACAAAAATCAATTAGGCAAAATCTTTTTGACGTTAAATTTAAAAAGCTTTCCCTAACCTCTTGATCTGAAGCACTCCCTCTACTATGCATATTCCTTGTATTTAATACCTCTTACTTCCTCGTCTAGGATGAAAGCTACACAAGGGCAAGTACTGTGACTTATTTATTTTATAGATGAGGAAACTCAGGCTGAGAGAGGTTGAGTGAGATGTCCATGGGTCACACAGCTTGTTATCTAAGAAAGAATTTAAATTCAGATCTTTTTGATTCAAAGTCCAACATTCTTAACCTACAGTGTCACCTAGCTGCCATGAGTAAATGAATTACTGAAAACCAAGTACTGATGATTAAAGGATAAGGAGTAAAGGGGAGACTTTACTCCCACAATCTGATTTTAGTCATTCTACATATAACATCACTAGTCAACTATGCTTTTTGCTTTGTGTTGCTTTAAAACTTTAATGTTAACTGTGCTCCAAAATTGGTATAATTACACAAGTTTTCTTGAAGACGTTCTTTAAAAAAAAAATCCAACCTAATTTCTGGCATTACTTAATTAAATTCCCCATTCTCTCCAGTTCTAGAACGATAATCACATCAATCTAACATGGAAATATGTGTTAGTCAATCTACTTTCCTATGGTTCCTCTCATCACCCTTGTAAGTTTCCATATCACAATACCCTTCCATGGCCATCACTCCCTTTTGTATCCAGTCTTCCTCTATCAGAATATAAGCTCTCTGAGGACAGGGCATCTCTTTCATTTCATGTCTGCTTACTCAGAGCTTATCTATACAGAAAGTGTTTAATAAATAGGCTTTCATTCATTCACTCATATCTCTTATTTTCACATAACTCCCAGGTTTCATTAAAATCAAATAAAGTGAATAATTTCATTTTGTACCTTGATGGGAATTGCTGAGGCTGCTTGGCTGCATAGGTTGGTACTGGAAACCTGTTTGGATAAACAGCCTAAGGAAATAAAAGGAATAATTCCGTGTCACTAGGTACTCCTAAAAAACCTCTAAACACAGTTCAGTATCGCTTACCCTGAGGGAATCCAAAACATTTAGCAACTTACAAAGAGAATAGCTGCTTTAAAATATGGCATTTTAAAAGGTCTGCTTATAGAATGTCTTTACTGTTAAATGAAAGATTCTTATGACACACAAAAATTCTTATGACACCACAAACATTAATTATTATTTATTTTGCCTGATGTGTGCAGACATACTTGGGTGACTATGAGGAGCCCTACAGAGATTCTGAGTTAGAACACAGATGCCGACAGGGAGCTTTCAGTCTAGGACATAAAGAAAGGGGATAAGGAAAAGGAAAAAGCATTTATATAATACCTACTACATGCAAGGCACTGTGTTAAGTGCTTTACAAGTATTATCTCACTGATAAAACGAAATACTATCTCATTAGAAGATGAGGTACCATCACATAAAACACATTATTATATTTGAAAAGTAATTACCAGAGAAGTACAAAATGTTAAGTATGAGAAAAAAAAGTTCTTTCAGGCTTATAATTTTTTTTACATAAAAAAACCTTACAATGTAATCTTATCTCATCAAATATACTGGATTAGCTAATAGAGACAATAGTTGGAGAAGCAGAGTACAAGACTGATACAGACCAAACTGATTCTGTATCTTGCCTCTGACAACACATCTCTGCCATGAGACCTAAGCCAAGTCCGTTTACATTCTCGGAGCTCTCTAATACTAAAAACTGCAGAGCACTTTTCCTTCGCAGGAATTCCCTACACCCATGAAATCACAGGCCCAGACACAAAAAACAGCTGCCACAATAAAGTGTTTATATGTTTTACAAAGTTCTTTTTAGCAGTTGTATCATTTGACTCACCCTAGAATATTACCAGATACTACAAGTATTATTCTCATGTTTTAGATAAGGACAATGAGACTTGCCCAAGATCATTCAAGTGTCAAAGCTCAGAACCAGGGCTTCTGATTCACAGTGATGCTTAATACTTCTAGCGACAGAACAGCATATTGGAAAAAACACTGCAGTTTGATTCACTGACACTATAGTTCACATTATTTCACAAGTCTAAAAAGAAGATATATATCACAGTTATGTCTCTAAAGGGGACAAATTTCCTACCCCCAAACCTACTCACTAATGAGTGATCTCAATAATGAAGGTACTTCTTCCATTGGTACATATCACAATCTAGTCATGCCTTCCTATTCTGTGCAATTTTCACCCAAGTCTTCCCTACATAGAAGATCCCAACATGCTGGAAGCATTCCTCCGGGTCTTTTTGATATTTCACGGGTAACAGTGAAATACTTGGATTGAATAACATTTGTCATTCCTAAGTCAGACTACTTAATCAGCACTCTCTGTCTGTCTGTCTGTCTGTCTGTCTGTCTCTCTCTCTCTCTCTCTCTCTCACACACACACAATGTACATATATATGACCATGTACCTCTCTGCTGCCCTTTGGGTTCCCTACTCTCTTGATTCTTTAGATAATGTGGTGCTCCATGACTGTTAGCAATAAAGTATCAATAGGAGAATAACAGGATTTTGCACCTGAGAGAACAGGATCACTTAAAGAACTGTATAATTTCCCAAATGCAATTTAACCTTCTGCTTAGATGACATTCTATTCCCCTATTCTACTCTCAACCTAGTTCACTGTCCATTTGTGGTGATTGTCCAAGATCTGATGGACTTAATGGATATGATATTGTTGGACTAACTCAATGTCCCAACTAAATGCCATGATTTCAACCATATGTACTCTTCCTCAACTGTGTTTTTTTTTTTTCAACAGAGAATCTCTTTGGAGTGGCCAGTGGATCTCAGGGAGGAGGTCCTGTAATATGCTGGAGCATGATGCAATCAATATTGTATCATCTCCCAAAAAATCACAACTGGAGGACCTTACTATATAGAGGGAATACTGCTTTCATTTTGGGCTCCACACAAGACATCTTCTGTGACAATACTGTAACCTGTTTTATATACTGCTTGATTCTGATAATCTATTTATTTGACCATTCCTTCTTAGTTTCCTCTGCTAAAACATAATTGATATCCTGTTCCCTAAAAGTGGATGTTCCCAAGGTTCTATTCTAGGCCCCAGGTTCTCTTCTCTCTATATACTGTCTCTCAGAGACATCATCAGCTTTCTTGGATTCAAATAACAACTCCGTGCATTTGACTCTTAGGGATCTATATATATAGTACCTACTCTGCCTTTTGGAATCTAGTTCAACCAATGACTAATTGGATATTTTGAACTGTGTATCCCATAGGCATCTCAAGAAACATGGTACAGTAGAGATGATTCTGAAGTTAGAGGACCCAGATTCAAATCCCACTTCTAAGAGACTACAGTAAAGTCACTTAAACTGCCTGGGCCTCAGTTTCCTCAACTGTGAAATGAAGGAGTTGGATAAGATGGCTTCTGAGGTCACTTT
This sequence comes from Trichosurus vulpecula, assembly GCF_011100635.1. Classification (NCBI taxonomy): domain Eukaryota; kingdom Metazoa; phylum Chordata; class Mammalia; order Diprotodontia; family Phalangeridae; genus Trichosurus; species Trichosurus vulpecula. The sequence continues at coordinate 304,801,120 of NC_050575.1, forward strand.
CAGTTTCAGATCTATGATCCTACATGAAAGAACAAATAGAAAAGAAAACTAGTCTGGAGTTGGGGTGAAGGATGGATTGCAGGAAGGAAAGAGCAGAGATGGGAAGAGTTGTAAGGAGGCAACCCGCAATCAAGGCTGCTCTAGTGTTATAAGGAAGGAAATGAAGATTCAACTACACAGAGGCCAACGATAAGACTTGGTGACTAGCTGGACTAGCTGGAGAGGTGAGGAAGTGGGAAAAGACAAATACCAAGGTTTCAAACATGGGATCCTGAGTGAACATCACTGACAGAAATAAGTCAAGTTAAATAGTAATTTCAAGCTACTAGGTGTCCCCTGCAGTTAAGCCCGACTATCCCTGCGCCATGGTGGGCAAAGGGGGGCAAAAAAGGGTGGCCAACCTATATCCTTAGAGTGCTGGTAAGACCTTGAAGGGCTTGCTGCCTCAGTACATCTACTTCTATCACAGATCTGAAGATCAAGGCGATGCCTCCACATTCACTGTAGAGCATACTCAAGTAGCATTTTAAAGCACATATTTAGGCAATGGTCCCTGGCAGCATCTAACTTGCTTCAAAATGACAAAAAAAGAAAACTTTTACAAAGTACTTTTAACTGTTACTTCTCACTATGCACAAAGTATCGGAAGCACTAAAATAGCAGGACACCATAATTTCACTCGAGTTGAAATAAGCATAAAGCAGGCTCTTAAAACAGATCCAGAAAACTCTTTCATGAGGGACAAGCTGGTCTAGGTTAAAAGGACTACTTGATAGGAATTTGGAGCAACAGAAAAAAAGAGGCAAAAATGTTATTCATAACTACAGCCTCACTGATAATTTCTTTTACAGCTACAAAAATCACATAATTTCCCCCAGCCCAACTACTCTACAAGTTTCTTGTCATATGTGTACTACATTGGTCATTCAGTTAAAAACAAAAAACAAAGGTCATCTTTTACTTCTAACTGCACACTTAATTGCCACATGGCCAAGACCTTAAAAATATGAATATTTGTAACACAAAAGAATTATATATTTAAAACCCAAATACTCACAGCAAGAAACACGGAAAAAATACGAAAACAAAAATTAAACTTACAGCTTCTCTGGGGCTATTTACTGGAGGGGCATTTCGAGTGGCATTCACTGGTTGTCTAGAAACATTTGTTTGATTTTTTCCATCTGATCTGGAAAGATAGAATAATGTTTATAATTAAATTAAAATGAAAACTTTTCTGTACTGACTCCTAACAAAAATATTTATGTGTGATATATCATTTTAATATACTGTTAGAGAAGGATGGCCAAACAACTGACAACAAATTATATACTTTACCAAATAATACATAAGTACATTACTGTGTTAAAATTATATCTTGTTCTGGTCCCCTTCATCACCTCCTCCCCTTCTAATCAGTAAAATGTAAAGAGGAACACACAAGTCATGTACAGACTGTCCTAAAGATCAAAGGAGCACAATCTGCAAACATCACACTGTGAAACTAAAAGCTAAGCTAAATCAAGAGAAGCCATCTAAGCCTTGCAGTCAGGATCTTTGGTCCTAGGAGATGTAAATTCGAGGTAAGTATCACACACCTGCAATTAAGACAAACACAACACCAAATGTTGCTGATAACTTTGAAAGGACATGAATATGATAATGAACTAACTCCAGCAGAGCACAGATAAGATTTAAGTCTGCCCCCCATCAAAAACTTATAAAAATGAGACCCCAAACTCCTGCCTCCTCCCAAATACTTTTCCATTTCCTATGGGTCCATGCTGCTGTTTCAACAATCTGGCTAGCAGCTGTTGTGGGAGTGAAAAACCAACGCAAGCCCAACAACAAGAACGCTGCCAGCATAGGTTCTTTTGATCTGCTTTACTAAGGAAAGCAAGGTTAAGGGGTTAACAAGCTTATTTTAATCCAGCATACAAATATCACTCACTTAGTTCACCCAGCACCCTGAACTTCAGAGCAAATACAAACAGACCAAATACAGTTCAGAGTTACCAAGAAAACCAAGTCCAGACATCCGGGCAAGCTAGAGGGGCTCTAAACTACAGCTGTCCAGAGTCTCCACATCAGCGTGCCACCAAGAGTGAGAGCCCCAAGCAAATGGCTCTGTTTTCCCTTTTTTATACAGTTTCAGACATTATCAAACATCATCTGAGCGACCAGAACTTAGGCTCCTATGATTGGCTCTGGAGTTAGCACCTCCCCTTAGGACCCTGGGAGCTTCACACCCACATAGGCTTAGCACCTAATAATTAGGGGTTTGGGGCAAACTTAGGAGCAAAGATCTAATCAGGTCTCCCTTAGTTATCCCCACCTTAGTTACCAATTCACACCCATACAGGTTTAGCACCTAATAGGGGTTTGGGTCTGGGGCTTAGCACCTAGCAAGAGTCAAAGACAATGAATCATTTTAAAACAGTAAGAAAGCCCCAACTTAATTGATACTACAGCTGCCCAAGGGCTTCCAATTCTAATCTATGGTTATGAGAGTGACTCTCTGTGGTTCTCCCCATCTTCCCATTCTCTTCCTCACATTGCCTGCCTGCCTTCCCTGCTCCATCCCCTCCACCCCGCCATGCCGTCTGCCTTCGCATTTCCTCACTCACACTTTTCATAGCTTGCCTCTGTCTTTGTGTGCTGACTGCTATGGCACCCTCTGCTCCTTATTAAAGTATGATTGGTGCCATCATGGTCTTTCCCAGTGAATACCCAAAGAATCAGGTATGCCAAAAAGGTCTGCTTCTCTCATATTCCAAGATATATGCCAGAGAGAAAATCTCTCCCCCTTCTAACTGTTGAGAGAACTACCTCTTGAATGATGTAGTATAATACTTTATATAATATGAAATGCACAGTAATTCAAGCACAAACATTTCAAGGAATATGGCATAGTGAAAAACGTACTGGACTTGGAATTAAGAAAGACAGACCTGGGTTTAATGACCAGCTCTGAAATTATAAACTATATGACCCTGGTTAACAAACATTACCTCTCTGAGCCTCAGTTCTTCATCTGTATAATGGGGCTGATAAGTGCACTGCTTATCTCACAGAGTGTTATGGGGAAAGCGCTTTATAAAACTTAATGCACTCTATAAGAGTACTATATACTCTCTTTATATTAACTAGAATATGTTCTGTGTTTCTGTCTTTTCACTGAGCTCTTATCTTTAATTTCCTTGCTCTTTAAGTCTTAATCTTTACTGTTACATCTCATCTTCCATTTTCCCTTATTTTGTTTAAAAAAATATAAATTCCCTTATTCTGTCCCTAGCTTCTAAAATTGTACCTGCAATCCAAAAATACATGAATCTATGTCGCTGGTGGGTGAGGGAAAGACTAAAGTTTATTCCTCAACATGGTATAAACAAAAGTAACAACAAAACGAAAACGAAAACCTACAACCATCTTACTTGGTCAAGTAGCAACCTAAACTCCTTGATAATTATCTAGAAAAAAAATTCATAAAATTTTTAAAGAATATTCATGGGAAGCAAACAGAACCAAGATGGTGGACTAGGAGGAAGCAATATAGCCTCTATTTCTCCACAACTATTCCAACAATAATCTAAAGAGAAATCTAAACCAAGTAGTGATTGGAAAATGAGGAAAAAAATGAAAATGGCTCAACTTTCCAGCCTAAGTTCGGAAATCATATCTGTAAGTAAGAAACAAGATCAAGAACTGTGTAACACAGGGGGCCTGGAACTAAGGATTCAGTGCCTCAGAGCCAGGCCAGAAACTATGATAGTTTATCCAGAGCAGACTGCTGGAAAAAGGAGTAAAGGAAAAAAACAAAGAACTATTACAATGCCAGGTATGCTCAAGACACAAACCCAGAAAAGAATTCCAAAACATTTATAAACAAAGCCTCAAAAAAACAAAACAAAACCATAGCTTGCCCACAAGAAGAGTCAGAATTTGTAGAAGAAATGATGTAAGAGTTTCGAAAAAAAAAAAGTTTTTCAATGACATTGATGAAATAAAAACAATAGAGGAAAGAAATGGAAAAATAAATGAGAGCCATGGAGTAGACAAAGAAAGACAATTCATAGTTTAGTACATGCACCACAAAACCTTATATAAATGATAGACAAAAAGAAGTAATGATTCCATGAGACAAAAACAAATATTAAAAAAAAAATTAAGAGAAAAAAAATTAAGAGGAAAAAAAAAAGAAAATGTAAGAAAAGGAAAACAGGTCAAGGAAAGACAATCTAAGAATTATCAGACTCTACTAAAACTGATCAGAAAATAAGTCTAAATACCATATTTCAGAAAACCATATATAGAATCTACCCATTATCTTAGAATCAAAGGTCAAAGTGGAAACAGAAAGACTCTACTGGTCACCTCCTGAAAGAAACCTCAAAATAAAAACTCCTACGAACATCATTGGCAAAATTCAGAGCTCCTAGATTAAATAAAAAATACCACAAGCAACCAGAATGGAAGAGTTCAAGGATCAAGAAACCATGGGCAAGACCATATAACACTTAGCAGCTATTCATATAAAGGAGCAGAGAGCATGGAAGATGGATATGAATAGTCTGTTCCAAGGGAAGAAATTCAAGGTCTCATATGGAAAAATGCTTCACAACACTGATTTAAGAAATGCACATTAAATTAACTCTGAGGTGCCACCTCACACCATGTTTGCACTCATTTTCCCAGGAAAATGACAAATGTTAGAGAAGTTTCAGAAAAACAGGTACACTGATGCACTGTTGGGAGCTGTAAACTGGTAGAATCATTCCATAAAGCAATTTGGAACCATACGTAAAAAGTTATTCAATTGGGCATACTTTGACTTACCAATACCATTATACTAAGCTTAAACCCCAGGAGATCAAAGACAAAGGAAAAAGTCCCAAATGAACAAAAATATTTATGCCATCTCATTTTGTGGTGGCAAAAAAACTGGAAACTAAGGGGATGCCCAGCACTTGGGGAATGGCTGAACAAACTGTATAAATATAATAGAATATTACTGCACTGTAAGCAATGAAGAGACAGATTCAGAAATATCAGAGAATACTTGTATGAACTGACAGAGTGAAGTGAGCTAGAAAAGAGCTTTTTATACAATGAACATATTTTACAGGAAAATAACTTTGAAACACTTAAGAACTCTAACTGATGCACTGACCAATCACTACTCAAGAAGACATGTAAAGAATCACACTTTCTTGAGACTTTTCTCAGTACTAGGTGGAAGGTGTATTTATTTATGCATGTGTGTGTGTGTGTATATATAGACACAGAGAGAGGGCACAGGGTGAGCTGAATATGAAGGGACGATATCTAAAAAATAAAATTAAGTGTTAAGAGGAATGTGCTGGGAGAAAGAGAAAGGGAGAAGTAGAATGAAGTAAATCACATCACATAGAAGAGGCAAAAAAGAGCTTTTACAATGGAGGGGAGGAGGAGGGAGGTGAGAGGGAATAAGTAAACCTTACTCTCATAGGATTTGGCTTAAGGAGGGAATAACACACACACTTAATTGGGTATGGAAATCTATCTTATCCTACAGGAAAGCAGAGGGGAAGGGGATAAAAGAACAGGGATAATAGAAGGAATGGCAGGTTGGGGGAAGGAATAATCAGAAGCAAACACTTTTGTGGAGGGACAGGTCAAAGGAGAGAACAGAATAAACGGAGGGCGGCACAGGATATAGGGAAATATAGTCAGTCTTTCACAACACGACTGTTATGGAAGTATTTTGAATGACTACATATGTATAACCTATATCGAATTGCTTGCCTTCTCAACGAAGGTGGGTATGGAGGTAAGAAGGGAGAGAAGTTTTCATTTAAAAATGAATGTTAAAAATTGTTTTTTACATGCAACTGAGAAATAAGATATACAGGCAATGGGGTATAGAAATCTATCTTTCCCTACAGGAAAACAGAAAGGAAGGGGATAAGAGAAGGGGGGGAGGGGCTGTAGGTGATAGAAGGGAGGGCAGATTGGAGGAAGGGGTAATCAGAACGCACACTGTCTTGGGGTGGTGGGAAGGGAGATATGGGGAGAAAAGTTGGAATTCAAAATCTTGTGGAAGTATTGAAAACTAAAAATAAATTATTTAATTTTTTTTAAAAAAATCACACCTTTTCCATTTGGGAGAGAGGTGAAGGACTGTAAATGCATAATGAAACATAAATTTTCAAACACAGTCAGTGTGTGAGTTGGTTTTGGTTGATACTGACTTGTTACCAAAGTGGACTTTTATTTGGGGAAAGGAAAGATAAGTCAGGGTAAAAAACAAAAAATGATGCAAAAAAAAGAAAGCAGAAGGCATTGACGAAATGTTAAGAAAGAGCAGAGAAGAAATCAGAAGAAATTTAAATAGGGGAACACAGATAATTAGGGAAATGTTGGTACTATCATGTTAAATTTAACAAAAACTAAAAAACAAGCTATACATAAGAAATGTGGATTTACTTACAATCCTTATTTCTCTGAAAATATTCATGCTTGCCAATTTTAAGTTCATAGTAAAAAAAGAAAATTTTAAAAGGAAAAAAATAAATATTATGATTAAATGTAATGAGTGTGATAGCCTTCAGAGGATTTCACAGACCAATTTTCAGTGATACAATCTAGGCACCACAGCCCCTCACTCCTAGCACTTTACTTTGACTGACTCTTCTTCTTCTACCCCACCAACCTAATGAGAATTGAGATAGTTATCACTATCCCTCAATACTTCCCTACGTTGGTTGAAGGAACTTGGGTCAAAACTTGACTCAACTTTAAAAAAAAATGCTGACAACCACTTCTCCAGTTTAAGAAATACCCCTCTAGGCCTTTGTTTAGCTCCTTGCTAAATCTCAGGCCTGCTGCTTTTGTGTCAATAAAGCTCCCAATGGCTACAGAAGAAGGTCTAAGTGAATTCTCTCACATTTGATGAACCAACTCTCCCAACTCTGACCTCATCATTATTTTCGTGCCGAAACCCAGGAGTCCAAATACTAATTGGACTCCAATGATCTTCTCCTAGCCACTGGGATAATAGAAATTCTACTTTCAGCTCTTAGTCTACCAACCCCTACCCTTGACGTCCCCGAGTGATTTGCCTCTTTCCACCCTGGACTCAGCTGACACTGCCTTACACACCCTGATGCTGACCACTTCTGCTCAACCTATTCTCCGCCCCTGAAATGGATTCTTCACCCCTGTTTAGCAGGAAGCAGCTAATGAAGACAATGACCTTTATCCCTTTTTCCCAAAAGGATTCTCCTGCCTAGTGGTTGAGTGGGGAAATGATGTGGATGAACAAAGGTGCCCTAAGGGATGAGTTTCTCTCCTAAAAGTCTCCTTAAAGGTGCCCCAAAGTCTCCTCCCCTTATCTTGAGTTACCACATAACTTCCCCCTAATCCTGGACCATGGAATTCCTTGTCCCCTGCCCCACCCTGGGTCCTAAAATTTCCGGTCTCCCTTATCTTGTGTCAATTGTTGTCCTTATCCCGTAAAACTTATCCTATCCCTAAATCTCCAACCCCCATAAGAAACCCTAAAATCATCCTACAGGCTGTATAGCTTTTTGTCTATATAAGTCTGGTCCCTTCCCTACATCAGTGCCTTTGTTTAGCTCCTTGCTAAATCTCAGACTCGCTGCTTTTTCATCAATAAAGCTCCTAATGGCTACAGGAAAAAAAAAAAAAAGAAATACCCCTCTAGCCATAAGTATCCCTTAGTGTTCTGTCCTGGGCCCTTTTCTTTTCTCCCTCTCTACTACTTCATTTGGTAATATCATTAGCTCCCATGGATTTAATTACTACCTCTATGCTGATGACTCTCACATCTACATATCTTGCCCCAAGCTCTTGGGCAAGCTAACCTCTAATGTGGCATCTCCAACGGCCTTTCAGACATCTCCAATTGGATGTCCAGTAGAGACATCTTAAATGAAACGTGACTATAACAGAACTCATTCTCTTTCCCCCTAGATCTCACCCTGTTCCCACCTTCCCTATTGCTGTAGAGGGCAACATCATCCTCCTAGTCCCTTAGGCCCACAGCCTGAGAGTTGTCCTTGACTTCTCACTACCTCTTACCACTCCCCCTCCCCCATATCCAATCTGTTGCTAATGCCTGTCAATTTCACCTTCGCAACATCTCTTCTATATATGCCCCTACTCTCTAACAATGCAACTACCCTGGTTCAGGTCCAAGTCACCTCATGACAGAACTTCCGAAATTGCCTGTAGGTGGGTCGGCCTGCTCAAGTTTCTCCCCACCCCAACCTATATTCCATTCAGCCACAAAAGTGATTGTCCTAAAGCACGGGTCTGACCATGTTATCTCCCTATTCAATAAACTCCAGGAGCTCCCTGTTGCCTCCAGTATCAATACAGAATGCTCTGTTTGGCATTCAAAGCCCTTCATAACTTAGTCCACTCTGACCTTTCCAGTCTTCTTATACCTTACTTCCTAACACATACACTCCCATCTAGTGCCACTGGCCTCCTGACTGTCGCACAAACAAGATACTCCATTTGGTAGCTCCAGGAATTTTCTCTGGCTGCTCCCCATGCCTTCAATGTTCTTCCTCCTCCATTCTGCCTATTGACTTCCCTAGCTCCACCTTCTCCAGGAAGTCTTTCCTGACCTCTCTTAATTCTAGTACCTTCCTTATGTTAATTATTTCCTATTTGTCCTGCATATAGTTTGCTTTGTATATATTTGTTTGCATGGCATCTCCCTCATTAGATTATAAGCTCCCTGAAGGCAAGGAATGTCTTTTGCCTCTTTCTGTATCCCCAAGCCTAATAAAGAGCTACATAAATTCTATAGCTATTAATCATCAAAAGTCACAAAAGCAAATCCTCTCTTCTTTCCACTCTGCCAATCTTCCACAACTTCTATGATTTCAATCTTTTCCATGCTTTTGAAAGTGGTCTCAAGTTATGTTCTTGAACATTTTCTTCAATAACACCAATAAAAATTGCCTGCATGGTTAGATGTGCACCATGTGCATGGTTTTACAGAATCCTCTCTAAAAAAGCTCTTTGGTGCTCCACTGCATACCCATCAACAATCTAAGTGACCAAACATTCACTGCTGCATCTATCTGTTCTACAAAAGAGGTCACAAAGCTAAAGCCTCTGGGATCTCTTATCACCACACAAATTGTAAGAGTGCTCCATTTTTCTAAGTATTCTCTTGAAACTATCATCTATAATTTCAAAGCTCAAGCCACCAATAAACAATATTCCCAAGTTCTCTGGTTTCTTTGGATCATGACACTTCTCTCCCCTAAACTGCCCATCCCCAGTCAGGCTGACACAGATACTATCGCAAAAGAGCCTCACAACAATCCTGGCAGGCAGGGGTTATTATGATTCCCCAAGTCAGAGTTGACGAAACAGACAGATTAAGACAGATTAAGTGACTTGCCCAGGGTCACACACAACTAGTAGGCATCTGAGGAAGGATTCAAACACAAGTCTTCCCGACTGTTGAGTCCAGAGCTCTAACCACCCACCATCACATTAATTCACATTAAGAAATTCCATACATATTTATCATCTAACATCAACTGTAGTGAAGAAAGGGTACTTACTCATATGTTTGGGATCTTTTCTTTCTAAAGAATCTTCTTCGAAGCTGATCCCTCTTAAGGAAGACAAAGGCAGCTAATACAAGAAGGGGAATAATTAGGAAGAAAAACACTAAAAGTCCATCCCGAAGCGAAGTATCTTTATCTAGAGAAAACAGAATTTTCATAGCAATGGTCATTAAATTAAACAATATGTTGCCTCAACTTTGCACATTCAAAGATACAGATTATTTCATAGAATCATGAAATGTCAAAGTTAGAAGTAACTTTATCAGTGTTATTTAGCCTAAGATACTTTTATAGGGGCTGAAAGTAAGGCCTGGAAGAGTTAACAAATTACCCAAGGTCACCCAGTGAAATGGTAGCAGACCTCGGAAAAGAATACAAGTGCATTCCCAGAAGAGTATCCTTCCCACTAAAAAAAATAGTTCCCCTATTTAATGATTAGCATTAGCAGTATTTTACTAATGCAATTTTCTAAGTCCTTTGAACGAACAGAGGGAATGGATATAAATAGTGGTAGCAAACTGTATTTACAATGACTGTAAGATTATAAATGTAGGGTTCAAAGGATTTACAGCAGGGTAGAGACCTTGAGGATCAAGTCCAACCTCCTAACTCTACAGATGAGGAAACTGGCTCAGAGAGAGAAGTAACTTGCCCAAAGTCCCAGAGTTAGGATGTAGCACAGCCAACACCTGAAAGCAAGCCAGGTCCTCTCATTTCAAATACAGGCAGTGCTTTTTCCATTTTACTACAAGAGGTACAAATTTTATTTTAAAAAATGTTTTTGTTTTTCTGTTAATGGTATTAAAGCTGTCTGGATTTTAGAATAGAATCCAATTTCAAAGCACAATGAATCATTATTTCTCATATATATGATTCAGGCAAATAATTTCTCAGACCCCGAAAACAGGATTTTAATTGGTATGTTTCTAGTTTCCATTTTCTAACCAAGCAAAACAAGTGTCATGAAATGCTAAACATTCTGTTGTATCAACTAAAGATAGGAAGGTAGGAAATCCTGGGTTTTTTTTTCTCTTTATTACTTGCCATTGTAAGTAGGTCCACTGTCCACACTTCCTCCGTACCCTGTATTCTCACAATTTGGGGGAGCCCAGCCCACGTTACAATGACAGTTCTTGTTGCTATTACACACCTTCAAGAAAACAAAAAACTATTTTTGTTTACTGTAAATAGTGTTTGGCATTACTAGCTTAGAATCATGAGTCTCAGAGTTGGAAGGCACCTCAGAGACCATACAATACCTGAACAAGAATCCCTTCGATAACATATAACAAATGGTCATCCGGCCTTTTCCAGAAGACTGCCATGCCTGGCACATAGTAGGGGCATAATAAATGCTTGTTCCACCGCCACTCCTCCTAACTTTTAGATTGCTCTGTTAAGAAGTTTATTTATTTGTTTTTTAGTTATATCAAGCCTAAATCAGCTCTCTGCAACTTTTACCCACTACTCCTAGTTCTATCCTCAGGGGCCAGCAAGTCTAAACCTTCCTCCCACATGAAAGTCTTTCTGATATTTGAAGAACTACCTAAAGTCATCTCTCTCCAAGCTAAAAATCTCCAATTCTTTAATCTGATTCCCCATAAAGCAGGATTTGCCTAGCCTACTGAAGTAGCCCACTAAATTGTATTTGCCTCTTCAATCCACCTTCCACATAGAGCTGCCAAAATCATTTTCTTAACGCGTCACTCCTCTGGCTATAGAAAAGAAGCCACCATTACCACAAACTCCTGAACCTAGAACTTAAGATTCTCCAAACTCTAGATCCCACCTACATATCCAGGCTTGATACTATTCCCTTTCATTTACCACTCTTTTCTAGCCAAACTGGAGTAGCAGCTATTCCCTGATTTTAACACTCTGTCTCCACTTTCTGTGCGTTTGCAAAAGCCAATTCTCATGCCTGACCAGATGCCCTCCTCACCTTTTTCTCTTAGCCTTTTCATCTTCACTCAAGGATCAGCTTCTATCATGAAGCCTTTCCTGTTCTACATGCCCCCCACCTACAGTTATTAAGGGTCTTCCCCTCATCAGTCTTCCTTATGTTATAGCTATTTGTGTCCCTATCTTGCATCTTGGAATATAAACTCCTTGACTTTATACCTAGTAGGTGATTAATATTTATTGTACTGAACTGAATGATTTTGAAACCCTTCACTCTATACTTCCTATGAACATTCTATGTCTTATTAATATCTACCCCTTAAAAAATGGTGCCCAGAACTGAACACAGTACTCCAGAGGAGTTCTCACTATGACAGAATACAAATGGACTATCACCTCCCTACCCCAGACAACTGTGCTTCTCTACAAACAGTCTAAAATCATGTTAGCTTTTTTGGCTGCCGGCTCACCCAGACTGCGTTTTCAGTACAATTCAATCCAACAAATATTTACTAAATACCTGCTGTGTGTAAGGCAAAGTACTAAATCAGGGGATACAAAGACCAAAACAAATCAATTCCTGCCACAAGCATTTAACATTTCACTGGGGTAAACAACAAAACATGTACACAGGAATTTACATGTAAAGTCTATACAAAGCAATGTGTGTAGCCCTCATGTAGGAAGTGGTACTTGAGCTAAACTTTGAAGGGAGCAAGGGGAAGAAAGGGAATATTGTGAAATCAGTCTAAAAAAACCAGGCCAGAGACAGGCTATGAAGAGCTTGAAACGTCAAACAAAAGAGTTTGTATTTTATCCAACAGGTAAAATAAAGCCACTGAAGCTTCTTCAACAGGAGAATAATGTGATCATGCCTATATTTTAGGAACAAGTTGTCAGCTGGGTAGACCACAGATTGCAAAGAAGATAAGACTGGAGGCCAGAAGAATAACAAGGAGGCTACTGCAGCAGTCCAGCTGAGAGGTCACAAGGACCACACTGAGGCTGTGTGACTGACTGAAGGGGAAGACGCAGACATAATGTGCAAGATATGGTGACTGAATGGATATGCGGAGTTAGGAAGAAGGAAGCGGATAGAATGATGCTAAGGTTGCAAACCTGGATAACTGGAAGGATGGGGATGACTTCAACAAATGAAGAAAAATTAAGAGGAAGTGTGGGTTCAAGAGGAAATATAATAAGTTTCGGACATGCTGACTCTGACAAGAAGAAGGGCCACTTCTAAAACTGGAGCAGAAGAAATAATGTAAATTGATGTTGCTAAGATTGTTACAATCCATTAGATTGTAAATTCCTTGAGTGCAGGAACTGTCTTTTGCCTCTTTTTGTATCTGCAGCACATAACACAGTGACTGGCACATGACAGGCACTTAATAAATGTTTATTGATTGGATAGGATTAAATTGGTAGAGTAGGGAAAAAAGGGAGCTCCAACAAATGACCTCCATTTCCAAAATAAAACTTTTAGAAATCCTCTGCTGAGAGAGGGGAGAGAAGCAGTACTGTATATGGCTTACGGAGAGAAGAAGGCATAGATGCTAAAAGTGCCAGATGTGGCCAAAATTTCTCTGCATCATGTATGTGCTAAGTAGTTTTTTTTTTTTAACCCAAGGGTAAGACATACATTCCCTTTAAGAATAAAGTTGGGAGATACTTTGGAGATCATATAGTTCAACCGTCTTATTTTATAGAAGAGAAAATGGAGGCTTAGGGAAATTAAATGATTCATTTTCCTCAGTAGTCAGTGGCAGAGCTGGGACCTGAACTCCAAATCTAGCACTCTTTGCACTGTATCAATACATATCTTAAGATTCCTGAGAATCAAGAAAATAAACTACTTTTTGTAAACCTCTTTGTTATATAAACCTTTAAAACACCATTAATCAAGTTATTAATAACATAGTTATTCCATTACCCAAGAGACAGAGAGATAAGGAAGACTGAGAGGAATCAAGAAGATCTGACTTCAAATGCTGCTTCTAACACATATATACTGGCTGTGTGACCCTAGGTAAGACACTTAGCATTTCAGTGGCCCAGGCACCTTTCTTCAGACTGTAAGTTGCAGAACAACTGATGATCTGTATTAGTTTCAGGGAGTTCCCTACACCAGAGTTCTCTGGGAATTCCCTACACGAGAAAGTCTGGAACGTTAAATGTAATTGGGAAGTGTTTAACAAAATAAATAAAAATACAACAGAACACAGATAATGTTATTTTGTGGTTTTCTAAGTCACTATGCCGCCTACAGAGATCCATTTCTATTTGAATTTGACACCACTCACCTACACCAACGAAATCACAGATTTCATGAACCCTCCCCATGTTCATCCTATCCAGTAAACCCACTTTTAGCAATTGTGACATTTTGGCTAAAGATGCTCTACACTGAAATTATGAAAATGTCCTTTTTTTGTTGAGTGGAGGAATGGCCTTTTTTAACCCTTTCTTCTCTGGGACTTCGGTTCTGAGGCCCTGCTGTCCTGATTGGTCGGTGCCTAATTGGGTTCACTAAGGTAAGCCAGGTCCAGTCAGGCTTTACTTCATTGATTTTCTTGACAGCCACCTTTCAATTCTGCTAACCTCAGTGCTATCTCCTACCTCCCACCCCCATACAAACACACATAAACACCTAGCTTTTCGAGTTCTGCAACCATAATCAAATCAATACTATCACTGCTGCTTATAAGGATGTATCCATCTTTACTTTAAAAACCAAAATATCATTCCCTGACTACCTCTAGGCGTGTTTCTTCCATTATTACAATATAAGCTCCTTGAGGTCAGTGATCATCTTTGCTTTTATATTTGTAATCTCAAAGCTTAGCACAGTGTTTGGCACATAATAAGCACTTAAAAATTCTTTTTCCTTTGTTCATAATGTATTAGTAAATTTTCTAAAATTTGTGTCACTTTGCACTGACCTGTCAGGCCTGTCCCTAGAGGTAACTTCAACTTCTCTTGGCCTTCATTTTCTCAGTAGCTTCTCTATGCTCCTACAAGGTGAGTGGGGATCAATGCAGGAAGATAGAAGCAGAGGAGGCAAAGAAATCAAAGAAAAAGGAAAAGGTGCCAGACGTATAAAAATATTCAGAGTAGCTCTTTTTGTAGTGGCAAAGAACTAGAAACTAAGAGCATGCCCATCAACTGGGTAATGGCTGAGCAAGTTATGGTATCTGAATATAATGGAATGTTACTGTGCCCTAAGAAGTGATGAAAGGGATGGATTCACTGAAACCTGGGAAAATTTATATGAACTGATGCAGAGTGAAGGGAGAACCAGGAAAACAATGTACATAAGCCCATCACTCTAAAAAGAAACAACTCCAAAAGACTTGACTCTAATCAACCCAATGATCAACCATATTCAAGAGGAATAATGATAAAGCATGCTACCCACCTCCAGAGAGGGAGTTAATGGGCTCAGGATATAATGAGACATATTTTTGGACATGGCCAATGTGGGAATTTGCTTTGCTTGACTAGGTATATTTTTAAAGTTTTATTTTCCCTTTTTTTCCTTTTTAATGAGGACAGGAAAGTGAGAATGGGAGAAAAAGTGTTTTTTGTTCATTGAAAAAAAATTTTATTTTAATTTAAAAATTAAATAAAAAACTAAATAGAGGCATAAAAAGATTAAGTAGAAAATCAGCAATAGCATCAGAAAAACAAAAATCAAATCTAGAAATACAACAGAAACCAAGGATAAACTGAGAAGATGGGGATTCTCGAGAGAAGAGAGCTGCAAATTCAATTTACTACAAAGAACTAGCTCATCAAGATCTTTTTGGATCCTAACTCTCATCCAATATGTTAAATATCCTTCCCAAGCTTTCTGTCAGCTGCAAATTTGACAAGCATCTCATCTACACATTTATCCAAATCACTGATAAGTATACTGAACAGAACAAAGTAAAGCACAAATTCCTTAGGTACTCCATTAGAGATTTCCTTCTAAGTTGACATCAAACCAACATACGTCTAATCGTTCAACGAGTTCTCATCTACCAAACTGTACTAAATTATCTCTCCATCTTGTCCACAAGAATAGTATTAGATTGTCAACTGGTTTGTAAAAAGTAGCTGAAAGTCAATTAAAATAAAATTATATAAGCTACATGAATTCCCTTGAACTATTAGTTTAAAATAAGTAGGGAGCAGAACAAAGAAAAGTATTAGACCTATGATTTTGTTGGTATGGGCCAGGAAATACTGGATGAAGAAATGACCTTTATCAGTACAGGTCTGTAACTTCTCTGTAATTTAAAGGGAGAGGCCTGGAGGACTGAGAGGTTGAAGTGACCTGTGCAGAGTGACTAGACAGTGTTTATCAGATTTTGGTTTCCCAGTGAGCTCCCTACCAACCATAACACACTGCCTAGTCTAATAACCTGTCAAAAAAGACTATAAGGTTAGTCTAGCTTCACTGCTTTGAAAAGTCCATTTTCTGCTTTCTGGAGATCACTGATGATTCTTTTAAAAATCTGCTAAATATTGAAGTTGAGTTGGTAGATTTTACTCTATTCTCTTTTTAATAAATAGAATATTTGCCCTTCGATAATCCTGTGGTACCTTCTTTTCTGCAAATGTTCAAAGTTAGTGGCTCAGTAATCCCCTTTGCCAATTATTTTAGTATCCTATGACACAGTTCATCTGGATCTGGTGACCTGAAGGTGTTCCTTTTTATGTCTTATAGGTATCAACTGTCAAACAAGTCATTTTTTCTTTTTTTACCTTTTTAATTTCAGGCCTAGAAAGCCTTATCCGTGGAAAAGAACACAAGCAAAGTAAGAGTTGAAAAGCCCCATTTTCTGTTATTAACTATTATTGATCTATCTACTCAGAATAGTAGTGCTATTCACTTTTTTTGATCCTCCTCTTTTCCTTCAACACTTAGCACAGTACCTGGCACACAGCAGGCACTTAATATATGCTTGTTGACTAACAACATAGCAAAAATAAAAACAAAAGGCACTTTTTGTTGTCCCTTATTTTTCTCACCAGCTTTAACTCATTCTAAGCTTCTGCATTCTTGATATTATTCTTGTAGGAGCCTGACCTGCTATGCTTTTTTGATTCTCTGCTACTTATCCTTGCTTACCTCTTCTAAACATGTACCAGTCTTGCCAGGTACTTTCTACCCTGCCTAAAAACCTATCATTTCCATATTTTAAACCATAGTCAAGTAATCCAAATTTCACTCTCAGAAATTACCCATCATTTTCTTACCCAACTATACACTTCCCCAAAGTGGAGGTCTTTGGAAGTCCTTGCCTTTTATTGATAAAAATTATATCTCATGCTTCAAAGGTGTTCGGTTTCTTTCTCAATACTTCATAATCCTTACCGATACCTCCCTTTGTGGTCTTATGAAGCACCAGAATTGGGTAGCAGTTATCATATTTGAAAAGTGTTTGAAGCTTCTCCATCATGTCTTAGATCCATGCCCCAGAAAGATGGCAGATCTCTCTGCTGCTGAAAACAGATCAATAAGGAGCTGCTTCAAGACCCCTAAATACAAAGTCCCAAGCCATAACTATTATCTCTTCTTCCTCTGACCCTTCATGGATGATCTTACACAAAAGGACCTATGGATACATATCCTTGAATCTTGGAGTATAGGCTGGTGTTTCTATCTAAGAAGGTCCTTCTCTCTCCTCAATGAAAAAAAGACTCTTATATGTTACTCTGTTCCCATTATTTACAGGTCCTTATTCTCTTTTTCCCCTGCCCAGTGATCTTCTACTCTGACCTACGCAAAGGTGCACCTCTTCCTCCTCAGATCCTTCTGTTCTTTATTTCCACCCTGAAGCCATTCTGTTTTCTTTTTTTAACAGAACAATTGTTTTCTATTACTGTTACATGACAGGCAATTATTATAAATTCTAATTAGGTTACTGAAAACAATCCCTGAAACTTTCTAGAAGCAAGTTCCCTAGTCCTTGCTAGTAGCTCTTATGGCCAACTCCCCTGGAGATCTTTCCTCACATATTTAGCGCCTTGACAACCATTTTCAACTTCCTTTTCCATCTCCCCTCAACTATAAGTCTTTCTCTTACCCAATCTTTTACCACCAAAGTTAGTAAAAGTGAAGAACAGAAGTTTTATCATTGCTTTTCCTAAAATGTGGTACCAGAAATGGAAATGAAAAGGGAGGATTCGATTCATGTAAATTTATATCCTCTTTCAAAAGAAGAAAATCTTTGGGAGATACTAAAATCCTATTCTACTTCTTGCCACATTTTTACCCAAATCCGGATTATGCAAAACTTGAGGGTAGACTATAACTATATACCATGAAAGAACGATTTAGAAATGATAAAAAAAAGAATAAAACCTCTTTTTACTTGAGTAAAAAAATATAAAACTACTTCCATACTTTGTTTTCATTTCCAAGTTAATTACTGTAATCCTTTTTTAGTACACGCGACCTACAGAGAGACTGGTCAAAAAGAGATAGTGGTTTTTTTTTTTGGCAAAATAACTCATTAAATCATTTACTAAGACATGAAGAAGTATCTATGTCAGTGGAGGGAGAACACATATCAATAAAATTCTAGATCTTTTGAAAAATAGTATTTTTAAATGTATACCTGTATACATATAAGATTATCTTTTCAAAGATAATTATTTCATCTTTGAAATGAGACTCATATTGGAGACAACCTCTCTTTGAACCAAAATGGTAAATTAACAAAAGTGATCAGAAAGAATAAGTTCACATTTAACCTACAAAATCACTATTCATAACTCTCCTATAAAAGTCAAACATATAAAAAAGTAAATTTTACACCATTTCCTATTACTTACCCCTCGTCCACTGCATTTTTTCTCTACATCACAGTCATAGTTCAGAACAGAGGCATTTACACATTGGAAATTTCTACAGATCTTAAAAAAAAAAAAATGTATTCTTAATTCAAAGAAGTATTCAATAGTTAAAGAGCATCCAAGAATCCACTTCATAAATGAAATTTTTTGGATTACCTTTCCATCATCACATTTTGTGCCTTCATTCACCATGCCAGGATCAGGCACATCTGATCCTAACTGGAAATCCACACCTGAACATGTAGTGCCCTTAATTGGAGTATGAATGACGGCAGGGACAATCCCAAATACGGGCAGCATACCTAGCACGTTTTCACACTGAAGCTTTCCACACAAAGCATTCCTACAAAAGGAACAGTTATATATATGTATATGATATTCAATTAGCATGTCTGTATAGATACACATAGAAATGATGGAAGTGGCAGTTCTTGGGGCTTTTAAAAAAAGTTCTTTTCAATTAACATGCATTCAGCAACTACTATGTGTTGTCAAGTGCTGGAGACACAGAGATAAAAGTGGAACAGTCTATTCCCCTGAGGAAGTTACTACTTACCTGGAATAGACAACATGTACAAAGGTAGATAAATACAAAGAAGGAAGGCACTAGTAATTAGATGATCAGGAAAAGATTCATGTCTCCTCCAACAGATTGCCCCCTCTGTTATCCACACTCTTTTTCTCATCTTCCATCTCTCTTTGACGACTGAATCCTTCCCTTCTGCCTACAAACATACCCATGTCTCTCCCATCCTCAAAAAAACTCACGTGATCCTTCCATCTTTCTTAACCAATGTCCACTATCTCTTCTACTTTTTGTAGCCAAACTCCTAGAAAATGCTGTCTGTAATAAGTGCCTCCACTTTCTCTCTTCTCATTCACTTCCTAATCCCTTACAATCCAGCTTCCAACCTCACCATTTCACCAAACCTACTTTCTCTAAAGCTATCAATGACCTCTTCATTACCAAATCCAGTGTCTTTCTCAATCCTTGTTCTTCTTGAACTCTCTGTAGCCTGTGGAAATGCTGATCACCCTCTTCTTCCTGATAATTCTTTTCTCCCTAAGTTTTCATGAAAACACTCTATCCTGGTTCTCCTCCTACCTACGAGACTACTCCTTTCTCATTCTCCTTTGGTAAATGCTCATGTAGGTCATACCCTCTAATGAAGGCATCCCACAAGATTCTGTCCTGGGCACTCTCTTGTTTCCCTCTTAGCTACCATGGATTTAATACTGATGACTCTCAAATTTACCCAGCCTGCCCTAACCTCTCTGCTGACCTCCAATCTGGTATCTCCAATGGGCTTTCTCCCATACCTGGAATGCTCCCTCTCCTCAACTGAATCTACTGATTTGCAGAGTTTCCTTCAAGTCCCAACTAAAATCCCATCTTCTACAGGATGCCTTTCCCAACTCCTCTTAATCTAGTGCCCTCTATTAATTATTTTCTTGTACATAGCTTGTTTGTACATATATGTTTGCCTGTCTCTTCTACTAAGCTATAAGCTCTTTAAGGTCAATGTCTTTGACCTCTTCTTGTATCTCCTGTGCATAGTGCCCAGCACACAGGGGGTACTTAATGTTAACAGAGAGACTGATGTAGAAGTGGTGTTTGAACTGAGATTTGAAGGAAATTAGGGGTTCTAAGGGGCTGAGGTGAAGAGGGAATGCATTCTAAGCATGGGAGACAGCTACTACAAAAGCAAATGCACCAGGAGACAAAATGTCCTGTATGAGGTACAGTAAGAAAGTCAGTATAGCCTTCTTACTGGAAGGGTAATATGTAATAAAATTGTAAAGGTGGTTAGGGCCTGTTTGTGAAGGGCATTAAATACCAGAGAGGAGTTTATTTGATCCTAGAAGATAAGAGGAAGCCATTAAATATTAACAATGGAATAATACGCTCAGACCTTTCCTTTATAAAAATCACTTTGGCAGCTATGAGGAAAATGAACTGGAATGAAGAGAGACCTGAAGCTGGGAGACCAATTAGGAAGCGATTACATTAGTACAGGAAAGAGATGATAAGTGCGAATAGAGAAAAATTGTTGTTGAGTCTTCTCTGACTCTTCATGACACTTTTGGGGTTTTCTTGGCAAAGATACTGCAGTGGTTTGCCATTTCCTTCTTCAGTTCATTTTACAGATGATGAAACTGAGGCAAACAGGGTTAAGTGACTTGTCTACGACAACACAGCCAGTAAGTGTCTGAGGCCAGATTTGAACTCAGGAAGATGAATCTTCTTGATTCTGGGCCTGGCACTCTATGCACTATGGCGCCACCTAGCTGCCTTAGTGGAGAGAAGGGGACAAATGAAAAATACTTTGTAGATACAGAAACAACAAAATATGGCAAATGACTAGATGAGGGAAATGAATTATCAAGGATACATGAAGGTTGAGAACCTGGGTGACTGAAAAGACAGGGATATTCTTGTTAGAAACTGGGAATTTTAAAAGAGACATGGGCTTGGGAAGAAAAATAAATGATTTTCTGTTTTTTAAATGTTGAACTGCAGAAGCCTATTAAAAACTCTCCATTCTAATCACAAAGGTGATTTCTGATCTCTCCTAACCAATAGAGCTGAGGCTCCTAGATACCAGATGAAGGGAAAATTTCCTCCTGTATCAGATATGAACAGTTTAACCAGGGGGGTTAATAAAAATACACACACACGGCACACTTCTGTAGGCATTATCCTATAGATGAATATTAGCTATATCTTCCACACATGTACTAAAATGTCTAAATTATCACTAGTACAAGTCTGGAAACTTATCTAAGTCTCTTTCTTCTGAAAAATTCAGAGCTAGACCATCTAAAGTTCCCTCAGGCTCAAAAAAGTCTGCAAATCTACTATATGTAAAGAAATACTGGTAAAATCACAGAATCTGGAATGGAAGCAACTTCAGAGGTTAATCTAAACCAGTAAGTATCTGAACAAGACATGGCAGTGGATGAAGAGGAGATGGGGAAAAGACTGAAAAGAAAGGGAAAGGAAGGAAGCCTTACTTTGAAGGTGGGAGATGAATGCTCATAGAGGTGAAAGGATATGGGAACCACATACTGGATGAGGTCTGAGGACTTGGTGCTTCAAAAGTCTGTCCTGGGGGCAGGGGAATTTGAACCCCTGAAGGCAATTAGCATAGGGAGGAGTAGGAGAATATAGACACAGGTAAGCGATTTTCAGGCAAATACAGGAAAAAAAAAAAAGGTCAACAAGAGAGGGTAGAGTAAGGGGCATTGTTCTCTCTGACACCTGCAATAAGGATTGTTCTAACAGTGAGTCACAATGCAAAAAGGGAATTCATGGGGTAAGCCCTACAAGGCCATGGCAAAAAGCAGCCAGAGGAGATAACCTAAAATGAACCTTGAATGTTCTGATAGTATGAAAAATACAGAGAAAATAGAGAAACCAGATAATTACAGGGGTCATGAAATCAGAGAATGTGTATCTACAGTAAACAGAAAGAGAAAGATAGATAATGAAGACACAGTTGAGAGAAATCCTTTTTGGAAACAGGACTAGCTGAAGGAAAAGAGAGGAAGGAAGAACCTGCTTGACTAAGAAGAAAAAAGAGGGGGAAGAAATACACAACCAGATAAAAGCATGGACAAAAGGAACTAATAAACAAAATCCTAAAGGGAAAGGAGTATAACGAATGAGAGGAGGTATCAGGGGTGAGAAGAGAGCCAGTGGGAAGAGGGCCACCTTAGAAAAAGATTAAAGTAACTGAAGGAACAAAATACTGTGTTTATAGCAGAAAAGAGAAAAAATTCCTAACTTGAAAAAAAAAGCAACTTTAGAGGCAGATGGAGGGAAAAATAAAGCTAACTCTCAAAACTTTAAATGTGAATGGATTAAACAATCTAATAAAATGAAAAAGATTGATAGTTGGATAAGAAAATAAAGCCCTGTTGCTTACAAAAAAAATACATTTAAAAAGTAAAGACATAAACAAAATAAAACTAAGGGAATGGAAAAAAAACAATTCCCTATGCATCAAGTGAATATGATAAAGCAGAAGTTGCCATCATGCTATCAGATAAAGCAAAAAACAAGCATTCAAAAATAAAAAGGGATAAACAAGAAAATTATACTATACTGAAAGGAACCACAGACAACATCCTAATATCAGTAACAAACAAACATTCTAAATACTTTAGCATTCAAATTCACAAAGGAAATATCTGAGCTTCAAGAAGACATAGACAGTAATACAGTTGTGAAATAAGACTCTGATATCCCTCTGATAGAGGGATATCATAAGTCTAACAAAAATGAGGAAATACAGAACTGAGATAGTTTTTAGAGAAATGAGTTAAAAGACTTATAGCATCTTCTAAATGGGACAGCAAAATAGACCTTTTATAAAAATTCTCCCTATACTACAGCACAGAGATATTGCACACAAATATAAAAGAGCAGAAATAGTTAAGACATCCTTTATAGATCATGATACAATAAGAATAACAATTGATTCAGGGACCACAAAGCTACATATCCAAATGGAGACTTAATTAAATTGTAAATATTGAGTCAAATAACAAATCATTGAAACAATTAATAACTACGTAAAAGAAAATGATCATAGTAAAACACTATACCAAAATTTCTAGGATGCAGCTAAAGCTGTCCTCAGGAGGAAAATCACATCCTTACAACCATACATTAACAAAATTGAAAGTATTAATGAACTGAATATACATTAAAAAATTAAAATGCCATAAAATAAACAAACCTAAAATAAGCATAAAAAAGGAGTAAAAACTAGAAGGGAAATAAATTGGAAAACAACAACAAAAAAAACATAGAAAATGATAAATAGAACTAAACCCTTAGCTACTCTGATTAAAAAGAAGAGATCAGAAAATTGTATTAACAAAATAGCAAATGAGCAAGGTGAGGTCACAGCTAAGCCAGAAGAAATAAAAAAGGCACACAAGATAGTTTGTCTAGTGGCCAGACACAGTAAAGACTAAGAGTGTTTCAACTAAAGGAAATCGTAGAGTACTAGCACCATCTAATGGCAAACAATTCTCTGAGTGGAATATTCTACTTGACTTTAGGTAATTTGTGAAAGTAATGGTATATAGGGAGCCAGGTGCAGAATTGATGAGATCTGGGGTCAAGTCCCACATCTGACACTGACTGTGTAGGTCACTTAACCTCTCAGTGCCCCAGGCAACTCTAGAAAATGATGAGTTTCAGAGACAAAGTGACAAAACAATGGTAGGAGAAGGACCTCACCATTAGTTCCATCCCTAAGAAAATTGCAGATCTGTACTGAAAGTGTGTGGAAATACCCTAGAAAGCCATGATTTTTCCAAGTCCTCAATGTTTTGTTGACATTTGTTGGGTTGGCAAAATCAGGAGGCAGAAACTCTCAAGTTAATGAGTTTATTGACAGTCACATGCAGTAGCCTGAATACACGCAAGTAGATGACCACAAAATTCCCCTAAATCATGCCAATTTTTATATCCTTGATTAAACAACTCTGGCTTCTCTACTTTATCGAACATTGTTCTCCAATTGACATAATATTGATGCAAGTCCTTTTCCTAATCCTGAAAACATCCTGTTTTCAAGAATATGCAGATGTCTCCTGCATAATCCTGAAATTTATCAGCAACTCTTGTTACCTCCTTTCTCTGTTTTGCAAACTTGTGGGTCCTCTTATTTCTATATTCTGTTACAGTCATACAAAGTTTTAGGCTTCAATCCCTCCTCCCCGACCTTGAGATTATTTATAGTCTCACAATTTTTTTTTAACAATTCCCAAAGTGGTTATCAGTCTGAACAGGAAAGTTATGTAGCTTATAGAATAGATAACAGATCCATAATGCACATAGAACTAATAAAGCAAGCAGAATAACAATAGGGTGAAAAAAGAAATGCACTATAGCTGTCGCTTTAAGGATGTCAAGTCCTCTGGCGGTGTCAGTGATCTGTTCTTGCAGGTATCTAACAAACAGATTCTCTGCTTCTCTCAAGCATCTATGCACATCGTCTTCAGTCATTCCTCAGATGAATGACACCAAGAGGGACCTGCTACCCCTAGGCAAGGGCATTGGGAAACATGCCTTTATGGCCTAGCAGGTGTCATGATTCATGTCTGAGCAAATGTAGTTCACATTTCCACAAGGGCTCACCCAATAAATGGCACACCACCAGATTTCATAAGGGGCAAGCAATGGATGAGTGTTAGGTAAAAAATAAATGGTGTCTTATATGTCCTGTTACCAGGTCAGGTTTGTAACCAGTTAATAATTTAGTAAAAGCTGACAAAATCTAATCAGACTGGACTTCCAGTAATTAGTTCATGTGGTAAAAAAACAGTTTAAACCTTGTGGAGTTAATTTCACAAACAACAGAGCTATAGGAAAACCATTAAAGTAGACTACCCATTAAGGTATCTTATATTTGCCTCTCATTATAGCATTTCAGAGGTGCTGGAGCATTGCAAGATTCACTATATAAAAAAGTTATAGTTTTACCTTTCAAGATTAGAGAAATTCGCTATGAGAGGAAGGAATACCATAGTTGTAACATCAAGATAGCTCCTCAGGACTAAGCCTAAGGACACAGAGTGACAACATAACAGAATAAAATATCCTCAGTTCTATTTGATTTCAGGTAAGCATCATAGTTAATTTTTCAGAATAGCCAATCATGCAGCAAAGTGCCACATTATTCAAAGATATCCTAGCCAGGGTCAGATTTAACCAGATGGGAAATATTCCCATTCAAAATGGAAATAACACAATGGGGAAACTGAGTCAAGAGGATCCTGCCATTAGCTCATATGGTTGTCCTCTCAACCTTCCCAGGCATATACATCCACCTGTAGTTCTCAGATCACCCTCTCTTTTTAGGTAGCTCATGGTATTTCTCTCAAATGGTGGATTACTGATTTAATGATAATTCAAACAATTATACCTGAATTCAAAACAAAGAACAAATCAAATCACAGTCTCAAGAGATTTTTTTTTTACCTCAAATAGCAAATTTCACTATTCATTGCTTAGGGCTAGGTACAGTTATTATTATGTCTCTCATGCTGTTGCAATAACAGTCAACAACAAAAGTTTACCAGGACTTGAAAAAAAATTCAACATCTTTTTCTTTTTTTCTAGCTTTAAATTCATCCTGGTGTAAAAATGAATATAAAATTAAGAAAAAAATCATATTCTAGAATTCCATATAAACATGAATGAGTATATGTATAATATATACAATACATGTATAAACATGAATATGAATATAAGATAGTTGACTCAAAACCCAGAAAAACACTGGCTACTTACTGTAAGCCTGGAGACTAACAGATATCCATCACTTAAGACATTGTATGTTAACCCCCGCTAAGGCAAAAATAAATCATTAAGACTGGAGTCTGTTGAGACTAAATTGGCTCAAGATGCAATTTCAATATACACTATTCTGGGTACAATTTCATAATTTTCATACAAATCATAAAACCAGTTCTATACTATAAGCAAATTTAAGTCCTCCCCTCTTCACTTTGGTGGTGAATGTTTGTTACAGAAGATAGGATCCCAGTTCCCAGTGAACCAGTTTACTAATTTAGAATTTCACAACATTTAGCAAGTTCTTTCAAAGGGCCAATAAAATTTTATGATTTTGATCAAGTAGAAGGTCCCAAGGAACCTGGCAAGGTTACAGATGGGGTGTTTATACAAGGTCTTTTTGGTTTTTGTACTCTTCCCACACAGGAAGTAATTATCATTCTTCCTTTTAAAAGCAAAATACACCCAATAAAATACTTGGTAGGTTTTTAACATTATGACAATAGCCTATAATAATCAGTAAATTCACAGCATCCACTTCAAAAGGAATTAAATTTTATGATGATACAATTGAGGGGCAGCTAGGTGGCACAGTGGATAGTGCCAGGCCTGAAGTCAGGAAGATTCGTTTTCCTGAGTTCAAATCTGGACTCAGACACTTAGCTATGTGACCCTGGGCAATTCAACTTAACCTTGTTTGACACAATTTTTTCATCTGTAAAATGAGCTCGAGAAGGAAATGGCAAACCACTCCAATATCTTTGCCAAGAAAACCCCAAATGGGGTCACAAAGAGTTGGACACAACTGAAATGACAGAACAACAACAAAAATGATACAATTTCATTATCCTCTTTACACCATTTTATATACAATGGTTTCCCAAAATTCAGAGTAAATTTAGAAACATAATAACCTATATAACATCACAGATTTAAAACATGAAACAAAATTTATTGCCAATTAAATGATATCAATTGAATTGAATGTATTTCCAAATTTATCTCACATAGAAAATCATTTCATTCATCTTATCGGTTTTGACATTCTATACTGGTTACATTTAAGACCAGTACAGGGTAATTTTGACCTAATTATACTTTTAACAAATTCACTGTTTGCAGTTTCTAAAAAAATTGTCTTAATTACAAATATTACATGTATTTTCCATTAAGGCCTGATTTGCTTATGTAGGGCCAAAGATCACAATTATCCTAATAGAAGACATCTCACTTAAAATGAAACTGGAATAAACTCAATCATATCTGGATCCATATAACAAGTGGTATCATACAAAATCTTGTTTCTCAAGGGCCATTTACTGACAGACCTTCAAAATACAAGGCCCTACTTTCAGTTAGTCTACTGCCAAAGATTTAATGTGGCAGTCTTGTATTCTCACCTCTTTAAAGGTCCATGAGGATCTTCTGAAACACGGAAACTACAAGCATAACCTCTGTTATGTAGTAACAAAATTAAGGACTAATGATCCGTCAAGAAAAGAATTTTTTTTGGTATGCTCTCCTCAAATAATTTCATGATGCAAATTTATTTCTGTAGTTTCCATTTGGTAAATGCTGTAACTGGATAAAATACTGTCAATCTCAAAGTGCTAACAAGCATTTCTCCAAAACATTTCTCATATCCTTATCTGTCTCTCTAATTTGGCCAGCGTTAGACATGCAAGGAGGAAGTATACTTTTTTGAAGGCTTTGAAAGTTCTGTAGAAAAGTTCTCTCTTTAAACCCTTTTCCCTTTGCCTAATCAGGCCACAGGGAAAAGTCAGTTTGGATTTACTAAAACATAAAATAAACAATGTGAATATACTCAACGTAACACAAATAAAACACTTAACACTTTGAGTTACCAATTTTTTTTTGTTCTTTTTTGTCCTATAACAATCTCTTTTAGAGGAGTCTTTAAAAGTACTGTTGATTGTCCACATCCCATGACCCCACATGACAATTAGCCCAGATGCCTCTTAAATAGAACTTAGCTCATTTAGATTCCTCTTCCAGGGCTGGTGGAGCAGAAGGAACTGGGAGAGGCCTCTAAGATAGAAACTTCAGGACTAAATTATTGTCCAGTCACATCTAATCCTCTGTGACCCCATTTGGGGTGTCCTTGGCAAAGATACTGGAATGGTCTGCTATTTCCTTCTCCAGCTCATTTTACAGATGAGGAAACTGAGGCAAACAGGGTTTAGGTGACTTGTCCAAGGTCATATGCCTACTAAGTGATTGAGGACAGATTTGAACTCATAAAGATGAGTCTTCCTGATTCCAGGCCTGGCACTCTAGCTACTGTGCCACCTAGCTGACCCCAATTTGATTTAGTAACAGCTGCTTTTCTACAGAATGATTCCAGTCCTTCTGAAATTCACTGGAGGAATCTCCTCCTTGTTGCCACAATTACCGGGTGTCAAAAATTAGGAGGCAGAACTATGTCAAGTTAATGAGAAGTTTATTGACTGTCACATGCAGTAGCATGAATACATGCATGCAAATAGCCTGCGAGAGACCACAAACTTCCCCTAAATTGCCTTAATTTTTATATCCTTGATCAAACAACTCTGGCTTCTGCTCTTTAGCAAATACTGCTTTCTAGTTGAAATAATATTGATGCAAGTTCTCCTCCTTATCCTGAAGATGTTCTATTTTCAAGAACATCCAGATGTTGCCTGTCAAGCAATCTCACAGTTTATCAGCAACTCTATTGCCTCTCTCTTCTGTTTTGCAATCTTGTGACATGAGTTATTTCCCCTTATTTCCACATTCTGTTAGTCACACAAAATTTAACACTTCACATATTTCTTGGGTTATTACTGAATGCTGCCAACATACAGACTTAGGTTCTGATTCTCTAATCAGTTCCCAGGGTCACCTTGAAAAGGTCAGAACTAGGACTTCTGGGTAATTCTAGAGAACGGCAAAATCCCTGAGAATCCTACCCACAACATACACCCAGGGGCTTTTTGGTTTCCTCTAAGGAACTTGTGGGCCTACAGAACTCTAGGTTTGCATTTAAGAATCTCAAGACAATCTAAAAATGGAAAAAAAAATACAGAGAAGAGTCAGCAAAAACATAGGTGGAAGAATTTATATAAGTTCGTGAGTGATGGAAGTTGCTTAAGTTAGGATATGTCACCAATTTCTGAGGGGATAGTCAAGTGAAATTACCAATCAGTTTTCCAACAAAACATTCCCCAGGATATACGTCATAGAGCTCATTAGACAGACCATTGTTCTCACTTGCTATTGTATTTCTCAAATTTCTGTGGCGCTGTTCCTTTCTTGCTGGTTCTAAGCTGTCGTTTCATCAACTAGACACAGCACTCCAGAACATACGTCAGACGAGAGTAAGTCAGCTTAATTTGTTTGTCTTTTATTACATCCTTGCTATCAGACAAATATCCTCTCTGGCCTTCAGTTGCATCAACTATAAAACAAAGGAAGTGGACTAGGAAGTGGCTATTGATGCCCCGTCCAGATCCAAACTGATGCAGTACGTATCTACTGCTGTCTCTGAAGCTGTCCTTGCATCACAGAAGGGGAAAAGAATAGACGGCCAAATTAACTGCGGCCCCTGCCGGTCTGTGTTCAGAAGCACAAATGGGTAAGAAAGTTTGATTCTGAAAAGGCTATGTGTGAGGCCAACCTAAGTGCCGGGTATTTTGATTACCAATCACAAACCAAAAGACAGCCTCAATGTATCCTGTGGCCGTGCCATTGGAGACTCACAGTCACAAATACTGACAGCAAAAGGATCAAGTAACATACAGAAAGTGCTATGCAAACCTTAAGGCACTTTATACAATAGCTATCATTATTACTGTTGTAGTTATTACTATAATTACTAAGAAAAGGAAGACAGAGATGAAAAAACATTTATTTACTATAATGAGATCCTATTCCAATAAAAAGTTTTAATTCCTTAGGATAATAGTAAAACACAGATAACGCCTATTTCACAAGTTCATTTTGCAGAGAAGGAAGTTGAGATCTAAAGGTTTTAAGAGACTGGAACAAAGTGACTCGGTGAGTTAGTAACAGAGCCAAAAATAAAACCTAGGTCTCCCAATTCCCAGGACAGTGATCTACTAGACTGTAGCTATAGCTATATTTCTATCTGGTTTTTGTTGTTGTTCAATTGTTTCAGTTGTGTCCAATTTTTCATGACTCCATTTGGGGTGTTCTTAGCAAAGATACTAGTGCAGTTTGTCATTTCCTTCTCCAGCTCATTTTACAGATGAGGAAACTGAGGCAAACAGGGTGGAGTGACTAGCAGGGTCACCCAGCTAGTAAGTGTCCGAGGCCAGATTCAAACTCATGAAGATGAGTCTTCCTGACTCCAGGCCTGGCATTCTATCCACTGTGCCACCTAGCTGCCCTCTATCTGTTTTTACATTATGGCAAAAAAAAAATTAAGCAGTTTGCCTCAGAAATTATACTGATGGTGTGGAATAACAGGGAAAGGTACAAGCATTTATTAAGCACCTACTATGTGCCAAACCGTGCTAAGCACTTTACAAATATAAATATTACAAATGAAATCCAATCTTGTGAACCTTAGTGTTAGGGTTCTTTGGAGTTAAATAAGAAATCTTGTACTATATAGGCAATGACTGGATTAACTTCCTGCCCATGCATCATGATGATTCCTACACCTGGAGTTACTTAATTGCTCACCCATAGGCTTGGTAGGATCTAAGTTCAATCAGCTCTTTATTGAAGTTATAGCTCCTTGGTAGACTGACTGATAAGTTCACTGGGTTGCATTCTTATTACAAAGTCTTTGAAACTGGTTGTGATAAAAACTGTATCACCCTGGAAGCAATCTGGTGACATACGTCTCTATGTAGCTAGGCTGGTCATCAGATGAGATATAGTCCATCATTCACCTATACTTGAGGACTTTCCAACTTGACAGGAGAATTTGAATTCCATTGGCATAGACTTTAAGAACCCTGGACCCTCCTACTATTTCTCCTGTCTAGGGTACCAATTTTTCTACAAAATTCATCCTTTCATGTGAGACAGAGATTGAGGAAAAAGTAAAATGACAACTGTTGGAGGCTGTGGGAAAACAGGCACACTAATGTACTGTCAGTTGAACTGTGAGTTGGTCTAGCCATTCTGGAATGCAACTTGGAACTAACCTGTAAAATCACCAAAATGTACATGCTTTTTAAAAATTCAGTGATGTGACTACTAGGAATATACCTGAAAGCGATCAAAGGAAAAAGGAAAAGGACCTCGTATGTACAAAAATGTTTATAGCATCTCTTGCTGTAGTATCAAAAAACAAGAAACTAAGGGGGTGCCCATTTATTGGGAAAGGCTAAACAAATTATGGTCTGTGAATGCAATGGAATACTACAGTGCCATAAGGAAAGATTAAAAAGACAATTTCAGAGGAAAATGAGAAGACCTATATATTACTGAAGTCAGGAGAATCAGAAGAACAACTTACGCTCTAACAACATCACAAAGAAAAATAACTTTGAAAGTCATCAGAAGTTGATCAGTGTGCCGATCAACTAAAGATGATTCTGGAGGCCCTAAAATGAAGCTTATTAGATTAAGGTGATGGATTCAGAATGCATAAGGAGATGGACATTTTTCAACATGGCCAATAATGAAATTTGCTTTGTTTGATTAGGCATATTTGTTACAAGGGTTTTTTTTTTTAGTTTATTCACTGTAGGGCAGGGGAAAGAAGGAGGAAGATGAGAAAAATGCTCATGAATAAATTTTAAAAGTATGCCTGATGGCAGCTACAACAGTAGCCAAGTAAAGATGACCATGAAAGAAAGAGTCACAGACATAAGTGAGGCAAGACAAATCTAGGGTAGTGGACAGGCTGGATGAAGATTTGAGATGATACTGACTCAAAGACCTAAAGTAGAACCACTTGTGGAAGAAGACCTAGAACCTAATCTAGATAAAACTCAGGGACTTCAAATCAGAGATAATTTCTTTATACACTTTAAAAGGATATCATAGAATCAGAACTGGAAAGTACCTCAGAAAATATCTATTCTAACCCATTCATTTTACATGTGAGAAAACTAAAGACTAGAAAAGTTAAGTGACTTGCCCATGGTTGCGTGTGCAGTAAATATAAACCTGCGCTGGGCTCTGAATGGAGTTCCTCAAGTTCTAGGAAGGGGTTCTTTCCACTGTACCACACTGTCACATCTCTACTACAAAGGGAGAATACAAGGATTTCTTAATTAAATCTTTACTCATTTCATTTTCCAAAGGAGAAGTGATAAGAAATCGAGTTTAGTTTTGAGTATCATGCTTTAGAAAAGTCAGTTGAGGTAAATAGTCATGTGTACCCAGGAAGGAAAAAACTTACTTGGGAAACAATCTCTGTCTTCGAATAGTTGTCAAGTAGAAGGATTGGACTTATTCCGCTAAGCCCCGCCCAAAAAGAACCAGGAGCAACAGATGAGTGGAAATTACAGAATCAAAGATTTAATATGGAAAATTTAATAATCACAGTTATCCAAAAGTGCGCCCCCTCATGGGAGGTCATTTAGGTTTAGGCTGGATGACTACTTATTGAGATGTTACTGAAGGGCATTCCTGTTCCGTTATTAGCTGGACTAGCTGGTCTATAAAGTCACTTCCACCTGACGGTCTATGATACTCTGTTCTCTGAGTGCCATATACCCTGTGACCATGATGATTATTGTTACCTCAGTCAATTCAACAAAAATTATTATGGACTTCTACTATGAGTAAGGAAGAGTACACCAATTACATTTCAAAATTCTTTTAGGACTGATAATATCATCTGTAAATACAGTTATAGAAAGTCAAGCCAGGCAGAAGACATAGGAGTAGAATTTTAAAAGTGCATTTTTAATAAAGTTCTTCTGGCATATGACCTTGAGCTTTAAGTCCTTCCATATTCTATCATTTCTTCACCTCTACTTACCCAGCAGAACATTTTCTGTAACTATTGCCATGGTAACCACAGTTGCCAAATCTGTCACCTTTAGAGTTTACTTCAATAAAACAATCCTTTGGAGCAGCTTTTGCTTCTGAAATGCAAGAAAAAAGTGGTGTTAAAACAAGAAATGAGTTTTCCCTGGAATCTTTCTAGTGTCTCAGTTCCCCATTTCCTAACTGCCTGCCATATGTATCCAACCTTGATACCAAGGCTCAAACTTAACACCTCCTAAAACTGAATTCGTTCTCCCAGATAAGTCTGTCCAGGAAAATAAATGCTTGTTGAAGGGAGGAATAGTCTGACTTTTATATTTATATCCTAAGTGCTTAGCAGAATACCTGAATTTAATTAATGCTTATAGATTAAAAGAACAAAACAGAACCCTACATCTGGTGACTGTACCACCACACTCCTATTTTTGAAATCCCTCTTTTCCTTCACAGGCTGACTGAAAGTTCTTTGTCTTCCCCATGAAAGCTTTCCCGATTCCCTCTAATTTAAAATATCTTTTCAAAATTTTTACAAGTATTCTGTCCATATGCCTTCGTAGCTCATATGATACTAAATTTGTGTATATGTTTGTTCTTCCTTATCAGAATTCCAGTTCCGTAAGTGTTGTTCAGTTGTTTTTCAGTCATTTTCAAATCTTCATAACTGCATTTGGGGTTTTCCTGGCAGAGATACTGGAGTGGTTTACCACTTCCTTCTCCAGCTCACTTTAAAGATGAGGAAACTAAGGCAAACAGGGTTAAGTGACTTGCCCAGGGTCACACACCTAGTAACTATCTGACCCTGGATTTGAAATCAGGAGGATGAGCCTTCCTGATTCCAGGCCCAGCACTCTGTCTATCCACTGCACCACCTAGCTGCGCTCTGTAAGTGTGGGGACTGTCATTTTTCATTTTCATATCTATAGAGATATTACCATGGTATCTTGCGCAACAGAAATTTAACAAATATTTGTTGAACTGAATTAAACTTGCATGACCGCTTTCTACAAAAATGGTGTGCCTTATAACCAGCCCCTTGCCTAAGGCCCCAAATTACACTTATTTTGTGCTTCCTTTATACCCTTATAAACCACTTCGCGTATTTATTTGAGCTAAAATGTGTGCTTCATGAGGATAAGGCTTGCTATTTTATTTAATCTTTTGTTATTCCCCTAATGCCCAGCATGGGTTCTGCACAAAGGTGGTGTGCAGAGAATGAGCATGGGAGGGAAGGAGCAAGGAAGACACTGAGGCTGTAAATATGGGTGCCTGAAAAAATGGTGGTCTCCCCAACAGGAACTGTCTACAACAGCAGTGGATTTGGGAGGAAAGATGAGTGATTTTGGACATGATGCATTTGAGAGACATCCAGTTTTGAAATGTTCCATAGATGATGTTGGACAGGAAACAGAGAAAGGCTGCATATGTAACTATGGATGTGTCTGATTTTCTGTGACCCCATTTGGGGTTTTCTTGGCAAATATACTATAGTAGTTTGCCATTTCTTTCTCTGGCTCATTTTACAGATGAGAAAACTGAGGCAAACCAGGTCTGTTCAGGGTTACACAGCTAGTAAGTGTCTGAAGTCAGATTTGAACTCAGAAAGATGAGTCTTCCTGACTTCAGACCTAACACTCTATCTATTGCAACATCTAGCTACCCAGCTATGGGAGCCACCTACATAGATGATTACTGAACTCATGAGAGTTGATGGGATTGCCAAGAGAAAAAGTGTAGGGAAAAGAAGGTCCGAAGATCCAAGAGATTCTCAGGGTATATCCAGTTAGAGAGAAAAATACAAATGATGGTACGGCAAAAAAGCCTAAGGATTGGTCATCCAGGTCGGAAGAGAAGCAAAAGAAGAGTGTCGCAAAAACTCAGAGAAAAGTGTCCAGGAGGAAAAGGGTGATCAATGATGTCAAATGCTACAGAGAAGCCAAGAAGGGTGAGAACTGAGAGCTTGCAGTTAAGAGATCATTAGTAATTTCACTTGACTTATAAAGTCACAACCAGATTTACGAAGGGTTAGGAGAGGAGAAAGTGGAGGCAATGAGTGCATATACCTTTTCTAGGAGAGTGACTGTGAAAAGGAAGAGCACTATGGGACCACTGCTTGATGAGATGGTAAGACTGAATGAGGGATTTTTTTGTTTTCTTTTTTAAGCATGGGGAAAATCTAGGAGTCTGTGGGGAGCAGGGAATAAGATATTAGGGACTAATTTAAGATGAGTGAGTAGGGGTTGGGGGAATTATTGTGGAGGCAATCTGCCAGAGAAACAGGAATGAGTAGGTAGCATTGAGGATACAAATAAATGATGGGTGAGGAGACAGGCCATCTCTTCATCAGAGACAGGTTATTTCTCCTCTTTTAGGAAGAAAGAATAAGGGATCGTATGTCAAAGGGTTTTGAGATGTAGAGAAAGGAGAGCTCAATAAATAAATAAAAAGCATTTATTAAGTGCTTACTAAGCACTTGGGATTCAAATACAAAGGGCAAGAGGAAGATAACACATAAGTAGGGGAGGAATATTGGCTGGGAAAGGATGTTTTAATCTGGGAAAATTTTTTAAAAAGGAAAAAAAGGTGGCGAGTAGCATCACAGAGCAACTGATTAAAACATCCTTTCCAAGAATGGCAGCATTGATTTACTTAATGTTGCCAGAGCAGGAGGTGGAAAGGAGGAGTAATGTTCATGGCAGTAGAACGTGAAAATGGCTGGAGTGCGTTGTGAGGAATCTTGGAGCACCAGGATAGAGAGACCTCTCATCAATGAAGAGTATATGGCTCCAGGGCAAGAGTTGAAGTTCCGGGTTAAAGGCTGAGGGCATAAGGAAAGCTCCTTCATCTCAGATGGAAAAACTCAAAAGGGATGGCCCATTTCAGCAAAGCTAGGCAGCTTAAACTGTATTTACAAAAAGATAATATTCAAACATGCCAAAATAGTGTCTAGCCTCTATTTTTCTGTGTCATACCTTATTATTAACTAAGCTTCACATGTGTCAGTCACAAATCTCTCTACGAATTTGTCTTCATAAAAAGAGAAGTAAAAGTAGAAAGAGAACAGAAGAACCAGAAGTGAGAGCTTTGCTCTTCTGACGGCTGCCCCCCGCCCCCCAAAAGGATCTCAGAGGTATGGGGAAGATGTACTATGGGGCTAAATAAGAGAATTCACTTTGTTGCAAATTTTACTTAGAAGGTTTCCAAGGAGTAACTGTATTCTTGGTTTTAATAAAATTTATTGCATTTTTCTTTGTTTCATGGAGAAAAATCAAAAAGTACCAAGAAAAATCTTCCAGGTAGAACTCGCAACAAAGTGAACTTTCTTAAATAAATCAGCCACTATATGTAACAGGTGAGAAACTTTGAAAAAGAATAGAAATAAAAGATTTCATCAAGTAACAAGATCAAAAGAAGCAGACCATTCAGTCACATAGTGAGAGAAGACAAGTAGACAAACTATTCCACTAGTACCCTTGTGATGTCAGGAAAAATTAAAGGCGGCCTCTAGCACTTTAGATAGACCCTTTGTGGCAAAATTCTTCTAGGACATAGATAAGAGTCGCACAAGACAGGCAGGTATAGACTGCAATCTGCATAGTTAGAGGGAACATTCAATAATGAGTTCTGACAGTTTTTCCTTTAAGTCAAAGCTAGGCTGCTAGGAAAACCTGAGGGTCACAACCTGAAGGTCTCTGACCCCATAAAATAGCCAGAGTAGACTAATAAACCAGGATTAAGTTTAATAATACGTGACATCCATCTGTGCTTAAATGTAGTATTTCTTTATAGCTTGCTTCAAACAGTCTCATAGTTAACATGTAAACCTAGTGTTTAATTAATATGTACCCTTTTATTCCTAACATGCTGATGTTTACAGAAAAGACTTTATAGATCAGAGAACCCCAACTCTACAAATGTAAGGGTCCTCATAGAATATCATCATCCCAACTCTCTCATCTGACAGGTAAGGAAAATGAATCCCAGGAAGGTTAAATGATTTATGCAGGATCACAAAGATAGTAAAGGTAAGAGGCAGAATTTGAACACAGGTCTTCTAATTCCAGGGTGAATGCTCTTTCTCCTGTAATACAAGGCCTCCAGTATGACTTCTTCTGACCTATTTTTTTTAAACTATCCATTCCAACTCATTCTTCTGTGTTGAAAACCCTGGTGTTATCTTTGACTCTGGGGAATTATCTCTGACCAGAGATATCCCAACCAAATGTCTCCCAACCGATGAGTGCAGGATTCTTGGTGTGCCATGGAGTAATTACGAGATTAAGAATATATATCCAAATCTATAAATAAGCAAATATAGCTTCAAGGTGAATAAATAATACTTCACATATATATGTATCATTTATTTTCAAATTTATGTAGATGTTGCTATAATAAAATGTAAACTAATTTAAAATGTCCAGCAAATTCATAACTCAATCAATGGATACTAATAGTCATGTTGAGGTCTAAACAGACTCTAATGAGACCTTCTCATACTTGAAAAAAATGGAAAGGATTAGTCTAACTGTTATGAATCTGTTATCCTATAAGACAACACTACCTGTCTAACAGGTGCTGAATTACTTGCCATTTGCCTGAAGTAAATAAGAGGAACTAATTATTCTCTAGGATTATGCCTTGCAATTTGGCATTTGGTAGAGACATGTAAATTCATTGCAATAGGTAATTCCCAGTGAGGAAACCCTTTTTGCCAAAGAAGAACAGAAACTGTTATGCAACTTATAGTCTTAGACCAGATGTTCTTAATGTTTTATGCACCATGGACACCTCTAGCAGTGTTATGAGACCTAAGGACTCCTCAGAGCTGTTTTTAAATACTTAAAAACAAAATACATGAAGTAACAAAGGAAATCAATTATATTTAAATAAAGATGCAATTTTCCCCCAATCCAAGTTCACAAATCCCCTGAAGTCTATGCACTAATGCCAGGTTAAGACCTTTGTCTTAGGGAAGTGAGAGGCTCAGTGACTTTCCAAATGTAACAAACAGCCAGAGGGAAGATTAAACCCAAGTCTTCCTGACTCCAAGACTGGCTCTTTACCCATGATGTCACAGTACCTCTCATGTCTTACAGATCCAACCTTTTTAAATAAAAGCAGACATTACAGCCTTACATTACATAAAATACATTAGCAAAAGGAACACCAGACTGGATGTTTAGTGAGTTCCAGGAGGGCAAGGAGCATCTTTTGGCTTATGTGAACTGCTAATTAGATACATATTCCCATAGAGCTTATCACTATGGAACCTACACAGCTGAGTATTTGAAAATAACACTTCAATAGTGGAATTGTATAAGCACGAGCAAATGAGAATTATATATCTTCATGCCACAGAATTTTAACAAAATTAAAATTAGAACTATTTTAGTTTGACAAATTAAACACATCTTTAAAAAAAAATCATACCCCTCAGAATGTTTTCTAGTTAAGTCTTACTTGAGCCAAAGATGACTTGACACTGAGCATCGTAAAACTGACACATGCCATTGTAACAATAAGCTTTATTGTTCTGGCATGGGTGTCCATTTTGAATATAAACATCTAGCTGACAGAACTGAGATGAGCCATTGCAATACTCTGGGAGATCACATTCATTGGTACTTTGCCGGCATAGAGTACCTCCTGGAAGGAACTGGAGAAACAAAATTCAAATCAAACAAGACTATTTGCTCAATTTTAATAAGTAAACCAATGTTTGACACATCTCACACAATAACTCCACAAAAATTATTCCGTCATGACATAAAGGTGACCCTGGATATGCCAGGGGAAATGGATACTCTGGGAAGATCTACAAAGCTGGAAAGATTTTGTATACAGTCTTGGTGGCAGACTAAGTCTACTTACCAAAGACCAGCGTAGCCCAGCATGTGAATCTTATCATAACGAATTGCCTGGGAACTAAGTGATAAATTATCCTACCACAGCAACTCATTAAATTAATACATTAAATTAATAAATAAAAAAACATAAAATAGCCATTCTATACTATGTGCTCCCTTTCATCTTTGCAGAAAACGTGGTAGAAAAGAGGCCTCAAGGTAGTTAGATTCACAGTTTTTAGGTACTCAATGAATGTTTGTTGAATGACTGATCAAATATACCAAGGGCATTTGCTGTAGTAGAATTTTCCTCAATGCCACAAACATACAACACATTAGAACCCAATGAAGTCATCTTTCCTAATCACCCAACAAAACAAGTACTAATTTTTTACTAGATATTTCAGAAGGCAAAGGATTGATATTTTTATTTTTCAACCAAGAAAGCTTTCTTACCCGACAGTTTTTACAACAGTCACCATATGCACATTCAGCACCTGACTTAAGTTTACAAGTACTTGGCTCACAGCAAGGGTCCAATTCACATTCCTGTAGATGATATAAATTGGCTGTCAGTAAAATGGTAGGATAACAGTGTCAATACTGACTATTGATATCTATCTTGAAGAGAATAGATACTTCACTGAGATGCCATTTTTCATCCTCCTAACCTTTTTAAATATTATTAGGACAGAAACTATTTCCAACCACATGGATTTAACTTATGGTAAATGTTACAGGCATACAATACTGTAAAATCACAAATTTCATATTAATATCTATAACCAGGGCATCACCAGCTTCACCACTTATACTAAACATCTTCAAATTCATCAAAAGTAACCCCAATTAGTAGCTAGTCCCTCTTGTGTATGGATTGCAGCTTCCCTGTATCCTCATGCTGTGAACCTTCTATATGTGTAGCTTCTTAATGACCTCCTCCATATTCCTCATCTTGCGTCTGACTTGTCTTTAGGAATGAATTCTTACGCCCTGGCCCACCTTCCTCCTCTCCCATGCCCATTCTCAGGTGTTATATCATGTTGGAGGGATGTAGGAAACTCATTCATGGCTTAATACATGATTGCCCCTTCACAGATATTTGCATCTTTAGCAGGTAGAAATACCTTAATGTCCCCAATTTTTTCTTTTTGCATTTTATCTTAGGATCAATAGGAAGCCGCTGCACTTTGGCAGCTTTATGGAAGGTGGCTTGAAGAGGAAAGTGGCTAGCTTCAGAGATCAATTAAGACTAAGCAGGCTGCCTAGCTGACCCATACCTAAACCAGAAAATCTCTGAAGTATGACGAGAGTGAATAATGGTCAAGATATCCAAAGAAAAACGACAGTAAATAAAATTTTCTATCCCCCAAAAGCACAAAAAGTTATCTGGAATAACAGTGGGGGGCTTTAATTTTCCCCTCTCAGAATTACATAAATCTAAGAAAAAAATAAACAAGAAAGAAGTTAAGGAGGTAAATAAAATTGTAGATAAGCTAGATATGATAGATATCTGGAGAGAACTGAATGGGAATAGAAAGGAATACACCTTTTTCTCAGTGATACATGGTACCATTACAAAGACTGACCACATATTTGGGCATAAAAATTTTATTGTTAAGTGTAGAAAAGTAGAAGTGTTAAATGTATGCCTTTCAGATCACAAAGCAATAAAAATTATATTTAATAAGGGACCATGGAAACACAGAATAAAAACCAAATGGAGACTAAACAATCTAATTTTAAAGAATGAGTGGGTTAAAGAACAAGTCAAATAATTAATAATTTCATTAAGGGGAATGACAATAATATCAAAACCTATGGGATACAGAAAAAAAGTAATCAGAGGAAAAATTACATCTCTAAATTCCTATATCAATAAACTGGAGAAAGAGAAGACCAATGAACTGGCTCTGCAATTAAAAACACTAAGAAAAGAACAAACTAAAAATCCCCAACTAAACACTGTTAGAAATCCTAAAAATTAAAAGTGACATTAATAAAACTGAGTATAAGAAAACCACTGAATTAATAAATGATAAATAAAACTAGGAGCTGGTTTTATGAAAAAAAAAAAACAAACAAAACAGATAAACCATGGGTTAATATGATTAAGAGAAAGAGAGAAGAAAACCAGGTCATTGGTATTAAAAATGAAAAGGGTGAATAAGAGTAACGAAGATGAAATCAAAGCAATATAAGGAGCTATTTTACTTAATTATATACCAATAAATTTAACAATTTAAGTGAAATGGAAAAACATTTACAAAAATATAAACTGCCTCGATTAACAGAAAAGGAAGAAGAATAACTAAATAAATCTATTTTAGAAAAAGAAAAAGAACTTCAACAGGCTATAAATGAGCTTCTTAAGAAAAAGGCATCAGGACCAGATGGATTTACCAGTGAGTTCTACCTAACATTTAAAGTCCAAATAATTCCAATATTAAGTAAATTATGTGGACTAAAAGGTAAAGAAGGGGTCCTACCAAACTCCTTTTATAAAACAAATATAGTACTGATACCTAAACCAGGACGAGTAAAAACAGAGAATGAAAACTACACACCAATTTCATTAATGAATATGGATGTGAAAATCCTAAATAAAACACTAGGTAGAAGATTACAACAATATAGTGCAAAGGTTGTACACTGTGACCAAGCAGGATTTATACCAGAAATGCAGGATGGTTTAACATAAGGAAAACTATCAACATAATTGATTTAATAAGTTAAAAAAACCTTTTTTATATCAACAGATGCAGAAAAAGCTTTTTAAAAAAGTACAACACTCATTCCTATTAAAGACATTTGAAAGTGTAAGTATAGAAGGATTTTTCCTTAAATTGATAAGAAGTATTTACCTAAAACTATCAGCAAGCATCATTTGTAATGGGGATAAGCTAGAGGCCTTCCTAGTATGATCAAAAGTAAACAAGGATGCTCATTTTTACCGAAATTATTCAATACTGTGTTAGAAGTCCTACCAATAAGAAAAAGAAATTGAAGGAATCAGAATGGGCAATGAGTTAATAAAACTATCTCTTTTTGCAAGTGATAGGATGATATACTTGGAAAATCCTGAAGACTCCACTAAAAAGTTAGCTGAAATAATGAATAATTTTAGCAAAGTAGCAGGATATAAAGTAAGCCCATATAAATCATCAGCATTCCTATATATCACCAACAAAACTCTGCAAGAAGAGATACTAAGAGATTTAAAATAACTCTAAACAGTATAAAATACCTCAGAGTATACCAAAACAAACCCAGAAACTGTATGAACAGAATTATCCAAAGCTTTTTACACAAATAAAATCAGATTTAAATAACTGGAGAGATACTAATAGTTCATGGGCAGGCAGGGACAATATAAAAAAAATGACAATTTTACCTAAACAAAATTTACTCAATACCATCCCAATTAAATTACCAAAAAATTATCTTATCAAGTTAGAAAAAATAATAACAAAACTTATTCAGAAAACCAAAAGCTCAAGAATATCAAAGGAACTAATGGGAAAAAATGTAAAGGAAGGAGGTTTAGCAGTTCCAGATCTTAAACTGTATCATAATGCAGTAATTATCAAAACTATCAGGTACTGGCTAAGATATAGAAAGGTAAGTCAGTGGAACAAAGTAGACGTACCATACACAGCAGCAAATGATTATAGTAGTTTGACAAGTGTAAAGACTTAAGTTTTGGGGATAAGAATTCATTATTTGGTAAAAAATTGTTGGGAAAGCAATCTGGCAGAAATTGGGCATAGCCCAATATTTACCATTTACGAAGATTAAGTCAAAATGGATACATGACCTAGATATAAAGGAAGATGTCACAAGAAAATAAGAATAACGTAAAACATATTACCTATCAGACTTATGGATAGGCAAACAATTTATGAATAAACAAGAGATAGAGAGCACTGTGAGGTATAAAATAGGTAATTGCAATTACATAAAATTAAAAAGGTTTTGTACACATAAAACAAATGTAGCCAAGATCAGAAGGAAAGCAAAAAATTGGAGAAAAATATTTATAGACAGTTTCTCAGATAAAGGTCTCACATCTCAAATATATAAAGAACTTTGTGAAATCTATAGATATATGAGCCCTTCCACAATTGATAAAGGTCAAAGGACATGAACAGATAGTTTACCAATGAAGAAATCAAAACAATTATCAATTAGCCATATGAAAAAATGCTCCATATCATTATTGATAAATGAAAATTAAAACAACCTTGAGACACCATTTAACACCTATTAGATCAGCTAAAATGATAGAAGGGGAAAGTGACAAATGTTGGAGGGGATGTGGAAAAAACCTGGGACACTAATTCACTATTGGTGAAACTGTGAATTAATCCAACTATTTTGGAGAGCAATCTGGAATTAAGCCCAAAGAGTTATTAAATTGTCTATAAACTCTGACCCAGTAGTACCACTACTAGTTTTGTTTCTCAAGTTGATTAGGGAAAAAGGAAAAGAACCAGTATGTTCAAATACATTTACAGCAGCTCTCTTTGCGGTAGCACAGAACTAGAAATTGTGGGGATGCATATCAATTGCAGAATAGCTAAATGAGTTGTGGTGTATGATCAGGATGGAATATTACTGTGCTATATGAAATGATGAGCTCCTTGATTATAGAAAAACATGGAAAGACTGGCACGAAATAATGAAGAGCAAAATGAGAAGCGCCAAGAGAATGCTGTACCCAGTGACAGGAATGTTGTTCTAAGAACAATTCTGAACAACTAAGTCATTTTGAACATTATAAATATTCAAATCAACTACAAAGGACCTAGGAAGAAACATTCTATCTGCCTCCAGAGAAAGAACTGATAAATAGAAGTATGTATAGTATGGTTTTATACACAGATATACAGAGACACACATACACACACACACACACACACACACACACACAAAGACATTTGTGTCTAATGGTAGCCAAATCTAAGGTGGGGGGATGGGAGGAAAAAACATTAAAAGTGCACAACAACAGAGAATAAAAGAAAATTTGGAAGGAAGTGTAGAAAGCTGATGAGTTAGATTAGTACTTAACACGGTTTTTCAAAAAAAGTAAACTGTGAAATGTAAATTCATGGTTTTATAGTGAGTCCTCTTTTTATGTTATGCTGCTTTTTTTTGTCTTTATGTATTTAAGTTCAAAATGAATAATTAAAAAAGCAGAATTCAAAAATTGTAATAATAATTACTGACCTTTGGAGAACCACAGTCACATTCTTCCCCAATATCTATTATTTTATTACCACAGTAAGGGGCACTGTAGGCTTCATCAGGTTTTGGAATATTAAGAAGACACGTTCCTCCTTTATTTAAAGTTAAATTCTCAAAGTCATCTGCACTGCAACTACTAAAGTTTCTGGAACCTCTAAAAGAAACATAAGGAGAAAAGTCTTTATGTTATTTTGCAAGCCTGAAAGTACAACTAAACTAAAAAAGCAAAAATAAATTTTTCATATTGTTTCATAAAACAGAATGAGTACTTGGAAGAATTCATATTTATTTGGAAAAAATAAAACATTTTTAAAGTTAATACAGAAAGATGCTCTTCTCTAACAATATATTATACTACCATAATGATGATAGCTCACATTTATATAGTGCTTTAAGGTTTGCAAAGCATTTTATGTCCATTTTCTTTCTTGATCATGAGAAGCATTTGCAATAGATATCTTTTACTACATCATAATAAATGAAGCTCACATTTATATAATGCTTTAAGGTTTACAAAACATTTCACCCACAGCATTCCCTTACGATTAAAACATTTTCCTCATAGCACAGTTATTATGTTGTTGTTTAGTCATTTCAGGTATGCTGAACTCTTTGAGACCCCATTGTGGGGCTTCCTTGGCAAAGATGCTGGAGTGGTTTGCCATTTCCTTCCCTAGCTTATTTTACAGATGAGGAAAGTAAGGCAAACAGGTTCACACAGCTAGTAAATGTCTGAGGTTGGGCTGGATCTCAGAAAGATAAGTCTTCCTGATTCTAAGCCCAGTGCTCTATCCAATGCACCACCTAGCTGCCCCTCATAGCACTACAAGTATGATTATCCACAGTTTGTAGATGAGAGTGAGGCTCAAAGAAAAGGGACTTGCCAAAGGGCAAGCCTTAAGCGGCAGTCAGGACAGGAATCCAGAAAATCTCCCTCCAAATCCCTTTGGATTTTTTCCCCAGTATGTTATACTGCCTCTCCAATCTCACTATATTCCTCAAATCTGATGGCTAAATGTCGACC
This sequence comes from Trichosurus vulpecula, assembly GCF_011100635.1. NCBI lineage: Eukaryota > Metazoa > Chordata > Mammalia > Diprotodontia > Phalangeridae > Trichosurus > Trichosurus vulpecula. Next base: position 304,845,853 of record NC_050575.1, read on the forward strand.
TCCAAATCACGTACAGTTCTTTAAAACTGGCTCTAACGTCCTATTTTTTTTGGCTATAATCAGTCTAACATTAACAGCTATTAACATTTGTATTTTCTTAATTACAATTACCTAATATATGCAAATAGCATCTGTAGAATGCACCCAATATACCAGAGTCCAACATATATAATACATATGTGTGTGTATATCTCTGTCTAGATATAGATGTATATATCCTTGAGTGGAAGGATTGTCTGTGTCTTTTTGTATCCCTAGTGCTTAGCAAAGTGCCTGACATCTAGCAGGTGCTTAATGTTTATTTTTGTGTGTGTGTGTGTGTGTGTGTGTGTGTGTGTGTGTGTGTGTACTGTTACAGACTCCCTGACCTCACTTTATATTTCAATACAATATAGATAGAGGCTATATGTATATATGTATGTGTATGCATGTATATTATATATTTTTTATATTGTATTGTATTAAAATATAAAGTGAGATCAAGGAGCCTGTAACAGTACACACATACACCTACATACTATACATACGCACACATATATATGTATATGTGTATGTATATGTCTACACATGTACATGCATATACATATTATATATTTACGTGTATATATACACACACTATATATATATTTTAATATATAAGCAGATGCAGGATATATGTATATGTACATATACATGTATACATATAGAAGGAAACTGATATAGTTTACCTGAGGAATAGCTTTCAGCTACAACCCTCTTCCACCAAGTCCTAGAAGTATTTCCAGAAGGGAGAGCTGTGCAGATAGAGGCTATTGCTGTAACTCTTCTAATATGAAATGGTCATTAGCTATGGCAACATAAATACTGATTAATACTATAAGCTAGTTTCTAAACTCTTATGGAGGAAAAAGTTAGGGGATGACATTGTAAAACAGTAAGATGCAATAAAGAAAAAAAACAAACCAAGCGGGCGGGGGTGGGGGGGGGGGGAACCCTGTCTATTGACCCGGTTAAACTACATCGTCCTCAAGGCATTTAAAGATAAAACTGGGAGAACAAGAACAGGAACCTGTGGCCCTCTAGGTCCTCAAGTGCAGCCCTTTGACTGAATCCAAACTTCACAGAACGGAATTGAGGCCACAAGTTCCCCACCCCTAGACCAAATGATTTTTAAACAAAGACATTTTCTCTGTTCTCAAAAAAAAAAAAATTCTAAAACATAGCTTTTCTCCATCAATGGAGATATCACATTTCGCTTCTAAGAGCAATCACCAATATACAGCATGAGAAAGTAGAACTGGTGTTAAAGAAAACAAAGATAGAAAAAAAGTTAGATTAGAACAAGTATATATATAGGAGATCCATGCTGGAGAACAAGTGTACACACAGGAGGTCCATGCTGGAGAAGAAACAATTTTGACACTAAGGATCAATTCTCATGGATAATTAATGCTTAAGGGTGAAAAAAAAAACCCACCACAGACATTATCATGACCAAAAAAGTAATTTAAAACATCATAAACTATTAATTCATATGCCTACTTCCTATCTCCACAAAATCTTTAGGTAAATAATCTACATATACATTGAGAGCATCCTTAACGAAGGCTTGGGAAAGGAAGAAGCAAGGCAGACTTCCACAAATGATACACACAGCATAACACATCTCTACAATCAGATATAGGGAATACAAGAGTCTACAGTGCTTATTGTTTATTAACTATTAAAATTTTGATTCAATAGAGCAGAAAGCCAATCCTTCAATGAGACGTCTGCCATTCATATATGAAAAGTACACAAGATTCCTTGAAAGACATGACAGGGAAAAATTTGTTCAATAACCTGATATCAAGCAAAACAAAAAGTATGGAGAAGTTGCCAAAAGTCTTGAAGTCTGTTTAACTTGGAATCCAAATCAAAGTGAGGTTCCCTATAGAGGGTGTGACGCTCCAGAATGACCCATACTGACCTGCAGATGACACTGTGCTGACTACATCAAGGCCTAGAACATTGTAGAGCATCCTAAATGAGATTTACAATCACTTGAGTTCAGCCTAAGTAAAAAACGAGTGGTTGAAAAATGCCTATTGTCCAGATAATGATATACATACCTAACTGACCAATCCATAGAACTAGTTAATTAGCCTATACAATCTTATACAGAAACTGTAAATGTACAATGAACTGAGCTCAAAACTGAACAGGGGGAGAATGGGCTGGATTGTCTTTGGGAAAATGTGCAATATTTTTAATTACCCCAAGCTTCTCACTGAATCAAAGGTCATAGAATATCACAGCCTCTGATTAATTAAAACTGTAAATAACAGCGGAAAAGTATCTGATAAATATACTGTTTTGTTGTTCAGTCATTCAGCTGTGACCCATGGACCATATCGCCTCTGGGATTTTCTTAGCAAAGATACTGGAGTGCTTTTTACCATTTCCTTCTCCAGTGGATTAAGGCAAACAAAGGTTAAGTGACTTGCCCAGGGTCATAAACCTACTAAAGTGTCTAAGGCCAGATTTGAACTCAGGAAGATGTCTTCCTGACTCCAGACCCAGTGTTCTATCTACTGAGCCATTTAGCTGCCCCAAAAATATGAGTAAGCTTCAACATATTACCACAGAAGAAATAAAAAGGAAGAATGTCATAAAGAATATCTTTAGAGTGATGTGACTATAAAAGGAAGTGGACCAGACAGGTGTTAGTGAAAATATGGGAAAACTGAAGGATAGTCTATGTATTCCATTAGTATCCACAAAATGTCAAGGAATCTAGGGCAGAACATTTGTTGCATACCTTCTGGACAATTTATATGAAAGCCTGGATAAGAGCTGCATAAGATGCAATGTGAATAGATTGAGACTTGCACTACTAAAGTAAATACAGACATCAAGGAGTTCACAGATCCATGCCATACTTTGGTATAGTCATATGTTTTCACTTCTAACCCCAACCCTTTGATGGAAATGCCACCTCCATATTCTCTCATGCATAATCCCCTCCCCCTAGAATTTTACAATTAGCACTAACCATGTTTACAGAAATCACAGTAAAAGCCAGATCTTCGTTGTCAATTAGTCAGTCAATAAACATTTAAGTACCAGGCACTTTGCTAAGCACTGGAGATAAAGTCCCTGCCTTTGAGAAGCTCACAATCTAATGCTAAAGACAACAAGCAAATAACTGCAAACAAAAAAAGTTATATACAGGATAAATTGAGGATGATCAACAGAAGCAAGCTAATAGAATTAAGGATTCTTGAATCAGGAAAAGCTTCCTGTAGAAGGTAGGATTTAAATTGGGACTTAAAGGAAAACAGGAAATCCAGGAGGCAGAGATGAGGAGGGATGGCATTCCAAGCACAGAGGACAGCCAATGAAAATATGTGGAGTCGAAAAATAGGAGTTATCTTGTTAGAGTAACAACAAAGAGGCTGGTGTCATCAGATGGCCCTAGAGTCTAAGATGTAAGAAGAGTGGAAAGGTGGGTGGGGAGGGGCAGGTTATGACAGGCTTTGAACACCAGACAGAAGATTTCATCTTTGATCCTGGAGATGACAGGGAGTCATTGGAGTTTATTTAGTAGGTAGGTCACATAGTCAAACCTGCACTTTAGGAAAATCACTCCCTTAATACAAAAAGGGTAATAATTTTAAAATTCTCATCTTATTTTTATAGATGAGGAAACTGAGGCACAAAGACTGCATGACTTAGGTAAGGTCTCTACACATTATTTGATGGCAAAATCAAGGCTAAATCCAGGTTTTCAAATAACCATCCCCACACTCTACCACAACACAGTATCTTCCAGTCAACACACAATTATGAAACAAATACAGTTGAACGGTTCTATTGTCATTGTTTAATTTTTGTTTGGTTTTCTCCAAACCCCCCAAAAAGGTGGGGGGTGGGGAAGGGTAATACTTTGTATTTCTAATTCCTGTCAGTAGTTTTCACCACAACAAACAACAACAGTTTTCAAAATGTATTTATGGAGATACATGGCCTGGGAGCATCCTCTAAGTGGTCTATAGGTGTTAGTCTCTGGCAAAAATAGAAAGATACAGCAGAGCGCTGGATTTGGACTTGGAAGACTCAGAAGTTCAAATTCTGGTTGTGACATACACTAACTGTATAACTAGACGAAGCCGTATAAATCTATCTGAGCCTCATTTTACATATCTGGAAAAAAGTAATCATAAGATTTAGAGCCAGAAGTGCCCTTAGAAATTATCCTCTCCAATCTCTTCATTTTACAGGTGTGGAAACTAAGACCCAAAGAGTAAGCTGATCAAAGCTACAAAGCAGAAAGGTTTAGAGCTGGGACTCGACTAGTCCCCTGACTTCAAAGTCCAGTGTTTACCATGTTGCAATCTTCGTACCACCTACAATACAATTGTTATGAGAAAAGGTCTTTTCTAAAGTTTTACAAGCATTAAAGCATTACAAAAATGTGAGTTTCTATTCAAGTTTTTAATATGTCTACACTTTTATTTCAGAAATTAATAGCTTCTTTATATTTAACTTCTAAAATAACAGGAGGGTAACTCACTCATTCAAATTTGAGGGTCATTTTTCTATTTCACTATTTATTCCAAGGCCAAAAAAGAAAACATTTGACTCACGATGCTCCTGAATTCATGATGCAGCTCTTTGCTCCACACCTGCAGTTTCTCCCGTCATCGTGGTTCATTCCCAAGTTATGTCCCAACTCATGAGCAACAATGGATGCAAAGGTTTCCACGCTGATTTGTCCAAACTATACAATAGGAGGAAGGTGATTATGGAGTGCTATTTCTCAAAATTATTTGCTTAACAAAAAGAATATAAACCAACACGTATATGAATGAATATCTTTCGGATTTGCATGGTCAAGATATCAGCAATATATGGATTTAAACAAAATGATTTTTAAATAGCAACTGATGGAGGATATTTTGGATAGCTTCTGAGAAACAGAGTGATAGCCTCAGTTTTCATGGGCCAATGATACCATATACTGTTACTTCATCTATTTCCTAAAAGTGATAGTTTAAAATAATACCCAAGTAGTAGCAAATTTCATTCACAATCTTTGTTGGAAGGCAAAAGAGCTAAGATTACAACCAAAAATTACCAACCCAGAAAAACTGAATATAATCCTTCAGGAAGGAAAAATGGAGATTTAATGAAAGAAAAGACTTTCAAGCATTCCTAATTAGAAGACCAGAGATAAATAAAAAAAAATTTGATCTTCAAATACAAGAATCAAAAGAATCATTAAAAAGTAAACAGGAAAGAGAAAACATAACAGATTCAAAAGGGTTACACTGTTAATATTCCTACGTAAGAAGCTGATACTTGTAACTCTTAAGAACTGTATCACTATTAGAGTAATTAGAAGGAGTATACATAGACAGAAGGGTGCAGGTGTGAGTTGTCTATAATGGGAAAATAACAAAAAACAAAAAGAGAGAAAGAAAAATTAAGGAAGGGGTGAAAAACAAGATTGCACTGGGAAAAGAGGGAAGGGAGATAGAATAGGATAAATTATCAAACATAAAAGAGGCACAAAAGAGCTATTACAGTAGAGGAGAAAATGGGAGGGAGGGGGGGCTGGCAGACAATGTTTGACTCTTATTCTCATGAGAATTAGCTGAAAGAGGGAATAACATAAAAACAGTTGGATATAGAAACCTGTCTTACCTTATAGGAAAGTAAAAAGGGATGAGGAATACAGGAGGGGGAACTAATAGAAGGGAGGGCAGAATGGGGTAAGCAGTGGTCAGAAGTAAAATGTGAAGAGGGATAGGTGAAAAAGAGAGAGAGAGAGAAGGATAAACAGGAAAAATAGGAGGGAGGGAAATACAGTTATCATAACTGTAAATGTGAATGAAATAAACACCCATAAAATAGAAGTGAATAGCAGAATGGATTAAAAAACCAGAATCCTACAATATGTTATTTCCAAAAAAACACATCTGAAGCACAGACACAGACAGACAGACACACACACACAGTAAATGCAAGGGACGATTTGGGATGAAATAAGAATTTAGGACAAAACAAGATATAGAGAACATTACCAAATGTAAAATGTCTAATTTTAATTATACTAAAATTTTAAAAGTTTTGCAGAAACAAAACCAATGAAACCAAAATTAGAAGGAAAGCAAAAAACTGGGGAAAATGTTTTTACAGCAAGTATCTCTGATTAAGGCCTCATTTCTCCAATACATAGAAAACTAAGTCAAATTTGTAAGAATACAAGTCATTCCCTAATTGATAAATGGTCAAAGGATATGAACAAGCAATTTTCAGATGAAGTAATCAAAACTATCTATAGTCATATGAAAAAATGCTCTAAATTACTACTGATTAGAAAAGTGCAAATTAAAACAATTCTGAGGCATCACCTCACACTTATCAGATTGACTAATATGACAGAAAAGGAAAATGATAAATGTTGGAGGGAATGTGGGAAAATTGGGACACTAATGTGCTGTTGGTTGAGTCATAAAATGATCCAACCATTCTGGAGAGCAATTTATAGCTAAGGGGCTATAAAACTGTGTATACAGTTCGATCTCCCAATACTACTACTAGGTCTATATCCCAAAGGATCAAAAAAAGGGGAAAGGATCCATTTGTATAAAAATATTATAGTAATCTTTTTTGTGATGGGTAAGAATTGGAAATTAAGGAGATGCCCATCAATTGGGGAACAGCAGAACAAGTTATATATGATTGTAATGTATATGATTGTGTATGGAGGACACAAGCAGGACAATTTCAGAAATACTTTGAAAGACTTACATAAATTGATGCAGCGTGAAGTGAACAGAACCAGGAGAACATCGTACACAGTAACAGCAATATTGTACACTGTGAATGGCTTAGCTATTATCAACAATACAATGACTCAAGACAATCCCAAAGGACTCATGAAGAAAAATGCTATCCACCTCCAGAGAAAGAACTAATGATATTTGAATACAGACCAAAGCATACTATTTCATACTTTCTTTTTTTTTTGGTCCAAGTTGTCTTCCACAAAATTACTACTGTGGAAATATATTTTACATGACTGCACATGTATAACCTATATCAGATTGCAGATTGCTTACCATCTCCTCGAGGGGGGAGGGCAAAGGAGGTATAATATTTGGAAATCAAAACGTTAAAAAAAGGTTAAAAATTATTTTTACATGTAATTTGGGGAAAAAACTAAAATATTTAATAAATAAATAACTACATAGATAGATAAATGAATAAATAAACCAGCAATAAATAAAGAAGTCAACGTACCACATTAATGCCTCCTGCATGGCTTCTTGAACACACTGTTCCTACAAATGCCATTCCTGCAGTCCCTCCAAAGCCTTTCCTCCTGAATTGTCAGAGAAAAAAACTGCAACTTAACTAATAAGGTAAAACATCTTTCCTGCTAGTTAGGATGATGCCATCAGATCTGTCACTAGGAAACAATAGTAGGAAAAGCTGTGTCAAACATACATAGTCAGAATCTAACAGAGCAATAACTCATTGTTCATACACTGTAGTAAGTGAAGTTTTCCACATAAACGGATTTGTTCAGTAACTATAACACACTCTCTAACATAGCTAAACTTGTTTAAACTAAAACACTTTAACAGAAATCCTTCTAAATTGCAATATATAATTAATAACAACTTACACTTCCATAGTCTTTTAAGGTTTACAAAGTACCTTCTTCTCAGGAACCCTGATGAGGTAGGCTGTGAATATTTTACCCCCCTTTTGTCGAAGCTAACAGCAGATAAAGCACTAGGCCTGGAATCAGTAAGATCTGAATTCAAATCGAGCCTCAGATACTTAGTAGCTGTTATCATCCTGGGCAAGTCACTTACCCCCTCATCTGTAAAATGAGGATGATAACGGCACCTACCTCCCAGGGTTATAGTGAGTATCAAATGAAGTAATATTTGTAAAGCAGGTAGCACAGTGCCTGGTATATAACAGACGCTTCATAAATGTTTCGCTCTTTTCTTCCTTTTATACATTTTTAAATAGTCAAGGAGAGTAAGCTACTTACACATTAGCTGGTACCTGAACCCAGGCCTTCTGACTTACTACCCCACACCAGCTCTTACATCCCCTGATTTTTTAAAAAGGATATTGTACTTTGATATTTCAAGGATTTTTATCAGAATGCACAGTCTCTTCACTGGTACAGATAAATACCCTCCCACAACTTAGTACCCAGAGAGTTATCATGAGCTGTTGGCATAAAATAAATTTCCCTATAATCCCAAACCCCGTTCTTTATCATTACTGTGACAACCATTCCTTTTACCCCTCCATTCATTCCCTTGTACTAGCTATGTTCTTGTCCCTTCCCTATTTTAATCCCTTTCTAAAGAAACTCAATTTTTCAGTATCCTCTGATTTCAAGCCCTTTGCCTCCCTTCTCCTGTGACTAATCATGCCTTTCAAAAATGGAATCGAATATTACTCTTACTGTCAGTTGTTGTCATCCCTGACTCAGTACTGCCCTTGTACTTATTCAAGTGGAATTGATCCGAGCTAAAGGAATCAGAAAACCACTATAAATTTACTATATCTAAGCTCAACAGAGCTCCCACTACATTGTGTTAAGGAGAGTTGTTAAGGTAGTGAGAGCTCTGTTGAGCTTAGATATAGTAAATTTATAGTGGTTTTCTGATTCCTTTAGCTCGGATCAATACCAAAACAAACATTCTAATCTTCTTTAGTCAACTATCTACTCTACTGTCCTCAGCAACTGTTCTAAATCTCATGAATCCTCAAGCCTCCCAAAGGATACTCTCACCTGACCCTCTCCGCTGAGAACATCACCTCAAATTCCTTTAAAAAATTGAGTTTATTTGCCAACATATTTGCCACTATGATGAAGGAGGTATAGCACAAAATCCAAGTTGATTCTGCACAGCATCTTCAAGATGTTCCTATTTTTAACTATTTAAACACAGGAATAATGAAATAAGTGTAATAAAATCATTGTAATGATTTCATTCAGTTGCAGTATACTGCAAAATCTCTTAAATGAGATTCACAGTCACTTAAGAGAGTTTGATTTTTATGCCCAGAAAAGAAAAATTCAGCAGATGAAAAATGTCTGTTAACTTGACTAAACTATGTAGTTGGAAAAGCAAACTACACAGCTTTTCTATCAGTGGCCTAGACAAACACTACAACAGAAAATGAGTTAGGACCAAGGAGAAGGTAGGCTGTCAATGAGGAATGACACAGTTCTTTCAATGACCTCATGTTTCTTTCTGGGGAAAAGAAAAAAGAAAAAAAAAAGGTCCATTCTTTACTGTAAATACTGTAATCATCCAGTAAAGTTGTCCAGCTTTGAGACACAGAAGACCAGTCTCCAAAAAACCGAAGTGGAGGTTCACCCGAAGGAAGCGGCACAGTTGATGTGACCAGGTCGAAAAATACTGTCAGTGAGGAATTTCTTAGGAAAAGTGTTAAAAAGTAAATCATTGGAGAAATAGATAACTAGAAAAAAATGGGTCAGTCATATAGCAGGAATGAAAGACAACCAAGGAACAGTCAATGTGGACTATTAGCATCTATACAATGGAAAGGTAATGTAAGGAAGGTTCTCAACATGTTGAATGGACTCTGTAGCAAAGCAACAGGAAGCAATGAACAAGTCCTAATGAAGGAGTAGGTACGGGAAGTCTGTGATCTTACCATCAGAGGCAATTCCTACTAATGAGATCACAGATTTATGGAAACACTGGATTATCTGACATTTGCCCTAATTAGTCAATGGTATAACTGCATTCAGGAAGCTTATTTAAAAATTACTCCAAAATTCACAACTAGTCATTTCCTGTTAGAAATGTAGTCAATTTTATTAAAAAATAAAAATAATATTGCTCACTTCTCACAATGTCCAATGCTTTGCAACCTTGTCTGAAGAAAATGTCTGTATGTCCTTATGTATGTATGCATGTATGTATGATCCTTCTGCCTATATATACAAGCCTTTGCCTCTTTTCTTACTACTAGACCTTATTTTCCATTATATTTTTCTCCATTCCAGCCTCATCTTCATGATGAAGTCACCAGAATCAAGGTATATGCTGATGCTTTGGAGAATCTTTTTAAGTTTCTCATAAAAGTTATCTATCGCTTCAGCCACTACGAGTCAGCACATAAATGCAATTATTTTATTGGTATTTTTGCTTATGCTCATTACAAAGACTACAAAGTAAGACGGTCAAGTGGCCCGTGTGTAATGACATCTCTTTTTTGCTTTGGGTGAACAAAGAAACAATTCTCTCTACTTCTTTATTTACTTCTCCAAGGATAGCCTCGGACTCTCCCTAACATTTGGTTATAACTTCCGTATGTGTTTCAGTTATATCTATATCAAAAATGTCAACATTAATTTGGTTCAATTACTCTAATAGTACTATATAGTCACTCATTAGTCATTAGGACAAAGATCTCTATATTTAAAACCCAAGAGTGAATGTTTATAGATGATCTAATAACTAGGTGCTTCAAGAGTTCCCTTTGCCCCTTTTCTACCATTCTGCCATGGTCACTGTAGAAGTGGAAGACAGCTGTCTTGGACTGAGAGAGATTTATATTCTTTGTTTCATGGACGGCCATAGCCAAAGAATTTATCATCTAGTGACCAACCCGCTAGTTCTGAACCCCTTCATACTTTACTAGGCATGTTCTTGGGGGTAAAAAAAAAACAAAAAAAAACAGAGCTTGTTGCTAGTACTATAGTGAAAGCCTTACTAAAACCTGCCAGAGCTTGTGGTCCAGTGGTGTAGTTTTTAAGAACTCAGGTTCACCTCCACATCACAATAAGTTATCAGAATGGGATGATAATTAAAATGGGAAGACTAAAATGTATGACTTAAAAGCATACTATACACAATCATGAAAATACTGCTTGTCAAAGTAATAAATTCAAAGTAGTTATATATTTATTGCCAAGATGCACTGCCCAAAATAGTTTAAATATTTTTGGAATTGCCATCAAAAACAATTTATGAACCACAGATAAAATCTAGCATTGAGGTTAAAAACTTATTTTTGCCCCCAAATAGTATAACCTGCTAGCTTACACACTTTGCTGACCAGAAACATTTCTGTAAATAACTTTTGGCTATTTCCGAAAATCAAATCCACCCTCATAAGAAAAAGATTTGTTAACACAAGATATTTTAAAGAATGTAACGTTGACTCTGGTGGCCAAAAAACGAGTTTCAAATATAATCTGAACAAGGGAAGTATCTTCTAAAAAAAAAAATGCACAGATTTTCACAGTAATTAATTTGAAGGGAACAACACTTACTTGACTGTATAAGTTCTGTTCAAAATAAGTCGTTACCTTATAGTCATACTTTGAATTTTTTATTTTGCTTAAGGCTTAGAAGCCTTGAGAGAAAACAGTAGTAGTAAATGTAATTATCAAATAATTATCACTTTTTAATTAGACTATTTGAAATAAAAAAGAACATCACCTACAGAACTAACTGCGCACTGTCATGTCTCCGACGAGTAATCAGTGACTTCTCTCGCCATTGCACAAAGTTCCCCAACACATCACCAGCACTTCCAGCTGTGCTGATTTGGTTTGAGTTAGTCCAAATCTCTAGCCCAACTAGTACGATGTGGATATTTAACATAATGTACATCTGGAAAAAAAAATACCCCCCCCAAAAAAATACATTTAAGAATGTGGGCCAAAAAAAGAATGTGGGACAGATGTCATCCATGTAAGTAAAACAAGTATAAGTAAGTCCCAGGGAAATTGTTTCCTTTGTTAATAAAATGCTGCTAGTTGTCTTCTGGACACATACCTCGGTATTACCTTAGGGATAAAACTACTTTACAACTTTACACCAAATTATAAGGAGACAGTGGGTGCAGCTGACAAAGTGACAAAAGTGGAGTCAGGAAGACCTAGGTTCAAATCCTACCACTAACACTCAATAACTCTGAAGACAGTCACTGCCCTCTCTCAGCTTCAGTTTCCTCATCCATAAAGGGAGGACAATAAAGACACTTACCTCCAAGGGGAGCTGTGAGGGTCAAATAAGAGAATATATACAAGCACTACGCAAACCTGAAAGCGCTATATAAATATTAGCTATTGCTACAATGGATACTGAGTGTGAATATTGTCACACCAAAGTTTAAACTGCAGAAGAGAATTCTTATTTTAAAAGTTTCCCTTAATATGGAGATGCTGTCAATAAAAGGCAAATATTCCCAGATAATTACTTTGAGGGCAAACAAGTTGACACAGACTCCTCTCCGGCTAACATCATTAACTATATCCACAAAAATACAAAGTTAATTGAAGCAACATTACTAACGGAATTCAGTTCCACGCAAACAAGCATTTTAAGGAGGCTATCAATCAAATAACATCATAGTAAGGCTTCATGTATTATGAAATGACGCTGTCAGATCAACCTTACAGAGAACACACGTTCCATGAAATTAGGAGCTTTATAGTTTTAAAAGTATTTTAGACACACCCACTACACCTTTCCTTATGTTTCAAACATAACAAGTACTACAAAGCAGGACAGTCAGTCTGCAAATCTAAAAAATAAAGCTCAAAGTTAAACACTCCCAAGTCCCTCGATGATTCAGAGCTCAAACGGAGAAATTTACAATCAGTTCTAGAGGTCTGATATAAACAATGAATATTTTGTCATGCCATTAACCACAACTCACACTATCCAAGTAGTTTGCTAAATGAACCATCTCTTCCCTCACAGCAGTCTGATTACTCCCCATCATGTCATACTGAAAAACAAAACAAAAAAGGAAAAGAAAGAAAATGACTATCAGGATAAGTAAAATGACAAGAGTGTAGTCTGAAAAGGGATTTAAAAAAAAACAACAAATTAGTATGATCAGTTTACAAATCTTACATCTATGTCTAAAATTGAGGACAATCTGTAGAAGACACCCAGACAGATAAAGGGAATTAAACATAAAATGAAGTCTGTTTTTCAGAAACATGAGATAACTCAAATGTTCCTCCAAATTAGCAAGGAGTTAAAAGTGGGTATAAGTTAACCATAACATTTAGACCAAATGTATACTCATTTAAAAGTAAAACAAGTTTAAGAATATTATAGTACAGAAGGTTTATACTTTGAAGTTTCAAAAGATGTGATTTATCATCAATGTATTCCCTCCACTAAGGCAGGTCACAAACCTTTCATACATCAGTAGACAGCCTTCATGGGCTGCCTTGACACAAAACTAAATAAAGTTGCCTAGTAGTTAACCTTCTGGAGATGAGAGGGAAGGTTTAAAAATATAAAAATATCTAAAGATCCTAAGTTATTATCAGGTCAGTAAAAAACAGTGGTTCTCAAAGGATGTATCACAAAATTTGGCAAGTTATTGCAGATAAAAGAAAATTTATAATTTTATCTAATATAAATTTTACTCACCTAGCATACATGGTATAATAAATATAGTATTCACAAAATAAACAAAACTTATCTATTATATATACACATTAATCTCAAAACACCTCAGACATTGAACTTTCAAAGAACTCCACAAACATGACTGCTTTTACTAAAGGGAAACTGCAAGTTTCCTGACTCCTATACTGTGGCTAACTTACATGTTTAGTGGGCCATGATTCTTCACATCAAAGAATAATACGGTGCCATAAACAAAAATGTCTAAGACTGATTGGTCTAAGAAAACTGACAAAACATTTTTCTTTGGTAAGTCAAAGTAGGACAGTTTAAAGACATCATTATCAATCAGTTCATGTGCTAGATTTTATCTGTGACTAGAGTTCAACCAAAACAACTACTTTTAAACTGAAATATAGGGTTAGTCCATTTGTCATATAAAGTAAAACAATTAGTGTGACTAATTTTCTTCATTGAAACAAAAGGCTCTTTTGATACTATTTGAACACAAAGAGATTGGACCTGTGATTTCACTGGTGGAAGGAACACCCTAGCAGAGAAACTCTTGACAAATTCAGACAAACATCTTCTCTGTGATTTATACATGATCTAAGTAAGAAAATGTTAATCTTTAACCAAAGGGCAAATATTCAACATAAGCTATGGCTTTGCTTTTATAGTCTTTTAAAAAGATAAAACAAACTGAATATCAGTACCTTTAAAACCAAATCAGTGATAGGAAGGGCTGAATGAAATTTAGGTATTTACTTTCAAACTTTTTTGCTTCAGTGTAACATTTCTTCTAGGGACACACCATATCCAGTTACAAGAAACTTTGAAATACTGCAATATCTACTTCTGTGATTTGTCAAACACACTCTATAGATGCTATTTACCCAACATTAGGGACACAACTCACATTGATCTATCTTCCCTATGCTTTATGTCTTTTACCACTTAAAGGTAATGAACCTGTAATGAACAATCAGAATCTCAGTCTCTGAATGTTATTAATTGTACTCTGAACCTATTCCACTAAATACAAAAGAATGAATAAAAGAACAAATACATATATTTATATATATACACTCACCTTCAGACAGATTCATGATATTGTCAATATTTAGCTTTTCCCCCCACACATACAGGGTTGAGTGGTGTGAGTATCTATATATATGCATGTGTGCATTTATAATGGTCATCATCCCTACACATAAAACCTACATAGAAGGGACTTCAAATCATGTTAATTAACTTTTCTGCTTTTATAAGAACAGTGTTGACTGCATCATATGAAGGAACCAAGAGTGAAGACAATTCTTTTAAATGGTTACATTGTAATGGTTATCTAAAACTGATGAAGCTGAGAGTGTATCTTCTTATGAACAAGCAAACTCCCTGGTTACCATTTTGGTTCACCGTGGCATTTCATCATTGAACTTAGGGCTGAAAGAAGATTTTATCTTTCAGTTATTCTTTTGTCCAACTTCCATGTACAGTAAAATAGGCAGGCTTCCAGCTTATGAAGATACATGACTATCTGAAATTCCAGAGAGTAGAAGGGTCTGATCAAATAATAAAGTAGCACCCGATATGTTTCATTCATATTTACGAAGGTATGTAAGAGAGGTCTCAATGCCTGCCTTCATAGACAGAAAAAGGTTCAGTCAAGGTAAGCTATGAGAATGTGAGGGAAGAATTCCTAGGAAACATATTCCAAAACAGAAAATCTTGGATTTTCTCCACAATAATATGCTCTCTCTTTGCCTATCTTTTCAAATAAAATAAGAAAAATATTCAACAATCTTACCTTTTCTTTGTCTACAACAATGAATAGCTCCACATATCTTGTGTGTGGAAGGACAGCTCTTTTTCTCTGACAAGAGAACAATCATAAAGGCAAATAAATTCAAAGGGTCACACATACAAAAGAACATGCCCTAATCCTCCATAATTTAAGAATACAACTGCTGAGGTGGATTTCAGAAAAACCTAGAAAGACTTACATGAACTAAAGCAAAGTAAAATGAGCAGACCTAGAAGAACGTTATACACAGCAACACCAACATTGTGTGATAATCAACTATGAATGACTTAGCTCCTTTCAGCAAATACAATGACCCAAGACAATTCCAAAGGACTCATAATGGAAAGTGCTCTCCATATCCAGAGAAAAAACTGATGGATGCTGAATGTAGATCGAAGCATACTATTCTCAGTGTGTGTGTGTGTGTGTGTGTGTGTGTGTGTGTGTGTGTGTGTGTGTGTTTCCTTTTGGTCTGTTTCTCCTTTCACAACATGACTAATATTGAAATATGTTTTACATGATTGCATATATTTAGCCTATATTAAATTGCTTTTACCATTTTGGGAAGAGGGTAAGGGAGGGAGAAAAATGTGGAACTCAAAATTTTGTAAAAGTAAGTGTTAAAAATTGTCTTCGTATATAATTGGAAAAAATACTGTTAAAAAAAGAATACAACAGCTGAGAGAATTATAAAGTTCTCACAGGTATTATGCTTCTGGATATCTAAGACTTCGGAACAGTCGGTTCTAGGCTGAAGCTGCAATACATTACACAAGTTTCCACATGCAGACTTTAGGTTTTCTGAAGTCACAGAATTTAAATAGAAATTACTAATGTTGGGAGAATCTTTTGTTTTCTTTTTCCGCCAAAGGGAAAATCTATTTCTACATTGCAGGGAAAAGTTTTAACTTACCCACAGCAGTTATGGGAGACAGTAGCTACCATCCCTCTTGAAGAGCTTTTGCTTCCCTCATTTCTGATGGGCTTGCTCTTTGATTTCTATCTAGTCTTTTAGAAGACTATAGTAGTAGTCTATCCTCAACAAAGAGACACATTATCAGCTATGGTGGCTTGAGTTTCTCCCTGCCTTCTAGGAAAACCAAAAGCTATGTGCATAACTTATCTGATCAAGATAGTAGCTTAGTAAAGTTTTAACTTCTGACACAGAACTATATTAATAGTTGGCTTACTGTTTCTGATCTTCCTAGTATCAATCAACTAGCATTTATTAAGCATCTACTATTGCCCAGAACTCTGCTAATCGATGGGGGTATAAAGAAAGGCAAAAAACAGTCCCTACTTTTAAGTAGCTCACAGTCTAAAGGGGGAGACAACATGCAAACAACTACGTACAGGATAAACTGGGGAGTATTCTCAGAGGGAAGCACTAAGGCGGCCTTAAGGAAAGTATTAAGGAGGACTGGGAAAGGCTTCTGTAGAAAGTGAAATTTTAGCTGTGGAATAAAGAGGCCAGGGAAGCCAGGAGGTGGAGATGCGGAGGAAGAGAATTTTAGGTAAGGGGACCACTAGCAAAAATGAACAGTGTTCAGGAGCTGTGTCTTTTGTAAGGAACAGCAATGAGGCAAGTGTCACTGGACTGCAGAGTGTATGGGGAGAAGTAAGGGGTAAGAAGACGAGAAAGGAAAGAATGGACCAGGTTATGAAAGTCTTTAAAAGACAAAAGATTTATTATTTATTGTGGAGGTAAGAGGGAGCCACTGGAGTTAGTAAATGGGGAGAGGTCAGACCGATGTCTGCCAGCTGAGTGGAGGACGGATTAGAGTGCAGAGAGACTTGAGAAGGGGAGACTAATTTTTCAATAGTCCAAATGTGAGGCAATGAGGGCCTGTGCCTGGGTGGTGGCAGTGTCAGGAGAGGGGTGATATACAAGAACTGTTACAAAAGTAGAAACAACAGGTCCTAACAGCTGCCTGCATGGGGGCAGTAGTGGTGAGACAGAACAAGGAAATGAGGATAACACCTAGGTTGCTAGACAGGGTGACTAGAAACACAGTGGTACCCTCATAATAGGGAAGTTAGGAAGGAAGGAAAGAGAAACAAAAGGAAGAAGAGCAGATCTGACAGTACTCTGCATAGAGATAATAACCACAACCATCAGAGCTCTTTAGGTTACCAAGTCAAACGCTACAGCTGAAGAAGAAGACCCAGGACAGCTTCTTGAGGGGGCCTCTCAAAGTTACTGAGGATTCAGCAAAGGAGACTGAAAGACTAAAAAGCAGTCAGATAGGTAAGAGAAGAACCAGGAGAGAGGAATGTTCTGAAAACCTAAAGGAGACACAATCAGGGATAAGATGCTGATTGACAGTGTCAGAGGCTACACTGAGGTCAAAAAGAATCAGAATGAAAAGAAGGCCATTATGTTTGCCAATTAAGAGATCACCAGCAACACCGAAGATAAAGTTTCAGTTGCATGATTAGGATGGAAGCCAGACTGCAAAATTAGGAACAAAATGAGAGGAAAGGAAATGGAGATACCTATTGTAGAAGGCCTTCCCAAGGAGATTAGACAAAAAAGGGGGGTAAGGGGGAAAAAGAGGTATAGGATGATAGCTAGTGTGGCTGGACAGACCAATGAGAATGGGGGAGACATAATCATGTCTACAGGCAGTAGGGAAGCCAAGAGTAAAGAAGGAGAGACTAAGGACTACTGATAGAGAAGGGATGCTGGAGGGGGCCATATGCTGAAGAATATGAGAGGAAATGAGATCACTTGTGTTTGCAGAGGGGTTTGCCTTGTCAAGAAGGGCCACTTCTTCATGTGAAACAGAGGTGAAGGAGGACATGGTTGTGGAAGACACCTGAGTGATGTGAGATGAGGAACAAGGAGAAGAGGAAGCTCTCTGAATGGTTTCAATTTTTTCAGTGAAATATGAAGCAAACTTCAGAAGAGCTGCTGGGCTAAGTGGGAGAGTAAAATCGACTAAGGAGGAGGTACAAAGGACTGCCTTTCTGCAGCGAGGGCTTAGTTTGAAACTATCTAACAAACTTGTAAGAGATCTAGTCTACCCAGTTTTGCGATTTTTCCTCAAAATTTACTAAGCAGCACATAAATAGGACTGAAGGCACACAGCCACCAAATGAATGTCTCTAAAGCATAGGTTGGTCCATGTCACTCTTGCTCAAGAACTGCTATGGCTTGGTATTGCCTCCATGACAAAATACAAACTCATCTGTTTGGCATTTAAAGCTTCCTGCTTATCTCCTGCATATCTTACCAGGCTCACTCTCCGTCACACACTATTTTGGCCAGAAGTTTCCTACCTGTTCTTTCCCAAACACTCTGGACCTTTGCAAAGTTTATCTCCAAGGCTGAAAATGTTCTCCCTCTTCGAACCACTAGCTGCCTTCATGGCTCATATCAAGGGGCACCTCCTTAAAAGAGGCTTGTTCTGATTCTCCCAGTTGTTGCTGCTTCCAAAAAATTAACAGAAAATTAAAGAGTATGAAGGGAGCTCAATGGCCAACTCATTTAACCCACACAGGGAAGGAAAGCCCACTGTTAATGAGCCTGAAAAGTGGTTGTCCAAACCCTGTTTGAAGACTCTCCTCCATGCAGCCCATTCCATTCTGGACAGCTCATAGTGCCAGCAAACTTTTTTCCCTTGACATCAGGCCTAGATTGGTCCTTTCTATTCTGGAGCCAAGATGACTAGGTCTAATTTCTCCCTAAACACAGTTAATGCATACTTCCCCACCCCCAAGTCTTCCCTTCTCCAGGCTAAACATGGCCAGGTCCTTCAACCTGAAAAAGAAATAAGCTATTTTTTCAATTACTTTGACTTATTTGATTACAGGATTAAGCTCCCTTCTTTAGAAACTGCTAACCCTAAAATAAGCCAGACTAACATATATATATATTCTCTTAAGTTTAGGTTACCTACAGATTTAGTGAATAGATAAACTGAGAAGACTTTTATCATTTAGTAGCAGATAACTTAGAATAAGACATAATAAAATAACCATAGGATTACTATGTTTAAAAAAGCTAGGTTTCCTTTTCTGGCAGAAACAGGGGTTGACCAGAGGCTAAGTCCCTCTTTCTGGCAGCTGGAGAAAGGTTATCCAGAGGCTTCCACTCTTAGTGTATAAGCTCCCTTTTGTTCTTGAGCTAGAGTCTAAAATGAGTCATGGACTTTACTAAGGAAGATGGGGGGGAGGGTGGTGACTGCTAACCACTGACCACAAATTCCTCTTTCCCAGTGCTTTCTTGTTACAAAAGGTACCACCTGGAGGAAAGGACATCTGGCACAGGATTAAGAAAGTCTAGGAGAAGCTTACTAGTGAGCTAACCTGCCTTGGCCAACTGAATTATGTTCAGAACAAGTTTCTATGATTTTTCCAATTCCTCTTTTTTGTTACAAAAACCATCTCTGTAGATCACTCCTTGTCTCTGACCTCTGAGAAGTGTTTTTAACAAACTGATCCTCATGACACAGATTTAAAACTCCTTCACCATCATGACTGGTCTCCAAGCACTCTCCTAGCTTGTTAATGATCTTCTGAAAACTGTAGGTCCCAGAACTGAATATGATAATCCGGACAAGGTCAGAGTATAGGAGGACTATCCTTTCCCTATTCCTGGAAGCTGGGCCTCTCAATGCAGCCCAAGGTCACATTAGCTTTTTTCAATGCCATACCACACTGCTGACTCATACTTAACTAGAAGTTCATAAAAAGCCTTGGCTCTTTTTCAGAACAACTGTTGCCTAACCATGTCTCTCCTATCTCACACTTGCAAAATTGATTTTTTTTTTGTACCCAAGTTTAAGACTTTGCTTTTATCCCTACTGAATTGCATCTCAGATTCAGCCCACTGCTCTACTCTGTCAAAATCCTGCTGGATCCTGAACATATTTGACTTTTTCCAATTCTTTTTAAGCTCATCAAGGAATTCTTTTTTTTGGTTCCTGTAACCAATTCACATTTTTCTTTGAAGCTCTGTATGTAGCTTTTTTGACTTTATTGCCTTCTGAATTTGGGTCTTGATGTTCCATGTCAACCTAATAACTTTCTATGATCAGGTTCTTTTTTTGTTGTTTGCTCATTTTTCCAGCCTATCTTTGAATTATAATTTTATGTTAAAGTCGGGTTCTGCTCCCAGGATGGAGGTAGCACTGTCCCAAGCTTTGGGCCTTCCTTGCTAATGCTTTCAGAGCTAGTTCTGGAGATCTGTAAGTTTTTGCTTCTTCCAAGGTAATGTGATCTGGGAAGAGGCATGGTCATTGCTCTTCTGGCCTGTCTACAAGCACTCTTCTCTACCCAGGAACTGTGACCAGGGCCTCCGCACCCCTGTGGCCACAAGCACTAGTGAGCTAGTGCTCCTCTTCACCCTGGGACTGTGACCTAGAACTGTGGCAATGACAACAGGGTCCCATCAGCCAGTGCCGGCAAAGGGTCTCCTGTAATCTCCTTCTGACCAGTTGTCTAATCCCCTTACCACCTGTGGGCTGAGAGCTCCCACTGCTGCGGCTGCCTCTTCTGCAGATGTAGGTGCCCCTAAGGCCTGGGACTGTGCAGCCCAAGCTTGGCTCCAAGTCCAACCACCACCAGTGAGCCAGACATTTCCTGAGTTGTCCTGGGCTATAAAATTGTTTCACTCTGACCTTTTGTTGGTTCTGCTGCTCCACAATTCAATTCGAGGGGTTATTTTAATGTTGTTTGGAGGGGAATTTGGGACAGCTCAGGAAAGGCCCTGCCTTTACCGTGCAATCTCAGATCCATAAGATAGATCCTGAACCTACATATAAAATCTATGTAAACATTTTAAAATCGGCTTTGTACTTATATTTGTATATACCTTGCATTTACTGATCTGTACTGTATCCTCTACACAAGTTTCCTGAAAGTAAGCACTGTTTGTGAATCTACTGCCTAGCAATGCCTTACATATGTATAAACACTTAGTAAATGCTGTTGAATGGAACCGAACAAATCTAAGCTTTAATATCAGACCTCTTGAGACCACTCTGGCTTAGTATCCAAGCTCTTTGTCACAAGCTAAAACCACAATCCCAGTAACTCCCTAAAATCAAACTTGTTTCCAAGGGAAACCTACTGTGTGTCCAGTTCAAATTAATTCTGTATTTCACAGCTCAGATTACCATTCTATATGGCAGACACTGGACTATCTCATGGCAGTCTGCCAGGAAATAAAATATTATACCACAGTATTCCAAATGCTCAGAGGCCACAATTCTGATTCTATAGTACTCTGTCGAAATGATAAACTGGTGGGGGGGGGGGGGGAGGAGCTAGGTGGCACAATGGATAGCACATTAAGCCTACAGTCAGTGAGACCTGAGTTCAAATCCAGCCTCAGACACTAGCTGGGTGACCCTGGGCAAGTCATTTAACCTATCTGCCTCAGTTTCCCCATCCATAAAATGGAGACCCAGGGTTGTTGTAAAGATTAAATGAGATGGTAATTGTAGGGTGCTTAGCAGAGTGCCTGGCACACAGTAAGCAGTATGTAAATGCTCACTATTATTATAAGAGGGGAAAATGTGGTCATATTTATTAAATAATACAAATTTGCACAGTAGCTATGGGGGGGGTCATAATAATGCTTATCAAGCTTTCTTTAAGCTTGTGGGCTGATACTGTATGAAAATTCTAAACTAAAGGTTCATAACCTTGTTTGTGTCATGGCCCCTTTAAGCAGTCTGGCGAAACCTATGGACCTCCTTTTCAGAATCATGTGGCTTTAAAAATTAAAAAAACTTGTAACTGAAGGTAACGCCAAATTTCAGTTGGAGGTTGGTAAAATGAAAGATATACCTTTTTCTGCATACAAGTATACAGACCCCACCCCCACCTCCCACCCCAAATCAATCCATGGACCCATATGAAGAACACCTTTTTTTAAACTGAACAGTAGAGGGCACAAGGGAGTTTTCTTACCCTCAGCAGCTGAGTCATACTAAGAGATTGTTTCTGTAATTCCTTTTTCCCTTCATTTTCTGTGGTTTCTTTCTTCAAGTCTTTAGTAGTTACTCCACAAGCCAGAGGTTCTTGCTTAACACTGTCCAGTCGATAAATGAGGTGCTCAAAATGAGAACTAGATTTTAGAGGTTCAATCCCATAGCTGGTATTCTCCAAATGTAGCAATCCTCTAAAAATTTAATCACTTTCAAAATTAGTGAATTGCTAAATTCACTTAAATAGAAAAAGTTCACATTCTCAAAAACTAAAAAAGCTTATATTAATCACAGAATACTAAATATAAAAGGGGTTTTGAAAAAAAAATAAAAGGAGCTTTGGAGATTGTTTAAACTAACCACTTCATTTTACAAATAAGGAAATGGAAGCTGAGAGAGATGCTTTAGTGGCAGAGCTAAGATAAGAATCTCAACCTTCTGACTCAAAGCCTAGAGACCTTTCCATTACATACCACATTACATCTCACAGTAATACACAAAACTACTGGAGAAAAGCAATTCACATTCAAATTTAAAAAACCCTTAACAGTTATACCTGGAATTTTCCAAAGTTTCATAGAGATAAAATGACAGCAAAAAGAAAAAAAAAATTGGAGAGATTAAAAAAATGTTTAAATAAAAAGCAGATTTAATAAATTGCTTTACCTGAGCCCAAAACAAATGCTAAGTGCAACAGATGAATTTGGGACACCTTCCACATAGCCCCGATAATGGCAATGATCCTAAATGAGAAAAAAATATTATCTATATTATAATCTTATTGCTAAGAGTCATCACTGAAATTAAGTTCTATCTACTATCAAGAACTCTTTGTTTGTAACTTACATTACATATAAGGGCTTAAGAATGGAATTTTTAAGATACCGTTTGTCCATTCCCATAATATAAGTACACAAATGCTTAGGCAGAAGGGCCCAGAGGATGTTAAGAACAAACAGTTCCGCCCTGATGACACTCCAACCTAGAAGTAAACAAGGCAGCATTACGTGTAGTTTAACATTTCAAAACAGCTATGGGGTTAGTGAATGAAGATCACAGAGAGTCAGGAATACCAAGGTTCAACACCTCTATGCACACTGGCTGAGTGACTTTGGTGACTATATGATTTCATCTTCCAATGCCCCAGGCAATTCTCCAAGACAGTAAGCAGTGCAGATGCTGACCTGCAGGGTGGAAAGGGTTTCCTTCTTCAGGAGTTCCTTATACCAATGAAATAACAGGGTCAATTTTAAAATGTTTTCAAAACACAGACACTACAGGGAGCAAGAGCAGTCAGCTGCCTTCTAGTACACGAGAGGACCTTGTGAGGACTGAAGCCAAGAAAACAGTTAACTAAAGCACCATTATTGTTGTTATTAAAGATGGATATGGTTGTTTTCTCATATTAGCCAATTTGTTATACTTACAAACTGAACTGTCTTTCTAAATGTCTTGGCTCTTTTCCTTAAAACTGGTCAACAGACAGTGACAATTCCATCCCATTGTCATTTACTAAGTCTAGCTTCTTTGGTATCCTAGAAGCTCTATTCACCTCCAAAAATACTTTAAAACAGTTACTTATACACTAAATATAGGCATTATTCAGCATTTAACAAATGTTTATCTGTCCTGTGGTGATTTAAAACTTGATCTATTTTTCTAGTTCTCTGTAGGTGACAAATTTATTTTGGATATAATTTTCTACCTGCTAATATTACAAATTAAAGAACAATGACAAGATAGGAAATATACCAAATTCAGAACAGTTTTAATCTGCCTAGAGAATGAGGGGTAATCTTTCATCTGGCAAACAAACAAAAAAACCTCCACCCACATTAGTCTGTCTTTCTAGGAGCTAACAGGAAAAGATGAAACTCTACAACAATATTTTTTAAGTTCACAGCTACATAAGTTCCACTGATATTATTTAAAATACATCTTCAAATAAAACTTGATCACAAGAAACCTCCATATGGATAGCATAAAATTATGGGAACTCTGTTTTCAGCTTCCCTTAACACCACTCAAAATGGAACCCTAAAGTTCATTGCTTGAAAAAAATAACAAAATGTATATATATTTTCTACTTCATTTCTTGTCTACGAACTGCATTCAAAGGATCATAAGATTTAAAGTTGGAATGGACCCTTAATGATCATCTAATTCAGTATGTTAAACTCCAATAGAACTGGATTCCCATTATCTAGGTTGCACTGTATTTTTACATATTTTGCTAAACATTTTCCCAATTACATTTTGGATTGGACTGTACTGGGGAGTTTTGCTGTAGGACACCTCTTCTGTAATCCAACCTTTTCATTTTATAGGGGAAGAAAATAAGATTTAAAGTCACAAAGGGAATAATCAATATTTGCTGAATTCAATTTCAAGTTAACAGAATTTAGCCTTGAATCCAGATCTTCAGACTCAGGCTTTTCCTCTTTCTTCACAAGGTTTCTGCTGCCTCTGGTGTTTTTGAAAAGTATCATAGAGGGAAAAGACATTTGGTCCATGACATCAATGTACAATTATTTTAGAAGGGAAAAAAAACAAAGTATCTGCTCTTTCATTTGTCAAAAAAATAACTAAACCTAGAAGATTTTCCTGCCCACTACTTCATAATGTAGGACTTGCAAATCAAGAAAAGTAGATTTCTCAAAGCAGAAAAAACCCCAGCAGAATAAAATATATTTGCAACATAACAAGTAAATGTTCTAGTAAATATTCCTCAAGACTATGACCCTAAATTTATACAGTAGATACAGGCTTATTTATACATATTTTAATAAAAGGAGTTGGGTAATATTTGACTGGTAAATAGGACAAGAGCAAAATACTCTGATTAGCTTAGACAAAAAGCAGAACTGCTTGTGCTATAGCTAAAAAGAGCCAAATTCAACAAATGGTAATTAATTGCTAAGGTCCAGGCCAGCTCTGTCCCCAGGAGAGATTCTCTTGCAGAGAGAACCACACCTCTTTAGTCATTGTTTTCAGTGAGCAATGAGAGTGTTAGAATACAGAACAGCAAACAAATGCTTATTAGTAAAATGTCAGTGGCTTAATACGGAAGAAGAGCTACTTCCCAAGTTATCAAATTTTAAATACAATATAAATTAAAGACCTCAACTAGAATTGTAGAAAATTTACTTACAAATGTACAAACTTAAGGATCAGCTACTTTTCTTCAATGTATACAATACCGATCAGGGAACTCTGTTTTTCCTTTGATGAGCAGAATGAAACCTTATTACCCAAGAATATTTTTCTGGTTTTTAAAAAATAAAAAATGAACCACTAAATGCCTGAACAAAGACATTTGAAAAATACAGTTGTTTAAAGTCTTGTGCCAAGAGCAAAAGAAAAAAATTACCTCCATATCAGGATGGTCCAAGAGCAGAGACCCCTCCTCACTGTAGGTATAAACTACAAAATCTTTGGGCAACAGTCCCCTACAAGATAAATAAAACATATTTCATGTACTATGTTTTTTTCCTACATGAATAAAAGGGCTTAGTCACTCTAGAAAAGCTGGCCTAACACCAGCAAATAGGTACTATTTGAAGAGGTATAAACTACAAAATCTTTGGGCACCAGTCCCCTAAAAGATAAATAAAACATGTTTCATTCACTATATTTTTTTCTACATGAATAAAAGGGCTCAGTCACTCCAGGAAAGCTGGTCTAACACCAGGAAATAGGTATTATTTGACAGGAATACTGTTAATATCAAATCTAATATTTACTTCTCTGTCAAAAGGCCATACTGACAATAAGAAAGCCCCTCCCTCTGACCAATCCTAGTAATGTCAGAATTCTAGTAATGTCCTTGCATTCCTGCTCTTGGGGCCTTTACTCTCAATTAGGTTAACGTCCCGACCCTGGAATCTTACACTGTAAACAAAGCCAGATTGAGCCAGATCAGCTGCTAAAGCAGCTTCTAATGTCCTAGCATTGCTCAATGGGATTTATGGTGAGTCAGATCATGAAGGGAAAAAAAAAAAACAGAATAAAGTGCTAGAGAGGTGGATTGCCAAGGGTGGTGGGGATCTTATGTCCAGGCCTTGCTATCTAATATGACTGCCTTCCCCTTTCCTCCTAAAAGTATAAAAACCTTTTTGGTAAGTTTTTTTTTTGGGGGGGGGGCAGAACATCTGTTTATTCAGATGTGGGTGACCCCAAGGCTGCAGGCTTTCAACTCTGTTATCTTGATTGAAGACACCTTACTCCTCCACTTATGAGTTTGATTTATTTCAGGACTTGACACATTAAAGCAATTAAAATTAAATTTATGAAGACATTATTTAAATATAGGATATACCATTGCAAAATCAGCAATATGCAGGAATAGAACTAGGATCAAAATAGTGATAAATGACAAAAACAGGATGTTAAGTTCCCTGTTTATCTCTTATAGTCATAAAATTTTTGCTGGGAGAAACAGAGTAGAAAACTTAATGAGTTTAGCCTTAAGGAGTTTAGGGAATGATTACCCTAAGTGTCCCCCTCCACCCTCTCAAGACAGTGATCCAAAAGAATAATCTAAATGTCCAGGGAAAGAGGTAAAGTCGCCCTTCAGGATTTCATCCAAATGCATTTTCTTTCATACTGAACATTCATATTCCACCTGTCTTGAGAAACAATTAGATCTAAGGCACACTGTAGGTAAGAGTATATCTAACACATCTTAAATGATCTACAATGAAATAGATTGAGTAGCTATTTAAAGTAAAACATGCTTAAGCCTAACTGACCTTACATTAGTCCAGGAAATTGCCATTGCTTACTCCCTAAAAATAAGACTAGGTAAGTTAATAGAATGTTGATTTCATTTATGCAACTAACACTGTACTTAAAAATTAGAGGGAAAGGGGCAGCTAGGTGGCGCAGTGAGTAGAGCACTGGCTCTGGAGTCAGGAAGACCTGAGTTCAAATGCAACCTCAGACACTTGACACACTTACTAGCTGTGTGACCTTGGGCAAGTCACTTAACCCCAATTGCCCAGTCTTCCCCTTTCCAAAAAAAAAATAAAAAAATATTATAAAAAAAATTAGAGGCAAAGATGGGTAAAAAAAATAATTATATTATTTAAGTATGCTAAATGTTCTGACCAGTTCACATGAGGTAGAGCAAGGAGGTTTAGAAAGATTCTCCAACGGTATAACCACACTACTTGAAATCCTACTAACTGGAGATTCAACAACATCTTAAGACGTAAATAATTCTCCCACCAGCGTATATTTTATGAACAAGAGGCAAATTAAGACAATGGAAAATCCATTGTATTTGGAGTCAGGAAGAAAGTATAAATTGTTGTGAGAAAATATATTAATATCTCTAACCAAGAAGCAGGCAAATTATGCCCCATGGGTGTGTCAAATCCAATCCCTTTAGATACAATAAAACTTACTTTACAAATGCAAAAACATTCTTAGCTTGAAAGCCCTTACAAAAACAGGCAGAGGTCCAACCACAAAGTTTGCAGAGCCCCAATCTTAAATAGCCTAAGAGTCAGAAAAGTCAAGTGACCTCCCCATGTTCACATATCTAGCTTCAGCAACGGGTTCTGAAGCCAGGACTCCTTTCAGGGCTGAATCCAAGTCCAGCACTCTATTCATGACATGACATACTGCTTCTCTGTTGTGAGGAAAGTGATTTAAAAAAATGTGAGCTAAACATTTAAGTACCATCTAAAATTAAAGGTCTCCTGAGAGACCTCGGTATGGGTCAACATCTCACACTACATAACTAGATAAGTTTTGATTAAGTATATGATTTAGCCATAAAGGGTGACATCATAAACAAATTAGAAGAACAAAGAAGAAATTACTTTGTCAGATCTATGGATAAGGGTAGAGGTCATGACCAAATAAGAGACAGAGAGGGATCACAGAGGGTAATATGGACAATTCTGATTATATAAAACTAAAAAGGTTTTGCACAAATAAAACCAATGTTGCTAAAATTAGAAGCAGATAACTTGGAAAAAATCTTTGCAACAAGTTCCTCTGACAGAGGGCTCATTTCTAAGATAGAGAGGGAACTGGTTCAAATTTATAAGAATAAATTGGCAAATAGTCAGGGACAACTCTGAGGTGCCACTTCATACCCATCAGATTGACCAAGCTCAAAAAAAAAAAAAAAGAAAAAGAAAATGAGAAATGCTGGAGGGACAGTGTAAAAACAAGTACTTTAATGCACTGTTGGTAGAGTGGTGAATTAGCTCAGCCCTTCCAGAAAGTAATACAGAATTACGTCTAAAAATCTATTAAACTATGCATATCCTTTCTATAGCCCAAAGAGGTCAAAGAAAGAGGAAAAAAGACCCATACATACAAAAATATTTATAGCAGATCTTTTTGCGTTACTCACAAAGCAACTCAAAGAATTTGAAACTAAGGGAAAGTCCAATTAGGAAATGGCTAAATAAGTTATGGTATATAAATGTGATTGGAGCATTATTGTGCTGTAAGAAATGATGGCTTCAGAGAAACTTGAGAAAACCTGTATGAACTGATGCAGAGGAACATGAGCAGAATCAGGAAGAGCAATTTATACAGCATTGTAAAGACAAACAAACTTTGAAAGACTCAGAACTCTGTTCAACACAATTCTAAAAGAACACAGGATGAAAAACATGCTACCCACCTCCTGCTAGGGAGGTGGCAGACTCAGAGTACAGATGGAGACTTTTTTTAAAACCTGCTTTATTTAAATATAAATGTTTGCAACAGGGGGTTCTTTTTATTGCTTTCTAAATTAGGGGAAGAGAGAGTTGAAAGGAAGATTATGTCTGAAAATAAGGAAGGAAGGAAGGAAGGAAGTCACTATTGCTTTTCAGGTGATTGTAGTCCTGCAAGATACCACATTTTTTAAGTCTGTAAAATAATTTATAACAAGAGGCACTAGAGTTTGATATGGATTATAATCTTGCTAAACTCTAAAATGTCAAATTAATCTCTACCAGTTATGTTAATATCTTAATGTAAACTAGTTATTTACACTTTTTTTCCTGAGATATGCTCACTAATGGAACAGGAATTTTAACTGGAAGAGTGACTTTTGGAACATGAATACACTACTACTCAGGGAAGAACCTTGTGGGGTGCTTCTTCTTGTCAGAGAAGCTCTGACAAATCAGGGAAACACCATAAAAACGCTGGGGATTAGATTGAAGAAGAGGTGCCAAAGAAAAGCAAAGAATCCAAGAAAGGAAAGCTAGAAGGGCAGTGAAAATAACTTAACTTCCTTCACAGTATTACCCAGGATCAGCCTGTCTGAAAGTTTTTCCTTGTATCTAAAATTCTCTTCCTGTAATTGAAACCCATTTTCTCATTCAACTTTCAAAAAAAAGAATGATGACTAGTTTATCTTTTCCCTCATAACTTCTTAAGGGTTGAAGCATTCTTGCTATTTCTATTTGTTTTCCAATTAATTAAAGCAAAACCTAATTAGAAAGAAAATCTAACCCCTCAAAAAGTACTACCAAAAAGCACTAGATAATGTCTCTTACTTATTTCTTTCCAGGTGAACAACATGTTTCCTTCCTTCAGCCTGAATGACATAAGACACTTGGTCCTAAAAGGAAAAAAAGAAATAATAAGTCACAATTGCTTCTGAAGTGATTATTTATGTAAATAAAATACAAAAATTACATCCCAAATTAGAATAATGATCAATACAGCTTGTACTTTGCTTCTGATATCATCACCAAATGTATCTATAGCATATAAACAGAGCATTTGCATTCAGAACTTTATGGATGTATTCTAATCATCTTTAACAGGAAGTAGTTTAGTATAGTAGAAAGAACATGGGATTTTCAGTGAGAATACCTGAATTTCAGGTGTAGGAATCCAGGCTGGATTTTCTACCATTTACCAAGCCACAATGAACATCGGCCACAAGAAGTCTATTCCAATGCTTAACTGTGATATGTGGAAAACCCTGGGTTCTTAAAGGTTAAATCAATGGAGTACCACGTCTGGTAGATGCCACCTTACTAAAAGTATTTGAATGTAGTCCTTATGATGGACAATCAACTTCAGAGGACCAGTCTAAATAAGGACAAAGGGACTTAACACCATTTAGCTGGCCACAAAAACTTATGGGAAAAAATATAAAATAATCTTTAGTCCTGTGCAGCCCTTTCTGTGTCTGAAAAGATGGTGGCAGAACAGCAAGAAGAGGGCAGGGAGTGTTGAGGATCACAGTTATCATGCAATTAAAAAACATTTATTAAACACACTTAATGACACTTGATTTACTGAATTGTATTACTCGAAAAAAGCATAAGTGAAAAGACCACCATGAAGATAACTGCAGTTTATGAGCCAAATCTACTGCAGAAGATGGAGAGAAATTCTATAAAGAGTTTTGTAAGACCTTCTAAATTAAATCAATTAATAAGGATGGCTACCAAAAGTATGTTACAGAATACTGCTCAGAAATAACAGAAAATTACCTCCAAAAAGACCAGAATCAGAAGATCTTTCATTCAGTCTAGAATAGCTCATGAAGATAACCAGAAGCCCAGAGTAGAGATTTCATTAGAGAAGCCGGACAAAGAATAGGTAAATGCATAAACCAATGGAGGCAAGGCGGGAGCTTATGCCACAAAAGCCAATGTGATCACAGGTAAACCAGCCAAAAGCCAGGAAGAGACACACCAGGAAAACCATCACAAACACTGGTAAATGATCCTACTGTCAAAGTTGGGGAGAGGAGGCAGGCCAGGAAAGCCAGCACAAGTTTTTACAAACAAACCTTAAACCTTCCATCTAGTGCTCAGGGGGCTATTATAAGCTACTACAAGGTCCAGTAATCAGGGACTTGAAGCGACATCCCAATCAGAAACTAAATGTCATTACATAGAGCCTGGACACACACCCTTCGGAGAACTGATAGCTATAGTAAGAGACAGGGCCAGCTCTGAGTTAAGAGCCAGAGCAAGGAGGACTATGATGGAGGAATAAGACCAGAATGGTGTCTGTTGGATTAAGAAAAGTGCAAGAGGTAAAATCTAGAAGAAAACAACCCCCCAAGAACCACAAGCAGAGCCTGGGCGGGTGTGGAAGAAATGAAACAAGAGGTGAAAAGTGAAATTAGAAATGAAATAAAGGCTCAAGGGAAAAAACTGAAAAACTAAACAACTTAGAACAGAAGGTATAAAAAACATTACCCAAGTAACACACTCCCTGAAATACAGAATGGAGCGATCTGAACTCTATGATTTCATGAGACAACAAGCAATGTTATAACAATGTCAAAAGATTAGAAAAAAATAGAAGAAAATATAAGTTATCTACTGTCAAAAATAACTGAGGGGAAAAAAGCCAAAGAGAGAGAACACAATTAATGACTGGACTCCTTAAAAGCAAGGACCAAATAAAAAACCTAAGATGTATTATAGTACTTAGCAGAATTAAAACATGATCACAAGAAAATTGCATGGATATGTTAATGTTATATACAGAATGGAATATGATATTCCAATGATACAAAGAATAATAAAAACTAAATTACCCTGCAGATCTGAGCATAATCATATGGGTGGAAAAGGGGGCTTTAGTAGAAGCAAGAAGGACAAGTGTAACTGTGTCACTCTCCTACTCAATTATCAACTAAGATTCCCCCCTTCTACCCCATCCCCAAATACTGAAAATATTGCACAGGATTAAGAATTTAAAATGACTAAAGATTTGTAGAATACACAAAAAGGCTAAGATAAAGATATCATAAATACTTTCTTCAAGAGTGGGGAAGGTGCTGGATGGATCAGGCAAGTACCGAAAAACACCACACACACAAAAATATTAAACTATAGCAGACAAGAAATTCCTCCAATCCCTCCACCACAAAGCTTCCAAAGTGATTTACCTAAAGTATACAGGTCTGAGCATGTTACCTTATTACTTGACAAAATCCAGTGGCTCCCTAATACCTCTAGGATCGAACAGAAATTATTCTGTTTGGAATTTTAAGTCCTTCACAATCTGGCCCCTTACTACCTTTCCAGTCTTCTTACATATTATGTTCTGACATGAATCCCTCTGCCCCAGCACATGTACTGTCTCCATGCCCTTTCACTGTGTGTCCCACAGATCTGGAATGTACTCTCTCCTCAATTCCAACTCTTAGAATCAAAATTCAGCTCAAGTGTCATGTCCTACGCGAAGCCTTTCCTGATCCCTCCAGCTTCTGTTTCCCTTCCTCCTACAGCCACTTTATATTCATTTAGCATATCCTACACATAGATATATACATATACATACTTAAATGTATATACTATAGGTTGTATCCTATGTTAGAATTTAAGTTCTGTGAGGTCAGTTTCACTTTTGAACCTGTATACGCATAGCTTAAAACATAACCTAGCACACAATCAGTGCTAAATAAAGGCTTGCTGACTGATTCCTTTTAGAATCATTTGCCTGGACAGTTAAGATCATTGACTTGTTCAAGCAAAGACCAAAACCAACACCAAATTAAAAAGATAAATGTAAGAAAAATACTAAAACTCTAACTTAACTGATTCAAAAGGTAGAAAATGCAAAAAGAATAAATAGATTTTTAAAATAGACAAGGATAAGAACTATCACCAAGGGAAAGTTAAGTATGGAGAGGGAGGTCATTGCTTTTTAGCCCAAGAAATGATTGTGATGTAATGATAAAAAGTATGAAAAATTTTTTAAAAACTGAGGTTAACTAAAATTATTTTAAAAGGCAACCTACCTGTGCTGAATAGGGCCTAGGGGCCTCTCTTCTTTCTCTAACTAATCTCCAAGGTGTTATAATTTCATAGGAAGACAGATGTGAGGTCTGCTGAAAACCTATCAAAAGAAAAAGCAATCACATTACAATCGATGAGAAAGGAAAAACAACATTTGGTACCTATGAAAAATATCAAAAGCTCAAAGTACAAATTTCTAAAAAAAACCTCTCAGACATACACATATAGTAAAGTATCTCTAAGAAGAGATAAGTAAGAACTTAAATGCTGATTTAATTACTTAAATCTTCATAATATTTTGTGTGGATATTTCTTTCACCCTTCTCACACCCTGTCTACTATCACATTTACTTGTAAATACATCATATCTTCCATAATGGACTGAGAGTTCCTTGAGAACAAGAGACTATATGGTTTTTTATCTTTGTATCCTACGTGCCTTGCAATAGAAGGCATATAGTAAAAATTTATTGAAATAAATACAGAAAAGCAGCAGAATTTTGTAGTGGATAGGTAATAAGAGAAATGAAAGTTTTTTCATTTATCTCTTTCCTCTAGAAAGAGTACTAATTATCACAAATACTTGAAAATATGTACTGAAGGTTCCCCAACCCATTCTTGGTGTCATGGAATCAATTCCTGGTTTCCCAAGTTCCCTGAAGAGTGAAGGACAGGTCTTCCCAGGCACTCAAAGCCCCCTTTCTTGCATTCTATCCTGCCATTCAGATGAATCTGAGTTTTAGCTCAGGACACAGTCCCTACCCCCACCTCCCCACTCCCACACACAAGTCCCTCCCTCAGGGTGGATTCTGCTCCAAATTGTCCCAGAGGGGCCAGCACAGTGCAATTTATGATGACTAACAAGCTGGACGTAGCAATGTAAATGTCTCCATTGTTCACAGTTTATTTGCTTTCTTTGTCCTTCCCCTCATTTGACTTAATGAAGCAGTCAGTTTTTACTGGCAAAAGCTCTGAGGTCACACTAAAGATCTGCCCGCTAGTAGTTAAAAAGAACTTTCCTGGTCTAGCACTTAGTAGAGGTCAACTAATATTACCTTTATTTTCTTATCTTTGTTAACTCTTACTCGGCTACAATTTATTCTCTTTATTTCAAAGCTGTGACGTATACAAAAAAAGAAAGATGAAGGCAGTCCCAGCCCTCAAGGAGCTCACAGATTAATTGGAAAGATGATGTGCAAACAACTATGTATAAATAAGATATACAAAGGATAGACCATAGGATTCACACTGGGATCACCCTGTTCTCCTTCATACTGTCTTCTCTCTAGGTTTTGATGACATTGCTCTCTCCTGGTTCTCCTACCCATCTGATCACTCAAGTCTCCTTCATCCAGGTCACACCAGTTAAAAGTGGGTGTCCAACACGGCACTCTACCCTGGGCCCTCTTCTCTTCTCCCTCTGTACTATTTCACTTGGTAATTTCATCAGCTCCCAATTCAATTATAACCTCTATGTTGAATGACTCTCAGATTTACCTAATATCTTATCTAAATACTAATCTATCTCTCCAGACTTCTAGTATTGCATCTCTGGTACCTATTGGACGTTTCACATTGGATGTCACGTAAATATCTTTAAATTATCATTTTCAAAACTGAATTCACTGTCTTCCCCTACCCCCAAACCATCCTCTCTTCCTTCCCTATTACTGCCAAGAATACTACTATTCTCCCAGGCTCACAATCTAGGTGTCATCCTCAACTCTTCACTCTCTTGCCCTCCTCCCCATATCCAGCCAATCCATTGCCAAGACCTATCAATTTTATTTTCATAAGCTCTCTCACATTTGACCCCTTTTATCCTGAGACTGCCAATGCTGCTGACAATCAATAAACATTTATTAAATGCCTACTACGTGCCAGGCACTGTGAAGTGCTAGGATACAAAAAAGGGCAAAAGAGCAACCTGACCCTGAAGAAGCTCATAATCTAATGGGAAGAAACAAAGAAATGGCTGCCTCCTTAAATGGAGGAGCTGAGAGCTCTCCAGTACCCACTATTCAGCATCTATCTGCTCCAGAGGACAGAAAGGGCCACAGGGGAGGGAATATGATAAGGTATGAGTTTCAGGGCTGTTGTGATCTTACAGGATGATGAGGTTCCAAGGAACATGGTGAAGTCAAGAGGGAAATGAGATGGGTGCCTTATCGGCTCTCATTTAATAGAGGATCTGGGAGTAATGATCCACTGATACAGGTCCTCATCACCTCTTCCCTGGACTACTGCCAGAGTCTACTGGCTGTACCTGCCACAAGTCTCTCCACACTATAAGTCTACCCTCCCCAAAGCTGTCAGAGTGATCTTCCTTAAGCCTAGATCTGATCATGTGGCCACTCTCCCACCCTCCACTCAATAAATTCCAGTGATTCGCTATCTATCATCACTAGGATTAAATATAAAATCCTCTGTTTGGTTTTCAAATCCCTTCATAACCTGTACCCTCTCAGCATCATCTTTCCAGTCTTCTTACACCTTAAACACCAAAACATAATCTTTCATCCCATGACGCTGGTCTCCTCATTGTTTCACAAACAAAACACTCCATCTCTTGCCTAGGCATTTTCACTGGTTGTCCCCCATTCCTGGAATGCTCTCCCTCCTCATCTCTACCTCCTGGTTTCCCTAGCTTTCTTCAAGCTCCAACTAAAATCCGACCCATGCTTAGTGGGTAATCAACAGACATCTAAAATTTGCAATGAAATTTTCTTAATGCCTGTGAAAGGTACTGTGAAAGGTATGTTGACATTTTGGTTGCAGAAAAAGAATTTTTGTTTAAAAAAAAAACAACTGAAAATCAACTTGAGAAGATACAGCCTCTCAAATAAAACATGCAAAGACACAGATTGGTCTAAGGATCAGATAAAGAACTATCTTGATGAATGCACTGAGAAGACTCATCTGACGGCAAAGAAATAACTGAGGTAACTATGGTTTCCAGTCCATCAGCTCATTTTCATGTGACTTTCCATAGTTTTAAAGGTTCAACTGAGAAACTGTAAATCCAGCACATACTTGCAGATTATGGGTATTTTTAAGGACTATTGAGCTACACTTGACAAAAAGTCAGCACTGCTGAGTTACACATCATAAGCTACAGATGAATTACTGCTTGTGAGGAGAGCACTGAAAGAAGGCAGTAGAAGCCCAAGAAAAAACTATAGGAAGAAGTAAGCAGAAAAGTAGTAGTAAAGGGAGAAGAAGATGGAAAATTCAAGCATAGAAGGAGTTGGGGACAGAAGGAAGAGGAGGCCACAAGAAGAGCTTAGAGAAGGCAGAATTTAGAAGCTGTAAGGAGCAGAGCTGACAGGAAAGCTTTGCAGCTGTTTTGCTGGAAGCCATGCAGATTGGAAGAGAGGTATCACTTTGCTTAGACCTGACTGGCTCACTGTGAGAAAGCTGAATCCTGCTGGGGTGTGTTAGCTGGACTAACTGCACTGTAGTACCATCAATGGTCTAAGAGAAAGGAAACTCTCAGAAGTCCCTGGGTTTCCCTCTGCTGCTCTCTCTACTTTGAGAGGGAAAAAAAGGAAGGAGAAAGACAAGCTTTGGATCTGCTTTGCTCTGAAAAGAGGTCTGACTTCTTTGAGAACTGATTAGACATAGCAAAATCTCATTAGAGCTAGCTAGATAAAGTTTATATAGCTTTATTACTATCTATAGTTTAAGAGGGAGAAACTCATTTGAGTCTCAGAGCAGACCACTGGCTTAAGGGAACTTTGTTACTGAAAGAAACTCTTTATGAGCACACTGCCAAAAGTGGCTATGTGCTTAAATAAAAGGGAGGGGGGTGGTCACTGTTTAGTAGCAGAAAATTGGCTTTGTCCAACAGGAAAGCTCTGAGAACCTGATGGGAATTAGAGAGCAGAAAAGCAATTTTGCCCAGGTGACCACTCCCACCCGTGCCCCACCCCACCCCCCCACATCTATATTTCCTCTAGGACCCTAAGGGAGAATTTGAATTACAGCCAAGTGGCAATGACCACTAGTCTTCTGGTAATACTATGGTCCGGGTAGGGTAAAAAGACTATCCCTAACCCAAGGAGAAAGGGCACATAGGGATATTTCAGGGTTGGGTCCACATCCAAACCATACTTGCTAGAGTTGTTATGCTTCTTAGTGCTCAAAGTTACTCAAGCCTTTCCTATACTATATACTTTTTACTCTGTTTTACTCCTAAATAAATCCATATAGTCAGACCTTATTTAATGAATGGAGGATTATTGTTGAACACCTAATAATTACACCTGTATGCCCACTATTTATGAGAAAATTGTTTCCAAAACATTTCCTTTATAAGCAGATTGGCACCAAGAGTTGCACAGTTTAACAATCAGTTAAATTTTATTTAGTATGAACATTATTAGCAGTTGGTGCTTCTGCTGGTGCTTGTAAATTCCAAATATTGTACTAAGCTCACTTGGCATAGGTTGTATAAATATATTGTGATGAATGATAAACCTGGGAGATGGTTTCTGGGTAATTAATAATCAATTTATTAATTAGGCTTGTCTGTAATTAATAAATTGATGGTCAGGGGTTTCTCTCAGAAACCAAAGACACCAAGGGAAACCCTGAAATGCCTTAATCCCTTCAGAAAGGGAATTCCCCTGACAAGTGAAACTCAATCCTGATTGGTTGACATTAAGGAAGAGGTGGGCTAAAGTCCTCAGCTCCTCCTCCTGAGAACTTGGCTGGATCAGGAGACTCAATATCTGGGGAGCGAAAACCATTTTCCATCCTGATCTCTCCAGCAAGTTTTCTCCTTCAAGAGCTGGGTTGCTCTAAACCAGAGGTGGAGAACTTAGGCCTCGAGGCCACACGTAGCCTTCTAGGTCCTCGGGGAGCGGCCTTTTGACTGAGTCAAAATTTTATAGAACAAAGCCCAGAAGGCTAAAATTCTAATGAATGGCTCTGTAACATCACCAGCCTCACTCTCTCCTCCTGAGGCATCTGGGTCCAGTAGCTAGATACAAATCAGGATGACTGCAGATGGCCCAGGATGCAGTGGGGGAGCTTGGCCTTTTTAAGCCAAGGTCTTTCCCAGGTCTCAGTTTGACTGAGGCAACGTCCATTCAATGATTAAGGCTAGGTAAGAAATGAGGCAAAGAAAGGCCTCTTTAACCCACTCAAAAAACAACAAAAATCAACCAGGGAGGGGAAGACTTTCAGGATTTCTGGCCACAATAGTAACAACTGCTATTTACACTCACTCTGAGCTATCACACAATAAACAGTAACAAACAAACAAACAATAACCAGACCAAGTAAGGCTTGGGCTGGGACCTATTGTTCGCCAATCAAGGAGAGCCAGAGTGACTTGGGCTTAAGACCCAGTCCTAAAAAAAGAAGTTTATGTTTATCTGTAAACACCAAGATATCTTTTGAGGTTTCAAAGATCAAAATTTATATTCCTTTGGGCAGGTAACGGTATGATTCCCTATGTGGACAGAGGGAAAGGAGGGAGGGAATGAGGGAAGAAAAGAAAGAGGGAGGGAAAGAGGGAAGGAAGGAAAGAGGGAGGGAGGGAGCTGTGTTGCTCAACTAGAACTGGCCAGTTGGGTCCCCAGTGGAGCAGCTACTACTGCTCACAGATTGCTGTCTGTCCTGTGTTCTGCAAGAGGACCATGACATCAGGAAGGTGATGTCATGATTTGCAAGTGAATTGGATTTAAGTGAGGGAGGGTGGTGCAAAGTCACCAACCTCACTCTATCCTCCAGGGCCATCTGGGTTCAGTGACAAGATATAGATCATGGCAACTAGAGATGGTCCCAGATTGTGTCTTAGACAACTGGGAAATGGCTAAACAAATTGTGGTATATAAATGTAAGGGAATATTATTGCACTGTAAGAAATCATCAGAGATAATTTCACAGAATTCTGGATAGCATGAACTACTGCAGAGCAAAGTGAGCAGAACCAGAAGAACATTTCATACAAAGACAGCAATACAAAGAAAAACAACCCTGAAGGAAGAATTCTGATCAAAGCACTGACCCAACTATGTCTCCAGAGGACTTACAGTAAAGCATGTCATTCATATCTTGAAAAAGATGATGGATACAAAGTATAGATGTGTCTATTTTTAGATATGGCCTCTAGTATGGATCTGTCTCTGCTTTAATTATGCTTATTCCTCACAAGGGTTATTTTTTTCTCCTTGCTCTCCTTTCTCTCAGTTCTTATTTGGGGGAGGGAAGGTTAGCAATAATGACACTAAAAAAAAAAAAAGAGGAGGGGTCATTGTAACAGTTTTTAAAATGCACCAATGAGAAAAGAAAACCAGTGAGAATGAAAAGATAAACAGGATCATTTTCAAAGTAACACGCAGAACTTGTATTATTTTTTAAAAAACATCTAGCAGTATGACTGGCAAGGCCAGAGTTTTTTTGGTAACAAGAAAGATAGATCTGTGCTTTAGGAACATCATGTTTGCAACTATGTGGAGAATGGATTAGAGAGACTTGGAAAAAGGGAGAACAAAGCTATTTCAACAGTCCCAGAAAGACGTCAAAGCATCCGAACAGGATAGCCGATCCAGAGATGGAGCAGACCTCAGAGGCCACCGAGTCTAGCTTCCTCATTTTAAAGGTAAGAAAACTAAGGGCCAGAGAGGTTAAACATATTCCAGGGTCATAAATGCAGTAGCAGAAGAGGAAGCATTTGAACCTCTCTACTCAACCACACTTCCTCAGAGATGATGAGAGACTATAAACTAGGCTGGTGGCTAAATCAAAAGAGAGAAAGGGAAGTATATAAGAGATGTTAGAGAGAGAGAAAGACAATTGAATATATGGGCTCCCGGTCAAAGTGACCAACAAGATGCACTGGGCATTTTCTCCAATCCTCAAGACCTCTTAAACCTCTCCAAAATAGGAATTATGTGCAATAGATAAAGCAAAGGAGTATGAGAAGTAGCAGTTAGACAAGGTAGGAAAGAACCTAGAGAGAGGAGCATCACCAAAACACAGAGGAGAGAGTAACAGGGAAGACAGGTAGGTCATCAGTGTCAAATGCTGCAGAGAGGTCAAGAAGGATGAAGATTGAGAAAAAGTCATAAGATCTGGCAATTAAGAGATCATTAGTAACAAGCTCCTCTTTCTACATTCTTTCCAATTTCTTATATTAACAGAAATTTGGCTCTTACTGGAAGATACTGCATCACTGGCCACAATCTCTCCAGGGATGGTTGTGTACATTCTCTCTTGTCTCTCAACACACAGGGCCACGATGTATATTACTCTATCTCTGATGCAGCTTACAGACTCTCCGCTCTACCAATATCACTCATAGCAACTTTTCCTACTCTGAGATTTGCTTTTATTACTTTCTCAAGGAGTACAGAACCTGGCACATAGTAGGTGCTATGTAAATGTTGGCAGCTATTATTATATTATTATACCATTCTGACCTTCCAATGCTATCTTTATTTCACTCTGCCCCAATTTAGGAGGCGGAGGCAGGAAGAAAAAAAAATGCTTATTAACTGAAAAAATTAAATAAATGAAAATCACTGGCAGCTGTGTGGAGGATGGTTTGCAGTGAGAAGGCACTTAGACCAATAAGAAAGCTAATGCAATAGTCTAGGCAAGAAGTGATGAGGGTATGAACTAGGGTAGTGTATAAAAGGAGAGAACAGGATGTACTCATAAGATGTTGTAATGATAAGAATAGGATCTGGCAACTAATTGGATATGTGAGATGAGTAAGAAAGAGAGAAGTCAAGAATGACGCCAAGGTTATAAGCCTAGATGACTGGAAGGATGATGGAGCCTGTTAGAAAAATGGGCAGATTTGGGGAAAAGATAATGAGCTCTGTTTTCTATGTGCTGAGTTTGAGACACCTATGGGACATCCAGGTCCAAATGCCCAACTATAAGCTAGTAATACAGGACTGTGGCTTCAGAGAGAGAGTAGGAGTGGATAAAGAGATCTGAGAAGCATCTGCACAGAGACGGTCCTTGAAGCTATGAAAGCTGATGAAAACAACAAAAGAGTATACAGAAAAAAGAGAAGATGGACCAGGACGGAGCCATGGGAAACACCCGATTAACAGATGTGACACAGATAAAGCTCTAGCTGAAGAGTTTAAAATGGCACAACGGAATGGACTAGGTAACGGGTGAATGGCGCTGGAGCAGGGCTGGGAGAGGGTCGAGAGCGATTAGAAACAAATACCCTCTTCTCTGGATATACCTCAGTTCTGGATGAAGAGAACGAAGTCTTGAGTATCTGTTGCTACAAGACTCCGGGTCTGAGAAGGACGAAGGACTACTGAACAGATACAAAATTCAGTATATTCCCTCAAGGTTTCCTCTCAAATCTACAGTGATCCGTTCTTCCTCTAATTCCTAAACACTTCATTTGTACCATTCATATGATATCTAACACACATCACTTTCTGCCATAGCTAGGTGGTGCTGTGGATGGAGTGCTGGGCTGAGTCAGAAAGACTCATCTTCCTGAGTTCAAATCTGGCTCTGTGACCCTGGGCAAGTCACTTAACCCTGTTTGCCTCAGTTCCTCATCTGTAAAATGAGCTGAAGAAGGAAATGGCAAACCGCCCCAGTATCTCTGCCAAGAAAACTTCAAATGGGGTCACAAAAAGTTGGACACAAGTGAACAACAACAAAAGTGTTATTTGTGTAAGCATCTAATCTTTCCAATATCATAAGCCACTTGAAAGAATCCATGTTAGCTACTGTATATTCTTCACAGCCTGTACAGTTCCTGCCTACATATAGTGAATGTTCAATTAATGTATACTGAACAAAAACATAAATTCAAAACAAGACAGAACATACCATGAAGCTAAAGGATATACAAATCTTAGTAGGTAAAAATTTTAAGCAATTCGAAGGACATAAGCAAATGAAAGCCTTTAAAACAATTTAAACTAAATTAGTGTATTGAGGGAAAGTACAAATTAACCTCAAAATAGCAACCCCAAACAGTACTAAACACTTAAATTTCCTTATTTCACACTTATGCAAGAAACCTTTTATATTTAACAATTCCTGATACTTTATATAAATCAAGCAGATTCTCTTCTCAATCCTCACTTCCCACCCTAAACCAATGACAAAAGAGAAATTTAAAGGATAGAATGGTATTGGGTTCATACTGTGGCAAATTCCTTATTGGTCCTTCTACTGGCAATATTTCCATACTACTAGAAGCACTGCACTTCTGTGCTACTTTAAGCACTCTCCTGCCAACCCTATGGAGCATTATTATCCAGTTTTACAGATGAGGAAACTGAGACTCAGAGGTAAAGGAAGCTGCTACACATCTTGTCAAGTCCTGAAAGAAATCAAAGCCATGAGTTGAGGAATAGAATGTCTTTAATTGAGATAATAGGGTAACAGACCTGCCACCCTGGGGGATGTCCAGGGGATTTCCCAAACAGAGCCATGAAAAAGTTCTTATAGTTTTAGGAGAAGAGGGGGAGGAGACAGTATGAGGTAGCAAGGGCTGGTCATGACACCCCAGTGGCCCTTGACAATCCAAGCAAGAAAAGCCTATTTTGCCCTTCATGACATGAATCTCAAAGGAAGGGGGCAAGGGCATTAGAAGCTGAGATCCAGCTTGAGCTGGGCTCCCTACACAGCAGACTCTCTGAGCGGGTGGGGGACCCTAGGGGGGTGGTTGAGTTCAACCTAGTTAAGAACAAATCTTAGGAGTAGGAATATAACGACATTACTGAAATTGTGACCTTACAAGGTTCATTTAAGGGAGTGGCAAGTAATATTACATTTGGTACTAACAATTTCTGTCATCATAGTAACAATTTTTCTGTCAATTCCATGGCTAATTAGCATCCAACCCTGGAATGCAACCCAAGTCTTCCAACTCTACAAACAGTACTCTTGCTACAATATTGTAACTCTCTTCTCTACACATTCTCAAAATAGTTTTACTTCTTACATCAGTTTTTTTCTGAGGCTCTTTCCCACCATCTCTAGTGGACTGGTGTTACTTCTCCTGTGAAAGATGGAGGTCTTATCCAGCTATCTAATTATGAGTAAGTGTGGCAAGTTCAGACTCTGATATTAAACAAATATTACTAATGAGGTAATGATATGGATACAAGTAATCTTTGTAATACAGCATGATTAAAGTTGATTTTCATTTGCCAAGATAAATTTACTACCTCAGTTCAAATGGATTTCTATTCACTAGGCAGTAATAGCCTTAGTCACATGATAACAGAGGGAAAAGGCTATTTCCTTCCTGAGGATATACTACCGGAAAAGTTAAAGGCTTTCAAATTACCTTGAGCTTTTTCCTCTTAATTCTTGAACATATAATCTAGAATATTCCTCTTCATTCTTGGATTTGATAAACCAATGTCTGCCTAATTAGTACAATTAAAAAATGGTTACTTCAAGGATTGATAAGTTTCCTAGATAATGAAGGGTTAAAAAAAAAACAGAACTAAACTAAACTAAGAGTCAGAAGACTTGGATTCAAGCACAAGAATTTATTAAGTGTTCACTATATGCCAGGCATTCTGCTAAGTACTGGGGATACAAAAAGGAGAAAAAACTCTCCTTGCCTCAGGGTTCTCACATTCTAATGGAGACAGCATATGAATAACTAGGTATATATACAAGATGTAGAGGGAAGTAGATAGAAGGTAATTTCAGAGAGGAAGACACTACTAGCAAGCAGCTGGGGATGAGTTAGAGGTGGCATTAAGGAAGACAGTGCATCCCAAACTGACCAAAGAATTGATGATCCCATGGGATACTTCTTGGATTTGTATTGGTTGTCTCCCTCCCCTCCTCCACCCTCAATCTTGGAATGTCCTACCTGCATACCTCTACCTCTTAGAATTCCCACGAAACTTCAAGGCTCAGCAGTTACCTACCTCCTACAGTTAGATTGTATCCACATTGTTTATAGTTGTATACACGCATGCTGCCTCTCTTCAACTAAACTGTAAGCTCTTTGAAGGTAAGAGCTGTTTTACTTTTGTCTTTATACCCCAGTGCCTAGCATGGTTCCGGCACATATTAGACACCAAATAAATACTGGTTGATTGATTAGTCTAAAACTAATCTAAAAAAGTGAAATTCAGCTGGGATAAATAGAAAACCCAACCCCTAAATTCTAACAATCAACTTCACAAGCACAAGTTGAGAGAAGTTTGCCTAGAGAGTAGTTTCTCTGAATTAAGATGTGGAAGTTTTAGTTGACTACAAGCTCAACATATCAACAACATGATAGGAGAACCCCAAACAGCTAGTGCAACAGCATGCTATTAGGCTGCACTGAAAAAGGCTTTGTGTTCAGGAAGGG
The DNA here is from genome assembly GCF_011100635.1 of Trichosurus vulpecula. Classification (NCBI taxonomy): domain Eukaryota; kingdom Metazoa; phylum Chordata; class Mammalia; order Diprotodontia; family Phalangeridae; genus Trichosurus; species Trichosurus vulpecula. Next base: position 304,890,063 of record NC_050575.1, read on the forward strand.
GAATGTGATAGTACTCTGTCCTGGTCAGACTGGTCTAGAGCATTGTATTCAATCCTGAATACCACTTTAGAAAGGGAATTGGTAAATCTGAGCAATCAAAATTTATATTCCTTTGGGTAGAGCACCTACAGGTAAGGGTATGATTCCCCATGTGGACAGAGGGAGTAGGAAGGAGGGAGGGAGGGAAGGAGGAGGGAGGGAGGAAGGAAGGAAGAGTGGATGGAAGGAAGGAAGGGAGGAAGGAGGGAAGGCTGTAAAGAGGGGGAGGAAGGAAGGAAAGAAAGAAGGAAGAGAGGGAGGAAGGAAGGAGCTGCATTGACCAACTGGAACTGGCCAGTTGGGTCCCCAGTGGGGAAGCTACTACCACTCACAGATTGTTGTTTGTTCTTCATTCTCGAAGAGGCCCATGACATCAGGAAGGTGATATCATGATTTGCAAGTGAATTGGATTTAAGTGAGGCAGGGCTGTGCAAAGTCATTAGCCTCATCATCAATCAACCCCCCACCGAAAGATATAGATCAGGACAATTGGAGATGGCCCAGGATGCAGTGGGAGACCTTGCCCTTTTTAAGCTAGATGGCTCCTGAGGAGAGAGGGAGGCTGGGGACTTTGCACAGCCCTGCTTCACTTAAATCCAATTCACTTGCAAGTCATGACATCACCTTCTCAAAGTCATGATCCTCTTAAAGAATGAAGGACAAACCGTAAGTTTACCAAACAAAGAGTATCCAAAGGAGAAGCACCAAGATGGTGGAAAGCAGTGAGATCATGTTATATGAAGAATGGTTAAGGAACCATGCAGTCTTTAGCTTGTAAAAAAGGATACCGCAGCAGCTGTCAAATATGTGAAGAGCTGTCATATGGAAATGTTTTGCATAACTTCACATGTATATTGCTTGCCTTATCAATGGATCAGGGAGGGGCTGGAGGAAGGGAGAGAACTTGGATGGAACTCAAAATTTTCAAAAATGATGTTAGGAATGAATGAATTTTTTAAAAAGAGCTGTCATACAGAAGACATCGTAGGCTCAAGCTTTTTGTCCCAGAAAGTAGAACTGGGGGCAACAGATGTAAGTTGCAATGAGGCAGATTTTGGCTTTATATGAGGACTTCCTAACAAAAAGAAGAATTCCAAAGATTATTGTACTGGCTCAAGAGGTAAGATGTTCCCCTATCCTGGAGGTATTCAAGCAAAAGCTGAATGACCATTTGTTGAGCATGTTGGAGAGGAGCAGGTTGGACTAGGTGACCTTCAAAGTGTTTTCCAATTCTGTGAAAAACTACTAGCAGAACCAAAGAGGCAAATGTCACATGATAAAAATGCATCTCTGAATAGGCAGCGGAAAATACAAACCCACACAGCTTTCCTTCCAAAATCTGAGGTGCGACTAATTTCCAAAGAATTTAGCTTACAATGAATTACTCAATAAGGAAGGCTTTTCACAATCAAACACTTAAAAATAAATATGCCCTTGTCAGCCTTTTACCCATCTACTCTGTTGTGGCCATTTCCATTTTGAAATAAAGTCATGCCACAAGCAATTACAAACACGTCAAAATGAATGCGCTCTTCTACCATGTATCATTAAAACCAAAGATAACCAATAGATACTACTTATCACAAACAACTCACACTTATTTTTTTAAGTTGTTTATTTTAAACTGCTCTCTTCCAGATCCCTTATTCTAATAATATACATTTAGTTTTCAGATATTTGTTCAAATATACCCCCCAAATCCTATTAGAAAAGTGGCTTAGTGACACAATAGTGGTGAACTTGAAATCAGGAAGACCAGGGTTCAAATACTGACTTTGAGATTTATTACTTATTAGCTGTGTGACCTTGGGAAGTCATTTCTTTATCTGTTAAATACAGATAATAATTGCACCTATCTCATAAGGATCAAATGAATAAACATTCGTAAAGTCTTTTGAAAATCTTAAAATGCTAAATAAATGCTATTATTATTATAAGGCTAGTGAAAATATTAGAAAAAGATATAGTCTATGTTACTGTAAAGTCATAGATAATTTATTACTTTACAACGACTTAGGCAAAGTCATAGATAAAACTGCATTATAACAAACCCCAAACCACGTTCAAACTGGTTACAATGGAATTTTGAAATAAGTACATTGTAAAAGTTCAGTTAACAGTATCACTGCTACAAAAAGTGAAAATTATGAATTAAAGAGAAGTTTCTGTTACTTGAGACTCAACATGTTCAAAATCCATCTTTCCCTCAAATGCCACCTCTCTTCCAAACTTCCTTACTTCTGTCAAGGGCATTCCCATCCTTCTAGTCATGCAGGTTATCAATCTAAGTATCATCATTTTCTAAAGGCTCTCTATTACTTCTAGGATCAAATATAGTCTAGTTAGTATTTAAAGGTCTTTGCAACCTTGCCCCAACCAACCCTGGGGTAGCCTGGTTTAGGGAGACAGAGCACTAACTAAACTGGGAGTCAGGAAGATTTATGTTCCAATCCCACCTCAGACTTTAAACTAGATGTGCAACTCTGAAAAAAGGTCATTTAATTTCTCTAAGCTTCAATTTCATCATCTGTAAAATGAGAGGGGAAAGAAAGGGAATGAACATTTATAATAGTGCCTACTATATGCCAGGCACTGTGTTAAATGCTTTATAAATACTGTCTCATTTTACTCACACCATCCCTAGTACTATAACCTTTATTTTTCTGAGGCGGAAAGTGAGACAAACAGATTTGCCCAGGGCCACACAGCTAGTAAGTGTCTGAGACCAGATTTGAACTCAGATTTTCATGACTCTAGGCCCTGCACTCTATCTACCTTATCAACTGCTTCTGAAGTATCTGAAATGAATAATAAGAAATGAACTGGTGACTTTCTGCTTAATTGGAATACTCAGGGCTCCAAAATTTCTAGACTGTAACAAATTCAGTATTTTTTGTTTTCAAAAAAAGAGTGTAACGATTGGGATAAAAAAGCACAAGTTATGAGTTTCCATAAGGTCAGCAGCTCTCCATTGATAGCTTCTAGCACCACCATAAAACTCTCAGGGCAGCAAATACACTCCATCACATTGTGATATGATAAAAACAAAAAGACAAGCAAACAAAACCCAGTCACACTTCTTCCAGGCACATAAGGAATTTGATGCAATGACTAAAGAAGTAGAGTTTTTTCCAGGAAGAAGCCTGGGCATGATTGGCAATGACTAACTCTCAGAGCTGACTGATCTCAAACTGAGACAAAAGTCAATATATGGAAGGAAAAAGATTGTTAAACTATAGAAACTGGGCACTTAAAATCCAAAGAGAAACACTAAGGACAAAAGAGAGTAAAGTAAACTACACCTGGTCTTTTTATTCTACCTTCTAGTGTCTCTAACATCCTAAACTAGTAAATTTGTATGGAGGTCCCACCTCCAAATCATCAGTCCCATCTACAGGACAATATCCCAAAGCATTAACTCTGCTTTAGGAACCAGGACCAGTTCGGGAGAGGAGTGTCCTTATTTACATATCTTTAAACTAAACTCACAGACTTCGGGGTTTGACCTTGAAAGTTCAGATGATGTGAGGTCAGGACTAGAAGAGATGAGGAGGAGGTGGAAGGGGTGCACGGGAAGAATAAAGGCCTTGAGCTGAGAACTGTGTGGAGAGGGGAGAAGCTGGAGGGGAATCCTTGGGGTAAAAAGAAAGGCGAGATCCCGAGTAAAGGAAGGCAGAGGTAGGCATATGTAAAAGGGGAGGGGCCAGGAGAGGAGTTGGGGGAGCTCGCGGTACAGAGAAGTAAAGGGCTGGGGAAGTCCGGGATACAGAGGGGTGCAAATATGGGGTAAAATGGGCAGGGAGAGCCCAGGGTAAAGCACTTGATAAAGGAATGGGAAGAACCCAGGGTATTGAGGGGTGGAAGCCTGGGGTAAAGTGGGGGGGATGGAGAGTCCAGGCTAAAGCTCCGGGTAAACGGGTGGGAGGAGCCCAAGGTACAAAGGATTGAAAGCCTGGGATAAAAGGGTGAGGAGAGGCCAGGGGAAAGCGCCTGGTAAAGGGCGGGGGCAGCCCGGGGTACAGAGGGGTGAAAGCCTGGGGTAAAGTGGGGAAGGAGTGTAGGATAAAAGCTCCTAGTGAAGGGGTTGAAGGAGCTCAGGGCACAAAAGAGTGAAAGCCTGGAATAAAGTGGGGGAGTCCGGTGTGCAGAGGAGGGGAAGCCTGGGGTAAAGTGTGTAGGGGGGACGAAGTCTAGGGTACAGAGGAGTAGAAGCTTAAGGTAAAGACGGGGAGCCCGATGTACAGAGAAGTGGAAGTCTGGGGTAAAGGGGGAGTTTGGGGTTCAGCGGAGTGGAAGCCTGGGGTAAAGGGGAAGAGAGCCCGGTGTACAGGGGAGTGGAAGCCTAGAGTAAAGCGGGGCGGGGGGGGAAGTTTGGGGCACAGAGGATTAGAAGCCTCGGGTAAAGGGGGGCTCGGTGTACACAGGGGTGGAAGCCTGGGTTAAAGTGGGGGGCGATTTTGGGGTACATTAGAGTAGAAGTCTTGGGTAAAGGGGGAGAGTTTGGGGTACAGAGCGGTGGAAGCCTGGCCAAAGGAGGGGGAGCCCGGTGCAAAGGAAGGGTTGAAGTTAGAGAATGGAGGAGGACATCGGGAAGGGATGGCTCCCACCCAGCGACCCCAAGGCCTGCTCCAAGCACAGCCCTTCCTCCTGCCCCTGCCCAGGTTCCAGCGCGCGCCGCGCCCCCTGCCCCCCCCCCCCGCACCCTCAGTGAAGAAGAGGGACAAGCCAGATTCCCCAAAGGGAGCTGGGGGGCCACGCACCTGCCTGCGCCGCTTCCAGCGCTGGCCCCAGACTGGCCAGCAGCAGCAGCCCCAGCAGCCGCTGCCACCGCCGCCGGCGCCCCGAGACGCAGGAGAACAAATCCATGCAGGTTCTTTCCGCGGGCTCCGCTCACTGCTTCGTCGCCTCCGCTTCCTCCATCACCCCAGACCCGACCCAGAGCGCTAGAGGCAGCGCGCGCACGCGCATGATGATCCCGGCTCCAAGCCCCTCCGGGACTAAGCCGGGAACAGGGAGCCCCGCCCACTTAGCGGGCCACGCCCCATGCTCTGAACGTTTTCCCTCCCCTCCTTTCTCCGCTCTTCTTTTTCACGTGAGACTCCGCGACGGCCAATAGGGGAGTGTCCATCACGAGGTTCCGCCTCTGGAAAGCCTTGAAATGGGGCGGGGGCGGCCCAAGTGAGGGCTTCCATTGGCCGGCTCACGGCGATAGGCGGGCTCGTGCGGCTCCTACCAGCTGCGGCGAGGCGGCCTAGGCCGAGAGTTCCAGGCTCAGCTGTGCCGGGGCCTGGATTTCTAACGCCGGCCGGGTGACGGCGACCACCCCCTGGGAGGATGGTGTTGGGGGGTTTCCCGGTGAGCTACCTGCTGCTGTGCGGTCAAGCGGCGTTGCTGCTGGGAAACTTGTTGCTGCTGCACTGTGTATCACGGAGCTTGTCGTACAACACCACGGCCGAACCCGAGGCCCTGGCCACCGGATCTGCGGGCACGGCCCGCCTCGAGGGCCCCGAGACACAGATGCTGGCGTACACGGATCCCCGCTCTCCGGTCATCCTTTGCGCCTTTCTGTAAGCGGCCCAGGCTCCGGGAGGCGGGGGAGCGAGGGCGGCTGGAAAAGGATGCGCTGGACCCTGTCCGTCCTCCGGCCACCGCCGGGGAGGAGGGTGACCCGATAGACCCCACCTGCTTTCCTGCCCCGGGCAAGGAAGGGCAGGTGATGCGTGGGGCTGTCGGCATTGGGAGTGGGGTTCCTTACTTTAGGGGTGTTGGTGCACTGTCCAGGTCTGCAGAGCCAGGTAGGGTCCTGGCTTTGGGGCAAGCCCTTGGAGAAGGGGAAATGGGGGGGGGGGGCGAGGTGAGAGAGAGAGACTTTCTTTGTGGAAAGTTGAATAAGTTAATTTCTCAAGGATTTATTATGAGTCAGCCCCGTACTTTGCAAAGCTGTTTGAAGATACCAAAAAAGTCCTTGCTGACAGAGATCATAAAGTACCTTATTAAATCCCTCCCCCCAAAAAGAACGCCCTAAGACCCCTAGTTATCTCTTCCTTTGTCCCCTACACATTCTTCTGGCACAGGGGTCACCCTTATTTTTGAAGCATTCAAATTCGAAAGATTTTGAATACCTGCAAAGGGAGGAACTGGATGGTTCTGAGAGCCAGCCTAGCCGACTTCAGAAAAGCCATCAGATGCAGAAGATTAGCCACCAGATGAGAGATGGATTTTGGGGGCCACAGCAACCTCATGAAGATGTCTAATAAAACAGGAAGAAACAAGAAACTGTCGTCTAGCCAACACCCAATGAAATATCACATCTAGTGAAGTATGTTCTGATGGGGTTAAGATAAAACTGGGAAATCCATAGGATTGGAAAGATAATTGTCATACTAAAACCTTGATGGCGTCAGGCATAGAATCTATGTTAAGGTGCTGTATTATCTCCATTTTACAGATAAGGAAACAGAATCAAACTAGGTTAAATGAAGTTAAGGATCAGACAGCTAGTAAGTGTCTAAGGACAAATTTTAACCTACGTCTTCCTGATTCCCAAGTCCAATGTGCTCTGTTCACACTATTCCACTAGCTGCCTAGGGAAATTGGCCAACTGGAACTTACCCAGAAGAAAGCAATCAGGATTGGTGGAGGCCTCAAAACTATGCATGAGGATTGGTTGAAGGACCTGAGGATGTGTAGCATGGGAAAGAGTAACTTACGGATATAACTTCTCTCTTTAAACATTTGAAAAGTTGTTATGTCAAAGAGGGATTACATTTGTTCAGCTCAAGCAGAACTTGGACTATAAGTTGTAAGTTTTAATTTAATAATTATAAGATATATAATATATATCTCTATATAAAATATATAACATAATATATATAATAATAATTAGAGCTATCCAAAAGTGGACTCAGTGGCTTCTAGAGTCAGTGGGTTCCTTGCCATTGAAGTCCTTTAATCAGAGGTTGATAATCACTTGTTGAGAGGGTGTTTAGAAGACTTGGGTCCAAATCTGGCTTATGACAATTACTACCTGTATGACCTTGAAGAAGTCACATAAACCTAGGACCTCTGTTTTTTCATCTGTAAAATAACAGATCCTTTCCAGCTCTAGATCTATGATGCAGTGTACTTTGAGATTCCTTTGAATTTTAGGATTCCATAGGTCAATTTGTTACAGAACTTTTTGACGACCAGTAGTGAAATCCCAAACAGCTATCCTGAAAGGTCATAATTTGCACTGAGACTCTGCCACCTTGTCTACTACTCTCAGATCATTGCAGAATATTTCAAAAGGAGTATATTTAATCCCTCTTTGAGCAGTCTAATTGACAAAAGATTGTGATTGGAGGAAAATGGGGAAATTTACATTGTCTGGGATGAGGGAATATGCGAGATAAATGCCTTTATCCAAAGGTGTATTAACAATATTCATTTTACTGGTGGATTTACAGGCCTGATGAATTTATAAAATGTGATGACCCTGTGGATCATGTTGGAAATTCAACTGCCTCCCAAGAACTGGGTTATGGGTGTGTCAAGGTGAGTTTTTAATAAGCTGTTCCACATAGAATATCCTAAATATTCTCACACAAATAATTGATACTTTGTGGTTGATACCATTTGAAACTTTTATTTTTGAAAGTAAAAATGCAGTTTAAATCCCATTACAACAGACATCCAAGGAATATCCAAACCATTTTTTTGTAATAGAATTTGATTATAGTAAATATTACCATGGAACACATTCCCAAGTCCAAGGGCTGTAGGTAAAATGAAGCAAGACATTTAACCTCCCTTAAAAGAGGTACAGTTTCTAGGCAAAAGCTGCCCACATGTCAAAACTAATGTCCCTTTGACTTGGCCCTACCTTTGGCTTCTTGAAATCAACAGAAGCTTTTTAATTTTTTTTTCCAAATCCTACCGTCAGCCATTATTCAGAACATGGCTTTTATGACAGCTCAAAGAAGAGCTGTTTTACTCTCCAGGTGAGAGACAACAAACTAGGCAGTAGAAGGAAAGGCATTCACCATCGTGAGTTAGCCTCTGAAAAATACTTGTGAGGTTCAGACTCAGGGTGAATAATCTGACCAATTAAGTTTTCTCCCTTTGAGTACTGTTTTTTGAGCCTGTACTATTAACTCTTGAGTAATTAGGTATTTTTTTTCTCAGTACTCAAATGAATCCTTCCAGCAGTGCAAATCAAAGTCCACCCATGCCAGTCCATCCTGTATAACTCCTATCCAGGTGCTCCCATAGATTCTCTCTAAGAGGGGCCACCCAATATGCTGGAAGCCTTCCTTACTTTCTTTTGAAAATGAGAAGGTAGCAGTGGAGCATGCTGGCTGTCCGTCTATCATCCCTCTTCCTACTCCTTTTCTTCGTATCACATAATTTCTTGATGTCTTTTACTCTTCTTCAGAATTCTTCATTACTTATAATTTACAGCCTACTCATACCCACCATGCACTTTTCAATTGACATCCATGTGATACTTTTTTTTAAAAGAGAAAATTATGCTTCAGTTTGCACTCAGAGTTTATCAATTATTATAGCATTTTTCATCACGAGTCCTTCAGAATTGTCTTTGTTTATTGTATTGACCGGAGTAGCTTAGTCCTTCACAATTGATCATTATTACAATATTGCTATGACCATGTACAACAATCTCCTGTTCTGCTCATTTCACCTTGCACTAGTTCATATAGGTCTTCCCAGGTTTTGCTGCAACTATCCCTCTTGTCGTTTCTTATAGCATAGTAGCATTCCATCACAAGCGTACACCACAACTGATTTAGCCATTCCCTAATTGATGGATATCCCCTCCATTTCCAATTCTTTGACAACACAAAAAAAGTTGCTATAAATACTTTTGTATATACAGGTCCCTTTTCCTTTTTTTCTGAGCTCAGTGGTATTGCTGGATTAAAGGATATGCACAGTTTTATAACGTATGCCTTTGGGCATAGTTCCAAATTGTTCTCCATAACAGTTAGACCACTTTACAACTCCACCAACAGTTCGTTGGTGTACCGATTTTTACCACATCCCCTCCAGCATTTGTCATTTCTGACAGGTATGAGGTGGTACCTCAGAATTGTTTTAATTTGCATTTCTCTAGTCAGTAGTGATTTAGAGCATTTTTGTATATAGATAGCTTTGATTTCTGAAAACTACCTGTTCATATCCTTTGACCAGTTATCAATTGGGTAATGGCTCTTATTTTTAAAAATTATTTCAATTCCCTATATATTTGAGAAATGAGTCTTTTCTCAGAGAAACTTGCTATAAAATTTTTTATATTACTTCATTATTTAAGGTAACTTAGTAGAATGTAGATAACTCTAATTATCTCTTTTAATTAGGTCTATTTTTGCTTTGTCTGAGATCATGATTGCTATTTCTGCCTTTTTTACTTTAGCTGAAACATAATAGCCCCTTATTTTTAAACTGTAGGTGTGTCTTTCTCTTTCAAGTGTTTCTCTTTTAAATAACATATTGTTGGATTCTAGTTTCTAATCCATTTTGCTCTCTGCTTCCATTTTGTGGGTGAGCTCATCCCATTCACATTTACAGTTATGATTACTATGGTTTTCCCTCTATCTGATTTTCTTCTGTTTATCCTTCTCTCCCTTTTTTTATCCTGTCCTCCATGATACATATTTTTAATTCTTTGAAAGTAGTTGTATTTATTCCATGTCTCACTGCCATATAGCATCATCATTAGACTTTTGTATTGAAAAATGGGCCTTTCAAAAGCATTCCCACTGACTCTTCTTCTTTTGTCAGGGCCCAACTTATTGTCTATCTGTGCTGTCTATCCCAAGAAAGATATAAGTTCACAGACTTAGTGCTGATCAAATCTAACCCTCTCATTTTACAGATGAAGAAACCGAGGTCCAAAAAATTTAAGTTTCTTAGGACCTACAGGTAATAAGTGTTCAGGATTAGATTTGAACAAAGATCTTCCTGACTTCCAAGTACAGTCCTGTATCTACTACACCACAGTGCCTTTCATATAAGATCATAGATATAGATATATGTCTTTGTCTCTTTGCACACTTGCATGTGTACACACGCGCACATACATACACACTTTTAGATTGTCCGTCTAACTACATGTTGAAAACGTGGGCGTAAGATATCCCAGTTGTATTTCTGGATGTGTGGATAGGCCAGACTATTTTGAATGATTACAGATCTAACCCAAGTGGCTCTGCAGCATTTTTGGACTTGATGCAGTCAGCACAATATAAATGACAAAGAGAAACATCAAGAGGACCTCACCATCCACAGGAAATTCCTCTTTGACCTGGGCTGTTTATTGGATCTTCTTTATCACAATGGGGAGCACTTTGGAAAGGATACAGTTTCCTTTTCTGTGCATTGCCTGGTCTTTATTACCAGAGGGTTGTTAAATAAAATTTTTTTTTTATCTTTCACTGAATCTTGCGTGACTTTGTTATGTGGGTGGGAGGCATGTTATTATAAAATTTGTTCTAGCAAACAAATGCTTTTTTTGTAATCAACAGTTAGTACAATGGGATCTTATATTTTCTATATCAGTTGTGAAATAAAGATGTGGTCTCTGTTGCTTATTTCCTAATAATTATTTCATCAAGGATCTTCCTGATTTGTGTATAGATAATTCCCATAAAGATTATGTATAGATAGGAGGTGGGGGATATAGGTAACTAGTGATGTTCTCTCTGTCACCTTTATTGAGATTAATAAGGTCAGAGTTTGTTTTTTGGTTTTGTTTTTCCTCATGCCTTTGATAACTTCCACCTTCTGATACTTAATTGCTTTGAAACACTGGTATACTGTATTCAGACCCTAATTGCTGTCACAATTGTGCTGTCACAATCTCTCCAACATGGATTGCCTCTTTTTATGTTTGGTCCAATCCATCAGCTTTTCTTGTCTTTGTTCTCTTTAGTACATTCCTACCTCTTCTTTAACGACATTCTCTACTGTGATATTACAGTTCAAGTGTAGTGATTCTGTTGTTCTCAATGGAGGAAATGGTTTGTTATAATTATTTTTTGAGATATTTTTCATTTTTCTTGTATTTGTAGCTCTCTTTCTACTTTTATCTTGGAATGCCCTTGAAATGATTTGACTTAGTTGGAAACCTTGCCAAGCTTCCTTTAAACTGATTTTACCCTCCAACTGCTTCCCTCACCGGGAAACAATACCATTCATAATTATTTATCACCCTTCTTCACTAGATTTTACAAATGATTTTCTGTTCTATGTTTTGCCTTTGGTAGCCATTTCTCTCTTTGGTAAATAAGTCAGATGTTTTCTGACTGAGGCTCTTTTGGAGAGCAATCTTTTAGCCTCCTTGTTGTGGCATTTAATTTACAATACTTAAACTTCTGTATAAAGTTATTATAGTTAGTGTCAATGACATTTCTGTTGTCTGTTTCCTATGTTTTATTTTCAAGTGTTTAAGTAGTTCAGGATTTCGTTGTTGCAGTTGTGCATCTTATCTCGCTATTCATTCTTATTTTTTTACTAATTGTTATCTTAACTTTAGCAAGTTAATGATCTCACTGTATTCAAAGATGTGATTCAGAGATAACTCCCCTATCAATAACAAGTCTTTTCCTGTACATTAAAATAAAATCTATTTTGTTCTATATATTATTTAGTGCCTGCTATATCCTTCTTGTTTAGACATTTCAGTCGTGTCTGACTCTTCATGACACTATTTTGGGGTTTTCTTGGGAAAGATGCTTGAGTGATTCAATGTTTCCTTTTCCAGCTCATTTTACAGATGAGGAAACTGAGGCAAACAGTTGTCCGGGGTCTCAGAGCCATAAGGCCATATTTGAATTCAGGAAGATGAGTTCCTGATTCCAAGCCCAGTGATCTCTATGCACTTGACCACCTAGTTACCCTGTTGCCACATCCAGTGTCTACCAGTTGTTTTCTTGAAGGAAATGTTCCTGATCTAGTGGAGTTAGGTTTCTGTGTAATCTACAGATCTTTGGCTTTTATCATTCTATATTCTTTGGCCATGTTTCCCCATATATTAGGTAGCTAGGTGACAGTGTTGAGAATGCTGATCTTGGAGTCAGAAAGACATGAGTTGAGATCTGGCTTCAGACACTTATTAGCTACGGGAGCTGGGCAGGTAACTTAAACCTGTTTTCTTCCTTTTCCTCAACTGCAAAATGGGGATAATAATAACATTTACCTCCCACAGGTGTGAGAATCAAATCAGATAGTAATTGAAAAGTGCCTAGCAAATCGTCAATGCTATATAGATGTTAGCTTTATTATTTTCCCTGTCCTCACTTTTGATTCAGCTCCTCCAACAGTATGTCTGTCTGTTGGTCGGTGGACAAGAAGCTCACATTTAGATAATCAACAGTCAAAATTTATTGATGGTCTAAAAAATGTGTGATTCTTAATACTCTCTATCCCCCATTTCACAACTCTTTTCCACCATATCTGCAGAAATGGAAAGGGTCTTCACAGGACTGAGGATCATGTTTTGTCTTTCTTTGTTTCCTTAATTGCCATGGCCCCAGATATTCACCCAGCCTTTTGATGATGTTCCTTTCCATAGATGGCTAGGCTGTTCCCAAGCCTTACTAGAAGCCTCTTGAACATAGTAGAACCTACCAGAGCTTATGTTCTGCTGGTGTAGCCCTGGAGAACCCAAGATTACCTCCACGCTGTAATGAGCTGCTAAAGTAGCACTTTCTCAAAGTTATTTTGCATCACAGTAAATTACCATTCTATGGATAAGAGATTTTTAAGGTATTTTTAATACTAAATTACATATAAGATTTCTAATTATTCAGTCTTTCACAAGAACCTACCAGGTGTTAGGTACCGAGGGTACAATGAGTTTTGGAATTACTTCATTACAGTTAATTTTTGTTCTAATTATAATTTTTATACATATATATAATTACAGAGGGATTTAACTTTGAGTTGGTGTCATCTTGGATGTTGAGTTCTCAAACGGCAATAAAAAGGAGCCTTTGGCCAGATAGAAAAGAAAGAGCAAGGTCAGGAAGACCCAGGGAAGGGAGAGTGTCCAAGAGGAGGGGAAGTCAACAGTGTCCAATACTGTAGAGAATTCAGGAAGGATAAGGACTAAAGAGATTATTAAGCCTGGCAGTGAATTGGTAGTCTTAATGCACTATTTTATCTTCCTTTGAAATGCTAGTAAACCGTTTGTGCTCTCTCACAGATGAACCCTGTGTTAATTTGTATACATGTTGAACCCTTCCAATAGATTGTAAGTCCCTGGAGAGAAGGAACTGTTTTGGTTTTTTCTTTGTGTCCACATTACCACCTACATGTTAGGTACTTTTATAAATGTTTCTTGAATTTAATTCCTAGGACTGACAAAAAATTGAGAGTTCAGCAGACATCAGATTCATGTGCTTAAAGACAGAGCATTGAAGGGAAGAGGGGAGAGAATTTGGAACTCAAAGTTTTAAAAACAGATGTTCAAAAACAAAAAAAGAAGTTTTTGCATACAACTAGAAAATAAGATACACAGGCAATGGGGCGTAGAAATTTATCTTGCCCTACAAGAAAAGAAGGGAAAAGGGGATGGGAGGGGAGTGGGATAACAGAAGGGAGGGCTGACTGGGGAACAGGGCAACCAGAATATATGCCATCTTGGAGTGGGGGGGAGGGTAGAAATGGGGAGAAAATTTGTAATTCAAACTCTTGTGAAAATGAATGCTGGAAAAAAAAAAGACAGAGCATTGGATTAAATAATCCCTTCAGATTCATGCATCTCTGTTCCATGATTTCCTATGTCTTTATATAAAATATGGATATCTCAAATTGCTTTAAAATTGCAAATTCACAAATACTGCTTAGTCTATTCATTTTTCTACAAATATTTAATATTAATTATCTTTACCATTACATCAGCTAGTCAGCATTTATGTTGCTTCTTATACTTTCTGTGTATTACTGAAGAAGTTATCACTTAATTCTCTGAGCAACTTTGGGAAGCTAAATGATTGAAAATGGTAAAAAAAATACAGGACATATGAAATAGACATATCAGAAATTGGGGAGTGAGTTAGCACCCTATACCCCAATACGGTGAGAGTAAGTACTATTTTTAAAGTTTGATAAGTTATTTTTGTTTTCACAGTTTGGTGGCCAAGCCTACAATGATGTGGAACACACTTCGGTACAGTGCTACGCCCTGCAAGGAATTGAATGTGCTGGCCCTAGAAACTTCTTACGAGAGAATAAACCGTGTATAAAGTGAGTGTTACCTTGAAAGGTGATTAGTCTGGAGTTCTTTTCTTTCTCCCTGTTTTTAGTTTGTCATTGCCTAACCTGACTTTTCCCATTAATTTAAGTTTTGAAAGTTTGATGTAGCTATTTTGGTACACAACTCAACCTTGAGCCAACATGGTAGAGGGAGAAACAATCTCTGGGAATTGGAGAGTCAGAGGCTTTAGTCCTAGCTCTGTCACTAACCATGTAAGTACAAAGAGTGCAGGATTTGAGGTCAGAGGACTTAGGCACTTCTGCTTGCTATCTCTGGGACTATTGGGCGAGTCACTTTGCTCTCTGGGCTTCAGTCTCCTTCCTCATTCATAAAATGAAGGGGCCGATTTCTCAAGTCTCTTTCAATTCTGAATTTATGAAATCTGCAGCTAGTATTAGCCGTTCTTCTCAGAGCCTGAGTTTATTCTGCTATAAAACGAGGGGTGTGTACTAGGTAACTTCTAAGGCCCCTTCTAACTGTAGTTGTTTAAAGGCATAAATCCTGCCCAGAAAGTCCCTATAGTACCGAAGGAACCTAATAAGGAAGAAGGCTTCTCTCCAGTGAAGCTCATTTGATTTATAGTTAAACAGAAAACATGTGCTTAGGGTCTCAGAATATAAATACGCCCTGCAGGCCACAGCCATGTAGTGAATGAATTTATTTATGGCTTAATCTTAGAGCAGTTAGGGAAAGTAGGCGATTAGTGGTATTGTATTGTGGAGAGAAGACCCTATGAAGGAACATGTTACAGCAGTTGTTACTATCACAGAATAACCTGAAAAAATTATAATAATTCAGAGGCCTTAGAGGAATTAGACCAAGGTATGACAAGCCTTCCTAGAATAAATAGTCAAAAAGAGCTCTGAATTACAGAAAGCCCTACATCCATAATTACCTATGCATTTCGATTTGATAGAAGCTAGTAACTATTTGAACTAATAGTTTCATGATACTGTAATTGGTAGAATTTATCTTAAAACATACAGATAATTTCTCTGGCCTCCACCAGGGGGACCCAAAGTTAATTATTTTATTATAGCATAACATTACCTTCCTATCATTTCCTTTAGGCTGCAAGCCTTTTAACTTTCCTTTAGTAAAGAATCTTTTATTTTTTTTTCTAGGTACACTGGACACTACTTCATAACCACTTTGCTCTACTCCTTCTTCCTGGGATGTTTTGGAGTTGATCGCTTCTGCCTGGGACACACGGGTACAGCAGTAGGGAAATTGCTGACCCTTGGAGGACTTGGGATCTGGTGGTTTGTTGACCTTATTTTGCTTATTACTGGAAGGCTGATGCCTAGTGATGGCAGCAACTGGTGTACCATTTACTGAAGAGAACTATACTCATTGAGAGTTGATGTGGCATGGGAAAGTGAATGATCTTTCTCTCCTGACCTTGTCTCCACAAACTGCAATTTCTTCCACCATCTCAGACTAAGTTGTTGTTTTACCCTTTTTAGAAGAGAATCTGCTGGGGCCATGTTGTTGGACTTTAGATTTGGAAGCCAGGTCTTAAGTTGCCATCTGGAAATGATAAATAATGCTCTGAAAAATCAACTTTTTATCTACAGAAAAGAAGGTATAAGTATGCCTGTTCAGACATAAGCAGCAAGGGGATTTCTATACCTTTTTGCATGCCTTCCCTCTACAACATTATGGCTTTGGTCTTTTGGAACACGTACTGAAATATCATAAACAAAGTGAGCATTTTTAGAACGTACCTGGCCTATTATGCTCCATGCACTAGAAGATACCTGAGATGAAACTGACCACTGAAAATCTGTCTTCAGCAAAAGCTGGAACTCAAAGTAGCTTTTAATGAATACTGAAACTCTGGCTTAATCCTTATGTTCCATAAAGCATTTGGCCAAGTGGAGAAGCTGTACAGGATTTGAACAAGCAAAATGAAGCCTCTAGTATTATAAGAACAGAGCTTTCGAAATGCCAAACTGCTGTTCACAGCCCTCAAGGTGTCACCATTGTGCCCCAAGGGTGTTATCTACTGTGTACAGATGACTTCATTAAAATTTTGTTTTTAAAGAGATGTCTCAGTGATGTATCTGAGATCAGACATTTCTCTTGGCAGAGATTTCCCTTCTAAAATTCTGGATCTAGTAACATAGAAGAATCGCTGCTTGTATAAGGGCTTTCACATAAATAACTGAAATGAAAATTCATGAGTAGGAAAGTTAGAGACTGAGAGTCTTCATGTACTAGGAATGAAAAGCAGGTTTCTGCACTAAGAATTTTCATTCATTCAGCAAGCATTTATTAAGCACCTACACTGTTCCAGGCAATGTGCCCAGCCTACAAAACAAAAGCAAATACAAAAACAAAGGTGTCCCTACCCTTAAGAGTCTTACATTTTATCTGGAATACTGGGGAGAAAATGGAAACTAAATACAGAATTGTCAGATTTTAAAGCCAGAAAGGACCTTAGAAGTCATGGAGATAGTATGAAACAGTAGAAAAAGTGGTGAATTGGGTATAAGGAGAAGAGAGCCAACTTGAACTTGCTCAGGAGAGCCAATTGTTAAATTTTCAGTGTGAGGATTTACACCTCTGAGATTGATGAAAGCTACAAGTCAGTGCTTGATTTATTGTCTTATTGATTGTCCAGAGTTAAGAAGTTAATGGAGGAAGTGTTAACGTACACTAAACTTTTGTCCTACCCATCCATCCCCAGAGGTGGTTGTTAAACATTTACCAAGCAGACCCCTGGAGGAAATCCATGTTCTAACCCAGGCTATGTGACTTTGGGCAAATCACTTCTCAAGGCATCTCATCTGAAAACTGAGGGATATAAACTCAAAGATCCTTTCCTACTGTACCATTCTATGTTCTTCTGGTTTAGTGTCCTGGCTTGGGGGTTTTTCCCTCTACCCCATCTCAGGTGTGTATCCTATCAGTGTAAACAGTAGTACTTACAAGTCTTCCTGTAGGCTAAAGCCACTAGTTGGGGTATTTAGTCTGGTTTTCCCATTCGCAAAAGACCGGAGCCAGTCCTTTCCTCTTAATAACGCTGTTGTGTTTTAAATTACAAATGATTTTAAAGGTACAAATTCTTTTTACCTTTCTTGTATTAATAATTATGATTGCTAGTATTTATATAGCATTTTAAGGTTTACAAACTACATGTAGATTATATCATCGTAACGTGACCGCCACTGAGGGATTTGGAGACAAAGGACGTGGGCTTGGATCTGGCTCTGCCACTGCCTATCTGTGTGACCTCGAGTGAGCCATTTCCTTCTGTGAACCTCAGTTTCCTCATCTGCAAAGTGAGGGAAATGAACTAGTGCAAAGCCCTTTCCAAATTTAAATCTTCTGATCCTATGAAGTAAGCAACAAAATGTGATGATGTCATCAGAGGTTATGATAAAGATTATGTTAGAGAAGCCTGCCCTCCCCCTACTGAAGAGAGAGCGCTTGCCTAGTACATCTCTAGGTTGCCACCACAAATGCTCTTTTTTTTTTTCAGGGAGAAAAGGAATATACCTAATAATAGGTCCCCCCCCCAACTCCATTTAGGGTCTTTCCTGACTATCTATACACAGCCACCCCACTTAAGGGACTTCCAGGTCTTAGAAAAATTAAAAGTGATTTGTCACAAAAAGGTCAGGGGCCTCTGGCTTAGATCTCCTTTAGGAGTAAAGTATAAAACTGTTCGCTGTCAAGTTGGGTTTAATTTCTTTATAATTCCTCAAAATAATGGGAGTTCAAATTGTGTTCCATCAACAGGAGTGTGCATTTTGGTTCCTCTACCACTGATTGTGTGACAGTGAGAATTCCCTAAAGTTGGTTGCCTTGGGAAATAATAGTTTCCCTATCACCAGAGGTCTTCGAATGGAGAGCGGATGACCAGTTGTTGGGGATGATGTACAGGACATTCTGGGCCACTTCTAAATGCCTCCCAAGGGCACTTCTAACCAAGAGATTGTGCAGTTTCTTAATTTCTCTAAGCCCATTTCCTCATTTATAAAATGGACATAACAATACTTTGATTCCAAGTTGCAAAGAAAGTATGGCCCTGCATCAGTAGAGCACGTTCTTCACCTGAGACTTCCATATACCCAGTGCCTATCCCTGTCACTTGTAACCTCACAGGGGAATTATGGGAGAAGCACTTTGTAAACCTTAAAGGACTATATGGATATGAATTATTATTAGAAAAGAATAAATGTTCACCTAATTAGAGATCTAGATGGAATGGTCAAAAGTATTTATTTTTTAAGGAAGAAGACCCCCAAATCTTTGGACCATCTTCAATATGCACCACATAATATAAATTCAGTTTTGCTAGATAAATTTGTCTCTAAATGGGAGCTCTGTTTAATTAATTATTTCAGGGATGATCGTCAGGACCACATCCTCATTTCTCCGACGAACCACTAAGGAAATGGAGTCACTCTCTTTCACAGCTTCAATGACATCTGTGATGGAAGTGACAGGTTGTCCGTTTATGCTGGTAATCACATCGTGGTTTCGCATCCCAGCGCTGGGGGAAAAGATGAAAGTAGAGAACTAGAGAAAAGTCTTGTCTTTACTAGGCAAGAACCACACATCCCTAAATCTAGAACATAACCCTGTTTCTCACACGGAATTTCTGCTAGAAAGTTTGGAAATAGTTCTGCTTTGTTCATCTTGGAGGATGGATTGTGTTGGGAAAAATTAATCACCATTTCTAGGCACCCACTAGCTTTCCAAAATCCCACTCCTACAGGTAAGTAAACAAATGGTAGACTTCCACTGGATTTTCTCTCTTACCCCTGAGCTTCCCCATCAAACTAACATTAGCTCATAAAAATCTTATTAAATTATTGACCCCAGGAAAAAGTGAAAACTGTTGTGTCAAGATAGAGATGTTTTTCCCCAGATATATCATCTGTTTGACCCTAAGAGAAAGGTCTCTGGTTCTTTTTTCTTTTCAAAAAATTCCTATAACTAGGGAATATAATAAGCTGAACTATAGTCTAATTCAAATCTAAAAATATAGGGTTCTGTCTCTAGCCTTCCTTCTGAAGTGACACTTTGATCAGCAAAGTTATAGATTATAAACCTAGTTCACTGGCTTCATTTGGGAGACTAGTTCCTCAACATGTAGAATCTGTTGTTCTTGATGTGGAAGAGGTTCAAATGTGAAACACCTCAATAGAAATGTCAATAGAGTCGTAGCTATGCTAATGTTTGTGTCTGAGACGTGACTGTCTCAGGAGATACATGCCAGTAGAGACTCATGATGAGAGATTAGGAGCCCCAGCAATAGTTATGACATTTATGAGGAATGGAGTTAGGAAGTAACTCAGGAAATTTGAAAGAAATAGTAAGTTTAGAAAGGATGGAGAAATTTTAGAGGAGATGAGAGGTTTAAGAATAAAAAGGCTGAACTTTAAGAATTGGGTCAATTTAGGAGTACTGACCATGGGCCTCTGTTCAACAATGCAGGAGACTAGGAATAATTCTTTGTTCAGAATCTAGGGGAGAAGGCTCTCTTATGAAAAACACTTTTGAGCTAGGACCAAGGCAAAGTCCTAGGAACCAGACAGAAGGAATCCTGCTTTCCTATAACTGAGAGAAACAGTTGACCTTAGATTGGAAGTCACAAGTAAAGGAGAGCTGGAGATAACTATAAAAACTTATATCTTTTACTTTTGTCAAGCTAAACTGAACAATAAGATGGTGTACTTGTAACTTCCATATTCTGGATATGGCTTGTACCCCAACATTCTCCTTTTAATAGCAGCATGTTCATTTCATAGCAGTTGATCAAAAGTGTTGAAGAACAGACACAATAAGGAAGGAGGGGCACTGGAGGGAAAGTCTATGCAATCATGAGTACTGTAGTTACAGGAGAAAACAAGCATCTCATGAGTGGTGGTAGCAGAAAGTTTCCAAAGCAGGAGCAGAATAATCTGAGGAACCTTCTCTTTAGGAGCCATCCTTGGGCTTATTCCCTCATATCAGTCAAAAGAGACTTCTGACTGCAGCCTCTTAATAGTGACACTAAGGCTCTACAGAAGTATCTTGCTTTTTAAAATACAGGGTTATAGATTTAGAGGTGGAAGGGATCTTAAGAGGTCATTAAGTCTAACCCCCTCATTTTATAGATGAGGAAACTAAAGAAAAGATTAAGTGGCTTGTCCAGAGTCACACAGCTAGTAAATGTTGAGGACAGTATTGGAACGCAGGTTTTCCTAACTCCCAAGTCCAGTACCCTCTCCACTATACTATGCTACCTTAGCATTAAAGACCTTTAGTAAGAACCTACACAAAAATTGTGCCTGGAAAATGAGAAATCCTAAAAATGGGGTTGTTGCCTCCCTCCTCAAGATGCTAAGAAAAAAGGAGGTCTGGTAATTTATCAAAACATTCTCATACTTGTAATTCTCCTAACTTATTTCACAAAAACCTGTGCTAGAAAATACAATGCTCACAACACAAAAATACTAGTACTCAAGTTGAGACCCTGCCTAAATACCAGTGATTAATTCCATATGATTTTCAAAAAGATAGATCTCATTTTGTCTTTTACCTTGCAGCAGGAGTTCCTTGAATCACTTCATATACGAAGACCCCAGAATTCACATCAGGGAAATCTGGATCCTGATTCTTCATTTCTTGGAGAAGGCTAAGAAACAAGCGCAGGTTTCCATGATGTTAAAATTAAAAGTGATGAATGAAATGTTCTGGAACCTGTGTGTGTTTCATTACAACTCATTTGGTCTCTAGGATGTAGAGAAGTACTTTACTTGGCTTAATAGTCACAGGATTCCACCGTGCTTAAACTCTCCCCAGGGTTAATAATTTAATTATATGTGTGTGTGCATATATGTATTTATATATGTGTGTGTATGTGTATGTGTGTATGTATCAATAAATGTGTATGACTGAAAAAAGAGATGGGTAGTCACAGAACAAGAGGCAACGCCTGAAATAAGTATGAAAGTATTCATGGAATTTTTAAAAAGCTGGAGGGGGGAGATGCTCCATAGAGGGGAAGGGAAGAGTGGAGGGAGAGAAGGAAGTTATGAAAGGAAAGAAGAGGACAGAGATGGGTTGCATGAGTGGAGGGAATACCCACATCCCTGAGATCAGAGATCCAGCAAGATTGCACTAGGTATAACCGTAACCTGGCTCTTATACAGAGCCCTAGAAGCAGCAGTAGAACTCATAAGATGGCTACTACAGGATGCATAGCATGAGAACTCTGATCAAAGCAGTGATAAATCCTAAGTCCAAAAGAATGAGGATGAAACATGCTACTCTTCTGACAGGATAAACGTGACAGGCAGAAAGAGGCATACATTTTCAGCTGTGGTTAATCTGGGAATTTGTTTTGCTAGATGACTTTGATATGCTGAGCAATTTGGGGTTTTGGTGGTTTTCTGTTTTTTAATTTACTCAGTGTTTGGCTGAGGGTGGTGGGGAGGGAACAATAATGGGAAGGATAGATTCATTAAAAAATGCTTGTTACTTAAAAAAAAAAACCCAGCATAATTTTCATGCCCTTCCAAATATACATGGAAAGGGGCAGCTAGGTGGCGCAGTGAGTAGAGCACTGGCCCCGGAGTCAGGAGTATCTGAGTTCAAATCTGGGCTCAGACACTTGACACACTTACTAGCTGTGTGACCTTGGGCAAGTCACTTAACCCAAATTGCCCTGCCCTCCCCCTTGCAAAAACAAAAAACAAAACAAACAAATATACATGGAAAACTGTAAGAGACAGAAATCACAAATGATACCATGGTGAAGTAGGGTGGGCATTATTTATTGTCATATTCACCAAAGCAAGCCAGAATGCTAAGGGTTAGGAAATTAGCTAGAGTCCAATTGCTTTCCATCCTATGCTGTTGATCTACAACCACAGCATGTAAGTACATGCACAAAATTACACACTTACCTCATAGAAAGAGGCAACATCCGGAGGCCTAAATATTTCTTCTGGGAAAGAACTTTTCCTAGAAATAAAGAATCTAATGAGTCGATGACACCCAACAATCTCCCTCCTCTGGGACAGATCTTAAAATATGGGTGCTTCCACGTGACAATCTGCTTTTCCCTCTTGTCAGCTGACAAGCTGACATTATTCTTATTATCATTATCCTCCAAGGAATCGTATTTCTGTAGGAAAGTGGTCAAGAGCTCCCTTGCACAAAGTTTATGCTTAGGTTACAGTTCAGCCTAGACATTCTGGCCACCATTACGGGAGTGGATCACCAATACCCCAGTTTTTATTAGTGTACACATAAACTCTTGTGGAGAATGCTAAGAATTGAGTATGTGAGTGTGAAGAATCCTAATCTTCCTTACCTTTTAACTGGCGCTGATGAAATTCTTCCAAGAATTGTCTAATTCGATCTGAGGGAATAGCAAAGGAAATTCCTGCTGTCACCTTCAGGGTGTTTATGCCAATGACTTCGCCATCCTAGCAAGGGAGAAGATAGACTTCGGTCAATGAGTTTTGTGCAAATGAGCAATATTGAGCCAATGGAGCAAGGAGCCAATTATCCTATGGTCAGAAGCTACTGTGGCTGGTGGAATTTTGTACCCCTTAAATAGATACAGTAGGAGAAAGATTCAGCAAGGTTCCAGGTATGCTAGGATAGCTATGGCTACATACAGTTGTAAAAACTACCATGTATACAGGAGCCATGAGTCACAGTTGGTAAAAAAAATTGAGAAATTCTGGATTTTGTATTTTGTGTAGTGAGCTAATTCTTTCCCTCTGAAATTCAGTTAGCTTCAGAAGTGAATTAGAAGCTTCCATTTCAGAAGGCAAGTGATGGGCCAGTGCCTAGGAGATCTTTAATCTTGGGATTGGAACTAAAAGTGGAAGGGGAAAATCTCATAATTGTTCCCATGTCTACAGTACTTAGAGATTAACCAAGCACTTCCCTCACAAAACCTCTCTTAAGGGAGATAGTGCAAATACCATTATCCCCAATTTACATCTAAGAAAATATCTAAGACTTAAAATAAGTACAATTTTTTTTACTCTAGATCTAATGCTCTTTCCATTATGTCATCCTGCCTTTCCTGTTTAGAGCAAGAATTCTTTAAAGACCTTTTGTATGTCATGGTCCTCTTTGGCAGTCTGGTGAAGCCTATGGACTGTGTTTCAGAATAATGTTTTTAGGTAATTAAAGAAAATACCTAATTTCAGTTAGAGGTTAGTGAAAATGAGGAAGTAATTTTTCCCGTCAGAGTTTATTGCCCTCCCCCTCCCCAAAATCTATCCATAGACCCCATGTCTATGGTTAAGAACCCCTTGCTTAGAGAAACAATCATGGTTGGCCATGGATGCTGCAAAGAAACCAGAAGAAATTCCCCTGTGTATTTGCTTTGTCAATTAATTTGTGTGTTTTGCATATTGCATTATAAAAATAGCTTGCAGACCCCAAAACTGCTTTAGTATTTAAGGAGGGACTTCCCCCTCCCAACTCCCCAAAAAGTCTATAAAAAATAAGAACTGACATCCAGAATACATCACCATATGCAATGGATCAGATGAATTATTTATTTCCTTGTTTCATTTCTATTAGAAACCAGATGCTCAAACATTTCCCCTACAAATCTAATAAAAATTTTAGAAAAAAAATGAATGAGACATAGCAAAGAACTGTTCCTCTGGTTAAGACTAAAACTTTCTCTAATATATAATATGCTGTATACAATGAAGAGTTTGGGGTGGAGGCAAATTTAACCCAACGTGTTAAACCAGAGGTTATCAGTGATCCAAAACCATTCAATTCCTTGAGGGCAAAGATGGTTTTTGTCTTTCTCTGTATCCCCAGTACTTTAGCCCAGTGGCTGGTACATAGTAAGTGTTTAATAAATGCTTGTTGACTGATTAAAGTTGCATATAATACATAGTTTTTATTTTTGTCCAGTTAAAAAAAAAAAAGCACATGTTGACCTTTCTCTTTTCTGACCACCATTTTGAGTGAAAGGGAGAAACGAATGAAAGGGAGAAAAGGAAAGAAGGGGGGTGAAAAAGAGAAAGAAATTTTTAAAAATTGAAGGGAAACTGAAGGCTAGCAGCTTTCCAATGAAGTCATAGGCTTTGGATTTTCTTTAATAGTTTCCTCTAGCTCAAAGAACAGGAATAAGCATCTCTTTACAGAGCTCCTCAAACACCGATGCCCAACCCTGGTATCATGGAGTTTGGAAGGACCTCAAATGTTAGGAAGAGATTTAGGGCAGCAGAGAAAAATCAGCTACTCACCAAGTTCAGCAGAGGCCCCCCAGAATTCCCGTGCTGCAAAACAGAATTAGAGAAAAGCAATCACAAGTGCCAGACGAAGTAGCCCATCTAGCCAATTACTATATATATTATCCTCAAAAAGCAGGGCTTTAAAGCCTTTAGTTGCTTGGGGCATTGGATAATACGTTATATTGACAGAGGAATTCTTTACAACAAATACCAATCCAGTTAAAGTAGTGCTAAAATTCAGCACCTTTTAAAGTAATATTAAAAGGAATCTACCACACTGAACACCAATTACCGTTGTTATATGTCAAAGATTTGTGATTGAATCAATGTGGTACACTCTTCACAACACCAATCACAATTCGTCTAAAACACAGAAGAGTTTTCATGAGTTGCTGTGACTGAAAAACTCATCACCCTGTGGTCTCTTCACCCTGTACTGAAAAACCCCTTCAAACTTAGCTAGAATGTTCCCTAAAATACCAACATATGACTTATAGCCAGGTCTGTACTTAAGTAAATTAACAAACATTTATTAAATGCCTATTTTGTGTCAGGCACTATATTATGTGCTGAGATGAAAACAAAACAGTCCCTGCATTCCTTGAACTTATATTCTAACAGGCAGAACACTATGTACACAACTATCTAAATTTAAATGTACACAACAAAGTGTATATACATGTAAACAATGTGTATAAATGTAAATATACACAACAAACTAAATAAATATATAAATTTATAAATATACATATATAATTTTATACAGATGTGTGAAGATATATCAATATATATATGTATGTATGTTGGATAGCTGTTTGATTTCATCAATGTTGGAAGCCCCCATGAGAAATTTCCTCTACCAAAAAAAAAAAAGCATCTTCTCTGCAACGAAGAGTTTTAGCGAGATAGATATTGTCAGGGCACTGAGAGATCAAGTGACTTACCCAGAGTCACTTAGCCAGTATGTGCTAGAAGTGGGACTTAGATTTGGTTATCCCCAAGTCTGAGGCCAGCTCTCACTATAACAAACTTCAGGTAAATACTTGAAGCCATTCCAGCTTAGTAGGACCTGCTAGAAATTGTGATTTCCCTGGCAAAACCTTCAAGAACCCAAAGTCATTTATATACCATGATGAAGCAAGACAGACTCATCTTAAAAAGAAAAAAAATATTTAGAGACCGAGCCCTCGGTATGTATTTCATGACTGATGCCGAGAACCAGGTGAATTCTAGACATCAAGAAGTCACTCAAAGAAGGAGGGGGGAAAGGTCTAAAGATTCCCCTCCCTTTCCATGATCAGAGAGTGGGCTTCCTAAGCTGGCTTACATTAATGATGGCATCAGTCTGGATGTAGTCCATGTCAGAATCCTTTAGACCCAATTCCTTGCCTCCTCGTTGAGTGGTGCTGACGATTCCTGCAGTCACTGTATTCTGAAGGGAGAAGGGGCTGCCCAGAGCCACCACAAACTCTCCTGCTTGCAAGTTGGATGATCGTCCCAGGAACAAAACAGGAAGGTCAGTCTGCATTGAGGGCAGAGGGGATGTGAGGGGGAAATGGAAACAACATAGACAAGAGATAAAATTGTTATTAGCCACTGGTTATATACATATTTATATTTGTGTACAGTCCTGACATCACAGTTGCTTACAGTCTAAAACTCTCTTACCCCTACCCACAAAGACTATCAAATAGTTCTCCCCTAATTTCCAACATTCACTCTTCACAAAATATTACTGACTATATCTGAGGATTTGTGGTTATTATAGTGCAGTAGTTACAGTAATTAGTAAACCTTAAGTAGGTAAGGTACAGAACTTAAAGTTAGCAATGAAGCACTGTTCCTGCCCCAAAATCAATGTTAAGCCATAAGCAGAAAGGGAGATCACCAAGAGTACTGAGAGATTTAAGAAACTAAGAGATACCCCAGTATTCCCCAATGTGAATGAGGTAAACTATGTTAGACCAGGGAGACTCTAGGTCATTCAGAGGACCTCAAGCATGCATTTCTAGAGAGAAGATGGCTCCTTGAATCTGAATTCTGATGAGGAGTTAGCAGAGAAAACTATGGATTACTGATGGCATGGGCTTTTACCACAAAACCATTGATTCAAGTTAGGAATATATTTCTATTCCCCAAGAAAGCCTCAAGAAACAGCTTAGGGGAAAAGAATGGACCATCCACTGTATCCTTTCTGGGAAAAGATAGCTACAGACACCCTTGGCACATGCTCTTCCAGCTTCAATATCAGTAATGTCTGAATCACCCATATTTTGCAACTTACACAATAACCCAAAAAATCAAGTCAATAAGCATTTATTAAGTACCTACTATGTGCCCCAGTACTGTGCTAAGCCTTAGGGATACAAGGAAAGGCAAAAGACAATCCTTGCTCTCAAACAGATCAAAGTCTAATGGAGAGACAACATGTAAACAACTATGTACGACCAAGATATATACAGGATAAACAGGAGAGAAAAGTAAAAATATAAATAAGATTTGAAAACTTCCAAGAAGCAGCAAAACCAAGGAAGGATGGGATCATTAGATGGGAAAGAAGAGAGAGGAGAATAGAGAGGCAAGAAGGAAGCTCAACAGAAAGCATGTTACAAAAGGTAGAAACTATGATAAGATATTAGAAAGAAAAAACTTGTTAATCCCAGAAAAGTGATAGGTTTAGCTTTGTATCTATGCAGCCTTACCTCTGGCTCAATCTTGATGAGTGCAAGGTCAGTTTTTTGGTCAACATCTTTCACCGTTGCTTCATATTTGGCCCCACTCTGGAGTTCCACATTGATCCGCTGGCGGTTAGTGAGGACATGAGCATTGGTAACAATGAGTCCATCCTCAGACACTATGAACCCTGAGCCACTGGATGCATGGGTATATTCACTGCTTAAAGGTGACCTGAATCAGCAACATAGTAGTATCAGAAGCCGAGCAAGCAAACTTGGCTTTCAACATATGTGTAGGAGGGGTGAGGAAGGCAGCATGTGCTTCCTCTATGGAGGGATCTCTCCCCCTGTATCGACTCTTGAAAACCTGAAGCCGTCCTCCAGCTTGCCATGTGATGCAACCACCCTCCCCCTAGGTCATCCCATTGCTGAGATGCAGCCACATTTCAGACTTTTTTCTTCATTGATGCTCCCTACTGCCACCGCTCCTCATTCCTGGATCTTGCCCAGGGTGAAAACATTATTAGTTGTGGCCCTGGTAAGCAGATAACAGTAAGACTAGGCAGTTAAATACCAGACTGGAAATTCAAGGATTGTGTGTTTTAATCCTTACATTTTACCTAAATCCTGCGCTTAGTTTTCTGTCTATAAAATAAAGATGATAAAATGATATCTTGCAACTATTTATGTGCTATAGGAATCTGTACTTTGAATACATAGACGTACCAGGGATGTGCTGGTAAATGTTTAACAACCAGCTCTTGGGGTGGGGGGATGCACTCCTTTCATACTTTTAAGATTAATCTGCATTATTATTTTCTCCACCACTTTCTTGAGTCTAGATAATAAACAAAGCCCTGATTTGTAGCATTTGCCAATTTCCAAGGTGCAAATGCTCACACTGAAAATTTAACAACCAGCTCTCTAAAGTCAGTTCAAGCTGGCTCCAGCACACCCCTAGCTCAGCAATCACATACAAGATATGAATATACCTTCTAGTTGTTTTGCTAGGATAAAGGATTGAAGAGTTCTCCCAATGTTGCCCCAGAAAGAAAACCAATAAGATGGACCATGTAGGTCCTACAAGCATCTTCAGCTTATAATGATGCTGGTGATTTTTCAGCTCTTCACCTGCCTCCCTAGTCCTCATTCTCATCTTGAATTCTGACTAACATGGGCAATAGTGTGCTCCATTAGAAAGAACGATGAGAGTCAGAAGGACTAGTATTAAGGTCCCAGGTCTAACACGTAGAGAAGTGACAGCAAAGAAATCACTTTATGTCTCTGAGCTTCTGTTTCCTAAAAACAGAAGTAACTATATCTACACTATCTACCTCATAGAATTTTTGCAAGGAAATCATTACATGAATTCTTACATGAACTATTCTTAACATCACAGACGAGCTTAGGAAAAGGCTCCCATATCTCTCTGTCTTTTAACTCTTCCCAGGCACAGTCCATAGAGCACCTAAAATAATGTTCCAATTCTATTACTATGTCCTGGTTGCTTTGTGAATATAAGCAACATTATGACCTGTTTTAGCAAAGAACATGAACTTTACATCTGAAGGGCTCTCATTAGATATGTTTTGGTTGGACACAGAGGACAGAACTTGAAGCAGTCATCAGAAGTATATTTGGGTTCAATAGGAGGGAAAACTCCCTAAAAATTAGATCTACCCTCAAATGCAATGGACTTCCTTGGTGGGGTGGGTAGTGAGCTTCTTGGAGGTTCAATGGCCATGGTCAGGGATGTTACAGAGAGGATCATGGTTTGCAGAGGGGTTGGGCTGGATTACACCTAGATTACACCTCTACTAGGATTACACCTATCGGGATTACACCTCTCCCCAACTCTGTATCTCATTTTATGATTTTAAATACTGCTGTGGGGGATAAGGACTGGATCTGGTAAAGAAAAGTCCTAATTGAAGAAAATCTCTCTACCAATGCAGCTCAGTACCTTCTCTGCCACAGACAGCCTTAGAGAGCCATCTAGGGCACTAAAGTAAGTGACTTGTCCAGGGTCACACAGGCAGTATATGTCAGGGACAGGACTTAGACTGAGGTTTTCCTGGCTTTGAGATTGACTCTCTCACCACCACACCATGCTATTTTTTACATTTATATGTGCATGTATATATGTACATATATATACACACACACATATATATGTATACACGCATATATGCATACATTTACGTTATCTTTTACGTTGATAATAAACATTTTACATTTTTACAATAATGATTTATTGAGCACCAATTATGTGCCGGGCACTGTGGTAAGCACTTGGGGATACAAAGAAAAGGTAAAATATAGCCCCTTCTCTCACAGTCTAACAAGAAGACAACATGAAACAATTATGTACAAACAAAGCTATACATGGGATAATATGAAAATAATTAAGAGAGAAGACACTAGGATTAAGAGGGATTGAGAAAGGCTTCCTGCAGATGGTATGATTTTACCTGGGACTTCTACAGGCATTTCCATGCAAACAGTTCAGGTTCTCTTCTGTGTAAAAGAAAACTTCCCCAGAGAGTTTTCTCACCCCGTTGATTGGGGAGCTCATCAAATTAACCAACCATGACTTCCCACAGCAAAGGATTTGCCTCCTGGCCAGCTTCAAATGTTAGTACTCCCTGACGGCTAAATTCAATTCTACTCCTCCACATTAGAGCTTTGTTCTAGAAAAGCTTTGTTCTGCACAACTAAAAATCTCCACCCCTTTTCTGTGCACCTGGTATTTACACTCTAGAGATTTTGCCTTAATTTATGTCTCTGGGATACCTAGATAGGACACAGCTACCCTCCCCCCCTTACCCCAACCTATTACCTGCGGAACAGCTCCAAGTGTACCACAGATGGCGCCACCTTCTCCACCACCTCAACGATGAAGTTATATTTGTCCCTGAGATTGCCTGGGCTTCTGGTCCCTGGGAATGAACGTGATCATTTGGATGGTGCCTATGCTGGTGCCCATCACATCAAAGCAACATCCAAACAACCGACCCCCCACCTTTGACAGATGTCTCTCACAATATAAAATGTGTCTCCTGGTATTTTCCAGTGAGGTCTCACATGCTTTGAATCAATGAATAAGAACTCATTTATGTTCATTATAGAGGGAAAGTGCAACATAGTAGAAAAAACCAAAAACACTGGATTTGGCACTAGTGGTTGTTGTTATAGTTCAGTCATTTACAGTTATGACCAATTCTTCATGACCCCATTTGGGGGCTTCTCAGCAAAGATATTGGACCTGGGTTCAAATCCCAGCTCTGCCACTTAACTACCTCTGTCACCCTGAACAAATATTCACCTAAGTCTCAGTTTCCTTTTTTTGTAAAATGAACTCTAAATATATGACCACATTCAGCAAGTATTCATTAAGTGCCTGTTATATGCTGTTAGGCACAGGAAATATAAAGACAAAACCAAAACAATTCCCACTTTCAAGGGAGAAATAACATGCATATAGATAAATATAGAAAATATGTGCAGAACAATTGTATAAATTATAAGTAATTGAAGTGGTGAAGGGGGCAGGATGAGGGTGTGAGGGGTGGAAACCACTAACAGGGAAATTAGGAAAGGGCCTCCATAGGAGGTGTCTGACAATCATTACTGGAAGGATGCTACAAAGCAGAAGTGAGGAAGGACAGCATTCCAGGCATGGGGATGGGTGGAGGGAAGACAGCCTGTGCAAAGGCATAGACTGAAAAGCATATTTGAGAACAAGCAAGCAGACCAATTTGTCTATAACATAGATAAATGTGGTGTGGAAGGTGGGGGTGGGGATGAAATATCATCAATCTGGAAAATCTGGAGCCAGATTGTAAAGGGCTTTAAATTCCAAACAAAGGACTTTGTATGTTCTTCTGGAAGTAATAGGGAGCTTTTGGAGATTCTTGAGCAAGAGATGGATATGGTTAGACCTGAACTTTAGGAATATCAGTTTGGCAGCTATGTGGCATAAGATGGATTAGAAATGGAAGAAACTGGAAGCAGGGAGGCAAATGAGGGGGCTAGTCCAAGCAAGAAATGATTGCAGCCTGAACTAGGGTAGCCACTATGTAAGTAGAGATAAGGGAATAGGTGGAAAAGATGTTAAGGAAGAAATCAACAAGTTTGGATGGCTGACTATTTATACTCTTTCGTTTTAGGTTGTTTCCCCTGGTAGACTGTAAGTTCCTTGAGGGTAGTGACTATTTTATTTTGATCTTTGTATCTCCAGCATCTAGCATAGTGTCTGGCACATAGTAGGTACTTAGTAAATGCTTGTTGAATGATTATGAGGGGTGAGGCAGAATAAAGAGTAGAGAATGAATCTGAGGTCCCAAACTTAGATGACTGCAAATGTGGTAAGTACCTTCAATAGAAAAAAAAAAAAGAAGCCAGGAAAAGTGGAGGGATAAGTTCTGTCTTGAACATGTTGAATTTGAGATGTCTTTAAGACACCAGGTAGAGATACCCAACAGGTAGTAAATAATACAGTATTAGAGCTCAAAAGAAAGATGAAAGCTGAATTTGTAAACTTTGGAATGACAAGAAAACAAAAATTACCCTTGCCCTTGCTAGGTGCTTTCCTTGATGGTTAGGCAAAATCTAAGTCCCCACCTCCACCCTTGCCCCCAGCTCTGAATCTTATTATCTTATTTGATTCTCTTCCCCATCCCCCGACAATCTTATGAAGTAGACAGGGCAAGTATCAATTTATATACAAACATAGAAGTGGGGCTCAAGGGTAGTCATACGCTGAAATCTCCAGTCCAGAAAGTATCAGAGGCAAGATTAAAACCTTGTTCTCCTTGCTTCCAATAATGCTAAGCATTATTGCAGAGAATGAAAGAGGAGGAAAAGAATGAGAAGGGGGGAAAGTAGGAAAGGAGAAAGAGGAGGAGGAGGAGAAAAAGAAAAGGAGGAAGAAAGAAAGAACTGAAAGGAAGGAAGGAAGGAAGGAAGAAAAGGAAAGAAAAGTAAGAGGGGGCCTAGGAGAGAAGATCCTAATTATTTCAGAGAAAAAGAACATGAGAGAAAGAAGTCTGAGAATAAAAACGCATGTCACTAGGAGAATCAGCCAGGACCAAAAGAAAGGAGGAAAAAAATGGTGAGACACAATAGGAAGAATAAGGTCAGATAGATCTAGACAGCTAGATGGTACAGTGGATAGAGGGTTGGACTTGGAGTCAGACAGACTGTGACCACCAGCGCATCATTTAACCTCCCTCAGCCTCGGTTTCCTCATTGATAAAAATGGGTCTTATAATAGCACCTACCTCCCAGGCTGTTGTGAGGCTCAAAGGAGTTGACATGTGAAAAGCTCTATCTAAATGCTGGTCATTAGACCTAATTGATAGATTCAAATGAGAAAGTGGATGTGAAATATGTCTGCAAGGCCAAAAGGTGCTGCCCAAATGCTCATTTAAGATCCTGATTGATCACTTAGGTGGAACCGAGAATGGGGGTTGAGGACTCATAGACGGACCGACAATTGTTGGAACAGGGGCAGGAGAGGACCGGACAGCAAGCTCACGCCTCTAGTCGAGCTCACCTGAGTTGCCACAGTTTCCCTTCTC
Organism: Trichosurus vulpecula; assembly: GCF_011100635.1. Classification (NCBI taxonomy): domain Eukaryota; kingdom Metazoa; phylum Chordata; class Mammalia; order Diprotodontia; family Phalangeridae; genus Trichosurus; species Trichosurus vulpecula. Next base: position 304,922,839 of record NC_050575.1, read on the forward strand.
CACCGGCACGGCTGGCAGACCGCCTCGGAGGCGGGCGACTCGGTTCTCTGCTCGGAGCGCGCAGAGACTCCGGTAGGAACGACCGTCGTTGCCACAGACTGATACCTCCGAAGCCCGGCAGACGCAGGTACCGAGATGGCCCCGGGTCTTGGAGGTCCTGCTCTTAGAGGTTCGGGTCATGCGGCACCGCAGCCCTAGGGCGCAGGGCCGGCTCCAAGGGCCCCCGCACATTTCTCCTTCCCCAGCAGCGCATACCAGGCAGCAGTTACAACGGTCAAGCTGTGGTGACGCCCCCATGGGGCAGACTGGAAATGGGGGACAGCGGGTCGGTTCGCAGGTGGATGGGCAGGGCGTCGGTGCCCAGAGAGGTCCGGCTTGGATCCAGGGCATCGCTACCGTGGACAGCAACAGCAGCAATAACGGGAGTAGACGGGCCTCCCCAGTACGCAGCGCCACAGCCATCTCCCTCTCTCCTTACTTTCTCCTTAACTTTCTCTACTCTTTCTGTTTGCCCTGGCACCCAATCCAGTAGAGTCTTTAGGACAAGCAACATCCCCGCCGGGCCATGGTGCCGCCTCTGCCCAACTGTGCCAGTCCATAGCTTTTAAGCAGTTGAGTCCCACGAGGGCGGGATCTAGTTGAACCCTTCTAGCTGAGCCTTCCCTCCCTCCTCCTCCCCCAAACACACATTTGCTCCCTTTCGTCACTCCCTCTCTTTCTCTTACCCCAACCCAAAGGAGAAGAGAGAGCTGTCAGCATAACTAAAAATCTAGCCATAAAATTCAAAACACTTAAATGATGTAGAGCTGAAAAGGATCTTAAAGATTCTATGGGCCAACTCTCATTTTACAGATAATCAGGAATTATGGGAATATGTTGAAAGTGAAGCTGGAACATAGAGCACGTGAAGGAAAGTAATGTGAACTAAGTTTGGCAAAGTAGATTGGGTCCGTTTTGGGGAAGGCCTTAAATGCCAGCCTCTGAACAGATGACAGAAATAAAGTGAATTGTTTGAAGTTAATTGATCAACTAACATTTATTAATTGCTATATGCAAGGCTCTATGCTAAGCATGCAAAGAAAGGGAAAATAACAACACACAAAGTCTCTGCCCTGGAATAACTCATTCTAATGGGGAAGACAAATTACAAACAATTATGTACATGCAGGTGGCAGGACAACTAGGTGTTTAGGTGGATAGAGTGGATCCAGAGCTTGAAAGTCAGGAAGACTCATCTCCCTAGTTCAAATCAGGCCTCAGACATCTCTTAGCTGTGTAACCCTAGGCAAGTCACTTAACCCTGTTTGCCTCAGTTTCCTCATCTGTAAAATGAACTGAAGAAAGAAATGGCAAAATTATCTTTGCCAAGAAAACCCCAAATGGGGTGACAGAGTCAGACATGACTGAAATGACTAAACAACAACAACAAAGTTATATACTGATAATACAAGTTATATAATGCTGGAAGATAATCTCAGAAGGAAGGCACTAGTGGTGAGGGGGGAGGGGATGGTGCAAGAAAAGTCTTCTAGAGAAGGTAAGATTTAAAGTGACTCTAGAAGGAAGCCAGGCAAGCCAAGAGGCAGAGATGAGGAGGAAGGGCACTCCCAGTACGGGAGACAGCCAGTGAAAAAACTGTAAAGATGGAAGATATAGCCAGAAGGCCAGTGTAGCTATATCATAGAATGCATGAAGGGAAGTAGGGTGTAAGAGGGCTGGAAAGGTAGGAAGGGGCCAGGTTGTGAAGAGCTTTAAATGCCAAACAGCATTTTATATTGGATCTTAGAAGCAATAGAAAAACACTGGAGTTTATTGGTGGGAGGGGAGGAGGGAGAGAGCTGGTCAGACATGCACCTTCAAAAAAATCACTTGGGCAGCTGAATGGAGGATGGATTAAAGTGAGGAGAGACTTAAGGCAGGGAGACCAACCAGAAGGAGATTGCAGTAGACTGGGCATGAAGTAATGAGCACCTAGTGGCTGAGTGGAGAAAAGGGAAAAGTAGAAGAAAGATGTAAAGGTAGAAATGACAAGACTTAATAACAGCTTGTGTACAGAGAATGAAGAGTCAAGAATAGTGCCAAGGTTGTGAGCCAGAGTGGCTGGGAGAATTGTGGTGCCTCAACAGTAATAGGAAAGCTTGAAAGAGGAGTGGGTTTTGGGGAAAAGATAATGAGTTCTGTTTTTGGACATATTGAGTTTAAGATCATCCAAAAGACAACTGGTGATTTGGAACTAGAGCTCGGGAAAGAGACTAGATCTGCAAACGGACCTGAGAATCATTTGCATAAAGATAATAATCACTAAATGAGATAGTATCAAGTTATGTAGGTAGCATCTTAGCTGGGAAGAGAACCCAGATTCTCTGACTTTAAACTCAGGTCACTATGGATATGAATTAACAAGACAGATTAATTAGTAAGATCTAGATGAAGCCACATATATAATAAGGAAATAATTTGAGAATTATAGGCTTATAGAACTGAAAAGAACTTTAGAACTCATCCAAAAGCATCATTTTACAGGGTTCAAACTGCTATGTGACCTTGGACAAATCATTTTTCTTTTTCTGTTTTCAGTTTCTTTTCTGCAAAAGAAAAAGGGTGTTGGACTAGATGACAAAGGTCATTTTAGGTTAAAATTTGAGTCTGAGAGAGACTGAGGCTCAGAGAGGGGAGTGACTTTCTCAAGGTCACACAACTTACTGGAATCCAAGCCTCCTCACTCCAAATCCAACGATCTGTACCTACTCTTCACAATTTGTTAGTAGATATTCCTCCGCTAGGCAGAGTAGTTGCTTTCACAGCAATCTGGTTCTTGTATCCTAAATCAGATTACTAGAAACTAAGATCTAAGATCTAAGTTAGATATCTTTACAATTCTTTTCTTGGTATGTAATTCTGGCAGCCTAGTACAGTGGGTACAAACCCTACCTCTGCCACTTGGCTAGCATGGGGTAAGTCAATCTTAGGCAAGTTACTCAAGTAATGTTCATATGTGTGCCTCAGTCACTTCCCTAGGATTTATTTTCTGATTGTCTGTTGATGGAAGGGGCTTCCCACACTGATAAAATCATCTTTCTTGCACTCTGTTTTACATTTTTAATTTGGCATTTAATTACATTCTTAATTTGACAATGGGTTCCATGTCATTGCAGTTCTTCAAGCAGAGACTGGAGGAGAACTTGGGAGGGTTGTTGTAGAAGGGGATCCCAGTTTTGGTTAAGGGTTGATAACTGAGGTCTCCTTCAACTCTAAGATTCCGAGATTTCTATCATTCTAGGAAAAAAACATCAGCCACGGGGACCTTTCCCTTGCAGCTCCATTTTTTTTTGCCTATTCTTTATTGAGTTGAATTAAATTTGAATAGCAATTTGCCAGCAGTGAGCTCCTAAAAGGAGGCAGGTAGATATCTTAGTTTACCTCGAAAGATGTCTCTATTAGTGTAAGGTGAGTCATTGCCTGTCAAATAGAAGATTCAAGAAGACTACCACAGCTCATACATCAATATGTCACATCATTTTATTAGAAAACAAGCAACAAAACAGTTCTAGAAAAGTATTTCTGCAATGATGCCTAGTACAAATCACAAAGTGAAAAGCACTAGTTTTCATGCAGTTCTGGTACTGTATTTACAATAAGTACATTTCACAACTGAAACCTTTCCTGAAGAAAAATACACACACCAATCAGACCATAGTCTCTTCTACAAGCAGTTCCAACAGAATCAACAGAAGGAAGGAAGATTAGAGGAACAGTTTGTGCCCAATGTCCACTTCATTTCATTTTAAAACCAGGGACAAATTACTGAGATGTCTGTATAGACAGTGAAACAGAAATAAAAGGAAATGGAAAAGGGAGAAAAAACAAACAGCAAAAGTAAAAAGTGACAGCTCTAATTAAAAGGGAGACAGCTCAGTGACGTAGTGGGTAGAATGTTGGATTTGGAGTCTGGAAGACATGAGTTTGAATTCTGCCTCAGACAATCCTCTCAATGGGTGACTCTGAGCAAGTCATTTTGCCTCGGTGCTCTCATCCATAAGGTGAGGAAGTTGAATTTGATGGTTTCTAAGGTCCTTTCCACTTCTTACTCTATGATCGTCTTCTCATTTATCACCATCTGATGTTGTAAAAGCCCTGTTCCTTCCACTACATGTACTCCTACAGCCCAAACAACTACCAAGCCTCCAGAATATTGATCCTCTCAACCAACATTAAATAAATTTATTTCAACTTTGCAGGGTAGTGTAAGGAAAAGTGGTGGCATCAGCATTAGGAGACCAGTTTCAAGTCCCACTTATTCATGGTGGAATCTTAGGCAAGGGTAGCTAAATGGAATAGTGGATAGAGTGCCTGACATGGTGTCAGGAAGACCTGAGTTCAAATGTGGCCTCAGACACTTACTACCTGTGTGATCCTGGGCAAGTCACTTAGCTCTGTTTGCCTCAGTCTCCTCATCTGTAAAATGAGCTGGAGAAGAAAATGGCAAACCATGTCAGTATCTTTGCCAAGAAAACTCCAAATGGGCTCATGAAGAGTTGGCACAAATGAATAAAAACAATGCCATTTTCTTCACAAAGGAAAACGGAAAATGGTTCCATACTTCATGGTAAGTCAGAAAGGACAACAACTTTAGGCAAGTTACTCAAGTTATGTTCATTTGAAAAGTAGAGATGATATAATAATGGCTCGTTTTAATATAGTGCTTCAAGATTTGCAAAGCTCTTTTATTTACTTTTAAAATTTGATCCTCACAACTTTGTGAGATGAGTGCTATTATTATCCCCATTTTATAGTTGAGGAAACTGAGGCTGAATCACTTGCCCATGGTCATTTACCTAGCAGTTACTGAGAAGGGATTCAAAGCCAGATCTTCTTGTATCTAAGTCCAGGACTCTATCCACCACGCTGTCTGTCTTAGATGCTACAAAGAACTGAGATAATGTGTGAGAAAACATTTTGTTCACTGCAAAGCATCATGCAAATATAAGATCTCTAGAAATATAGGGATTTGAGCTGGAATGGACCTTATAAGGTCCTCTAGTTCAACCTCCTCCATTTTACATTTGGTACATTTAGTCTAAGGAAAGTTAAGTGGGGCCCAAGGTCACATGCTAGTGTAAGTAGCAGAGCTGAGCGCAAATCTAAGTTACCTCTCATAGACTGGAAAGGGAGGGAAGAGGGAAGAGAATCTCTGTTCCCAGGGTACTATGAATGCAAGACAATTCTAATGTTATCTTCATTCCAGGGACCTTAGTATACCAGGCAGATACAAATGTATGTCAGCAATACATCCAAGTAAAGGTACTTTTTAGAAAATCCGCTCTCTGGTTTGGTTGAATTGCTTTTCCCCATCTTTTTTTTTTAATTGTTATAAGGGATCATATATGGAGGGGAGTGGAGGAGGGAGGGAACATAATCAGAAATTAAAGGAATGAAAAAACAAAAGATAACTATGACATTAAGAAAAAATAATCTCCTCCCAAACTTCTGGAAATGTCATTCAAAATGTGTAAAGCCAAGCTATATTATTATCCTCACTCCAAAAATAAATTAAAAACAAAAAAAATTGTTTGGGTAGAATAAGTCCTGTTATCTATGGAGCCGGAGTAAACTAGTCCCTCTCCTTCTCCTACCCCAAGCTTTTGTTTTCAGAGAGAGGGAATATAGGAAAAATATTTTGAAAGCAAATCTCCACAAAGTGATAAAGAAACTGTTTTTGAAAGCTTTCTGGTCATAGATAATTGGGAATTGATTAGGAAAAAAAGTTCCTTTCTGCAAATGTAATGTCTACAACCAATCTGTGGATCAAGTGGGGCTATTGGGTTGCACATTAAATAGAGCAGTGGGACTGGAGGCAGAACCTGAGTTCCAAAGTGACCTCAGATAACTTCCTAGCTGTGTGACCCTCTGCAAGTCAGTGAATTTGTTTGCTTCCCTTTCCTCATCTGTAAAATTGGCATAATACCTACCTCCCAGGGTTTCTGTAAGGACCAAATGACATAATTGCAGAGCATATAATAAATACTATGTAAATTGGTAGAAAGGGCCTTTGACAGGCAGTCAAACCCGGATTCAAGCCCTAGCTCTGCCACTAACTAGTTGCTTAATGTTGAGTAAGTCATGTCACCAATTTGGGTCTCAGTTTACTTTTCTGTAAAAGGAGAGGTGGAGCCGTGCTAGATGCAAGATCAGGTCACTTCTAATTCTAACATTGTGAGGAGTTCTTCTTTCTATAAATGATAGGTACTGCTACTTTAGCTAAAGAATATTTCATGGTTTCATTTGGTGAATCTCAAGCCATGCATTTCTTCTCTGCCTTTTTCATCCTTTACTTTAGTCACTCAACCAATAAGCATTTATTAAGTACTTACTGTGTGCCAGACACTGTACTAAGTGCAAAGAAGACAAAGCAAAGCCAAAGACAGTCCCTGCTCTCCAGGGGTCTAATGGGGAAGACGTCATGAAAACAATTTTGTTCAAACAAGCTACATATGGGATAAATTGGAGATAATCAAGGAGGGAAGGCACTAGCGTTAAGGGGCATCAGGAAAGACTTCTCATAGGGATTTTAGCTGAGACTTGAAGGAAGCTGAAGAGGTCAGAATGTGGAGATGAGGAGAGACAGTATCCCAGGCATGGGGAACAGCCTGGAGCCTGGAGACTGAGCATCTCGTGCAATCATCAGCAAGGAGGCCAGTGTCACTGGGAATGATTTTGAGAGTTTTTTTGAGTGTCATTTTTACAGGAAAATAATATAACACATCTCCGGGGTGAAGTTTCAGTGCCTAAGTTCTCTGACCATGTCCTTAGGCATACAATTCATTTAACTTCCTGCAAAAAAAAACCCTCTACTTCTGGCTGAAACCTCATTAAGTCTCTGACTTGAAATTCCAAAAAGGTTCTCAACTCCAACTGCTCACTGTCACCAACTCAGTAGGCAAGCTAGCCTAGTGAAACAGCAAGGCGTTTTATGAGAGGAGGTGGCATGTGCCACAAAAGTCAAATCACAGCCAACACTTCTCCTTTGACCCTGCTGGAATACCCCTCAGACCCCTGGGAATAGCAGCATCCACAATCCAGGAAAGTACCCATTGTGTAGATGGGACTTGTCAACTTTCCTCTTCACTGTTTACTGTATCCCCTGAACCTTCAGTAGTCATAATTACTTAAGACTGGGGGAGGAAAGTTTGTGCCACTTAAATCTTTGGCACTGACAAATTGTTCCACACTAAAGACCAACAAAGTTTTATTGATGGAAAATTAAGAGATTTAATGATGCACTATCCTCTGCTTTGCTGCTGAATCCTAAGAACCATTGGGCCTCTCCATCTGACTTGCAGTTGTGAAAGGAAGGTTTCTGAGTATAAGGACGTTCTTGATTTTCTATTTGTATCCCTAACACTAAGCCCCATATTTTGCACATAGTAAGACCTTAATAAATACCTTTTCATTAATTAATTGATTAATCACTATGATGCAATCTCTATTGATCACAATGCTTTCTTTGAAAGAAATGCTGAAGATGTAACATCCCCCCTCCCTCACCCTGAGGGAATTTAGTTTCTGATAGATGGGATGCTTCTTTACATCAACTGGAAGGGAGTTTTATATCATTGGAAAAATTTGGAAAAGAATTTTCAAAACCTATTGATCGAAATTAGTTGAGGGTAGTGGGAAGCACAGAAGACATATGTGGATGTTTGATGAGAATGCAGAGATGTACTATGATAGTTCCTTATCTGCTTACTAGGTGGTGAAGAAAAAGCCTTTTAACTAATCAGTTAGTACGGGATGACATTAAGTTGTCCTTAATCAAAGATTCTTGAGGACAAAGTAAAAAACTCGAGTTACACCCCTTAAAAAAATCAAATGATCTACAAATGGATAGCAGCTTTTCTTTGTGTCTTCACAGTCAGAGGATCAGAGGACTCTTCTCACCTCATGGAAAAGACACAACTCAGTGCACAAACCATACCTTTCAAGGGATAATTCTCAATGTGAAACATAAACAGTAGCCCCTATTAGAAAAGGTGAATTTTACACAGAAGCAGTTTATTAACCTCTTCTTCTAGATGTTATCTTTTAATTTAAAAGATAAAAACAAAAAAAATTTAAAAAAAGATAAAAATCATTAATAGCCAAAGCAGATACAAATTTATGGGCTTACATGGGAGGTTTTTCCAATGTAAGCTTGTTGAGAGCAGGGGCCATTTCACTGTGTTCATACCCCCAGCATAGTGCCAGCCACACAACAGGCACTTAATAAGTGCTTTTGGTGATTGATCGCCTCTAGGTCCATTCCTGGAAACAACTCACAGCAGTCATATGCTTTCCTTCCACTGAGAAACCACATTCTATTCCTTAGTTGCAATAACTCAACTTCTTAACCAAACAATTGGAGGTCTCCAATCTTGTGCATTTACCTCCCTAAGAATGACAAAACAATTCTTAAAAATGAAACATTTTCTCATACTCAGCATAACTGTAGTGTAGTTGCACTGGTTTAAGAAAAAAGTAGAGTTTTAATATTTAGAGCTAGAATGAGCCTTAGAGATCTGGTCTAACCTCCTCACTTTACTGGGGAGGGGAAGGGGTAGCATTGGGGAGGAGGCAAATGACTTGCCCACAAGTCACACCACTTTGCCCTAGTTTGTCAAACCCCAGGTAACTTTTAAAACTTTCAGTGAATATTTTTAATATATATCTGTGTGTGTACATATATACTGTACATGTATATATGCCTATATATGGATATATACACATGCATATTTTCATATGTATATATGCACATATGTGTTACATGTTAGATTTCCTCAGTGACTATATACATATTCTGTTATCACATGAAAAGCCATACCTTATAATTTGGGTAGAAAAACTAAATTTCTTATGCTCTTCTAATGGATAACTGAGAATGCTCCAGTCAATGGAATCCCCGGAATCATAGGAATAATCTCAAGCTCAAAGGATTTTGGAATTCATCTAACCCAGCAGTTCTCTTACACTTAAAAATTGAGCCTCCCCTCTACTCCTCTCTGTCAAGATTTTTTGTTTATGTAGATTATATTTAGTGGTGTGCTGGTAAATAATTACCTCTCCAGAAAAAAAGAAATGTACACACTGCACATTTTTAAGTTTAATTTGTGTTATCAGCATTTTCTCCATCACTTTCTCAACTCTAGATAATCAACAAAACAATGAATCAATCTCTGATTTGTAGCATCTATTGATTTCCAAGGTTTAACTGGTCACACTGGAAATTTAACAGTAAGCTCTCGAGAGCTGGTTTGAGCTGGCTCCAGCACCTCGCTGGTTATATCTATTGATATTTGTTGTATTCGAAATTAAAATGTTTTAGTATTATTATGAAAATAGTTTTGAACTCTAGGATCCCCTGAAAGGGTCTTGAGGACCTCAGGAGTCCCAGGACTGTGTGTTAAGAACCACTGATATAGGCTAACCCTTTCATTTTACTGAGGAAACTGAGGCCCAGAATGCCTTGCCAGAGGTTATGTAGATTTAAGTGGCAGAGCCAGGACCTGACCCATGGTCTTCTGACTCAAAATCCAGTGGTCCCAAATTGATTTCTATTTTCCTAATAACAGTAGTTTACATTTATACACTTCACAAAAAATGTTTCTGTTTTCTTAAAAGTACAAATGCCCCCCACCCCCAAAAGTTTCCCACAATTTAAATGTCAAAAGATGTGTTTTTTATAATCTCATGAATGTTAAAAAAGATTTTGAAAGTTGTCGATTAAATTTTGTTGCTTTAATACTACATATTGAACAATCTCTCTAGCTATCCCAAGGATTCACTTGGGGAAATCCTGAGGGAGGAAATGGAGAGAGTCTTCAGTGTGCCCTTAGTTATGCAACATATTATTTAAAGGGCACAGGTGAGAAATTCTTTAAAAAGTGACCAACTGGAACACATTATACAGTCATTCTGGTGGTCTGGTCTTGCCCCCAAACTAATTTCCAATTGACTAAAGAAATAATGAATAATTAGCAAGGACTAAGGTTGACTCTTCTTTGAAAATTCTTCACCTTTGACAAGACAATATATTCTGGCTGGAAAACAGGGACAGAAAAAAGTTCAATTGGTTGAACCTTATTTTCCTTTTTTTACAGAAGGCCCAGTATTTCTTTCCAAAGTTAATATAAGTCCAAATTCTGAATGTAGAGCTTTGACCAGTCACACATGAGAGCAAGGAACCATCATAAACTCATCAATCCTCCGCACATCTCAAATTAATATCATACCACACTCAAAGCAACACCCATTTGGACAACCATGGCATTTGATATTGAAAAATGGGAGCTTGGCATGCCAACAGGATAGGTGGGTTCTCATGTCTCATGACTTCACAGTATTTGGCCATTTCATATTTCAAAAAGGATGCAAAAGACAGCTTAGCATTTTCCTATACTTATTTTATGCTCTCTGGTTGAGCTGGGACCCCCAATCCCTCCTTCCTTTGTCAGCCTTCCAGGGCAAACTGTCCATGCCTGTAACCCGAGGAAAAACACTGAATTTTTACCAAAATTAACACTACCTCTCAAATAGATTATTCTTAACAGAAGCACAGGATATAGTGAAAGAATTATGAAGAATCCAAGAACAAGCAGAAGTATCATAGTCAACCAAGAGCACTGGAAAGAAATCTTGATCCCTCACCAGGGCTACTAGCTGTTTTTACCTTTGTTGGCCCATATCATCACCTATACCTTATATTGTCAGATCTTAGCCAACACAAGAATAATAACAACATTGGGTGACTGAGTAAAGTTTCTTTTGTGGGAAAAAAAACACACACAGACATAAAGCTTTGTTAGAGGTAAAGTACAGCCTTTTGCAAAGTAAGAGCAGGAAACTGGTGAGTGCTGAAAGGACATCCCAACAGAGAGGTCACAGAACCAACAGTCTGGTGAATACTCAAGGTGACAGGACCTGGAGTTGACCTCTACTGTTCTCACTGGACATGGCCATGGTACCACTGGTCCCTGGTCTTTGTGAACTTGTCTCAGCAGGTTAAATATATACTGTCCTGTAGAACAACTTGAGGGTCCAGACGAGCCAACTCCATAGAATTATGACTGACACACTGCCGTCCCTCAAGACAAAGAAACTTCCTGGTTCTGGACGCACGAGCCCCCTTCCCTCCATTCTAGCCCTGCCATGCTCGGTTACACGTCGGAGGTCCGTATATGCTCATCATCTAGGTTGTACATAAATGGTTTCTCTTTGGGGTGCTGGGGCTCTGATCGATGCCGTACCCGAGAACTGGACAGCATAGTGGTATCACTTTCCCCAAGTCTGGACATGAATGGGGAGCCTCCAGGAGTCTCTTCATCCAGAAGCAGCTTTTCATCCGCCTGTGGAACAGGTGTCCAAGGCTGCCAGGAAGAAGCAACAAAGGGAGCTTTGCAGGGAGCTTTCTTCTCTTCCCCGGGTGGCCGTCCTCTGCATGGGGTGGAGTTGGGCACACCGGAGAAATTGGAGCTTCCAGGCCGCGACAATGAAATTGATCTAGAGAAGGACATTTCCTGGAATAGAAGAGGGGGGAATAACGAATAAATATGGGTGACATCATGAGTCAGGATATTCAATTTGACAAACATTTCTTTATTAAGCACTCATACATGGCCGATGCTAGGTGCTAGAGACAAGAAGACTGATACAAAAAATATGATATAATACAGTGATGTAATAATATAATATGTATAATGATAAGACATTTATACAAATAAGTATATTAGAAATCAGTGTGATTGATAGAGACAAAGATGACAACTACACAAAGTGCTCTGGTAGAATCCAAGAAGGGAAAAGAACATTTTCAGCTGGGGCAACCAGCACAGACTTCATGGGGAAAGTGGCACCTGAGATGGGTCTTGAAGGAAAAAAGATTCTTTTTGCTTTTTCTTTTAACTTTTATTTTTGTATTCGACTTAAAAAATACGAAGTAGAATGAGCATTTGAAGGTATATAGTAGAACAGAAAAAGAATTGTATACATATAGAATAGGAAAAGAGGGCTAAACAGGAAATTATGGGTCTCATGTACAATTGGTTTTTCTTTTTGAGTACACAGAGTGTCCCAAAAGTCTTAGTGCAGTTTAAGCTTATCAAGTTTACTAAAGCTTAAACTGCACTAAGACTTTTGGGACACTCTGTATAATAATATTGACTTGTAGCTTTCAAAGCTGTCCTTGTCTGGCCATCTTTCTGTTCTTTTTTCTCCATTTTTTTGGGGGGGGAAAAGATACTTCAATGATTTGAGAAAGAGGATTCCAACTGGCAAAGATGAGGAGGGGGAGCAAGAGTGTGCCGGGGCCACCTTCTACTAGCTCAGGAGAGCCAACGGCTAAATGTTCAGTGTGAGCATTTACACTGCAGGGAACTGGCAAATGCTACTAACCAGGGCTCCACTTGTCATTTTGTTGATTGTCTAGACCAGGGGTGGGGAAAATGTGGCCTTGAGGAGGCCACCTGTGGCCTTCTAGATCCTCAAAGCGCAGCCTTCTCACTGAGTCCAGGTTTTATAGAATAAATCCTTTTATTAAAGGAATTTGTTCTATGAAGTTTGGATTCAGTCAACGGGCTGCACTTGATGACCTACAGTTCATATCACAGGAATTGGATGGGACTTTGGAGAGCAAATAGTCTGGTCCCTCATTTTGCAGACGAGGAGACTGAGGCAGGGAAAAACTAAATGAGTAGTGTCAGAGCCAGGATTCCTCATAGTCCAAACTCAACGCTTTTTCCACTGTACCACATTTTCTATTGTGCAATGTATTCCAATCCCCAGGAAAAGTACCTCCTCCCAACATCTCTCTTTTATAACTCCAGGCATCCTCCCAATGTAAACACAGACAAGCTCAGTGGCATCAGAAGTCAGAATCCAGAACTCTCTTTTGATCTCAGTGGCAGGTAGATTTGCTGCAGAATACGGCATAAACATTACGTCTTCCCTTTTGCCCAGCTCTCCATAACTACTCCAACCTCTTCCCTCCAAAAAAAAAAAACCCAAAACCAAAAAAACCCCCCAAAACCTGCATCCAGACCAATGAAGAAACAAATAAAAAAGAAAACGTTCTAATGCTGCAGCTGCATCCTGGGCACAGGCTGCCTGCCTGTCCCCAACTTCCAATAAAACTTGCCCACTCAGTAAGCATTATCTTTAATTGGTATTAACTGTGTAACAGAAAGGATGTGACTTACTTTAGGATGGCACTTGAGAGTCTGGACAGCTGTACCAATCTCCTTAATCCAGCTGTGCATGTCTTCTGGGCTGTCAGCCTGGAAAACATTTATATGTGTTGTATGGAAGTCTCTTATTTGACCTTGGAAGTTCACAGAATCATAGAAGCTTAGAGTTGGGAAGGGAGCTTTGGATCACAAGCTTTAGAGATGGAGAGACCTTAGAAATCACTTAACTCAGCGAGTTCTTATCTTGGTATCAGTGAATGTAAATAAGGCTTTTGATAGTTATATTTCCTTATAATTAAGATTTTTTCAATAAGTGAAAGTCTTTTTTCTCTGCCTCCCATTTCTCCTGAAACTGAAAGCAAGAAAAACAAAACCCTATAACAAGCATGTATAGTAGAACAAAACAAACAGAATCCCATATTAGCCATGTACAAAAAAAGAATCTATCTCAGTCTGCTGAGTTCATCACTTCTCTGTCTGTAGGTGGGTTAAATAACACCATAAAATGTCATTTTTAAAAAACGGAAATAAATGATACCAAGTGATACATGCCAACCCCACAAGGGGGCAGCAGGCAGCTCAGTGAAGGGAGGGAAGAAGCAAGCACTCTACCCACCCTGACTGCCATAACATCTTTTACCACCTGAATGACCATGAGCAAATCTGGGACTCAGTTTCTTCATCTGTAAAACAAAGAGACTGGAGTAGTTGATTTCTAAGGTCCTTTCTAGCTCTGAATCCTAGGCAAGTTTTTTATGCCCAACAGCGTGCCCCTCCCCGCTGCCCCCCAATATCATCAGATCAAGCAAATCACAATCATTGTCTAAAGGGAATGGGAATATTTCCTTGAGGCCTCATTTCCACGCCTCTGAAGGTTTATAACTGAAAGGGACCTCGGGGACCATCTGGTCCAAAACGTTTATTTTATAGATGAGGAATTCAGGCCCAGAGAAGTCAAATAACGTGCCCATGGTCACACAGATGGTAATCATCTGAGTCAGGATTTGAATCCAGGGTCTGCTGACTCCAGAACTAATTCTTTTTCCATTGTGATGGAAGAAACCATCGAGATGACCAGATCTAACTTTCTCTCTCTCTTTTTTTTAAGAGATGAGGAAATGGAGGCCTACAGAGGTTGAGTGACTCACCCAAAGTCACGCAGCTAGGAAATGACAAGACTAGGACTAAAGCACAGGCTTCCTGACTCCCTTTCCAGTGACTTTTCCCACTGTACCGTTAACGTAGCACCAAGCTGTCCTGCATTCACATCTCCTTATTGTTTTTGTAATCCTTTGCCAACTGGGGTAATTTCTATCCACAAACCAAATCCATCTTTGTACTAAGAAGAAAAAAAGGTAGTGGCAGAGTACCTCCAGATATCCCCTAAAGGAGTACTCCTGGGCAACATAATCATTGGGCTTACGGACTAGCAGAATGAGGTTTTCAGTTTTTCAGTTGGGGTTGCCCCCAATCTCAAGTTCTATGATGTCTAGAATTCCACCTTTAGACATATGTTTATTTGGGTTAAATGTTGCCTTCTCTGTATAATCCCCATTTTGAAAAGCCAACTGGTAGAATACATTAAATCTCTAACATCTCAACATGAATGATTAGAGTCTTTATTTCTAGGGCAGCATAGCTGGGTCCCAGTTAGTGCAAATAATGAATCCCATAAAGTGGCTGCATGTATACTAATTTGCACTATCTGGAGTTACAATTATTTATATAATATTAGACATAATATGCATATAGAATATTATGTCATTATATCATATACAATATACATATAGAATATTATACACAATAAATGTATGTAATTATAATTCTAAATGAATAAAATATCAAAATAAAATATAAATTATATGTAATATAATTGCTAAGATCTATATAAACTTTAAGGATTGAAAAGCATATTCCATATCTCATTTGATCCTTACAATGGTCCTGTGAGGTAGGTGCTCACCCCATTTTACCAATGAGGAAACTGAGGCAGGGAAAGGTTAAGTGATTTGCCCAGAGCCATACAGCTAGCAAAGAGTCTAAAGAGGACACAGAGAAGCAAACACAGTAACTGAGATGAGGTCTCACTCCTAGTGGTATCTGACAGTGGGATGATCACCTCCCTCATTAGGGACATTAGGCCTCTTATACAACATAGTTTGAGATTGTTTTAGCTTTTGAGGCTTACTCTGTTAGCTCTCACAGCCCACTAAAACACTAAGATCCCTCTTCACAGTTAACCACTGTCTAGCCACAGTCCACCCATTCCACACTTGTACAGGTGATCTTTCAGAACTGAACTGTCAGGCTGTAACGTTTGTCCTTATTAAATCTCAACACAGCAGATCGAGCCCATAACTTTAGCCTATTAAAATCTTTTTGGATTCTGAATTTGCCACCCAACATGTTAGTGATCTCTTCAAGCTCCCTGAGGGATAATTTGATAAGCATGGCGTCTCTACTATCACCTAGGTGACTGATAAAAAAGAACAAGACCAAGAATAGAACTTGCATTATACTTATCTTTGAACTTGTCTTATCCTCCAAATAGATTGCAAAGTCCATAAGGGCAGGACCATGAAACATCTAAACATTCAACATTTAACTATCTAAACATGCAGTATTAAAATGCTCAGTGCCCAACACAGTTGTACTACACACACACACACACAGACACACACACATGTGTATATATGTATGTGTGTATGTATGTGTATATACGTATGTATGTATATGTGTGTATATACATATATAAATACTAATAATATACTGACAATGCTTTAGCATTTACAAAGCATATTCCATATATAATGACTTGATACTCACGACAACCCTGCCAGGTCCGCTAAAGGCATTATTTGCCTCATTTTACACATAAAGAAACTGAAACTCAGAAAGTTTGTGACTTTCTGGCAAGTGTCAGAGGTGAGAGTTGAAGCCAGGGCTTCCCGACTCCAGCATTCTTATCTATAAGGTGCATCCCCTACAGTAAGAACTCAAAAAATTTGTAAGTAAACTCTTGATATTGAAAGTCTTGTGGGAAGACAGGGTGAGGAGGCTGCCAAAGCACAGACACCATCACAGCAGAAGGAACAAGCATCAGATATATTTTTTTCTCTACAGGTTTCCAAAAAGTCTCATGTCAGAATGTGGTTGGAAAATGGCCAAATATGTTATGGCTTGATCATTTCATAGAATATTGTGCCATAAAAGATGATAAATAAGCATAGAGGGAAATAGGATAAAATCTGTATCAAGTAATGCAGAGCAATAAAAGCAGAATCAAAACCACAATTATAGATAAAAAAAGAAAACAAAACCAAAGGCTCCCTGGTCTCAGCTGGATATGGAAAGAGACCACAGCAAAAACACACAGCATGCTTATTTTGGTTTTGGTTTTTTCTGTTAATGTGCTTGGTTATGCTCTGTAAGATGTTTGTTCTTATTTTGTAAGCTTATTTTAAGCTTTAAGGTTTGAAAAGCATATTCCATATCTCAGTTGATCCTCACAATGGCCTGTTGGGAACAGGAAACTGAGGCAGAGAGGTTAAGTGACTTGGCCAGAGTTGTATAGCTAGTAAAGATTCAGAAGAGGGCACAAATAAGCAAATAATGGTTTTAAAAAATAATTTTAAGAAAATAAATTTTAAAATTTTTAAAAATTTAAAAAATAATTAGTAAGCTTACAAAAATTTTAAAAAATTAAAGCGAAATAAATGTTTCTTAAACTGAACAGGTAGCTATCATACTTCTTGCCTTAAATAACAACCATTTTCCAAGGTATTTGATTTCTTCCCATCATCCTTCACTATCCCCCAAGCTTTTTCTTCCTTGAAATGAAAAAAATTTCTTGCTGATTTTATCTAAGAGAAAAGTCAGCAAATACATACATATATACATGTGTGTGGTGTGTATGCATATATGTATATGTATGTGTGTATACATATACACACACACACACACACATCAGGCCTAGAAATGTCTGGGTGCCAGTGAAACAAGAGTGGGTCTCTAGTTTGTCTTATGAGGGCATTTGGAGAGAGGGGATGGGAGCCAGGTTTGGGGGAAAGGAGGCTTTGAAAAATTTGCTCTGAGGTCCAGAAATACAAAACCAAATTCATGCATAGAGGTGCTGCATTGGAAAATTGTCCCCATTCTGAAAGATACACAGTAACCTCTGTCAGTCTGGGAAATGGTAATAATAATAAAGGTTGGCATTGATAAAGCACTTTAAGATGAACAAAACACTTTATATCCATTATCTCATTTGAGTTTCAATAGCCTCATGAGGAAGGTACCTTCCATATTATTATTACATCCATTTTACAGATGGAAACCATGGCTCAGAAAGATGAAGTGACTTGCCCCATGTTATAACATGTATCAAAGAGAGGAGCCAAGCTTCCATTTTCTGAGTTTAGGTCTAGGCCTATGTCCACATGATCTCACATATTAGCGATCAATGGGCTAACAGTAGTTGGAGACTTAAGCCTGAAAGCACAGGCCCTGGATAGAAGGCTGTTTTTCCAAAGACCAGTGCCAGGCAGGAATTTACAGCTTCTGTGACTGCAGTAGGAGATGGGAGGGAGCCAGCACTGTGGGTGGAGAAGGGGAACCCCTGGCTGAAAAGCAAGTGCCCAGACAATGGCTTTCTCTGTGCAGCTGGGCTGTGCACCTGGCCCTGAAACAGGGCACTCTGGGCTGCTGCCCTTCTATACATAAGTAACGTCCACATACAGAGCTATGGTTAAAAATAAACCAGATAGGAGAAGTGAAATCACTGGCCAGTTCTCCTTTTCTCTGCTTAGCTAGAATCCAGTGGCTGACATCAGCTGAATACAAACTCACATTCCCCAGTACAGTGGCTCAGCCTGTTTTTATTTTTGTATGGTTGGGAAGTTTGGGGCAAACATCCTGTTAGGAGGTAATGGGGATTTAGAATAACTGTCAGGTGCTAAATTTACTGTTTAGACTCTTAGAACGAACAAAGAGAAAGGAGAGAAAAGAATGAGGTTCATTAACTGTTCACTCACAGTCATAAGATGTTAAAACACTACCAAAGGCCATCTTACCTGAATATAGAATGTCCGGGAGCTTGTTATTATTTCAAACAGGTTGTCTCTCATTAAGAGATCTCTAGACATAGAAACAGAGAACAAAGAATTTAACAAAAAATTTGCTAGAATAACTACAGAGACTGAGCTTCTCTTAGATATCTGTTCATGACCTTAGTAATCATTATCTCCTACCATCCATTTCTTGAAAAGAGGGAATGTTAGAAAAATATTTGAGACAAAAATTTCAAACACCAAAATATTTTTTACCCTGCCAATCAGAATTCTCTCTAAGTAATAAGGGTTCTTAACCTTTCTTGTTCATGAACTCTTTAGTAAGTCTGCTGAAACCTCAAAATCCCTACATATTGTTGTCTACATTCAAAAATGAAGGAAATGCTAAATTTTAGTGACATGTTAGTGAAAATAAAGATGTAAATTTTTTCTGCCTAAGTTACCCTTAAATGGGTCAGTGAACCCCAGGTTAAAAGTCCTTGCTCTTAAGAACTGACTCTCAAGCTTTACCATCCTGAGACCACCCCAGATCCACAACCTTTCTTATTTTTCTTCAACTTTCTTTTTTAAAAAAAAAATATGAATTTAACAAACATGAACATGTCCTTATAACAAAGAATAGAAAAAAAGGACAGTATTTTTGACTGAGGGGCAGTTAGGTGGCATAGCAGACAGAGGGCTAGGCTTGGAGTCAGGAAGACTCATCTTGAGTTCAAATCTGGAGTCAGACACTTAGTACCTTTGCCAAGAAAACCCCAAATAGGGTCACAAAGAATTAGACACAATTGAAACATCTGAACAACAACAAAATATTTGACTGTGAAACTTTACTATGTATGGTTTGGTTTTAGTTTTTGGTACATTTCAGATTTTGTACATTTCACAGTGTAGTAGTTCCAACATGGCTCTGTTTTTCTGTCTCCTTTTGAATTTCCTTCTGCCTTCTTTGGTACAGTTTTTAACTATTTCATAGTAGCTCCTTTCTTTGTTTTATTTTCACATTTCTCATTAACACCCCCTTCATTTCTCAATGTCTTTCATCCCCCAAAGTCTTCTCTCTCTCCCTCTCTGTCTCTCTCTCTCTCTCTGTCTCTCTCTCTCTGTCTCTCTCTCTCTCTCTCTCTCTCTCTCTGTCTCTCTCTCTGTCTCTCTCTCTGTCTCTCTCTCTCTCTCTCTCTCTCTCTCTCTCTCTCTCTCTCTCTCTCTGTCTCTCTCTCTCAACAGGTATGGTGAAGCAAAAACAAGACCAAAAAACAAAAAAAACAAAACAAAACAATCCTGGATTAGTCATGTCTGGAAAATGTATGGTATATTCAACACCTACAGTCCTTCACCAAAAGACAGGATTCGAGCTTTTTATCAACATTCTGCTAGTTGTGAGTGGTCATTGCATTGATCAAACATTCAGAGCTCTTTTCTTTTCAAAGATTATAGACATTTTATAAATTGTTCATCTAGTTGTTCTCACTTCACTTTTCATTAGTTCATATAAGTCTCTCCAGGATCCATCAAATCTCCCTTTCTTATAGTATAATAATATACTATTATATTAATATACTGTAACTTGTTCAGCCATTCCCCCATTGATGGGCATTCCCTTAGTTTCCAATTCTCTACTACAACAAAAAGTGCTACTATAAATATTTTTGTACATATTTACTTTTTCACTTTGTCTTTGATCAACTTGGAGGGTATGTCTAGTAATGGTATTACCAGGTCAAAGGGCAGCACAGTTAGTGATATTTGAGGTATAGTTCCAAATTGCTTTTAACCATGGATGGACCAGTTGAACCAACAGTGCCTATCCTTCCATGGCCTCTTCTACAAATGTAATTTTCTTTTTTAGTCATCATTGCCAATCTGATTGGTGAGAAATGAAACCTCAGAGTTATTTTAATTTGCATTTTTCTTATTATTAGTGATGCAGAGTATTTTCTATCTGATTTTTAGATTCTTGAGAACTGACTGTTCATATCAATCAACCATTTATCTATTGGGAAATGGTTCTTGTTCTTATATGTTTATGTCAGTTCCCTATTTATCTTGGCTACCGAAGCTTTTTTTTTTAAGCAAAGGAGTTTGCTGCAAAGATTTCCCCTAAAATCACTGTGTGCCTTCTAATTCTAACTGTACTAATTTTATTTGGCAAAAATTTCATTAAAGCTGTTAATATGACTTCCTCTGATCCTTTCTATCCCTACTTTAGTCAAGAACTTTTCCCCTTTCCATAGTTGTGAAAAATATTTCCCTGATTCTTCTCCAGTTTGTATAATGACTTGACTTTTCATATCTAGGTGAGGAATCCATTTGGAGCTTGCTGTGTTATATAGTGTGAAATGCTAGTCTAAAGCTAATTTCTGTTGAACTGCTTTCTAGCTTTGCTAGGAGTTGTTGTTGCTGCAGCAAGTCCTGTCCCAATAGTTGTTATGGGTTTATGAAACACAGTGCTACTATGTCTGATTGCTTCTGGGTCTTATGTACCTACTTACTCTGTTCCACTAATTAGCTTTTCAATTTTTTTAATCGATACTAAAAAGTTTTCATAACTGCTGCTTTGAGGTACAGTTTAAGATCTGGTAGTGCTAGTTACCCTTCCTTCCTGCTTTTTTTCATCCTTTCCCTTGATATTCTTCACTGCCCATTCATTAACTTTCAACTTACACTCCCAAGCAATTTATACTCTTCTCATCCACCTCTACTTCCTACAGCTTGTCACATCTTCATGATCCTTAGTGTGGATATCAATGAAATTCAACCCCTCCCCCACCTCAACTGGGCAATTCAGTCACCCTGCCTCAGAATAAGGCTCTGCAAAACTCTAAGCTACCCTGTATTCAGCCTTCTACCTCTTAAACATCAAATCCTTTTCAGCTTCATTGATTTAGTGACTCAATATATATTACTTAAACACCTACTATGTGCTTAATAGGGGCAACTAGATGGTACAATGGATAAAGTAATAGACCTGCTCCTAAGTTCAAATCTGACCTTACTAGCTGTGTGACTCTAAACAAGTCACTTCACCCTGTTTGCCTCAATTTCATCATCTGTAAAGTGAGTTGGAGAAGGAAATGGTAAAGCAATTCCAGTATCTTTGCCAAAAAGAACCTCAAATGGGGCCACAAAGTTGGACACAACTGAAAAATGACTAACAACAACAAAATGTGCTTAATGGCTGTACTATAATTCAATAATTGTGCTAGGCAAATGGGAAAATGACAAAACTCTGAAGAAGAGGCAAAGGAAGACAAGAGTATCTTTCAATACATACTCATGCCTTCTTTCACCCATCTTCACTTTGTGCAGCTCATTACATTAGGATGATGTGCTGACATGAGCTTATCCCATCAATTGGGCTACAAACCAAAGAGAAAAAAATCTTTGCCTCCATTCAGGGAAGAGAGTACTGACTCCTGAGTTCTAAGTCTTGAGCCATTACAGTCATACAGTCTCAGAGTCTAAGGAAGTCAGAAAATTTCTAGTCCAAAAACATAACTGAACAGAAAAACAAAATGAAACAAAAAACTAACCCTTACATAGGTTCCAAAAATGGGCAATATAGTCCCCCTCCCTGGCAGGGGGTGGGGAGGGACACTTGAATGATCCAGGGGGGAGTAGTAGCTTTGGGTGCAATTGGGAGGCATTAATTAAAGTAAAGGGACAGTAGAAGCATAAGGAAAAGAATTTTGAAAAACTGTTCATACATGTTTTATCTGTTGTGTAACAGGGTTAAAGTAATAATAATTACAGTGTTTTCCAAATAAACACACAAAATGCAAATTATAATCAATCAGTGGTCAAGTCTGCCCTTGACAGGTCTTAACAAGCAAATGTTGGCAGACAAGCGTGTGGTACATTGTTGGGGAAGTCTAGCACGCATTGGCAGGAATGACTTGTTTACAATATGATACTATAAGGTTACATGACACAATATTGTGTCATCAAAATTTCAATGCAAGAAAAAAACACAAATTTACAATAAATGAAGATAATCATGTTTAAAAATATATTTTATATTTTTTAAATGATGCAAATTAAACAAAACCATTAAAGGGTTAAAGAAAGTAGATTACCAGGGGGTGCTGAGTAATTTTTTTTAAAAGGGGGTAGGAGGCCAAGTAAATTTGGGAACCTCTGCTCTACAACATCCCCAACAAGTAGTCTGATATCCTCTTGTACACTATTATTAATAGAACAGTTCATTTAGCTATTGAAAAGTTCTAATCATTAGGAAAATATTTTTATATATATTGACTAAATAAGGGATAGAGGATCAAAAGAGATAATATTGACAGCTTTGATGATATTTTTGCAAAATAAAATGAATGCAATTAGAATTAAAAGAGAAACAGTGACTAGAGGAAAACCTTTGCTGCAAAAAAAAAAAATTAATATCCAATATGTTTAGGGAAGTGTGACACTTCTCTCTGCAATTTTCACCCACAGGCTCTAATCAAATCAAATCCTTCCAAGAAATGATTTGAACTAATTATGAGGCATGACATTGTGAGCTCCTTGAGGGCAGGATACATGTCTTACAGCATCTTGGTTCCTCAGAGGTCAGCCCAGTGACCTACCCATAAGAGGCACTTAAGGAATGTTTATTGAACTAAGGTGATGTTAAAAAGGCTTAACTTTGGCTCTCAGGAGTCTTATGGGCTAATTGGCAAAGTAGGATTAATGAAATAATTATAAGGTAATCAATCAATAAATAGGATTAGAACCAAAGGAATGAATAAAATGGAAGACAATGTGAAACATCTCATTGGAAAAACCACTGACCTGGAGAATAGATCCAGGAGAGATAATTTAAAAATTACTGGACTACCTGAAAGCCTTGATCAAAAAAAAAAAAAGCCTAGACATATCTTTCAAGAAATTATCAAGGAAAACTGCCCTGATATTCTAGAGCCGGTGGGTAAAACAGAAATTGAAAGAATCCACCAATCACCTCCTGAAAAAGATCCCAAAAAGAAAACTCCTAGGAATATTGTTGCCAAATTCCAGAGTTTCAGATCAAGGAGAAAATACTGCAAGCAGCCAGAAAGAAACAATTTGAGTATTGTGAAAACACAATCAGGATAACACAAGATCTAGCAGCTTCCACATTAAAGGATCGAAGGGCTTGGAATATGATATTCCGGAGGTCAATGGAGCTAGCATTAAAACCAAGAATCACCTACCCAGCAAAACTAAGTATCATGCTCCAAGGCAAAATATGGATTTTCAATAAAATAGAGGACTTTCAAGCTTTCTCAGTGAAATGACCAGAGCTGAATAGAAAATTTGACAAGAATCAAGAGAAGCATGAAAAGGTAAACAAGAAAGAGAAATCATAAGCGACTTACTAAAGTTGAACTGTTTTGTTTACATTCCTACATGGAAAGATGATGTGTGTAATTCATGAGACCTCTCTCAGTATTAGGGTAGTTGAAGGGAATATACAAATATATAGACAGAGGGCAGAGAGTGAGTTGAATATGAAGGGATGATATCTAAAAAAATAAAATTGAATTAAGGGATGAGAGAGGAATATATTGAGGGAGGGAGAAAGGGAGAGATAGAATGGGGTAAATTATCTCACATAAAAGTGGCAAGAAAAAGCAGATCTATAGGAAGGAAAGAGGGAGCAGGTGATGGGGAATGAGTGAATCTTGCTCTCATCAGATTTGACCTGAGGAGGGAATAACATACATACTCAATTGGGTATCTTACCCCACAGGAAAGAAGGGGGAAGGGGGAAAAAAAGGGGGGATGATAGAAGGGAGGGAAGATGGGGGAGAAGGTAATCAAAAGGAAACACTTTTGAAAAGAGACAGGGTCAAGGGAGAAAACTGAATAAAAGGGGACAGGATAGGAGGGAGCAAAATATAGTTAGTCTTTCACAACCTGAGTATTGTGGAAGGGTTTTGCATAATGATAACACATGTGGCGTATGATGACTTGCTTGCCTTGTTAGGGAGGGTGGGTGGGGAGGGAAGACAGAAGAGGATTTGGAACTCAAAGTTTTAAAAGCAGATGTTCAAAAAAAAAGTTGGTTTTGCATGCAACTGGGAAATAATATATACAGGCAATGGGGCATAGAAATCTATCTTGCCCTACAAGAAAGTAAGGGGAAAGGAGATGGGGGGGAGTGGGATGACAGAAGGGAGGGCAGACTGGGGCATGGGGCAATCAGAATATATGCCATCTTGGAGTGGGGGGGGAGCGCAGAAATGGGGAGAAAATTTGTAATTCAAAATCTTGTGGAAATCAATGCCAAAAACTAAAAATATTAAATAAATAATAATAATAATAAAAGAATTTACCATAAAAATAAATAAATAAATAGATAAACGAATGAATGAATGAATGGGATCATAGGATCACAGATTTAGAGCTTGAAGGGATTCCAGGTCTTCTAATAGAACTTTCTCATTTTACAGATTAAGGAAACTGAAGCCCAGAGGAGTTACTTGCCCAGGATCTCACAACTGCTAAGTAGCAGAGCTGGCATTCAAGCACGTCATCTAGTTCCAATTCCAGCAGTGCTCTTTCTTGATCTGAATTGTCAAACTGAATAAATCTAAGTGCGAGAGTTTGAGTTACAAGCTAAATACTCTAAGAATGAAGTAAAAAGTGATATCTGACATTTCCAAAGGACTCATAATGAAAAATACCATCCAACTCCAGAGAGAGAACTAATGAACTCTGAGTACAGACCAAAGCATATTTTTTCCCTCTTTATTTTTCTTGATTTTTTTTCCAACATGGCTAATGTGAAAATGTTTTGCATGACTTCATGTGTATAATGGTATCATATTTTTTGTCTTCTCAATGAGAATGGAGGGAAGGAGAGAAATTGGAACTGGAAATAAGAAAATTTTGTTTTAATTAAGAAAAAAGAAAAAGGTGAGATCAGTGTGGGTTGAAGTTGCAAGGGAAGATTTCATGGAGAAAGTTGGATTGGATCTGGGTGTTAAAGGCAATTTCTTGGAATTGATGAGGAAATAGGAATGCTTCAGGCATGAGGCACAGCATAAGACTATAGTCATCTCTAGAGTAAACGCCTTCATTGAGCAAGCTACAGGTGGGAGTTCCCCAAATGGATATTAAGCAAATGAGACTTACATATTCACTATCAGCCCATAAATGAGAACCCCAAGATTCTTTGATTTAAAACCTTCATATAGGCAAAGTGTCCTCAACTGTAAAATTAGGATAATGACAACTCCTACACCTTACAAGATTGTTGTGAGGATCAGATGAGATAATATTTGTAAGGGATTTTGCGCAGTGCTTGGCACATAGTAGGTGATTGATTAACAAATGTTTATTCACTTCACTTATAGAATAGTTTGGCCCTTTCCACATCCCCCCCCTCCCCACAGACCACATGTTGTCCCTCTCTGATATCTTTCCCTTCAAAGCTCTTAATTTGAACCAGGTTCCTCCCTAGATATGTGGTCTCCTTGGTATGGGTATTTATTCCCTCAGGCCACACAGGCCACCTCATTCTGCATCATTTTAACAGGTTACACCATAATAAAAATGTTGGGGGATGAGGTCAAAGAGAAAGGAGTTCACACTGTGATTTGTCCTAAAAATAGCTCTGGATCTCACACCCCAATAACGGCTGCTCTGTCAATACCTAATCTCTCTAATTCTACTTCTAGAGTTTGCTAAGTCCTGTTGATGCTGATTTGGATCTGCTCCAGGAAGCAGATCCAGAGCCAAGGGAAGAACCATATGCCTGGTTCTCTAAAGTAGCCCTTGACATTCCTTGTATTCCCAGAATGATGCAGACTTTCTAGGGAACTAGATAACTAGGTATGACACAGGACCAGGCCATACCCCATACTCTGGGCCCTCTAGCACCACTCTGGAATGAATCAAGACCTTTGGGTCAAAGTTGAAACTAACTCTTGGACCAAGGCATTCCAAGCTATGGAAGTTGGAACTAGAGCTCCTTACAAATCATCCTAACTTATCGTGTTTTGTGTCTGAAGTTTCTGCTGCTGTTGTAGCAATTGCTTTACACAGTGTACACCTGGCAAAGCCATACTTTACTAGCCTTAGTGGCTATTTTATAATTTCCTGGGCTACACAATGTTTCCTTCCAAGTTATGACCCTGTACAAAGGGATTCCTGTACAAGAGTGGTCACTCTGCTACATTGACTTCTCAGAGTACGGTTATTATACTGTAGGTGGCAAACAGACGCAGACTAATCAAGATTCCAACCTGGTCAGAGGAATCACAATTTCTCCTCCCCCCTCACCCCCATCCTCCTTAGGAAGTTAGGTGTCAAGGGTGCTTGGAATTCCTATTGCTTCAAAGTGCATAGAGCACTAGCCCTGGAATCAGGACCTGAGTTCAAATCCGAACTAAGACACTGGCTCTGTGAGCCTGGGCAAGTCACTTAACTGTCTGCCTCAGTTTCCTCATCTGTAAAATGAGCTGGAGAAGGAAATGGCAAACCACTATAGTAGTTTTGCCAAGAAAACCCCAAATGGGGTCATGAAGAGTTGGACTCAACTGAAAACTACTGAACAACAACTACAAGACATTGTACATTGTTAGGCACTAAACATGTCAAAGCCCCATCTACTCCAACTCCCTCATTTTTGGATAAGGAAATAAGGCAGAGGGAGATTTAAGTACCTTGTCTGAGGTCACAAAGGTAGTAATTGTCAGAAGGTGGGATTGTAACCAAAGTCCTCTGGCTTCAGAGCCAATGGCTCCATGGTACCATACTTCTCTATCACCTAGCTTGGTACTCTGCACACAGTAGGTATTTAATGTATGTTGAATTGAAATTAATTGTACTGGTAGCATAATGCCCACCAAAGCATACTCTCTCTGGATTCTGGGTCCTTTTACTCCACAGAAGCCAACTTTTCTTGGATTGGGATGTAAGAGGAATCCTTGAGTTTCCTAACTTTAGTCAGTCAGTCAACAAGCACGTATTAAGTGCCTGCTATGGGCTAGGCACAATGCTTATAGTAGGGGGTAAAAAGAAAAACAAAAAACAGCTTTTGCTCTCAAGAAGCTCATAGAATGAGGAGACAACAAATATGTAAACTATGTACAAACAAAATATATACAGGATAAAGATAATCAGTAGAGGGAAAGCCCTAGCATTAAGGGGAACTGAGAAAGGCTCCTTGTAGAAGGTGGGATTTGAGCTGGGACTTGAATAAAGTGAGGATGGCCAGGAATCAGAAATGAGGAGGGAGAGAATTCCAGGCATGGAATTCCAGTCCGTGAAAATGCCCAGAAAAGGGAGATGGGAGTATCTTGTTTGAGGAATGGCAAGGAGGCCAGTGTCATTGGATCACACAGTATGTGGAGAAGAGCAAGGTGTAAGAAGATGGGAAAGACAGGAGGGGGCCAGGTTATTAAGGGCTTTTAAAGGCCCATCAGAGGATTTTATATTTGATCCTGGAAGAGATGGGAGCTATTGGAGTTTATCAAACAGAAGAATGACATCATCAGACCTGTACTTTAGGAAATGGTGGTCGTTGGCTCTTCAATTTTGAAGGAGACCAATGACATCGTGGGTGATGTCTTGACTTGGGCATGAATTGGATATAAGTGAGGCAGAGTTGCACAAAGTCATCAGCCTCATTCTCTCTTCCAGAATCATCTAAGTCTAGTGTCAAAAAAAAAGTCAGGATGACTGGTGATGGCCCGGGATGCAATGGATGACCTTGGTTTCTTTGATGTCGACTAAGTTCTAAGCCTCCACAGTGCCTACTTCAGCCACTTTTGTGGCTGTTAAAATAGGTTGTTCTCACCTGCTCATTCTGCCAGGGGTAGTCTTAACATGCTAGGAGTAAATATCCCCCTAATTCACTAATAGTTTTGAGGCCCATTGGTTACCCTCAATCTGGTTTAGCCTGTCTGGTAAGACAGTTTTACTAGGGTATGGCTGCTACAGTTTCTTGGGGCCATAGGTAAGATCTTTATTTTAGGAAGATCACCTTGACACCTGAGTGGAGGAGGGGATAGACTTGAGGCAGGGAGACCAACAGAAGGCTATTGCAATAGTCCATTTGTGAGGTGACGAGGAATTGCACTATGGTGATGGTAGTGTCAGAGAAGAGAAGGGAACATATATAAGAAATGTTCGAAGGTAGGATTGACAGAACTTGCCAACAGATTGGTTATGGATTAGAAGAGAGAGTGAGGATTCAAGGATTATACCTAAGTTTTGAGCCTGGGTGATTGGGAGGATGATGGTGTCCTCAACAATAAAAGGAAAATTAAGAAGAGAGGAGGGCTTAGGTGAGTTTAAAGTGTCGATTGGACATCCATTTTGAGATGTCCAATGGAGAGCTGGAGATGTGAGAGTGGAGGATAGGCCTGAACAAGTAGATCTGAGAATCCTCTGTGTAGAGATTACTGAATCCATGAGAGCTGATAAGATCACCAAATGAAAGAGTACAGAGGAAGAGAAGACGATTTAGGACGGAGTCTTAAGGGACACCCAACATTAGTAGATGCTACCTGGATAAAGATTCAGCAAATGAGACAGAAAGAATGTTCAGACAGATATTCATTAGGGTGTTTTCCCCTCATCAGAAAAAAAAAAAACAACCTTCCCTTGACCCTGATATTTCTTCAAGTAGCCATTTTTATCTTTCTTGCTCTTCACTGTTAAACATCTAGGGAGAGTGGACTACACTTTGCTACCTCCACTTCCTTACCACCCACTCACTCTTCATCACTTGGCTTCTATCTGCACCACCCTTCTCCATCAGCAAAGAATCAAGCAGAATTAATAATTACCCAGATTTGACCAGACACTCATGAGTCTTGAGTACATCTTTCAGAAGGATGGTTCGTAGAGGCTCCCTGTCCTGGTGAGAGAGACAGAGTAAGGTTGGGTAAGTCCATCTATCTCTATCTGAGAACCAACTAACACCTTTCTCCCCTTCCTCACACAGGGTCACCCACAATTTGTTCTGACTTGGTGGCAGAGATCTCCAAATCTATATAGGATGAAAAACAACGAAGTGCAAACTTGACCATGAGCATGGCCTCAGAGATGGCTATAACTCAGACCTGTGTGACCCGGAATAAGTTTTCTCATCTTTAAAATGGAAAGGTTGGACTGCATGATCTTTGTGATTCTTTCCAGCTCTAAATCCAATGAGTATATGAATTCCTGACATGGATGGGAAATTTGAGAAGGAGGCAAACAAAACATGGCACCCTTTGTAAATGTGAGGAGGAAAGGAGGCTAGGGAGTCTGTTGCTGGGTCCCAGAGTTGCCACTACTCACCTGTTCACACTTGAAGTAAGAGAGGGAGAAATCATCAAGAGCAAAGAAACGACGTTTCCAGTTCTTTCTCTGAAACAGAAGAGAGATGGATGTCTCTTGGAATATAGCTCCCTCCAGGGATCTCATCCCACCCTGGGGTAGCAGGTGCTAAGATGCCAGTGCTATACAGCATGGTAGAAAGTCTTGTCATTTCCTAGCTTTGTAACCTTAGGCAAGTTGCTTTATACCTGCCTGAGCCTCAGTTTCCTAATATGTAAAATGAGAATAATATCAGCACTTACAAGCCATGGTGAGAATGGAATGAAATTATCTATTTTGATTTGCAAATGTTAATGGACTAGACCAATATTAGCTATTGCAATGGCTAATAATTATCATATATAATATCATAATTATATGCATAGTATAAGATTATAGATGTTATTATTATCACTATTATTATGGCCAAGTCCACAGGAGTGTGGATATGAACCTTAAAGGGCTACACAAATGGAGGGTGAGAAGGAGAAGGAAGATGGGTAAGAGAAGGAAAAAGGAGGCTCCTTAATCTTCCAAGGGGAGATTGACCTTTTAGATTGTAGGTC
This sequence comes from Trichosurus vulpecula, assembly GCF_011100635.1. Classification (NCBI taxonomy): domain Eukaryota; kingdom Metazoa; phylum Chordata; class Mammalia; order Diprotodontia; family Phalangeridae; genus Trichosurus; species Trichosurus vulpecula. The sequence goes on from NC_050575.1 coordinate 304,952,974, forward strand.
TAACACTCTGAACATTTTGGGTAAAGAAACAGTCTTAAATAGGTTGACATCTCATCATAATTTTTATCTCTCCCCACAAGACTCTAGGGTCCAGCAATTCAATTCAAAAAACATTTATTAAGTGCCAGGCACTGTGCTAAGTATTGGGCAGGAGACAGTCCCTGCCCTCAAGGAACCTACAGTCTAATGGGGGAGACAACATGCAAACAAATATCTACAAAGCAAACAAATATCTACAAAACTATATGCAGGATAAATGGGAAAGCATTGCAGTTAAAAGGGGTTAGGGAAGGCTTCCTGTAGAAGGTGGGATTTTAGTTGGAGCTTAACAGAAGTTTATGGAGGTCAGTAGTCAGAGTGGAGGAGGGAGAGAATTCCAGGCATTGGGAACAGCCAGAGAAAATGCCTGGAGCCAAGAGATTGGAATGTCCTGTTTATGGAACAGCCAGGAGGCTGGTGTCATTAGATTGAAGAGTATGTACTGGGGACCTGTGTGTAAGAAGATTGGAAAGTTGGGAAGGGGCTAGGTTGTGAAGGGCTTGGAATGACAGAGTCTGGCCTCAGTCCCAATGTTGGCACTTACCACATTCCCCTGTTTCACACAGTAGCCGCTCTTAAGAAGGGGTGGCCCCGCTGGGGCTCGGCAGCCTGAAGTAGGAATGTAGCTCTGAGACCTTCGGAGGAGGGCGTGGTGGCTTTGCACACTTGCCTCGGTCCCATCCCCGCCATTCTACAAGAGAACAGCCCCAGGAGTCAGTAGCTTTTCCCTACCCCCACAAACTCTGACTTGAGATTCTCTGCTTTAACCCCTTTACTCTTCTCCTACCCCAGCCAGACATTTGGATTTCCCCATAAGAACAATGTTTTCTACTACCAAGACAAGGCTGTTGCCTCAGAGAGGCCAATGAGAGCTGGAAAACAGGAAGGAGCAGAGGTGACTCTAATCAGGAGAATTGTGTGTGTGTGTGTGTGTGTGTGTGTGTGTGTATGCGTGCGCGTGTGTGTGTGTGTGTGTGTGTAATCTATATATGCACACATACATACATATCTACACATATCTACATATATATGCATGTATGTGTATATGTACACACATATAGCCCAAATTTGCATCTTTATAATCTAACCACTGGAGGGCAGGGTAGAGAAGGGAGTAGAAGGTGACAGATAAGAGACGGAGGGGAGTCTGGTATACATGTTCTCAGCTTGGCTCTTTTTCTCTGTCCTTAATCTCACATAAGATCTCTTATGGTACTAGTACTAGTCTAGTATGGTACTAGGTACTTCTAGTATGGTTCTAAGTACTAGTCAGCGGCAGCGAGGTTGCACAATAGAGTGTTGGACCTACAATCAGGAGACTTGAATTCAAATTCTCCCTCAGACTCCTATTAGCTGTGTGACAGTGGGCAAATCACCTAACTGCTGTCTGCCTCAGTTTCTCCAAAGGTAAAAAGGGGATAATAATAACACCTATCTCCCAAGGTTTTTGTGAGGATCAAATGAGACAATATTTTAAAGCCCTTTGCAAGCCTTCAAGTGCTATGTAAATGCTAGATTTTGTTATTCTCATATCTGTCTCCATGGACTCTATTTTAACATAGCAGTTAGAAGCAGAGGACTAGTGTTTCTCTCTGTCACCAATGTAGAGCCCCACTGTCTCTGCATCCCCACCAATGATAACAGACCACTTCATAGTAATCACTTTCCAGGTGCTAGGGAAGACCTCAGACCTTTAGTCTGGGTTCTCTTGCCAAAAACACTATCTGTAGCTCCTCTGAACCTTTAATCCAAGATTCATTTTTTGCATATGTTACATCAATGACATCATACCCTTGGTTTTCCAAACAGGAGCCCCACCCCCACCCCCAATCCACTTTACCTGGTTGATGGGTGTGTGTACCACAACCCCACCAATGATCTCTGTCTTATATGCCACCTGTAGCTTTTTTTCTAGGGGCTGAGAAACTGCTGGGCTCTTGGCAACCTCGGTAGCCAGAGGCAGGCTCCCCACTTTGGGCACCTGAAAGAAAAGGAAGCACAGAAAGCTTTAGTATAGAAGACAGCAATAAATGTCAGAACTGGGACTCAGTGGCAGAATGCGGTCATCTAACTATTGAGTTCATTGCTCTTTTGATGACAGCTGCCTCTTAGGTACACACAGAAGAACAGACTGCAAACTGAAAATTTTAGAAGCAAATTGCAGATTGAAGGGAATCTGCTAAGATGAATGCTTTTGAAGGCTCCCCAGGGTCCCAACAGCAATAGGACCTATGGGCTAGCCAGTGGCTTCACCTGATGACTCAGTTTTTGCTTCTGAATACAGGAGTACCAGGCCATTTCCATCCCTACAGATATTTCCTCCTACTCAATCCCCTCATCCACCTATTATAAACAGAGTTCTGTGGGTGCAAAGGCCTCTCTCCCTCTCTTCAGTAGTTAGGAAATTGTGTCAGATCAGAATGATCAGGTCTCCAAGAAAGTGTTCACATTCTCACACCCCTGTCCTATTTTATATAAACACAGAACCAGAATTCTAGGAAGTATAAAGCCAGTCAGTACCTCTTACATATCCTAATGAGACAGTTAGGTGGCTCAGGGCATTGAGTGTTAGACTTAGAGGCAAGAAGACCTGAGTTTGAAACCTGCCCCCAGAGACTGACTAGGCAAGTCACTTAGTCTCTCTCTGCCTCAGTTTCCCCATCTGTAAAATGAAGTGCTAATAACGACACCTACAGCCCTGGGGTTGTTAGGAGGATCAAACAAGATAACAAATGAAATGTTTTGCAAAGTTTAAAGTACTGTGTAATTGCTGTTATTTTATCATCATCATTATTATCATTATTATATTTTGACCTCTCCAAGACTGTTCAGTCTTCTGACCCCTTAGCACTGAGATCGACAGGGCAGGCAAAGACAAAACCAAACAAAATCATGAGTCTTTACAAAGGCAGCTGCTGTGTAAAACGTAGTCATTAACTGCACCAGGAATCACACCATTCAGTCTCTATCCAAAGAGAACACCCAGGGCCAGGCTGGGTCTCAGTGTGAAAGAGTAGAAAAACTGAGATGATTCTTGCCCTGAGAACTCAGTTAAAATACACACAGAAACCTCCCTCTAGAGACCACCTTCTGAATGGAGAGGTAGCAACTCCAACCAGGGCTTTAGAAGATAAAGGCAGAATTAAAAGTTAAATTGAGGCTGGAACAAATATCAGAGCAGTCTGACTATGGGTTCCATTAACTCCTATCCAGATAGAGGATTTCTTGCATATCTAACTTCTACTGGCTCTGGACACTGGATTCTATTCTTGCTGACTGTTAAGTTCAGCCCCTAATTTCTATGGATTCCCATGTGTAATAAATTAGCTCTGAATTTATACTACTAAGGGCATCCAGCCTCAAGTAGTCATAAAATCTCAGAATGGTAAAAGGCTTCAGGCTTTCTAGTCCAACCCATACCTGAATGGGTATAAAATGCCAACAAGCAGGTATCCAATCTCTACTTGAAAACCTTTAGTGATGGAATCCTCACTGCCTCCTGAGGTAGGGCAATGTACTTTGGACAGTTCTCATAGATTAGGAAGTCTTTCCTCCCATAAAGTTGGAATCTCCCTTTCCTCAGCTTCTATTCATTGTACCTGGTTCTTTTATCTCCCTTCAGTCATCTGCAAATTTGATCAATGTTACTTATGCCTTCATTCAAATTGTCAATGAAAATGTTTAACATGACTGATGTGGATATAGGTTTTACATGATTGCACAAAAGTAACCCATATCAAATTGCTTACCATCTTAGGGAAGGGGGAGGAGAAGAGGGAGAAAATTTGGAACTCAAGATTTTATATATAAAATGAATGTTTAAAAATTGTCTTTACATATAATTTGAAAAAATAAAAAAACTATCTATTGGGCCAGCGGAAGGGAATTTTTTTAAATGGTTAAGAGGAAAAGCCCAAAGATAGATCCTAGAAGGACTCTATTGGAGACCTCCCTCCAGGTTGATATTAAGCCATTAGTGGCCACTCATTGGCTTCAGTCATTCAATTGGTTCTCAGTCCACTTAGCTACATTAACATTTAGCCCAAACCTCGCCATCTTGTTTACCAACATAAAAAGGAAAATTATGTTAAATAAATGCTCTGTCGAAGTCCAAGTATTGTTGTCTCTGGCATTCTTGCTCTCATTCTGTACTTCCCATCTGCATTATAAACTGGACAAAAGCCTCGCAGAAAAAATGGGTCTCTGACACCTGGGGTACACTCTATAGCTCTTCCTTTCCAAAACAATCAGGAATTCCCATCCTCTTTTTTAACCCACCTCACTTATTTTTTAAATCACCATAATTCCACTCAACCTTCCTCTACCTCTTAATGGCTGACCTCCTGGAGATGAATTTACTATGCTGGCCTAATCCTTGGATTGTAGATAAAAGTCATTCCCGGATCACTTTTCCCACATTTCCCTGAGCTATGTCTGTGTCACAGGATCTTTAGGATGAGTGGGTTTTATTCTAGTTTCTTTCACTGTTTCCATAACAAACAACTCCTAGAGAGTATAATGGAGAGCAAAACAAAAGTGGGAGAAAGGCCATAGCCTAAGGAGAAGAAAGTCCCCAAAGAACAGGTGCCACGAGCAATGGTGATGTCAGCTTTCACAATGACAAACTTGGAAAAAATTTTTGTTTTCTGTTCCTGACTGTCAAACTATCTGAAGGAAGACAGAAAGCCATCACCAGGCTCTCTAGAATACTGCTTGTTCCTGACCAACAATAAGGAACACAGGGAAACTCTTGTTTGCTATTCTGAGGTGTCTTTAAATCTAGTTCCTCAAATTTCTTATGGCTTTCATGAACATCATGACTCTTCTCCATCTAGGACACCTACCAGAATAACTTCATAGACTCACAGAATGGTAGAAATAAAAAAGAGAGGTCCAGGAGGAAGTCACTTCCACAAGATCATAGCTATTTAGTGGTAGTGCAAGGCTTCCCAATTCTTGTACCATGTCTTTTTCCAACTGCACCATAAATGATAGTTGGGGCAGGTAGGAGTCCCAAGGTTAATGGGGAATCTCCACTATAGCCCCATGAGGTAAGAAATCTTTTGGTTAGGAGCCATTTCCTGGAAGAGAAGCTGGAAGTGAGGAGTTAGGCAGCTAGGTAAGGCATCCGCCAAGGAGATAAGGCCTTTGGGGGAGGAGAGGTGGGGAGAGAGAGAGAAGAGAGAGAGAGAGAAAGAAGAGCAATGCTACCTGAGGGCAAGTAGAGAAAAATCCATGATTACAAGAAATAAGCCAGAATTCCCAAGATACAACCGAGATTGAAATCTGGAAAAAGTCAAATGAAGGTGCCTTGGGATAGGCACAATACCCAGTGAAGGATGAGTGAGCCCAAGTCCTGAAAGTGTTTTTAGAGAGCTGCTTTGCTAGAGGATTTGATGAAGACTGTGATGGGACTAATATCTACCAGTGTTTCCCCACAAGATGGGTTAGGCCCACACCTCCTCCTTCCCTCTTTTAGTATTCCCTAAAAAGAGACAAAGCTGTCCCTGGTACTTGATTAGCCCTTGCCTACCTTGACACGGCTTCCTTCACCTGAGGGCATAAAAAGCCTGGACCACATGTAGTCAGGACCTGGATGAAGACCATGCAAGTCACCATGTCCTTTCTCACATCCTGACCTTATGACCAGACACATTTCCATATGGAGATGAAGAGGGAGCTGTGTCCAGAAAAGGTACGTACCACTGTACTCTTGTGGTATATCCTTGCTGTTTTAGGGCAAAGCAAACCTCCTTTAGTGAACTGTTCAATGACTTGTGAATGCCTCGTTTCATCATAACCTCAAATATGAGCCAAGAGGGCTGCCATTAGAGATGCTTCTAATAAAGGCTATTCTCCTGTATCCTGAGCCATGATAGGACTATTAAGGGCACAAGGCTTGGTAGGAACCTCAAAGGCCTCTTTATAATGGGGGAGATCTTTAGTTCACCCACCCTTTGTGATCTTGGGTAAATCATTTAACCTGAGCTTCAGTTTCTTCAACTACAAAATTTTGGTCTTTAAGCCAACCTTCCAGCTCTATATCTACTGTCCTATGATCCCTTATGATATGGTGGCGGCTATTCAAAAGACACCCGTAGAGAATCACCTACATTGCTTAGTTTGGCGTCCCTTTCACTGCATAATTTTCAAAGCCTTCTAGGGAATACATGTGATTCACTGACATAGGCATTTCTTAAAATAGCATATAGTCATCAGCAGTGATGTGTTTTTATTGTAATAACTCAGTGTCTTCAGGAAGCATCAGATTTGGAGTGAGAAAAGACCTTCAACGTCATCTAGTCCAATCCCTTCATCTCAGATAAAAAACAATGAAACCCAGGAAAAGGAAGAGAGTTGTCCAAAGTCACCCAGCCATTTAGGAGCAGGCCATGGGAGGAGATGCTGAAGGATCAAGGAGGCTTAGCTTAGAAAAAAAAGAGCTCTGATATCTGTCTCCAGGTACTTGAAGGCCTGTCATATAGAAGGTGAATTAGTCTTGAACTGCTTGGACCCAGAGGGAAGAACTGAGAGCAGCTTGTGGACATGGACATGGCAAAGAAGCAAATTAGGTTTGATATAAGCAGGCATGTATGGGAGCAGGCTCAGGGCCTCTTGTTAAAATTTCAATGTGGGTATTTACACCTTGGAAAAGCAAATGCTTTAAGTCAGGGCTTGATTTATTGTTTCTTTTAATTGCCTAGACTTGAGAAAGTGATGGAGAAAATATTAATATCACAGATTAAACTTAAAAGTGTGTCTTGTGCTCTGAAGAGCTAGCTGCTAAACTCCTGGATATATGGGAACGCTTTCCTAACAACTAGGGGTATCCAAGCAGGCAATGTCATGTATGCTGGAGTGGGAGTGCCTACATGAGGTGGGAAATGGAACTAGATAACCTCTGAATTCTCTTCAAGTCCTGAGATTCCATGAAACCCTCCTAGAGAGAACTTACTTGTAGAGAGCCAGGGGAGACAAATTTGTCCAAGCATGCATTTGATGTTAAAAGAGTTAAGCATTAACCTTCCTTAAAAGAGCACTGCACCATTCATGAGTAATACAATTAGAAATTAGGAAGTCTGAAAGCATTAAGTAAAAGTTCTACACCCACAAGGCAGACAGCTTCTTAGTACACATCAATACACACACATTCAGTGACACACTCCCTCTCTCTGTCTCTTCTACTCTTGTATGAGAATACTCAAAGGCACTATGGTTTTTTTCAGTATCAGGGGAACTCCCTCCATCAAAGCAGGGCAGATGCAAAACCCTTCTAAGACTTAATAGTCTTAGTGTGACATATTCCACAATCTTCAATCTCTTCTTTCTTGGCTGTGTCCTTCCCTGAAGCCTACAAATACACCCAAGCCTTTCCCATCCCAAAATAAAAAAACAAACAAAAAAAACTCAAACAAAAAAAAACCCTTAATTTGATCCGATGATTCTAGCTAGCTTTAAATCTATATCTCTGTATCTCATTCATGACTAATCTTGAGAAAGCTATCTAGACAAGGTGCCTCCACTTCTGCTCTCACCCTCTTCTAAACCCTCTGCCAACTGGTTTCCAACCACATCATTCAACGGAAACAGATGTCTCCAAAGTTACCAGTGTTCTCTTAATTGCCAAATCTAATGACCTTTTCTCAATACTCATCCGTCTTGGCCTTGGCCACCTTTGATATTGTAGCTCCCTCTATTCTCCTGTATACTCTCTTTCTCCCAGGTTTTTCACAGCATGGCCCTCTCCTGATTCTCCTTTCTCAGCCCTGACCACACTTCAGTCTCCCTTGCTAGCTCAGGTCTGTCATACCCACTAACAATAGATGTTCCCCCCAAGGCTCTGTCCTGGCCCTCTCCTTTTTTCTCTCTATAATCCCTTACTTAGTGATCTCATCAGCTCTCATGGGTTCAATTATCATCTCGATGCAGGTGTTTCTCACATCTATGTAACCAGCCCTAGCTTCCCTCTCGAGCTCTCTCCTGTGTCACCAACTGCCATTTGTACATCTCAAACTGGATGTCCCCCAAAGGCAAAAACCTCAACACATTCATAACAGAACTCACTGTCTCACCCCAAAAAACATCCCTTCTTCTTGACTTCCCTGCTAGCGTCAAGGGCACCAACATTCTCCCACTTGCCCAAGTGCATTAACTTAGTCATAGCATCCTCAAGTCACTCAACATGTCTAACCTGTTGTCAAATATTATTTTTTATATATATTTTCACAATGCCTGTTCATGTATGGTCCCTTCTCTCCACTCACAGCCAGCACCCTTGTTCAGGCCATTATCACCTCTATCCTGTGGGAGAAGTACAAAAGGCACAAAAAGGTATTATGATATACTTTCAATTGGTCTCATCTCTCCCCACTCCAATTCATCCTCTACTCAGATGTCAAAGTGACTTATCTAAAGCAAAAGCACTTGGTGCATCAAGCACCAAGTGATGCCCTATTATCTACTGGATCACACATAAGGTTCTCTGTTTGCCATTTAAAGCCCTTTGCAGCCTGTCCCCTTCCTCTCTTTCCAGTATTCTTACATTTGACTCCCTTCCACACACTCTGTATACACCTAGCTGACCTCCTTACCCTTCTTAAACACTAATCCTTTTCCTAAGTCAGTGCCTTTATACTGGCTGTTCCCCATAATTGGAATGCCCTCCTTCCTCACCTCAGCCTCTTAGATTCTGTGGTTTCCTTCAAGACTCAGCTCAAATTCCACCTTCTGTAGGAGGCTTTCTAAAGCTCCTCCAGCTACTAGTGCCTTTCCTCTGAAATTCTCTCTCTCTCTCTCTCTCTCTCTCTCTCTCTCTCTCTCTCTCTCTCTCTCCCCATAGATATATATATATATATGTATATATATGTATATGTGTGTATGTATGTATGTATAAAATCTCCTGTAGAAAACTTATTTGTATGTTGTCTTCCAATTAGAAAGTGAGTTCCCTGAGCTCAATTTTGCCTTTCTTTGCACGCCTAGCACCTACATGGTACCTGCCACACAGGTGCTTAAATGTTTGTTGAGTAAATGCCAAAGGCCGGCTTTGCAATCAGGTCTTCCTTTCTCCAAGCCTAGGGCTTTTTCTCCTCATCAGGATACCTCCTCTTCTGCTCCTATACAGGTCAGAAAATATTTTCCTGGGAGGATTCTTCTACATGCAAATAGAGGAAGATGACATGAACCCTAAAGCAATCACTCATCAAGGTTCAGTGATGCTATAAAGGAAGCACCTAATTTAAACCACAAACTGCCTTTGTTGCTCTGGGCTCATCGACAAAAGCAGCATTTGGCCAAGCAACCCCTTGGAGTGAGAGGAGGAGCCAGGCTAGGGAAAGAGTTCCAACTTCTCTTCCTCCCCCTGTCCCATTTGCTTCACCCTTCACTTTTCAATATAAGGAAAGCGCTTTGTAATCCTTAAAGTGCTCCATAAATATTGGCTACTACTATTATTGTTACCACAATTTGAGCCTGAGCTACCCCAGAAATTACCCAAAATATGACTGACCATAAGCCTTCCTAGGAATCCCGAAGTGATCCTGCCACAGAGGGGACTCTCCATGAGCTTCCCCCTGATCGGAGCTGAATCTCAAACTCTCAGTTCAACTTGTGGTGAATCAATCATAATGCAAGAATAGGTATCTGGGAACTAGAAGGGGAGTAGGTCAGTTGGGAAAGCCCCTGCCCTTGTCCAGAGTTCTTTGCTGTATCAATTAGACCCTGCACTGGGAAAAAAAAAAGGTTCTTTTGCTTATACCAAAGATGGGAAAGGAACCATACGTACTGTGATCTTGCTGGCTTGGTTCAGTGCCTCTACCCAATCCTTCAGGTCTTTCTGGTCATTGGCTTGCAGGAAATAACGCTGAGAAAGTGCATTGATGACTGCAGACAGGCAGGCAACAAGACAAAAAGAAAATAAATCCCCAATCAGCATTCAGGCAACAAATAGAGGCACCAATGAACAACCCGTCTTTGAGATGAGGTTGCATGGGCTCCACAATACAAACCAGGCAAATTTCCATGATGCCAGGACACTCTGAAGAGTGTTCAGGGAGGAAAAGGCTATTACTACTCTCTCCTCTGCTCTAAAAATATATCTTACTTCACCAGGAAGATGCCTACTACTCCACTTCCCAATACGCTGATCTTCATCCATGAAGACAATCAATAAAACACACCCTTGGATTCCTTTTCCAAGAGTAGGAATGGATTTATGATATTACATCCCCTTTTGCTTAACCAGTATCCCTTATCATAAGTGACATGTTGACAAGGGGTGGTTAGAATATAGTCACCTATGAAATAATGTCCAAATCCAACCCAAGATACTGGGCTGAGTAATGGCAAGCTCTAAATGGCTGAGCTACCAGGTCTCTTTTGGGTCAATAATTTATTTATGATCTCCCTATGTTTTTGTTTGGCTAGGCTGTCTACAGAATCCAAGGTGTCACTTACCAATATTTTTGAGCTGCACAATGAATGAAATATCTGAATGACAAATATAGAATTTTGTTTTAAAATAAATTTTATTGATGCCTTTTGACATTATAATCATTTCTAGAAATGAGCCATTCTGTGTCCCTCTCCACCTCACCCCCATTCCTATCTCTTTGGGAACAAACAAAAAATGAAGCAAAGCATCCAAGGCAGTCATCACATCTGACTACGTGTACCATATTCTGTCCCAGTAGAACTTTGCCTCTCTGCTGAGAAGAATGAAGCATACTTCTTAGTCTGTTCTCTGGGACCATGACCAATTTTTTAGTGGCTCAGATTCCCATTTTCTTTTAGTGATATTTTCATTTACATTTCTGTAGTCACCGTGCACATCCAATACTAGATGTTAAACTATTCTAGATAGTGGGGGAGGGAAGAGACTAATTTAGTTCCTTTATAATACTTTAATTGTCTGTGATTCCTTCAACATGGGTATACGTTCCTCTTCTAATACGGACTATGATTCCTCCATGCCTCAGTAAACCTGGTGGCCAATCTGCTGATGATGAGGGATGAGACTCTCTGACCTTAGTGAGGATGGTCTTCAGGTAACAATCTGGCTCTGGTCCATATCAAAAACTTTTTCAACTTTGTTGGACACTCCAGAATTTACAGAGCCCTGGTACAGCAATCATGAACCCATGGTTACCTCTGTGCCACAGTGAAGCATCCACTCTAGTCAGATTTTAGTGAATGTGAATTATATGGGAAGGAAAATCCCATAGAATGGACACAGAATCCAGAGCCACAAGACAAACAGACAGCAGGAATCCTGGCTACTCTTTTAGCATGCCAATCATAGGTTTAAAGTAGGAAGGGACCTGAGAAATCATCCGGTCCAAGTTCCTTTTCTTTTTTGTTTCAAATCCCTCATTCTGTAGAACTAAAACTGAGGTCTGGAGAATTTAGTGACATACTGCCACCTAGGTAGTAAGTACAAAAATCAGGATTCCAACCCAAATCCTGTTGCTAAACCCAGCAATTTTTTTCTCCGCTATTCCATGCTGCCTCCTCCTTGCCACCTGTTACAGTGCTGTTCACGTAGTGAGCTCCTAACATACCATGCCAGTGGTGGTTGATAACTAGTTGCTGTGACATCCTTTAGGGTTGGCTAAATCAATAACCATCATTTAACAATATGATGAATATCCCTTGAACACCTGAGGTCCCATATTAAGGGCCCTGGAAACATATTATATTTTGTAGTTAATAAGTCATTTCAGTAGTGTACAACTGACTCTTTGGACCCTATGTTGGGTTTTCTTGGCAAAGATTCTGGAGTGGTTTGCCATTTACTTCTCTGGAACATTTTACAATGAGGAAAGTGGGGCAAACAGGATTAAGTTACTTGCCCAGGGACACACAGCTAGTGAGAATCTGAGGACAGATTTGAACTCAGGTCTTCCTGACTTCAGGCCCAGCACTCTAACTGCTGAACTACCTAACTGCCCCATGTGTGTATGTGTGTGCATACTATCGATATAATTTAATATTATATACGACATAGATATTTTATTTCTATTCTTTTGGAGCCAAGAGGACTGAAATATCAATGTGACTCTTCTCTAGTCCCTGTGGCTAGAGTAATTCTTTCTGGGAGGAGGTATTCTGAAGAGAAGTCAGAAAGATCTGTGTTCAAATTCTGCTACCAACATTAGTTGTATGACCACAGGTGAGTTGTAACCTCTCTCAAGCCTCAGATAATACTTGTAGTTCCTCACTCACAGAGTGAAGCATTTAGCTAACTTGTAAAGGTCAGTTATTGGTATCATTATCTCTGAAGACTCAAAAGCTACTGCTGTGACTGCAATCTCTCTCTCCCTCTCTCACACACACACACATGCACACATACACACAAGCTCACTGATCTCAGAGATATGAGACAACCTCTGTCACCCGCTAGCTACGTGACTTTGGACAGGACACTACCCATCTCTGAGCCTCAGAGATTCCACACAATCCACAGCGAGTGGAATGGACTAAATGGTTTTGAAAGTGCCTTTCCTGCAATGATGTGGCGATTCCCACAGACACACTCAAGTCTGACTTGCCATGTGGTCACAGGACTGTTACTATGCAGGAAGCAATTGTGGGAACCAACAAAAATCTCTTTCCCCAGGGCAGTATACTACTTACCAAAGCAAAATGGAGTTTTTGGTTTCTGTTTTGGAGTGGCTATATTCACCTAAAAACAAAGATAGTGAGATTTATACACATGATATAGATATAGATACATATATATCATATAATATGTATAATACTTATCTATCTATATTTTATATATATGTATGTACATATACATATATAAAATACAGAGAAAGACAGAGAGGCAGACAGAGGCAGACAGAGAGACAAAGAAAAAGATAGAGACAGATAAGGACAAAGACAGAGAGATAGAGATTGAGAGAGAGACAGAGATTGAGAGATGGGGGAAGAGGGAGGGAGGGAGAGGGAGAGGAAGAAGGAGGAAGAGAGAGAGAGAGAGAGAGAGAGAGAGAATGTGCATAGTTAACAATCTTCTGAAAAAATTTTCAAAACCTATGAAGTCCACCAAGACTCTGGCCCCCAACATCTGTATTGGCTACGTGTACACTTACCAATATGTGAGCCCCACACATCTCAGGTTCAAATACAACCAAGGGATCAAGAAAGCAACCCATCATCAGTGGTTCTCCCCTCCCCATCCAATTAGGTTAGCCGCTCTTGATATGGATCCCAACCAAGCAGTTGTAGCGTTTTTAAAGAAGTAGTCATGTTCTACAGTAACATCCTGGGTCACATTTCCCAGTTCTGTATGCACACGCGGCAGCCAGGATCCCTCTAGCTAAAGAAAGAGAACTGTTTGGCCAGAGTCAGAGGGCTTCTGCTCTGACATATGCATACCCTGAAGGCTTTAACGATCAGGTCTGACACTCAGTTGCCGGTCCTTTCATTTTTTCTTCCCAGACAAAAGCATTAATTTATTTGTTCTTACCTACAAGTTCTGCTTGGCAACATCCTGGGGTGGATTCCACCTCTGATAGGAAGCATCTAAGTAGCTTATGGCTTGGAGGGTAAGTCCATTGAGAATGGAGATTGTTTCATTCTTTGTGCCTGTATCCCCAGCACCCAGAACAGTGTCCGACACAGAGCAAGCACCTAGTAAATGCTGGGCGATCAACTGATAACGGCGAGGACAACTTTCTGCCTCAAGATCAAGTTCATGTCACAGTATTTTGGCATTGCTTTGGCAAGGCCCATTGTCTGGCCTTGACGTTTGGTTGACAGCATGCTGCTTTATCTCATCTCCTTTCTGTCTACCTTCCTGGCTTCCTACTTCACCCTGACAGTGTGCTCAGTGTCCTCATCTGTAAAGTGGAAATGATCATATTCTCGCTACCTATCTCCCAGGATTATTGAAAACATAAGAGACAGGAGCTATTCATATACTTAACACTTTGGTTCCTCCAGCTGAAACTCTCAGCAACTTGTGTGACCCAGTGGACTCCTCCTCACTTGTGTTACAGTGTATGGCGGAAAGAACCTTGAATTTGAAATCGGGAGAACTTGGTTCAGTTTAAACCTTAGCTCTGCTACTTGTTATCTGTGTGATCTTGGGCAAGTCACTTCCTTAGTCTGGGATTCATTTTCCTCATATGCAATATGAAGCAGGATTGGACTAGTTGCCTTTAAGGTCCTAATGAAGCCTAGACTTTAATGGTATGCTCAGATTTCTGCCTGTTTGGTTAGAAAGCAATGCTTGCCATCATCTCCGGTGGCCTGTGACAACTGCTTGTTGTTTGGTTACCACTCTACATCCCCAGCCCTGACTCTCCAAGTCCAGGCCAACTGTTCTTATCTTATGGTCCTAATATGAGATTGAGACTAGTCCATGTTGTCGATGGAAAGACCATTACTTCAAGACCCAACCTCTTGTTTATTAGTTTACAATATTTGCTTGCCTTTGAGCAACCAGCATCCATCTGTGTCCCAGGAAACTACCATCTTCATGGTGCTCTGATAGCAAATGGAATTTCTTAGGCAGTCCACCTCATTAGCCAAGATGGACTATGAGATTTGACCAGCATCCTACTTATGGGAAATCAGAGAGCAGAGGTTTCAAACACGTGTACCACAGGCCACATGCTGCTCATAGTCCTCTTGAGTGCATCTTGAACCAGATTAAAATGTAATTGGGAGGGGCAGCTAGGTGGTACAGTGAGTAGAGCACCAGCCCTGGAGTCAGGAGGACCTGAGTTCAAATCTGGCTTTAGACACTTGACACACTTACCAGCTGTGTTATCTTGGACAAGTCACTTAACCCCAATTGCCCTGCCTTTCCCCCTCCAAAAAGAAAAAAAAAAAGAAAAATGTAATTGGGAAATATTTAACAAAATAAATAAAAAGTCAATAAAACAGAAATAATATTAATATGTGGTTTTCTAAGTCTATATGCTGCCTACTGGGATCCTTACAGTATGTGGTTTAGTGGCTCCATTTCTATCGGGGTTTCACATACTGCAATAGAAGACTGATACTTTGAGTCAAGAATATGATCATCTTCATAAGGACCAATAGTTCTATTTGTCAGAGGTCACCCTGGAAGGGCACCCACCAGTGTGTGGGGAAATGTGGGAAATGGGTGGGGTTCCCCTACTGTATGAAATAGAAATGGTTACTCCATGGCTGAGCAGGCTTGCTAGAGCTCACTCATATCAGATGGAAACCCAGACCACATGAAGGAACGAACTTTTCTGTGCAGGTTGCTACAAGAGCTGACTCCTCCCAGTCGGTCCTTGGACGGAAGTAGAACTGGGATTGCCACAGAAGGGACGGCACCACCCTGATATCTGTGATGAGGCTGTGGAATCCTTGTGCACGGGCCTTCTGGTCCCAGCTCTGTCATGGTTAACCTGGCTGACTCTATCACAGAGAACCAGTCTTAAAAGCAGATAAAGTATAAAATCATAGACAGTTATACCTTGGAAGGAAGGGATGTGAGAGATCCTCTAACCCATGATGAGGAAATGGGGGCCTGCAGAGGGAAAGTGATTTCCCTGAAGTCACACAGGCATCAATAGAAGACGGGGGACTCTCAGTTCAATGCATGTTGGACTATGCTAAGCTGCTTCCTAGAGATCACCCAGATGGCGATTTGAAGGGCACTAGGCAGGGCACATGCCTCAAAATAACTCTCTTACTGCCTGTCCCTGTGCCTTCCTTTAAGAATTATCTTCCAAAGTGAAAGTAGGAGTAATGCCTTAATTATTAAGTATCACATAATACTTTGAGGGGTGGGAATGAAAATGGGAATTGGTTAACAGTTAATGGAAGCCAAGATGCTCACTGAAATGGGCCCCGGGACAGTTCTACAAAGGGAGGCATAGAAAACAGGGACAAGAGGAAGGAGCCATTGAAAGGGTAGGTATCAAAGGCAGATTTCCATTATTTGGAAAGACCACTAGATTTGGACTTAGGAGAACTATGTCCTTGTTCAAACTCTGGCCCCCTATGTGACCTTGGACAAGTCTATTCCTTTCTCTGAACCTAGTTTCTTTATCCATAAAAAAAAAAAGGGGAGGAGGTTTTTTTTTTTTAATTGCTAAGGTTCCTATTAGCTCTAATATTTTGTGAGGGTGGGAGACCACTTCAAAAATTTTGCTGAGGGCAGGTGCTGCTGGCAGGGATGTCAGAGAGGTAATCATGGTCAAATCAGTTAACTTTGATTTGCTTTTATGTCGTACTTATCAGACATCTGGTGAAGAACATGGCCCGCAAGCATGGTTGCTGATATGCTGTATATAGGCCAGGTTACCTTGGTACCTTAGTTGCCTATGGCTCTGTCAATAAAGGGGAGCAACAGGTAAAGACAGGGACTCATCTAAGCTCTTCCCCAAGCTTCTCCAAATATCTCTGAATAATGACTCTATACAAATTCTAGAGCAGCAGAACCCACAAAAAGATGAAGTGAAGCACTTTTCCAGCCCAAGACAATTTAGAAGGTGGGCAGGAAAGGTCTGTTGCACCAGGGTGAGAGCAGAGCACTGTCTGACGTAAGCTGTGCCAGTGAAGACCAGCTCACAAATAGGGAGCAGGCTTCGGAGACAAATGAATCAGTGGCAGCAGTGATAGTTTCCAGACCTCCCAGCCCACAGACAATAAGTGGGTTGGAGAACTGGTCAGGAGGGGATTTACAGGGGTGCCTTGGCTAGCACCAGGGGCAGGATTCTGTTGCATTGCCTCCATGTGGATCTGGGTCACAGTCCTGGGTCTCAGTCTCAGGGCAAGGAAGAGCACTAGTATACCAGAGCTTGGAGCTGCAGGGGACAGGGACCCTCATCACATTTCCAGGATGGAAGAATGCTTAGGGTTTGTAAACTAGTACATGGTACAGGAGAGTAATAAATACACCTCTCCCTAGATTATACCACCTTGGAAGAACTGAAAATGTACAGGTCCCTAGCTACACAAAAACCTGAAGATTGGCACAGGGTCCCCTCCACTCTGGAAGCAGAGTCCCACTTTATCATAGAGTTAAAAGTCAAGAAATGGGCTGGAAAATGAACAAACAGCAGAAAAAGATCCCAATTATAAACAGTTACTATGGTGACAGGGAAGATCAAAACACAAATTCAGAAGAAGACAACAAAATCAAAACTCCTTTATCCAAAGTCTCAAAGAACAATATGAATTAGCCCCAGGCCATAGAAGAGCTCAAAAAGGATTTTTAAAATCAAGTAAGGAAGGTAGAAAAATTGGGAAGAGAAATGAAAGTGATACAAGAAAATCATAAAAAAAGAGTCACCTTGGTAAAGGAGGCACAAAAAATACTGAAGAAAATAACACCTTAAAAAATAGAATAGGCCAAATGGTAAAAGAGGCACAAAAATCCAATGAAGAAAAGAATGTTTTGAAAAGCAGAATTGGCCAAATGGAAAAAGATATACAAAAATTCATCAAAGAGAAGAATTCCTTAAAGAGCAGAATTGGCCAAATGGAAAAGAGGTACAAAAACTCCCTGGAAGAAAATAATTCCTTAAAAATTAGAATTGGGCAAGTGGAAGCTAATGACTTTATAAGACATCAAGAAACAAACAAAATAAAAAGAATGAAAAAAATAGAAGAAAATGTGAAATATCTCTTTGGAAAAACAACTGACCTGGAAAACAGATCCAGGAGAAGTAATTTAAAAATTATCGGACTACCTGAAAAACCACAATTTTAAAAATAGCTTAAACATCATCTTTCAAGAAATTATTAAGGAAAATTGCTGATATTCTAGAACCAGGGGATCAAATGGAAATTGAAAGGATTACTGATCATCTCCTGAAAAAAGATCTCAAAATAAAAACTCTCAGGAATATTTGAGTCAAATTCCAGAGCTTTCAGGTCAAGGAGAAAATATTGCAAGCAGCCAAAAAGAAATAACTTAAATATTGTGGAGCCACAGTCAAGATAACACAAGATTTAGCAGTTTCTATTAAAGGATCGGAGGGCTTGGAATATGATATTCTGGAGAGCAAAAAAGCTAGGATTATAATCAACAATCACCTACCCAGCAAAACTGAGTATAATCCTTCAGGGGGAAAAAATGGTCATCCAAAGAAATAGAGGACTTTCAAGCATTCCTGATGAAAAGACCGGAGCTAAATAGAAAATGTGACTTTCAAATACAAGACTCAAAAGAAGCATAAAAAAATAAACAGGAAAGAGAAATCATAACAGATTCAATAAGGTTAAACTGTTTACATTCCTACATGGAAAAATGATACCTGTGACTCCTAAAAACTTTCTCATTGTTAGGGCAGTTGGAAGGAGTGCACATTGATAGAAAGCACAGGCGTGAGTTGAATGTGATACTATGATTATCTAAAAAAAATAAAATTAAGGGATGAGAAAGAAGAATGTACTGGGAGAAGGTGAAAGAGAGAGGTAGAATGGGGGTAAATTATCTGACATAAAAGAGACCCTAAAGAGATTTTACAGTGGAGGGGAAAACAAAGGAAGAGGAGAGCACGTGAATCTTACTCTCATTGCAATTGGCTCAAAGAGGGAATAACATATATACTCAGTTCAGTATAGAAATCTCTTACCCTAGAGGACAGTAGGAGGAGAAAGGGATAGGAGAAGGGGGGAGGGGGCTGATAAAAGGGAGGGCAGTTTGGGGGAAGTAAAAGTCAGAAGTAAAACACTTTTGAGAATTGACAGGGTAAAAGGAGATAGAGACAGAAACAGAAAGAGAATAGGATAAAGGGGGGGAAATAGGATGGAGAGAAGTACATAGTAATCATTACTGTGAAAAAAAAATTTTACAGCAAATTTCTCTGAAGAAGACTTCATTTCTCCAACATATAGGAAACTGAGTCAAATTTATAGAAATAAGAGCCATTCCTCAATTGATAAATGGTCAAAGGACATGAACAGGCAGTTTTCAGACGAAGTAATCAAAGCTATCCATAGATATATGAAAAAATGCTCTAAATTGCTACTGATTAAAGAAATGCAAATTAAAACATCTCTGAGTTACCACTACACATCTATCAGACTGGCTAATAGGACAGAAAAGAAAAATGACAAATATTGGAAGGGCTGTGGGAAAATTAAAACACTAATGTACTGTTGGTAAAGTTGTATACTGATTCAATTTACAACTATGCCCAAAGGGCTATATAAAACCATGCATACCCTTTGACCAAGCAATACCACTACTAGGTCTGTATCCTAAAGAGATAAAAAACAAAAAGGAAAAGTACCTATGTGTACAAATATATTTACAGCAACTCTTTTAGTATTGGCAAAGAATTGGAAATTGAGAGGATGTCCATTAATTGGGGAAAGGCTGAAGAAGTCGTATATGATTGTGATGGAATACTCTTGTGCTTTAAGAAATGATGATCAGGGTGCTCTCAGAAAAACTTAGAAACACTGACATGAACTGATGCTAAGTAAAATGAACAGAACCAGGAGAACATTATACAAGTAACACCAATGTTGTATGATGATCCACTGTGAATAACTTAGCTGTTCTCAGCAATACAATGATCTAAGACAACTCTGAAGGAGTTATGATGAAAGGTGCTGTTCATATCCAGAGAAAGAATTGGTGGGAGCCTGGATGTAGATCAAAGATACTTTTTCTTTGCTTTATTTTTCTTGGGGTTGTTTTTGTCTGTGTTTTCTTTCACAGCATGACTTATATGGAAATGTATTTTGTATGACTATACATGTATAACCTATGTCAAATTGAGGGGAGGGGAGGGAGAGAATTTGGAACCCAAAATTTGAAAAAAGAATGTTAAAATTGCTTTACATGTAACTGGAGAAAAGATAAAATATTAAATTACAAAATATAAAATAAAGTCCATCTTCTTAAGAAAAAAGAAAAGGGGGCAGCTTCTTTTTGAAACATCCTAGAATCCTGGACCCAACAGCAGTCATTCAGGTTCCCTCTATCCGGGGCTCATATGTTGTTGTTCAATCATTTAAGCCGTGTCCATCTCTTTGGGCCCCCATTTAGGTTTCCTTGGTAAATATACTGGAGTGGTTTGCCTTTTCCTTCCCCAGGGCATTTTACAGATAAGGAAACTAAAGCAAACAAGTGACTTGTCCAGGGTCACACATCTTGAGGCCAGATTTGCTCATAAAGATAAGTCTTCCTGACTCTAGGCCTGACACTGCGCCACCTAGCTGCCCCTATACTTAAAGGCTCACATATTCCAGGATATTTTCTAGGACCTAGAGATATAAAAGTTATAGGTATTTTTTTCTCTTTGGGGGATGGGGGCTTGTACTGTAGCACTCACCTTGCCCCCACGGCTCCTATTCAGAACCAAAGACACAGAATCACCAAACAGGAAGTTTAAAGCATCAGTGTTTAGCAGAATAGTCAAGAGGACCCGGGTTCAAATCCCACCTCCCCCGGCCACTTACTCTTGAATGACCTTGGGCAAGTCATTTTACCTCCCCATGTCTCAGTTTTCTCAGCTATAAAAATGAGGAGGTTGGACTACGTGGTTTCTAAGATCTTCTCCAGTTCTAAATACTGTGATCCTAAACTTTTTCCCTCCTCAAAGCCTCAATGATTTCGCCACTGATCACGACTGATCAAAGTTTTACGCCTCCCCTTAAGTAATGCTTGTGGAGTTTGAAAAGCTCTCCTAGGAGGTATGTCCTTGCCTTATGCCCTTTTAAATGCCCTAATTCCTTTTAAATGCACCCACAGTGCATGGAGGGGGTGAGGGGTAGTAGGCAGAGGGCCTAGGAAGCTTCTGTTCACTCTGTGGCTGGCCACGAAAGCCACAGTTGTAACCACAAGGGGCACATACCACAGATGGCATTTTTGTCTCCCCTCCCCTGAGCTCATTATCTCTTCCCTCTATCTGTATCTCTCTCAAACACTACCCTGGACCTTCCTGTTCTGACTTTCTACTCAGCTCCAATCATTTACCTCCTTGCTTTCTGCCCACCTATATACCTTGTGGCTGGTCTAGCACTGATAGGAGCTCTCCCTCGAGGCCCCATGTACCCATTTGTTTTTCTGTTTGTCTCTGTTCTGTCTCTCTGTCTGCTTTCTCTCTAACTCAGCTCTCTTTTCCAGACCAGCTGAGACCAAAAACTCGTTTCAGCTTGGAACACAAAAGCTGACATACTCATTACAGAAATGACTAAGTGTCCTGAGCCAAGCCTCAGTCCCAGGGAGTAGGCTAGAGCACTGAGCCCTCTGGGCGAGTTGGAGGGGGTGGTTTGAGGATTTCCAGAGTCCCTTGCCTTAGGCCAGGAGCTGCTCAGTTCCTCCTCAAGGACTCAGAGTTCCTCTTTCTGAGTAGGTGATGAATTCCCCTAGCATAGCTGGTCAGCATAGGTGCTTGCCACAGTGCAGGGCCCCTTAAAGATGCTTCACTCTTTTAAGCTCCTCAGCACCAAAGAGATACTGCTGCTCGGCTCTCTGCCTGCCCACCTCTAACGTCAGTTATGTAGCTATTACGTCTTTTTTCTAACACCTAGAGTGTCTCAACTTGCTCTCCACAGCTGGCTCTACTCCAGAGATTTGTCAAATACCTACAAAAACCCAGTTCCTGGTATGTGGCCAGGCTTCACTTTGAATTTGCTTTTTAAGAGAGTTTTCTTTTTTCCTTCCTTTTTTGATTTCATTTAAAATGTCATTCCTCCTCACATAAACACTAGGTCTTTGGAGAAGCTAGAATCTGGATCAGATTAGCAAGACAAACATTAGGAAAAGGGGCCTTCACCATCACCTCCCCATCAACTTCAGTCCCGACATTCCAAGGTCCAAAGTGGAGCTAAGGCCAGGAGAGAGAATCTCCTAACACAAGCTCAGGCTGAAATTTGCTCAGAGATGGAATGGGACTAAAAGTGAAAAGCTGATCTTAGATCAAAGAACTTGCTGAATTAAACCCAGGTCTGTGCATCTATCCTTCTGTCACCAGCAAAATATCATCATCACATTTGACCATTCAGAGGAAGGAGAACGTCTGCTACCCACCCTTTCTCATTCCCCAAACTCTGCCACTCTCAGAGGACTCAGCACATCAGAGTCATAGAATTTTTGACCAAATTTAGATCTCAAAACCTACTTAGAAGGGCATGAGTTCCCAGAGCTCCAGAATACGTTACCTTGGAGATGTAGGTCAATGGCAAAGATCCAACAGCTCCTGCTCCAATTGCCAGGTTCTGAAAGAGAGTGTTAGGGAGGGTTTAGGGTTGGTTTGTTTGCAGAAGAGGTAGTCGGATGTTTCAGAGAAAATACAAGTCAGAAGTTGTAACTCCCTCCAAACTTTGAACGAGTTACCTAACTGCTGTCCTCTGTCAAACCCCACCCCCATCCCAGTCAATAGTCCTAAATCTAAAAAAAAAAAAAAGGGGGGGAGGGGGAAGTGGGATAGAAAGAGAAGAACGTTTGATTTGAAGTCAGAGAAGCTGTGCTGCTGTATGACTCCAGCTGTGTGACTGTGGACAAGTCACTTCTCTCCCTACTGAGGGACTCAGTGTCCTCTTTAAAATGGAACAGAACTGGAGCCAGTAGAGGCTGAGGTCGAGAATTTCCCCTAATTTGACAACACAGGTGTATTTTAACTTAAACAAATATGAAAATGTGAATAAAATTACTCATTCAACCTACAATGTGGCATAGTGGATAGAAAATATGGCCCTGAAGTCAGAGTATCATCTGACAAATAATGTCTGGGTGACCTTGAGTAAGTCACTTAAATTTTCAGCACATGTGTTATCTCATTTGAGTCTCACAAAAATCCTATCCTCATTTTACAGATGAGGAAATTGAGGTTGAGAGAGGTTAAGGTAAGCTGCCAAGAGCCACACAGTTGTCAAAAGTCTGAGCCAGGATTTGAATTCAAGTCTTTGTGACCCCAGTGTCCAACACTAACCACTAAACCACCTACCTTCCTCTGTAGGTTAGAGGTAAAAGCATTCCTTAAATCCTACTTCATAATTCATAACAAAGTTCCTGTACCCTGATTTGGACTGAGAATGTCCATAGGGTGTGGGCAAATGTGGAAGAAAGTCATTAATACTATTCCAGCACCAAGAATTAAAGTTCATCTGTTGACATCTCAGATGTTATGCAGTAGACTGAAGGGACCTGGGTTGTACTCTCAACTCTTACCATTGCCCAAAAGTAGGCCCTTGATGAAGTCTTTTAACCACTGTGGGCCTTAGTCTTCTTATTTATATAATGAAGAGGGCTGGACGTGAGGACCACTACCATAGCTTTCATATCTAAAGTTCCATAATTCCACGCACCTCTGATATGATACATGCACAGAAGATTTTATTCTACATGAACTGCTAGTGTAACTTCACATGTTCATGTAAGGCAAAATCACCGTATGTCTATAGTTTCCCTTGTAGCTTGATCAGAAGAGACCAAGAAAATCAACTAAGTCTCCAGAGCCCTAAAGACAGGGTGCTGTTTCTTGTTTTGTTTTAGTTTTGCCAGAGGGCAAGGTAACTATAAGCTGGTTACTGAAGTTGTTGATTTAAGATTCTCCCATTAGGGGCAACTTAGATGAAGCAATGAGTCCCAGAGACTGAAAGTAATTTGCCTAATGTCCCACAGGCAATTAGAGGCAGAAAAAGGATTAGGATCCAAATCTCCTGATGACTATATCACACACTCACCAATCCCAGAGGTTTCCATACCTGAGATCATTGCCAACTACTGGCATTTACTCCTTGCTTGGAGTGTTGTAAGGGACTTGTAAGGGGCTACAGAAACATCTGTCTTTATATAATAGTTTTATTCTTGAAAATATATTATGTAATTTAAATATCTATAAATGTAATCCTGGTCTTTTAAAACAAAATTAAACTTCTTCTGTAAAGTGAAAAATTTCCTTGGAGAATTATTTGGGGGTGGGGGTTAGGAGTAGAGAAGAGAAGATTTGGACCCATGGTTTTGCCCATGCAGGGAAATTCCAATTAAGCACCTCACTCCATCATTTCAGATTAACCCCTTTTCTGTAATTTATACCTACTGACTAAGCATCAAAGAAAACCACAACTTTTTCACAAGATCAACTAGAATTCTTAAAAGAAATGAGGCAGGACTTTAAATAACCAATTTTAAAATCATATTATAAGTGAAATGAGAGCTACAGAAGCAAAAATTGGTAAAGAAAAAAACGAGCTATGGAAGAGAAACTTGTAATAAGAGAAATAATAATAATAAGAGGGTGTAATAATAATAATAAAGAAATGTAAATCAAAACAACCCTGAGGTTTCATCTCACACCCTGTAAACTGACAAAAGTGACAAAAGATGGCAATAATCAATGATGGGGATGTTGTGGGAAGAGACACACTCTTGTGCATTGATGGTAGAGCTGTATTATTTCTCTTATTACAGATAAGGAAACCAAGGCAGAAAGAGGTTAAGTGACTTGTCCAGAGTCACACAGTCAAGCAGTATCTGAGGCCAGATTTGAATTCAGGAAGATGAGTCCTCCTGACTCTAGGTCCTATACTCTATCCACTGTGCCACATAGCTGGAAGAAGAAATTGATTTGTTTTATTTGGTCCTTGAGAGTAAAACTAGGAGCAATGGGTGGTAGTGGCTGAGAGTCCTTTTCAGTTCAACATAAATTTAAAATTTCCTACCAATTAGAACTGCTTTTAAAAAATGAAATAAGAAAAAATGTTCCAAATCATTAATAACAACAGAAATACAAATTAAAACAACTCAAGGGTTTCACTCCCATCAGTTTGGTCAAAAATAACAAAAGAAAGGAGGGGCAGTGGAAGGTCAAACATGTAAATGCTAGGTCGGTAGAGCCATGATCTGACCCAGCCACTCTAAAAAAAAAAGTGTAAATATTCTTTGATCCAGTAAGACAACTTCTGAGGGGACCAGGAAAGTTCTCCTGTGGAAGGTGGCACTTCATAAACCACAAATTGTTCAGCCATTCCCCAACTGATGAACACTCACTTTGTCCTCAGTCATTTGCTACCAGAAAAGGACGACTATAATTATTTTGGTGCATTTGTCTTTGATCTTTTTTGGAGTATATTTTCACGATGTCTGCCCAACAGTAGATGGACAACTGTACAGCACAGCAGTTGTTTCTTACTTGAGAAGTGTGATGGGGGACAAAATACCTACATTTGCCCAAATTGCCTGTCTTAGGGATCATTCCATCATGCCCTGACAGTGCTAGCAGATTTCTCAATTAGCCAATGATGATGGATCGATGCTACCTCCCTCCTTAGATTCCCCTTTCATACACAAAATATATTCTGATTGCCAAGTTTCAAACTGTAAGTGTGTGGGGACAGGGGGGAGGGACAGTGGCTGAGTCAGTCTGATGACATTTCATTTATTAAGTGCTTACCATGTGCCAGGCACCATGCTTAATTCAATACAAATATGAGCAGCAACAAAGATAGACAGTTCCTTCTCTACAAGAGCTAACATTCTAATGGGGGGAGACAAGGCATAAAAGGGAATTGAAGACAGTAGTCAGGTGAAGAAATAATCCAGAAAGTGATGGGCTGAGCAGGGTTTGAAGTAAGTATGGTGCTTCCTCAAAGGAAGGTTCCAGGAAGGAACTCACCAAATCAGAGTGTTGAGTAAGAAGAAGGTAGGCCCACCTATCCTGCCCATGAAATACCTCTCCTATTTCTCCAGGGAAGCTTTTATATTCCTCCAGGGCAGTCTTTATACCCCTGCAGCCAACTAGCCTGACCAACCAAAAATCTCCTAGGCCAGAAGATCAGAAAACCTTAGCAATAGGTCATTTCATTTGGGCTTAGCTCTGACTAGGGACACAACCAAGAATTTAAAGACATCCAAAGGTTTACTTTTTCACCACTTTATACTGCTATCCATTCTCTGGTATAGGGGACCACTAAACAAGGGGAAAACTAGAGCACTAGGCACTCTATTTATACAATGCCATGGCTGGAGGGGCTCTTGGGGAATTATCCGGTCCAACTGCCACATTTACATGGAAGGGAACAGAAGACCAAAGAAGGGAAGTCACACAGCAAGTCAGTGGCAGAGCCAGGAATAGAACTCTCAAATCTTAATTCAGGGCTCTGTCAATTCCAAGGACACATCCAATCCAGCAACTGTGGGAGAAGTCC
Source organism: Trichosurus vulpecula (assembly GCF_011100635.1). NCBI lineage: Eukaryota > Metazoa > Chordata > Mammalia > Diprotodontia > Phalangeridae > Trichosurus > Trichosurus vulpecula. The sequence continues at coordinate 304,979,110 of NC_050575.1, forward strand.
TTGAAAAACTGAGAGATGACTGTTACTATTTATACTGCAATACTTCTAGGATCCAAAATTTCACTGGTACAGGTATTCCTTCCCCAGAGGCCAATCACAAGCCCTCTGTACCTTGCCAGCTTGGTTCTCTGTGAGTTACTATGGCAGAAATAATTCATTATCTGGTGGCCACCTGTAACACCTCTGGTGATGAGCTTCTTTGCTGTTTGTTAAGCTGACCTTAGGCAACAGACACACAGTCCTTCCCTGGATACTCAAGTTTTTTCCATCTTGGTAGGCCTGCCAAAGCCTGAACGGTACTGGCAGAGCCTCCATAAACTCAAGATCATCTCTACCCTAGGACGGACTTTGCTGAAGGCTGCAATCAAAACAATAAACATAATGTGAAAATATACGTGCAACTCTAGCAGGAGGATCAACACAGTTATTCCAGGAAAGTAACGCAAACAGCTGCCCATACAGAGCTCCAAATATGAAAGAAAAAAAAAACATGGCAGGAATCAGTAGGGGTGCTTCTTTCTGTTTCTTTTGTATCCCAAACAGTGTCTAAGTATCAGTCAGTCAATAACCATTTACTAATTACCTATTATGCGCCAGGCACCGTGCTAAGCCCTGGGGATACAAAGAAAGGCAAAAGAGAGTCCCTGTCCTCAAGGAGCTCACATCTAACGGAGGACACCACATGAAAACAACTGTGCACAAACAAAATCTACACAGGATAAATTGGAGATAGTCATTAGAGGGAAGGCATTGGCATTAAGGGGATCAGAAAAGACTGTAGAATTTTAGCTGGGACTTGAAGGAAGCTGGGGAAGCCAGGAGGTGGAGATGAATATGGAGCGTTTCAGAGAATACACACAGTCTCAGAACTATAAATCTTTGATGAATAACTGATAATAGGATGAGGAGAGAGAAAGACCCAGACACACACAGAAGCCTGATAGCTGAAGTAGAAGCCTCTTGGGCTTTCCTTCATGAGTTCCAAACCACATGCCAAAATGCAGATAAGCAGAAGACAACAATTAGCCAGATGGGGAAGGGGTGATGAGACAATTGAGAGCACAATGTCCTCTGCCCCACATTCCCAAACCTTCCCACTCAGGGCTCCCAGAGTTAAGCTACAGGGCCAGCATAGTGGTCATAGACCTAAAAGGGACTTTGGAGGTTATCTAGACAAGTGTCTCATTTTATAGATGATGAAACTGCATCCCAGAGAGTTTAAGTGAGAGGAGGCAAAACTAAAGCTTGGTTGTATTTGAAGAAATTCCCCAGTACTTTCAATGATCTAAATTGCCCTATGTTGCAAAATCCGTTTTTTTTATTTCAGTATTCTGGTGATATTACATGGTTAAAATCCATAGAACAACATGATCTCAAATTAAAAACAACCACAAAAGTTCCAAGTGACAAAGAATGACGGCAAGATGAACAATGAGTTATAGCATATGTCTAATGATGACTTGTGAATGAGAAGGGGGTATAAAGAGATGTGGAGGCAGCTAAGTGGCACAGTGGAATGAGTACTGGGCTTGGAATCAGGAAGACTCATCTTCATGAGTTCAAATCTTCCCTCAGATACTTACTAGCTGTGTGTCCCTGGGCAAGTAACTTAACCCTCTTTGCCTCAGTTTCCTCATCTGTAAAATGAGCTGGAGAAGGAAATGGCAAACTACTCCAGTATCTTTGCAAAGAAAACTCCAAATGGGGTCACAAAGAGTCAGACATGACTGAAATGACTGAACAACAAAAACAAAAATAAAGAGATATATGATTATCAAAGATATGTATGATTGCAAAAGGAGGCCAAGCTGAGAATGATGAGAGATAGTAGACAGATTACAATAGTATTCCTCTGAGATACTGAAAGAACAAAAAGGAGACTTCTTTCACATTGAGTAGATCCTCCATGGAATATTTTTGGAAAAGCCTGTATGAGAACCAAATAGTAGAAGATGGTAGAGTTAAGAAATCAGAAAAAAAGGGTTTTTTTACAGAACCAATAAAGTGTCACAAATCCTTAAATAGGTTTGTAACAAGGATAATAGTAAGTAAATAGCCTACTTTCAGAAAGTAACCTATCATCAAAATCTACTATGCAATGTATCATTTGTTTTAATCACCTAATACCTGCACTGTTTGAATTTTTTTTTGCTAATCTGTCATTCCCACTACCCTTCAAAATTGAGCAAATTTAAAAAGAGAAAAGAATAACAAAATAAAACTCCCCAACACATAGTTGTCTGTAACCAGCAAAAATAAATTCTTACATTAACCATGTCCAGAAATATATGTCCCTTTCTGCATTTTAAGATCATCCTCTTTCATTCTTGCACCATTAATCTAGATGGGTCTGACCCTTATTTCCCAGCATTTTGAGCAAAAAAAAAAGATAGCAGTTTGTAATCATTCTGTCACATCCTTCTAAATAATGACTAACCCAAAGTCCAATAATTTGTCTGCAGAATATCTTGAATATAAGCAAAGTACAATTACATACACTCAAAAGTTTCATATTACTGCATGCTTTTAATTCAAATGGAAGTGAAATTGTTGAAATTAATGTTATGGATTAGGAGAAAATAGGAGTTCTTAACTAATGGTCTGTTAAATTAAAAAAAATATTTTGATAACTATATTTCAATATGATTAGTTTTCTTTGTAATCCTATATGTTTTATTTTATATACTTAAAAACATCATTCTGAGAAGTGGTCCATAGGTTTCACAAGACTGCCAATGTGATACATAACACAAAAAAGAAAAGGAACTCGGCTAGAAAATGATATAGACGTAACTGCTGGGAAATTTGTTCAAATACAAAATCCCCTCCAGATTAAAAAATTCAGGATTTACCATTTTTAGTATTTATTGCACCCTTGAGGAAGGAGTTGGAAAAAAAATCACTGATAAAATGAAATGCCAAATCCAGATACAGCCCCAACCCTACCATTGGGACACGTTCTTCTCACTGAAAACGAAACTGTCTCCAACTAAGGAGGATAGTATAGAGAGATTAGTGCCTCAATGAAGTTCTCTCCCCCAATTATATCAGAAAAAGAGAAAGAAAAAACTCATCAAGAAAGTGTGAGCTATGATGACAAAAGCAGGCCACAGTATAAAATAATTTTTGTTAGAAATAATATTCAAGGATATCTCTATTCATGGGAAACTCTAGGACAGAGTGGCTGTGCTACTGGAATAATTTCCATTGTACTTTAAAGAGTTAAGAGGACTTTCTTTTTCTTAGCCTGGTGTAGTGAAAAAACACTGGACTTAGAATCAAAAGACCGGGTTCAAGTTCTGGCTGTATGTCTTACTACCAGTGTGATCTTGATAAAGTCACTTAACCTTATTAATCCTCATTTTCCTCATCTGTAAAATAAGAGATGATATATTTGCACTATCTACCACACAAAGATGTTGTGAGGATTAAATGAAATAATGGCTATAAAGTTGCTTGGTTATCAAAAAGTGTCACCATTATTTTTATTTACATATTATCTGGTCATCTTCATGTTATCATTGTAAGAAATATTAGAAGACAAGCCTTATAACTAATTAGATCCAAATTTCAGGTTATCTAACATGTAGAAATAATGCTCTAGTTCTGCATTATCAATTGCCCATTACACATTTCAAACTGGATGTCCCCTAGGCATTTCAAACATAACATACCTAAAACAGAACTCATTATCTTTTCCCAAAAACTCACTCCCCCCCTTCAAATTCCTTTATAACTGTCAGGGTACCACTTCCTTAGGTTAGACCTAGGCAAATCTTACAGTGACTCTTTCAAATGTAGGCAAAACAATAAACAAAAAAGAAATTAAGGACGTGAATCAAATTTTAGAAAAGTCATTTATAATAGCTGCTTGGTAATTACTGAATAGGAAATATGTGTGTGTGTGTGTGTGTGTGTGTGTGTTATTGTTGTTGTTGTTACTGTTGTCTTTACAAAAAGAGAGCATGTGCTAGAAAAAAAACTGAAAAAACCCACCTCATAAACTAATGCAGAAAAGTAGAAATATTAAACATCTTTAACCTCAACATAATCAGAAAAAGGCCTTTGAATAAAAGATTCAAAGTTAAATGGACATTGTACAATGACCAGTTTTAATAGACTTAGCTCTTCTCAGCAATACAATGATCTAAGACAATTCCAAAAGATTGCTGATGGAAAATGCTATCCACATCCAGAGAAAGAACTTAATGCAGATCAAAGCATACCATTTTCTCTTTTTTTTCCTTTCTCGTGGTTTTTGCATTTTGCTCTGATTCTTCTTTCACAATATGACTAATGTGGAAATATGTGTAATATGATTGTACATTTATAGCCTATATCAGATTGCTTGTTGTCTTTGGGGAGCGGGGAGAGGAGGGAGAAAAAAATTTGGAACTTAAAATCTTATAAAAGTGAATGTTGAAAACTATCTTTACATGTAATTGGAAAAAGTAAAACATTATTAAGTGGAGGAAAAAAGTTAGATGTGAGACTAAATAATTTAATCCTAAAGAATTGGTAGGTCAAGGAACAATAAAAAAGTAACAGAGAATGTCATTAAAGGAAGTAATGGCAATGAGACAATATACCAAAACTTTGGGGATGTAGCCAAACCAGTTGTTAGGGGAAAGTTTGTATCTGTAATACTTTCATCAGTAAAAGAGAGAAATAACCAATCATTGAATTGGGCATGCAACTAAAAAAGTTTAAACGATTCCAAACCCTAGCCAAAGAACAAAAATAGAAATCCTAAAAATCAAAGAAGAGATAAAATTGAAACCAAAAGAACCTATTGAATTGATAAATAAAACTTGGAGCTGGTTTTTAAAAACTTAATAAAAATAAACTAGTATTTAATCTGATTTTTTAAAATCAGGAGGAGGAAAACCAAATTATCAACGTCAAAAAGGAAAAAGAAGAATTCACAACATTTTGAAGAAATAAAGGAAATTGTTAGAAACTATTTTGTGCAGTTATATTCTAACAAAACTGACAACCTAAATACAATGGATGAATACTTACAGAAAGATAAAATATCCATATTAGCAGAGCAAAAAAATGGACATATGAAACAGTCCCATAAAAAAAAATAAGCCATAAAAGAACTCTGAAAGGAAAAAAAAATCAGTGCCAAATGAGTTTATAAGTAAATTCTATTTAAAGTACATTTAAAGTTCAATTAATTTCAATTCAATTCAATTTAATTTAAAGTACAATTAATTTCAATATTGTATATACATAATGGTTGGGAGGAAAGGACAGAATTATGGCCAAACCTTTACATTAATAAACTGTTCTTTAATATGATAAACAATATGCATCTAAAACAAAGAACTGTCATCATCTACGATGGAGAATGAATGAATGAAGCATTTATTTTGTGTGAAACACTGTGCTAAGCACTGGAAAAACAAAGTGAAAAGCAAGACTGAAATACTAGAGGGTCTTCTAATAAGATCAGGAGTAAAGCAAAGATAGCTTTTTTCACCAACATTATTTTATATAGTTCTAGAAATGCTAGCTGTAATAATAAGAAAATTATATTGACAAAATGAATAGGTAAAGCAAAAACAAAATTATTACCTTTGGTGGATGACAGTGATTGACTTAGAGAATTATAGAGATTAATTAAAAAGTTAATAGAAACTGCACTAATTAGGTAATAGGATATAAAAATAAAGCCACAAAAATCAATAGCATTTGTATACATCATCAACAAATTCCAAAAGGAAGAAATAGAAAAAGAATTTTCACACAAAATGACTACAGAATGTATAAAATACATGGGAATCCAGCTGCCCAAGACACACACAGAAACTATATAAATACAATTACAATGCACTCTTTATAGAAATAAGGAAAGACCTAAATTATTGGAGATATGCTAATTATTCTTTATTGGGCTGTAACAACATAATAAAAATGATAATGGTACCTAAACTGATTTATTGATTCAGTGCTATAACAAAGGACCAAAAAGCTCCTTTCTAAAACAAACAAAAGTAACATAATTTATCTAAAGGACAAAAAAGGTGAAGAATCTCAAAGAAAATAATTAATGATATAATGGGCAATTTCAATTACATAAAATTAAAAATTTTGCACAAACAAAATAATACAGTTAGAATTATAAGTGATACAGTAAACTCGGTAAAAAGTCTTTGCAGCTAATTTCTCTGAAAAAGGCCTATCAAAAGAAAAATTGGGAACTGATACAAATATTTGTATGTGTTTCACTTACATGTATATATGCACATATATATGGATAATGAATAAGAGCCCTTACCCAACAAATGAATGGTCTAAAGATAGAGAGTTCCCAAAAGAAGGCAAGCTATCCAGACCACATGAAAAAATGCTCTAAAAATCAATAATGACAACAGAAATGAACATTTAAAACAACTCTGAAATTCCATGCCATACCCACTGGATTGACAAAGATGACAAAGCAGGAAAATGACAATTGTAAGAGGGACTAGGAGGACAAGCGTACTCATGCACTGATGGTTCAATTTGTCCACCTGTTCTTGAAATCGTTTCCAGTACCCAAAAAAAGTCACTTAATAGTACACGCCACTACTAGGTACATACCCCACAGAAATCAAAGATAGACGGGAAGAGTCAATATGTACAAAAGTATTTAGAGAAGTGCTTCTTGTTGTAGCAAAAAACCTGAAAACTAAGGGGGATGATTGAACAAATTATGGCATATGAAAGTAATGGCATGTTATGGCATAGTGGGGTCATGTAATCAATAAGATAGAGGAACAGATATTTTTTCTGATTCCCCACAATCTCTCAAATCTCTCCAAAACAAAATTATATTCCAAAGATAAAGCAGCTTCTCCTGTCTCTATGGTATGGGACATCCAGAATCCAAAAGAAGATTTAAAAAAAACCCATGAATTCACCTTGAACCCACTCATCACCCCTCCTCCACTACATAAGATACCAGAAGTGAGGCTACACTCCAGACCCCAAGGACCTGACACAGGCTTACACAAACCCCTCCCCATGCACACTCTTTCCAGCACCATGGAGACCCCACTCCAGGAGTTTGCCTAGACCATGGACAGACAGTCACTGTGGATGCAGCCCTTCAAGAGCAAAAGCTCACTGAGAGCCCCATCTCTATAGCACCAGAACTGCAAAGCTTTGAACTGCTGGTATCCGGCCAGAGAACTAAGGAAAAGAAGGAAGAGGGAGAGGGCACCAGGGGTGGCTGTGCAGTACTCCACTAAACCTGAGAAAAAGAGCATAGAATTCATCTGGGGCCAATTCTGACCATCCAAAGTCACTTTGGACAGAGACCTATGCTACTGAACCACAGATTGCCCAGTGTGAGAGGAGGCTAAGACACATTGAGATCTACGTCCCAAGGAAACCACCAACAGAAGGGACAGAGACCTATGCTACTGAACCACAGATTGCCCAGTATGAGAGGAGGCTGAGACACATTGAGATCTACGTCCTAAGGAAACCACCAACAGAGGGGACAGAGTCAGAAGGTGAATAGGGGGGACCTAGAAGGGAAAAAGATTGAAAGTATCAAAGATTTCAGGAAAGAGAAACTCAAAGACCTTGGACATTAGCAGATAAATCAACAGGGAAAATATTAACAACAGAAGGAAATGTGGCCTCCAGATCTAGTAAACAAGTTCAGGAATCTATGAATAAATACCACAAAACAAAGGAAAACAATCTAACGTTGGAGACAGAGGACCTCATGAAATTTGAGAACACAAAACTACAACAAACTGTTCCTGAGTGGTTTAAAAGAGAAATGAGAATTATGAGAAAATTTATGGTCTGCCCAGCAAAAATGAAAGACAAAAGGGAAAAACCGGAATCTGCGATGTCAAATCTTACCAAATAAAAAAAGAGAGAACAATAGATTAGGAATGCAAATATACAGAAGTGAAGGACAATCTAGTAGAAGAGAAGCAAAAACCAACGACATTAAAAGAAAATATGCTTCCTATGCAAGAAAAACATACTAATGTCAAAGAAAAGATACATAGAGGCAACCTAAAGATCACATTATAAGAACATCACAAGATAAAAACCTTAATACCATAATGTAGGGAATAGTAGAAGAGAACTGCCCATAACTTCTAAACAGAGAAAATGAAATTTCAATTGAAAGAATTCATAGATCACCTTCAGGAAAAAACAAAAAAACCCAAGACTGCAAACTCCAAGAGATATAATTGTTTATTTTAACAATTCAATCCAAAAACAAGTTCTGCAGGCAATCAGAAGACATTTAAATACAAAGTAAACAAAATTTGAATAACTCAAGACAAGTCTGTATCCACCAGAAAATGTAGGAAGGAATTGAAGAATGTGTTCTGAACAGCAAAGGAGCTTAGGATGCAGCCCAGGGTGACAACCCTGAAAATCTTAGTTTAACCAAAAATGAAAAAAGGTGGACATTCAACAATAAAGAGGCATTTGAAACATTTTTATGAAAACCAGAACAGAAGAAATTATTTGCTTCTTAAATACTCAGATGACAAAAATGAAGGAGTAAAGAAATGCAGCAGCCAAGGATGGCAACAGCAACTGAGTAACAACAGAGAGACCAGTAAGAATCTTCTTTCTAAATGTACACAACAAAATAGGAATGAAGGCAAAATCAGATGGTGCTAATGGTGAAGAGGCAGATAGGAGGCATTACAGACAGAACCTAGCAACATCCTGCCTACAGGAGAACCAATGTTGTTTTGTGAGACTACATTACAACATGGGTGGGTACATGAAAGGGGAGAGAGCAGCAAAGAGATTGAGAAGAATGGATGATGGTCTGGGATCAAATCAAGGGCCAGCAATGAGAGGAAGGTGATCCTTGAGAAGAGCCTACATGAGGAGTGAGAGAGGAGGAAAGGAGAAGGCTTGAAAAGGGGAAAAAAGGAAGAAAGCAGCGGTGGGAGGGTGTTCCTTCAATAAATTCCACTGTTCTGCTGATAAATGCTTCTATAGGTAATAAGAAGTGATCTGTGAAAGGAGAATGGGATCTTGCACTGGATGTGAGCTAGGGGATTTGTTATTTGAAAAGTCCACTTATCTTACCTTGGGGGAAGGAGACTGGTACTCCTAGGAGCAACTGACCCCTGGGGAATTGGGGGAGCATGGACTCAGAAAAATCTTGAGGCAAATGGGGAAAAAAGGTAACCAGGGAAGGAAATAAATCAACAGTGGTCTTCATAAACAGGGACATGGCAGGGGAGTGGCCCTAAAATGGAGCAGTGTCCTCTCATACATCTACAATAATTAGCATTATTCTGGAAGTAAGGCACAATAGATGAGGGGAATCAGAAAAAACTCTATGAGGCAGTAGCAGAAACTGTCTAAAGGGGAAAGCCTAGAATGGATTCTTTGGTAGTTTTGATATTATGGTGAACACAGAGAAAAGAGAAAGACCAGATAATTATTAGTATCATGAATCAGAGAATGAGGGTCTAGAGCAGATAGAGAGGATAAATAATGAAGAGAGTAAGAGAAATCCATTTTGGAAAGAGTAATAAAAATGAAAATTTTAAAACTAATGAACAGAATTAGCTGTAGGTAAGTTAAAGAAGAAGGAGGAATCTACTTATCTAACCGAGAGGGGAAAAACAGGGTGGGGGAAGAATTATATAACCAGATGAAGTTAGGAGAGAAAATGAAAAAGGATAACAAACATGAATAGGGGATCAAGAGTAAGGCAAAGAGAGCCAGGGGGAAGAGGGACACGTTAAAGAAAAGATTAAGGTAAAGTAACTGAAGGAGCATAGTACTGTGTAGTATAAGAGGGGAGAAAATCATAACTTGAAAAAAATCCAACATTAGAGATAGATGGAGGAAAATATAAACCTAAATCTCATAACTTTAAGTGTAAATGGATTAAACAATCCCATAAAATGAAAAGGTGACAGATCAGATAATAAGACAAAATCCTACAATCTGTTTTTTACAACAAGCACATTTAAAAAACAAAGAGTTTGAAAATAAAACTTCTAGGATGGGAAAAAAATTGACTATTCATAAAATGACTCCAAAAAACAGGAGTTGTAAATCATGCTATCTGACAAAGCAAAAACAAATATCCAAAAATTAAAAAGAGATAAGGAAACTATATTATGCTGAAAGGAAACAGAAAGCAAACCAATATTAGTAATAAAGTTATATATTCCAAATGCTTTACCACCCCAATTCATAAAGGGAATGGAAAAAATACACATTTCTCAGCGCCACATGAAACTTAAAAAAAAACTGAGCATGTACAGAGATATTGTCAATATAAAAAGGCAGAAATAGTTAATACATCCTTTACAGACCATAAAACAATAAAAAATAATAACTGGTTCAGGGACTATAAACAAAAGACAGATTCAAATGAAGACAACAATAAAATCATAAATAATGAGTGGATCAAAGAATAAATCAGAAAAACAATTAATAACTACGTAAAAATTATAATAATGAAACAACATACTAAAATTTCTGGGATGCAGCTAAAGTAGTCCTCAGGGGAAAATTTATATCTTTACAAACATACATTAACCAGATAGTAAAAAAAAAAATTAATGAACTGAATATGTATTTAAAAAAATTAGAAAGCCAACAAATAAAACTAAAAGCACAAGAGAAGATAAAAATTAAAGGGGGAATAAACTGGAAACAAAACTAAAGAAATGATAAATAAAACTAAAAGTTAGTTCAAAAGACTAATTAAACTAATAAATCCTTCAGTAGTCTGATTAAAAAGAAAAGATCCAAAAAACATAATCAATAAAAACACAAATTAATGGAATAAAACTACAATCACAAAAAAAAACAAAGTAAAACCAGAAGAATTAAAAAAAATTATCAAACATATGCTGCTAACAAAATTGAGAACACAAAAAAAAAATACTTTCAAAAATATAAAATATCCAAACTGTTATAAGACACGATAGAGATCTTTAAAAACCCAGTCTCAGAAAAGGAAATAGATCTAATTGTAAAGGAACTACCAAAGGGGGAAAAAAGTCCTGGTCCTGATAAATTCATAGGAGAATTCTATCAAACTTTTAAAGAATAGTTAGTACCCATACTTCACAAATTATTCACAAAAATCGAGAAGAGAAGCATCCTGACAGAAATCCTTTTATGAGACAAACACAGGTCTAAGACCTAACCCAGTGAAAGAGAAAACACAGAAATAAAACCGTAAGACAATATTATTAATGAACATTGACTCAAATATTTTAAACAAAATTCTATCAAATAGATTGCAGTGATTTATCCAGGAAATCATTCATCATGACCAAGTGGGAGTTATGCCAGAGAATGTGAAAATGGCTCTACATTAGGAAAAACAATCACCATAATAAATCATATGAAAAAACAAAACACCCACAACTACTAGAATCTTTTCTAATAAATACAGGAGTGAGGCAAAGATGCTCATTCTTCAGACTATAATTTGATATAGTTTGTGGAAATGCTAGTAACAGAAATAAGACAAGAGAAAAATTAAAGGCCTAAAGATAAGATTACTTGGAAAATTCTAGGGGAAGGGATCAGAAAAGAAACTAATTCAGACAATAGATTTAGCAAAGTTGCAGGCTTCAAAATAAATACTCAAAAATTACCAGTATTTCTATATAATAATAATAAAATACAAGAAGCAATAGTAGGAAGGGAAATCACATTCAACCTAACTACAAAATGCATAAAATATCTGGGGATCAACCTCTCAAAGCACACAAAAAACTTGTATAGATTCAATTACAAAGTGTTCCTTTAAAAAATAAAGAACAATTTAAATAGTTGGAGGAATATTCAGTGCTCATGGCTAAGCTATGCTAATATAATTAAAATTACAAAACTACTTAAGTAGTTTATACTTTTAATGTTATACCAATCAAATTACCAAAGAGATACTTCATAGACCTTGATCAAATTATAACAAAATTCATTTGGAAGAACAAAAGATCTAAAATATAGAGAGAAATGATGACAAGAAGTAAGGAAGAAGGGAAATTAAAACTTCCAGACACCAAAGCATATTATAAAGCAGTATCAATCAAAACGATCTAGTACTGGTTAAAAAATAGATTTAGATCAATGGAATAGAACAGACAAGGGAGAATCTGAAACAATAGAATGAAATTACCCAGTGTTTGATAAAGTGGAAAATATGAACTACATAAGAAAAAACTCCTTATTTGATAAAAACTGCTGGGAAAACTAAAAAATAATATCACAGAAGTCAGCCTTGGACAAACACCTTACACTGCATTTCACAATACATTCTAAAAGGATACATGATCTTAGTATTTAAAAAAATTAGAAGAGAAACAGATTATATACCTCTTATAGTTATGGGTAGAAAACGTATTTTTAATCAAACAAGAGATAAAGGCAATCAAAAAAAATAAAAACAGATAACATTGATTACATGAGACTGAAAAGCTTCTGCACAGACAAAATTAATACACCTAAGATAGAAAGGGAAGAGGTCAAATGGGAAAAAGTCTTTCAATCGAATTTCTCTGATAAAGACTTGGTATTACATACATGCATCCATACATGTATCATATATGTGTGTGTATGTAAATAGTCGTATTATATGTAATAGTCATTCCCCAATAGATAAGTAGGTAAATATGAACATACAGTTCTCAAAAGAATTGCAAAGTATTTATAACCACATGAAAGAATGCGCCAAATCACTAATAAGAGAAATATAAATCAAAACAAACCTGAGATTCTGCCTCAAACCCAGCAGATTAGCAAAAATGATAAAAAATGGGCAATAGTTAATGTTGGAGATGTTGTAGAATGATAGGTCCACTAATACATTGTTAGTAAAGCTGTGAAATGGCAAATAATTTTGGAAAGTAATTTGGGATTATGCAAATTAAGTTATTAAAATGTCCATACCCTTTGCACCAGAGACTCCATTACTGGATTTATGTCCCAAAGAGGCCATCAATAAGTAGAAAATCTCTATATACTTTAAAATATTTAAAGCAGCACTTTTTATGACTGCTAAGAATTGGAAACAAAACAGATACCCATCAATTGGGAAATGGCAAAATAAACTGTGGTATATACATGGAATGGACTAATACCATACTATAAGAAATGATGTGTGTGAGGAATACAGAGAAGCATGGAAAGATTTATATGAACTGATGCAGAGTAAAGTGAGCAGTGCCAAGAAAACTATACATCGTAACAACAATAACGGAAAGGGAAAGAACAATAACATACTAAAAAAAAAATCAAAAGTAGACATCACAAAATTATAAAGATTAAATAGGACGCAAATGAAGAGATTTGAGGTTTTCAAACAAGGTTTTCTGACAATGTTTTATTTCCATTCCACTGTAGCTGACTCTGGGACAACTAGATGGTACTGGATTGGGAACCAGAAAGACTCATCTTCCTGAGTTCAAATCCAGCCTCAGATACTTCCTAGCTGTGTGACCCTGAGCAAGTCATTTAACCCTGTTTGCCTCAGTTTCTCATCTGTAAAATGAGCTGGAGAAGGAAATGGCCAACCACTCCAGTATCTCTGCCAAGAAAATCTCAAATGGGGTCACAAAGAGTCAGACATTACTGAAAAACAACATAAATAACTGTCTCTGCTTGAAGTTATTCTAGAAGGGGACATAAAACATGTAGAAGGATAAGTATGATTTAAAAAAAAAAACCCAGAATATAGTATGTGCTTAGGAAATAAGAGAGTGTTCTAATATCACATAAGGAAGAAAGCAATTGCAGATTGGAAGAAAGGAGCACGGAGGTGAGGGTAAATTAGTGAAAGCTTCACGGAAGAAGTAATATTCGGCTGGGATTTGAAGGATAAGCAGTACGTCAAAGGTGAATGGCATTCAACATATAAGGAATGGGGAAATGAAACTAGCCAAACAAAGCAGTTTTTATTTGATCCTAAAAGGCAATAGGGAGCCATTGGTGTTTATTATGTAAGGGGATGAAATAATTCCCTGAACTTCAGGGAAATCTCTTTTAGCAGCTGTATGGAGGAGAGGTAGGAGAGACTTAAAGCAAGGAGATTAATTAGGAGACTACAGTGAATGTGAGCAGCTGTGTAACCTTAGGGAAAGGAAATACCCTTTCTACTGTTAGACTCACAACAGAGATACTTAACCATTTTTTTATGTCATAGACCCCTTTGGCAATCTCGTGAGGATTATGGACACCTCAGAATGATGTTTTTCAATGCATACAATTAAAAATACATAGCACTAAGAAGGAAGTCAATCATCTTGAAATTGAGCTATCAAAATTTTTTAAAAAGTTTAAAGACTTCAAGCTGAGAACCCCTGCACTAGCCCAAGTAAAGGGATTAGGCAGATTTTTAGTAAAGACACTACCAAAAGTACAAGTTTATAATAGGAACAGGGTGCAGGCCTTCTTTTCAGTTATCTTGCAATTGCCTGTGGTCCACACGCAAAAGGGACAGCACAAACAAATGAAATCCACAGGGGTTTCATCAACCTAATTTAACCAGTTTGAATCCCCCTCCTAGAAGACTATTTTTTAATCCCAGCTAGCCCAAAGTATCAGAAGTGACAGGGCATACCAGACTCCCTTGCTCCTCCTGCACCCTAACTAGCTCACCTCCTCCACTTTTCTCAGATACAACAACTCCTTTTCATTCAGGCAGATCTCCTAAGGTCTACAGGAGATGGGAACAGAACAAACAAATGAAATCCACGGGGGTGAAATCTACCTCTCCATCTGAATCTTCTCCGAAGTTGACAAAAAAATCTGATTAAAACTCAGTCTCTTCTCAAAAGTCCTTAATGCCTCCTCACTGACTGATGAATAAAGTCTGAACTCCTTAGAACTTTCAAATATTGGTGCTTCCCTACTTTTCTAACTTTGCCTAAGATACTCCCCCTACTCTATATCCTATATGTTTCAGCCAAATTAGACTACTTTTCAACTCCCAGTACAAATTCTGTGATATCCAGCCGTCATGTCTTTGGTCAAATTGTTTTGTCATACATATTTCTTACATGTCTGCCTCACTACTATCATAGTCTAAGGTTAAACTTATTCCTCTAGTGTTTGCTGTATTTGTGGGAAGGGGTGAACCAGGTTCTTAGGAAAAGGATTTGAGAGTAGTAGGTGAGATGCGTGGTAAGTCTCTTCCTCCTCTGTTTTTTTTTTCAAAAATCTAGGACAATTTACTTTTTATCCTGCAGAGTTTTCAATTTTGATTTCTTGAAGTATAGCTCTGAAAAAACAGGCTTTTAAAAAGCCCATTGTGTTTCAAATGGAACTACTTTACCATGCCTTTAAATCTAAATCATTCCGGCTTTCATTGATCAACCAAAAATAGGCCCAGCCCAAGCCTCTGAGACTCAAGTTTAGGTTTTGATGGCTTAGAATGAGTGTAAATAGCAATTGTTTTCTGTTGTGGCCAGAAACTTTGAGTGGACACTCATCTTCCCCACCAAGATTGATATCTTTGTGATGGTAAATTGGGCCCAATATTGACTAGAGGACAGCTCTTCTGCCCATACTTTAAATCCCAGTTCAAATTCTTCTTTCTTATGATGTTAACGTTTCTCAACTTCCAAGGTAAGCGCAGTCAAAAGAATTGAGAAAAACTCAGATGTTATCACTGATGTCATGACACAGACTCAGTCACCATTATCAAGCCCTTAGATATTCCCTGTGCGTAACATCTTGAAGAGGGAGCACATCAAGTAGCACTAAATTTTCCTAAGGATGCACATAACACAAGGGAGTCTAGCCCCTAGATAGCACCTGGCAGACTACGCATCCCCAGCCATACAGCCTCATCTGAGGGTGTCTTTTTCTCTAGAAGTTGCCTGAACTTGTGTCTTCTCAACTCTTCAATCATTTATGACTCACTTCCAATTCCATCACTTAACTAAAACTGCCCTCTTCAAAGTTACCAGTGACTTTTTAATTGCCAAATCTGATGGCCTTTTCTCAGTCCTCATCCTTCTCAATCTTTCTACAGCATTTGACAATACTGACGCCTCTGTCTCTCTCTCTCTCTGTCTGTCTCCTTCTCTCTCTCTCTCTCTCTCTCTCTCTCTCTCTCAAAACTCCACCCCTCCTCTGGTTTTTCTGATAATTGGTTCTCCTACCTGTCTGACCATTCCTTCTCAAACTCCATTGCTGGTTTATCACCCATTTAACAAAGAACCCCTAAATGCAGGGGTGCCCAAAGTCTCCATCCAGGACACTTTTCTGTCTATACTCTTTCACTTGGTGATCTTATCAGCTCCCACAGGTCTAATTTCCGACTTTGTGAAGATAATAATAAAAATAATAGTTAACATATAGCACTTTAAGGTTTGCAAAGTGCTTTATATATATGTTATCTCGCTGGATAGAACAACCCTATGAGTTAGGTACTATTATTACCCCCATTTTACAGATGAGGAAACTGAAACTCATGAGATCTGCCCCGGATCACATAGCTAATAAATGAGGCAGGATTTGAGCTCATCTTCCCTAGTCCAAGTCTTGTGCTCTATCCACTGGGGTACCATATGATTTTCTCATCAATATAGCCAACCCCTGTCTTCCCTGAGCCCCAGATCCACATCACCAGCTACATATTTGACATTTCAAACTGAACGCATCATAGACATTTCAAATTCAACATGGGCAAAAAAGAATTCATTATATTTCCCCACAAAAAACCCTTCCCTCTCCCAAACTTCCCTATTTCTGCTGAAGATACCACCATCAACCGTTTTAAGCTGAGCCATGAACAAACATTGGGAAGTGCTTGTGTTGTTCTGCAGGGAACCTTGGACTTGGACTTGTGTTATAAATAAAATATTTAAATAAAAACTGTGCTCCTCTATATAGTATACTACTATTTAACAATACAAAGCTATGTAACAATAAAAAAATTTGTTTCCTTCAAAAAAAAAAAGATACTGTCACTCTTCCAGTCTCCCAGGTTCATAACCTCAGTCATCCTCAACTCCCCACCAATCAGTTGCCAAATTTTGTTTTTTCTCCTTCTACAACCTCTTTCACATCCACTCCTTTCTCTCCATTCACACTACCAACATTATAGTTCAAACTCATCAATGCTCTCTTAGACTATTTCAATAACCTCCATTACTCAATTAACTGCTATGATTCCTTATTCCTTTTATGATTAAAAAGAAAATGTCTGTTTGACCTTGAAGGTCCTTCACAACCTGGCCCCAGTATACCTTTCCAATCTTCTTATAATACATTACTCTTTTTCCTACATTTACATCATCCAGCCTTCTAGCCCATTCTTCACAAATCATTTGGCAATAGATGGGATAAGAGACTGCAATGCAAAGGTGATCCTAGTGGAGGATAGTGAAAATTATTGGAAAACATGGCTCAGGTGTAAGAAATAAGTTGGGCCAAAGGTTTATATAAATTAAGGAGAAGTCTCATGCCATATGAAGTCTCATATGATGGATGCTTTGTTCAACAAGACAGTCAGGAGTACTAGACTTGCCAAGTACATCACACACAATCATGATCACAAAAAAAAAGAACTACATTTACCAGAGAGAAAATGATTGGTCCCCAACGTGGGAGTTATTTCCAAATCCACTATCTATATACAATCAGAATACTGACTTATTTATATAAACATCAACAAGAAATTAGAAGAATAAAAATCAGAAGACAGGGTCTATAACTGAGATAGTCTCCCTCTGCCCTATTTAAACAAACTAGTGATGCTGAAAAATGGAAAAGATAACAGTATATACATTAGCACAATAACTAGCACATAGTAGGCACTTATAAATGTTTATGGATTGACTGAGACTGACACAGACTACTACCCTTTCCTAAGGACATTTAATTATTAATCATTCCTCACAATGAGAAGCAGATGTAATGAGAACCATAATTCGAAAGGGGGTTCACAGTTTTGTCCAAGGGCACCAAATTTAAAGGCAGGAAAATTTAGAGGGAGCTGACAGCATCTGAAGTCCTTCAACAGAAAAAGAAATATATTTTAGTTCTTAGCTAACAAAAATGTTTAATTAAATTAAAAGCTACCTGATAGTAGCAGCTGAGTGAGCTCTCCCACTTGAGTGACCATCTCCCCTGGAGAGGACATACATGATTTTCCTGGGGTCTAGATAGGTCCTAACTACATCAGCTGAGGGTATGCTTTGTGCCACTTTCCACAGGCACGATTTGTGATGTTTGCCCTGGGCATAAAAATTCCTAGCTACGATTCTGATAAGATGACCAAAATAGCCCAGAAACCACTGAGCCAGCAAATACTTGATATCCTTGCCAGTTGAAAAGATATGACAGCCAAGGGCAAATCCAGTTTAGAATTTAAATTTGTTTGTAAAATCTTGTCCGGGATGATGGGAGAAGATCATGAGCAATATCTATCACCATAAAAGGGATGAGCAGTGGAAAATAAAAGAAATTTAAAAGATGTTTAGCAAAAGACCCAATTAAGTAAAACCAATCTTTAAAAAGGACATTTAAAGACGAAATATATAAAAAGAGACAATGAATGAATGAAAAATGGAAAAGATCTGTAAAGACTGCTATATTAAAAACTCTACTTTCTATCAGTGACAATGGAGCCCCCACATTTGTCTTCTAACATGGTGCCTGCCATGCTTCACAAAGAAATTGAAATGGCACTAAATAAAATGAAGACAAGCCAAAGAACCAGACCATAGAGTGTTTTATCCTAGAGATACAATTGTAAAGCTATTTTAGGATTTATTCTTAAGGCTTATTAAAGAAGGCAGGATACTAAACTTTTAGGAAAAAAAAAATCTTGGGCCTTATTATCACCCCACCGCAAGAAAGGCAACTGAGAAATTTTAATAATGATCAGCCCATATGCCTACTTTCCCATACCTATAAAACTTTTATGAGAATAAGTATACACAAGTATGAATGAGAAGGGGAACAGGCAGGTTTTTGCAAATGATGTTCTACAGACCAACACATCTTTACAGACATACAATTGACTGAAAGATTATGTGTATGTGTGTGTATATATATATATATATGTATATATGTATGTATATATTACATATATATAATATATATTACATATATATAATACATATATATATATATATATAAAACACAATAAAAACTAGTCATGCTTATGATTACAGACGCAAAAATCTTCAATAAAATTTTAGCCAACGGGACATAATAATTCTTCACTAAAGTCTTCCTTCAATGCCTCCTCAAGGTGCAGTCATCCTTGACTCTTCACTTTCCTTTATCTCCCATACCTAATCCATTGTCAAGTCTTGTCTAGCCTACTTCCATAGTAACTTTCATGTCCTTCCTCTTCTTTTCACTCTCATGACCTTTATTTTATCTCTCACTTGGACTACTGCAAAAGCCTCATCATAATTTGGTCTCCCTCTTTCCAGTCCGTCTTCCCCACAGCTACAGAAGTGATACTCTTAAAGCAGGAGCCTGACCATGGCATTCCCCCTCTTAAGAATCTTTAGTGAATCTCTATTGCCTTTAGGATAAAATACAAATTCCTCTACATGGCATTTAATGTTCTTTACAACCTGACTGCAGACTTTACAGGTTGATTAAACACTTTCCTAGGTAAGAACTCAATGGTCCAGCAGAACTAATCTATTAGCTGTTTCTTGTACACATTGCCTGTACATAATAGGACTTTGCACCCTGGAAAGCTCTATCAGCTTGTAAACTCTCTAGCTTCCTTCAAAGCACGGCTGAGAAGCCATCTCCTAGAGAAGGCCTTCCCTAATCTCCCATTGCTAGAGCTCTCACCTGAGTCCCCTATATTACTTTGTATTTACTCTGTATATATTCAATATATGCTTATCTGTGTAAAAGTTTTACCCGGAGCCCCCACCAGCCCCCACTTAGAATGTAAGCTCCTTGAGGGTAGGAATGATTTCTTTTTCTTTTATTTATTTGTTTATTTATTTTTTGCCTTTATATCCCCACCACCTTCCACAGAACCTGGCACATAATCAGTGCTAGATAAATGCTTGTTGAATTGAACTGAAATGAACCTAGGTTCTTAAAAGCTATGCCAGGGTAGTTTTTGAACAAGTTAAGTTCTATCAAGCTGAAAAGTCTTCAGGTATGGGACCTATGACAGACTGTTGGCCAAGAATCAGCCTACTTAAGTTCAGAGAGACGGGCTTATCACCAGATGGCTGGCCACCAGGTAATGATTTTTTTCCAGTAGCTACATCAATTGCCAAGGCCTGTCCGTTTCATCTTTGCTACATCTTTCATATGGTCCCTTCTCTCCTTTGACACTGCCCCCATATGGTACAGACCCTTATCACCTCACACCTCCACTACTGCAACAGCCTACTTGATGCGTCTGCCTGCCTCAAGTCTCCGCCAGCTCCAATCCATCTTCCCTTCAGTCACTAAAGTGTTTTTTTCCCAAGTTGCAGGCCCAACCATGTCACCCTCCTTACTCAATAAACTCTAGTGGCTCCCTATCACCTCCAAGGTCAAATAGAAATCCATGGTTGGCATTTTAATCCCTTCATAGCCCTCTCCTACCTTCTTGCACTTTCCTCTCCCCCATGTACTCTTCTACCCAATGACAATGGCCTCCTGGTTGCTGCCTGAATAAAACACTCTTATTTCCTGAGTCTGGGCATTTTCCCCCCTTGCCTGGAATGGTCTCCCTCCTCATCTCCACCCACTGATCTCCCTGGTTTCTATTTTCAAGTCCTAAAATCCCATCTTTTACAGGAAGCTTTTCCCAATTTTTCTCAATTCTAGTGCCTTCCCTCTGTTAATTATAATTGATTCCTGTCATTCACGGTAGTTATGGTCGACAAAGTTGACACATGAACACTGAATTAGTTAATACTGAACCATTGATCTGAGGGGAAATACAGGGTTAGGTTCCTGCGAGCCTTTTGTCACAACATTTACTTTAGCACTTTCCGGAGCAAAGCGGCCTCGAGTACAGATCAGCAAATTTCCTCTTCCTTTTTCTGGACGAACCGTATTGTTGATTCATCAACATTGAACTCAATGCCAACAGTACTGTAATTCATGCCTGAATGAATCTTGTCTAATATACAGATTTTCTCCATAAGAAATATCCTTCTTGCACTTAGGAACACTAGATAGCACTTCAGCACTACATTTGGGGGCCATTTTAAATAGTGAAATCACCAATAAAAAGCACTAAAATGTGAAAAATATGGCACTAAATAAATGGTGAAAAGGACAAGTGTTTATAGAATGACAGTTGCAATGACCTGGTTGACCTCAGCTAGGAACTATGTGGGGAAGGTGACTCGAATTTTTCAAGCTCTGTATGTGTCTGCAAATAACCTCAAAGGTGCTGCAAGTATTGATTTGGGGGTTACAAATAATTTTTAATAACTAGGTGAATTCTAAAATATGGAATCTGCTAACCATAAGAATCAACTATATTTCCTATTTATGTAGATAGCTGGTTTGTACATATTTGTTTGCACATTGTATTTTTGTATTCCTAACACATAGCACAGTGCCTGGTATACAGTAGGTACTTAATAAATGTTTATTGATTGATTATCAGTTAACGAACCTGAAGGCTTAATGCACAGAAAAAATAATTCTGTCTACCGGCGCAGGAAATACCCTTACCAATGAAATCAAAAGTCCTTTAATTATTGAAAAAAAGAATAAGCAATCTGTCAAGAGGAATTACTCACCACAACCATGAAAGATTTGTCCCGGGAGTGCTAAGATGATTCAATACCAAGGAAATGATTAATGTAACTCCTCATATCAACAAGGGGAAAAAATAAAAATCATATGATCGTGTCAGTAGGTGCCAAAAAAGCATATGCCATTTATAACAAAAATCTACTGTCATCTATGCTTTAAACATCATTAAAAATATGAATAAAATACAGGAATAACAGTTGTTGCTTTTAAGTAATAAAGAACACTTACTTGAAACCAAGCCCCAACATTATTCTCCATATTAGAGGAACTTGGCCTGGGGAAGGGGGTAGGCCTGGTCTCCTCCCTCCCACTTTATACTGTGTCCCTCTCTCCCCTGCTACCACCCTCCCCCATAGAAATTGCCCTATTTTCCCCTCAGACTTTGCTGAGAGGGACAGCAGACCCAGCTGGATGCTCCACAAAGGAAGATGAAACAAATGACACAAGATGAAGACCAGAAAGAAGGTGCAGGAAAAGCATCAGGTTTGAGGAATAGAAGGGGTCCAGGTTCTTCTTTACCTCATGCAGTGGGGCAAAGAGAACCTCAACAGGGATGCTGACCTGGACATGGACAGCAAGGATACCCTGGAGTAAAAGAACTCCCAGTATACCAAGGTTGATATCATCCCACACACTGGCAACCCAGTGCCTTGCTAAGGCCCAGGTGGGGAGCATCACCTTGCCTCCAGTATTTGGATAATACGAGGGTTCTCCACATGGCCAATGAGGAGATGCAGCCAGAGCAATAAACAGGAGACCAAGATACAGAAGACATGAAAGAACAGTGACACTGAAAAGCTCCTAAATGCCCACGGATAGGAGCTATCTCATGAGAATCAACACAAATGTCTCATCTGCATGGACGTTCCTACATGACACCTGACATGATACCTCTTCATTCCCCACGAAAAATGATGGTTCTGGATCCCAGGAGCCCAGAAGCTACATTCCCAGGACACTGTATTAGTCCCCAGATTCTTGCAGAGAATCTACTTGTGGACCCAGACTCTAAGGACCAGATGTGAGTTAAACCTGGGTCCTGCTCACCTACTACCCACTAAGACACACACGTGTCCCACTAAGACACACATCCTGTACACAAAGGAGCCCAAAGGAGCGAGAGCATGGGGATCAGAGCTGCCCAGCCTCCTTCTCCCCCTTACCCTCCCCATAGTGGCTCACACTTCAAACTGGAGCTGGAGGCACACCACCCTGACCTGGGCCTGTCTTATTCCAGGCCTCCTCTGCCCTGTCCATCTCTGTCCCTCCTTCTCCCCTGTGTATCTGCAGCTTGGTGACTAGGAGGAATGGACCTGCAGACAGGCAGAACAGTCTAGACAAGCACATGTAACAGACCCCATATGTCTACAATGCAACATATACATAGGACAGACCCTCCTCGCCTTTTCTTTGGGGGCAGGGCTGGTTTCTTTTTTTTTTTTTTTTTGCCTTCATAATCCTACCATCTCCCACAGTTCCTAGGTTCTTAAAAGCAATACCAGTGTAGTTCAAACAAGTTAAGTTCTATCAAGCTGAAAAGGCTTCACGTATGGGACCCATGACAGACTATTAGCTGACTTCAGTTCAGAGAGAGAGGTTCATCACAAGACAGTTGGCCACCAGGCCACCTCTAGCTACATCAATAGCCTAGGCCTGTCAATTTTACCTTTGCAACCTCTCTCTTATACATCACCCCCTCTCTCCTCTGCCCCTTTTCAAACTTTGCTATTACTGTAGGGGGTATCTTCATCCTCTCAGTCCCCTAAACTTGCAACCTAGGTATCACCCTCAAATCCTCACCCTCTCTAACCACCACCTCCTCCTCCTGCCCCATATCCAATCTGAGGCCAAAACTTGTCTATTTTACCTCTGTAACATCTCTTGCACACATACACTCCCTTTTCCCACTGGATAATGCCACCGCCCTGATACAGGCTCTCATCACATCCTGCCTGGACTATTACAATAGCCTGCTGGTTGGTTTAGGCTGCCTGCTCCAGATCTGACCATCTCACCACCCTCCCAACTTGATAAACTCAGTGGCTCCTTATCACCTAGCCTAGAGGATCAAATCCTATTTTGGGGTGTTTTCAAAGCCCTTCCTAACCTGCTCTTTCCTGCCTTTCTAGCCTTCTTACAATCTCCCCTGAAGCATTTTTCCATAGAGAGACACTGGTCTCCTAGTAGTTCCTCAAGCAAGACTCTCTATCAACTCCAGGAATTTTCTCTGGCTATCCTCCCCATGCCCCAAAGGTTCTTCTTCTCACTCACACCTCTTGGCTTTCCTGGCTCTCCTCAAGTCCCAACTAAACCCCCATTTTCTACAAGAAGCCTTGCCATCCCTCTTAATTCTAGTGTCTTCCTTCTGTTGATTATTTCCAATTTATCCTATATATAGCTTGTTTATACATAGTTATCTGCATCTTGTCTCTCCCAATTGATTGTGAACTTCTTCAGGGCAGGAACTGTAATTCTGCCCTTCTTTGTGTCTCCTGCAATTAGCAATGCTTGGCACATAGCAGGCACTTAATTTATTGACTTTATTTAATTTAAATTTATTCAAATATTGAAATATTAAATTTATTTAACTTAGTAACTGACAGACCACTCAACACAATATTGAAAATGCTACAAAATGTTGATAAGGGATGAAAAAGAAATAAAAATGATAAATATTAAAAAGGAAGACAGCAAGTAATGGCCCAATCACGTTCTAAGAAAAACAATAAAATCACTTAGAGATAATAAGCCCAGCAAACCCACAGGTTATGAGATATAATCACAAAAATCAATTCTATTCCTACATACCAGAAGCAAACAGCTGGATAATAGAATTGGGAGGTGGAGGGGAGAGAATCTCATTTATAAGAATCACTTTAAAAAATGAGTATTAACCTGGAAAAAAAAAACCCATAAAATCTTTATTTAGAGAACTAGCAATCTTTTTTCACCATGACACGCTCCTACATTCTACATGGAAATGATCATACCCTTGAACTTGCTAACACCTACAAGCATTCAACTTCAACTTTCATGAACTCTGAAATTCCTTTACATGATCAAAATCCTTTATCATTCCCTCTTTCCTGCAACCTTACATCTAAGGCATAGGTATGCCTTATTACTGCAGCCTAACACCTGTCTGCATCCTCATTGTGACCACCAATCTCTTCAGCCCCTCAGTGGAAAGTTTATTGGACTTAGATATTAAAATGATAATTATAAAACTATAAGTGAAATAAATGTTCTCATTTTAGACCATGGCAAATCTAATAAAAATATAAACAAGAAGGAAATAAGTAATTTTAAAAGAATATTAGAACAGTAGAAAATAGACCAATGCTAATCACTTAATCAGAATCTTAAAATAACTATACACACATATATTTGATATTACACAGCACCTTTAAAAATCATTTTTGATAGGACATAAATGATTCATAAATAAAGGCAGATATGTTAAATGTATCTTATACAAACCATGAAACAATAGAAATTATAATCAACATGGGAAATGATCCAAATATGAAGATCTAAATGGAGACTAAGTAACTATATCCTATAATGAGTGAGTCAAAGAACAAAACACAAAAATAATAAATAATTATATTAAAGAGATAATGAAACAAGATACCAAAATACATGGAATACAATCCACGGGGGGGGGGGGGGGAATCTTTCTGAATACATGAACAAAAGAGAAAAAAATAATGAATTGAATATACAGTTTTAAAAACTAAAAAAATTAATAAGTTAATCTTTTTAAAACACAAAAGAAATTCTGAAAATCAAAAAAGATAATAAAAAGACTAAGGAAGAAGTAAGATAAAGAGCTGTTATTTTTAAAAGACTAACACACATCATTAGATAATGATTAAGAGAGAGGAATGTCACATCACCAATATAAACAAAGGGGAATTCACAATGAATGAAGAACTAGAAAAAATTAGCAGAAATTACTAGACACAATTACATAAAAGAAAATGAGAACTTAGATAAAATTGATGGATATCTCAAAAATATAAACTACATAAATTAACAAAGCATGAAATAGTTCAGCTAAATTCCTAGAAAAACAAATTGAACAAACTATAAATTAACTCCAAAGGAAAAAAGTCCTGGTCCAGATAGATTTAAAATGAAGTTTATTTAATATATTAAAAACTAATGATACTCATGATACATAAATTTCTCAAAACAGCAAGAGGGAGTACCCAACCGCTTCTTCCATAATGCAAATATGGTCTTGATACACAGTCCAGGGAGGGATAACACAGAGAAAGGTAATTATAGACCCAAAATCACTAATGTATATTGATGCTCAAATATTAAATATTAATATTACATTGGTATTAAAATAGTACAACTTAAATATTAACAAGGACACTATGGCAATGTAACCAAAACTTATTCAGTATAGCCAAATTGGTTTCCAAACAAAAATCTAATCAGCATAATGAATAAGCCTCTTTATCCTGGAATTTCACTCCACCACTAGTCTTGCCGCACTAGAAGTACTCTCTTTCCCTGTAGTCCTTTCCTCTGGTTAGATAGTTCCTTCCAGAACCTCCATTTTAAGGAAAGCACTTAGGGCAGCCATGTCTTCATTCCTCTCTAGGATCCACTCTGGAGTCTTGTAACTTTTTTTACCATGCCCCATCTTCCTCCATACTGTCTCCACTATTATTTGAACATAATAAAAATGCTAGTTAAAGTAATTAAATAAGAAAAAAGAGGGAACAAAAAGGCAAAGAATAAATAAAATTATTTCTATCTGCAAACAATGTGATTGTTTACTCAGTAAAAACTAAAGCATTAACAACCACAAAATAAGACAATAGCTTCAACAAAGTACCAGGTCACAAAATATATCCAGCAAAATCTTCAATATTTTTGTATATTACTATCAAAAAAACAAGAGGAAATGATAGAGATTCTAGTTAAAATGATAACAAAATGCATTAAATATCCAGGGGTAGCTGGCCTGCATTAGGAGAGGGAGCTTTCTCATCTAAGAGTTCACTATACCATTGAAATCACAGGTCTTTCCCCATCTCTGTTCCCTATTTTTTGACTTAAATTAACAAGATATATCCAGGATTGTACGAAAATATCTGTAAAATATTTTTATACATGTAAAGGGCTTAAAAATTGAAGATATCAGTGCTCATGGATAAGCTGTGCCAACAAAGTAAAAACTATATCACTACCCAAATTAATATATGGATTTTGGAAGGGGATGTAGATAAAAATAAAGACTTAAATGGATGTGTTCTTAAGTGATGTGGATGTTTCTCCCAGTAATGTACTTCACTACCCATTCATCATTCCTCTCCACACTGTATGACTCTTATCTTATGTGCTGGTAGTTGCTGTGACTTCACATATATATTAGAGTGGCATACATGATGTATATCAGTTATTCCTCTGTAACCATATGACTAGACCATCTTCTTATGTGATTATACTTTTTTGATGACATCCTTATGCAGACCCTTCTTCACAGTTCTTTATTGTTATATCTTTCAGATTGCTCATGCCCCGACTCTTAAGAAATACAGTTCCAAAGCCTCATCATTTCATGATGATGACTAGATTCTGTAAGGCATGCCAGTGAAGCATACATTCTGCTAGATCCTGCCATCCTAAAAAGTCTTTTAAATAGGGTGTCAGTAACAAACTGAGTCTGCTTTCAAAGGAATGACCTTTCCTAACTACAGAGACACCAACTGACAGTAAGCTGGTCATTTGAGGATGAATTCTTTGGCCATGGCAACCAATGATCTATGTAAAATAATAACCAAATTCATATGGAATAATAAAAGGTCAAGATATAAAATAGAAATTGTTGGGCTTTTATAAAAACTAAGAATAAATGAGGTTTAGGCATTGAGATATCAGATTAAATTACAAAGGAGACCAGTGGAATAGATAAGATAAACAAATGTATATAGTAGTCTAGTGTTTGGTGAATCTAAGAATATAAATTGCTGGGAAAATAAGAAAGCATTTTTGGAAAACAGGTTTAGTTGTATAAGCTGATGAAGCGGGAAGTGAGTAGAACCAGAAAAACAACTGATAAGATGACCACATTAAAGGAAGACTACTATGAGAAACTTCAGAATTCTCATTAATAAAGTGGCCAATCACAACTTCAAAAGATTGATGATGATGCACGCCTCTTGTTTCTTGACAAAGAGGTCACAGAATGAGACATACATTTTCAGATGTGGCCAATGTCTGATTGATCTGTTTTGTTAAGATTATGCTTACTTGTTTAAAGAAGGGCTTCTGCTTAGGGGTGAGGGAGAAGGGTATTAAGTTAGTGAGAAATGATAGAAGTGCAAAAAAGAAAAAAAAGAAAATCAATAAAGTACAGAAATTCAAATAAGAAAACAAAAACAAATTCAGAAAGGGATACAAATAGGGCAATTTTGTTACTATTGTGTTAAGTTTAATATGTATGTTTTAAAAACAAAATGTACATAACAGAAGCCCCCAGTTTCATATACCATGCTTTTGTTCTCTGTATATTAATAATATTTGTTGATTATTGTTAATAAAGAAACAATAAATAAGAAAAAAAGAAACTAGGTTTAGATTCATATCTTATACCATTTAGCACAATAAGTCCCAAGTGGAGATGGAACATTAAAAAAAAAAAAAGGAAAATAGAAGATTATATATTCCACAACTGTAGACTAGGGAAGAATTCATAATCAGACACAGGACAGGAGATTATAAAAAAACAAAATAGAAAATTTCAATGATACACAATTTTTAAAAGCTTCAGTATAAATGAAATCAACATGTCTAGGATAAAAATCTTTGCATTAACATCTCAGATAAAAGTCTAAAACATCCAAAATCTGTGAGGAATTGAAACAAATCTGTAATTTAAGAGTCATTCTCTAACAGAAAAATATAAAAATATAATATTTGAAAAAACATGCAAACTATGAATAGCTAAAAATATTATATTATAGCTAAAAAGTATACCAAATGACTAATAATCAGAAAAATGCAAATTAAAACAATTCTGAGGATATTTCACACCCATCAAAAGTAAAAATTCTATACTGGAGGGACTGTGGGAAGATAGTTACTCTAATCCATTTCTTGTACAATTATGAGTTGATCCAACCATGGTAGAAATTGGTTGGGAATTATGCAAAAATTAGCAAATTGTTCATACTCTTTGACCCAGGGAATTTCTCTTTCTGGGTTTCTCTTTTAAAGAAGTAAATGATAGCAAGAAATTATCTATAACATACAAAAATATGCACATTTGTAATAATAAAAGCCTCGCAACAAAATTATGCCTAACAACTAGGAATGACTAAACAAATTGTGGTACATAATGGAATATAATCGCATTGTAAGGAATAATGAATATTAAAAATTCAGGGAAAAATGGGAAGACTAACATGAAGTGGTACAGTGCAAAAAGACAAACATACCCTAACTGATGTAATAACTACAACAATGTAAATAAAATCCAAGTTAATATGTAGCAGAACTCAAAGACCTGAAAAATAATGATGCTGAACACTTGAGAGTGAGTAATCTGGCACAAGGCCAATAAGGCTTTGACCTAGGGCTGTGGTTTGGGGAGAAGGGAAGGAAGGAGGGAAAGAAGCATCCTTATGCCCCACAATAACCACTGTCTCTGAAGCCCACCTCCTGGTCTTGCAGTGGTCCACAGGATAGCTACCACTAACTTCAACCTTGACAATACAATGCCTGGGGTACCACTGTCCCGGGGTACAGGATGCTCCATTCAAGTGCATGTACCCATGGTAGCACTATTCTCTGTGCCAAAAAAAAAAAACAAACCACAACTGATAAAAGCATTCGTTGTTGCTGTTTAGTCGTTTCAGGAATGTTCAACTCTTTGTGACCCCATTTGGGGTTCTCTTAATAAAGATACTAGAGTGGTTTGCCATTTCCTTCTCCAGCTCATTTTATAGATCAGGAAACTGAGAAAAGGGGGGTTAAGTGACTTGCTCAGGGTCACACAACTAGTAAGTATCTAAGGCTTGATTTGAACTGAGGTCTTCCTCACTTCAAGTCCAGCACTCTATCCACTGAGTAGTATACCATACTGCTTCTCTTGACCATTCATTATCTTGTTCCCCTAACCAAGAAATGAGTTGTCAGTCTTGTCTGAGAACTCCGTTTAAAATTTAACAAATATTTATTAAGTTTAAAGATACCATATAGGTGTCAGGAATGAAAAAATAAAAACACAACAATTCATGTCATGAAAAAAGTTACACTTTGCCATGGGCATATGTATACAAAGTTAAGTTAATATAAAGCAGTACCCTAAGGGTGGGCAGCGAGGTGGCACAATGGATAGAGTACCAAGACTGGAGTCAGGAAGATGAGTCTTCCTGAATTCAAATCCAGCCTCAGACACTTACTAACTGTGAGACCCTGGGCAAGTTCTCTGTTTGCCTCAGTTTCCTCACCTGTAAAATGAGCTGAAGAGGAAAACGGCAAACCACTCCAGTATCTTTGCCAAAAGGTGTTGTGAAGAGTCGGATAAACTGAAAAATGACTGAACAACAAGTGTCATGAGGGACATTATCAGTCCCTGACACAGTCAGACCTTGGCTTGGGAATATTAATTTGTGTGAGCCAGATGGTAGATGGATTGGAGAAGGGAGACTATGGAAGAAGGAAGACCCATTTGGAGGCAATAGTAATAGTATAGGCAAGAGGTGAAGTGACTCATGACTAATGTGGTAGCCACATGAGTGCTGAAAGGGGGTAAATGTGAAGGACATGAAGACAGAATTGACCAGACTTGTCAAAAGATTGACCCTGTGCAATGAGAGAGAAGTTAGAATTGAGGATGAGAGGTTATGAACCTAGCTAACTAGAAAGATACTGGCACCCTCCACAAAAATAGGGAACTTTTGAGGAAGATACAGCTTTGACATGTTATGTTTGAGTTTCAAGGCTAGCTAATGATGGCAGGGTGGTAACCTTCACTGAAATAGAAGAGCAGTTTTAACACAACCTACCAAATGTTTTCCATTTGAAGCTTTGGAGCAGTGAGTGTCTAAATACCTCCACTGGACGGTGGCATGATCCAAAGGCATAACCAGTTGGAAAGTGGGAAGATGGTTGGAATCCAATATTTCCTGTGACAGTCAGTGGTGGCAATTATCTCCAATTATATCAGCCCCTTTGTCAATTATAGCACAACTATACCTCTTCTTGTGGCTGGTCCCCCTGGCTATGCAGGCTCCCAATCTCTCCCCTAGTACCTCAGACATCAGCCCCATAGAGAAGGCAGAAGCCTTTTGGGTCAGACAGCAACCACTTTAAGCTGCTGTTCAGGGGCCACTGAGAAAATCTCTGCCTCATTTCCACTTCTAACATGCCTCCAAATCAACTCATACCTGTAGCTGGTAACTCTTAGCTCCTGGTAAGGCCTTCCCCTCTCCCCATTTTTGTTTTTGGTGGGATAGAATAAGAAACATGCTTGCATTGTCTTTCCACCCAAACCTAACCTTTGTCTAAACCTCACCATTTCTGTTCCATTCTCTCAGGTGCTCAACCTCCTTATTATCCTTGATAACTACTCTTTTCAAGATTAACATAATCTTTTAATTGCCAAATCTAATGACCATTTCTCAATCCTCATCCTTCTTGACCTCTCTGTACCATTTCACACCGTTGATTAACGTCTTCTCCTAGATCAGGGCTGTCCGAAATATGGCCCACAGGCCTCAGTGCGATTCTATGCAGCCCACCTGTGGGTTTTAATTTTCATGAGTGAAAAAATAAAATAATAATTTGCATGGATGCTTATTAGATCTTTTAATTCCATTACTAATAAATAATCTCATTGATGTTAATTTTCTTTGGTGTTTTTAAGCAGTATTACGGACAGAACATATCGCCCAGAATTTTCAATCGATCTGTGGGATGCGTTCCTTCTATACGATGCAAACTGGTCAGTATGCACCTACCTTTATACTGTTCTGTTGTCACTCTGTTGGTTTATGTTTGTTTTTGCGCTTCATGCCTTCGCCTGTTGTATTGATGCCGTGCGTTCTCCCACTTTCATTAGTGTACTGTATTTTTTATACTGGGTGTAGCCTTCGAATAACTGTTTTATTTTAATGCAACCCTAAGATAACCTAAGGTTGGACAGCCCTGTCCCAGATGCATATTCTTTCTTCTCTAGGTTGCTGAAACTTATAGGTGTCACCTATAAAAATTCTCATGAAGTTGTACACTTAAAACACTTGGAAACAGAAATTTTCTTACTTGTTTAGAAATTTCCCAAAGAGTTTCAGTGAATTTTGTATTAGGTTCTTCTGATTAGGTTGTAAGAGCTACTGATGGATAACAGGAAAGATAGATATTAACTAGATGAATTTCAATGACAACCAAACCTTTGCTTAATGAGTGGATGACTATCACAAGTGAGTTCTTCCATTTGGAGGTAGGTATCTTTTTCAGCTACGACAACCATTAAAACCAAGAAGGGAAATAAACTAAACTTGCAACTAGATCTTCAAGTCACAGTATTACAAAGAGTGAAAACTGATACTTTAAAAAACAATGAAACACTGTTTTTAATGAGATCATATTGCTCTCATGAAATATCATGATTAGTAATATTTTACAGAGAGCAAATGAGTTTTTGTACCATTAAGGAAAATGTTATTTCCAAAATTGTATATTTTATCTTCATGTTATCCTTTTAAAATTTTTCTGTAACTTACCTAATGTACATAAATATTAATACTATAGCATATGTATATAATTTATAAATATACATTTATAATTTCTTTATATATAAATATATAAAACATATATGAATGTAATTATATAATAAATACACATATATATTTATAAAGAAATATACAAGGGGGGAGGCAGAGCCAAGATGGTGGAATGGTAGGAAGAAGTTCAGTAAACCCTCTTCCACAAACATCTCCAGATAGACCCAGAAAATGCACCAGACCAAATTCTAATGGAGAAATCTAGAAAACGTCCCAGTGAGTCATTTGTCCAGCCCAGTTCAGCATAGGGAGACAGACAGGAAGGGCTGTAGACATGGAACACAAATGAGCTAGCAGTACTAAAGCACCCAGGAAAAGGCTTGCATCAGGGCAAGAGGTCTCAAACTCTAAATGGGACACCTGAAGCCTGTAACAGTCACTGTGATGGTTAGGTGCTAGCTACAGTTTTGTTGCCCAGTACCTAGTTCTGGGTCACAGATCTAGAAGGAATGCCCAGAGGAATGGCATTACAAGTAGAAAGACCCTGGTGTGCAAATGGAGAAAGTAGGAAGTTTAGAAGTCAGCAGCAGCAGCAGTAGCAGTGTTGCTCAGTCTCCCGAGGCAGAGCAGAGTCTATCTGAAAGCATCTAGCCCAGCCTAAAGAGGAATGACTATGACAGGAAATTCATACTAAAGGAAAGCCTACAATTCTGCCACTCTGACCAAAAAAGCTTAGCAGAAGGCTGAATGGGGTGGAATCCAGCAACATATAGTCTTGCACAGACCCAAACTCAGGTCAGGAAAAATTAGAGCTCAGGCTAGGTGGTGTAGCAGTCAAATTTTATCCTGGATTAGACCACTTTGGGAGCACTTAGTTTGCAGGTTTCCATCCTGTCCATGAGACCCCAGAATTACACAACATTAGCTATTCCAAGAAAGCAGCAACATGACCAGCATAGGCCTTCCCTCCAGAAATGTGGCAGAGCCCAGGCCTAACATCAAGTGTGAAATCAGAAAGTAAGCCAGAAGAATGAGAAAGCAAAAAAGGCATCCTACCATAATGAACAATTATGGTGGCGGAGACTACTAAAATAAATCATTATGGTGGCAAAGACATTCAAGACACAAATGCAGAAGAGAATGACTCCAAAATATCTGCAAGCAATGCCTTACAGCCTTGGCACAAACTTAACTGGAATTCCTGAAAAAAAGATGAAGCAAGAGTTTTTAAAAAGACTAAAAAATATTTCTATAAATGGAATGAGAGGGGGCAAGTAGGTGGCACATAGATAGAGCAACAACCCTTGAGTCAGGAGGACTTGAGTTCAAATTCAGGCTCAGATGCTTACTAGCTGTGTGAACCCTGGGCAAGTCACTTAACCCCAATTGCCAATCAATCAATTAATGAATGAATAAATGGAATGAAAACACTTGAAAAAAAGAGGGAAAAGAAAAGAGAGCTATGGAAGAAAGACACTGGAAAGGGAATTAACAACCTTACACAATAGGCACAAAACTCTACCCAAACAACAAATTCTCTGAAAATTCAAATGGACAAATAGAAGCCAATGACCCCATGAGGCAACAACAAAATAATTAAAACAAAATCAAAGGACTGGGAAAAAAATCAACTGACCTGGGAAATAGACTAAGAAGAAAAAATTTAAGAATCATTGTACTATTTGAATACTATGCCCCAAAAAGGGCCTAGACATCATAATTTAAGAAATCTTAAAAGAAAACCACCCACATCTCTTAGAACTAGAGGACAAAGTAGAATGAGAAAGAATCCACTAGTCACTTCCTGAAAGAAACCCCAAATTGAAAACTCCCAGGAAAATCACAGCCAAAATTCAGAGTTTCCATGTCAAAGAAAAAATGCTATTAGCAGTCAGAAAGAATTCAAGTCCTGGAGGAACCACAGTCAAGATCATACACAAGCAGCCACCACTCTAATGAAGCAGAGAACATAGAAAAAAGCAAAAAAAATATGTGCTTACAAGCAAGAATAACTTATACAGAAAACTGAATATAATTCCACAGGGGGGGAAAATGAACCCTTAATGAAATAGAAGACTTCCGAGCATTCCTGATAAAAAGATCAGAGCTGCATAGAAACTTTGAAGTTCAAACACAGGAGTGGAGAGAAGCATAAAAAAGTAAACATGAATGAACAATGATGAAATGCCAAACAAGTATAAACTATTCTATATTCAAATATGGAGAAATGATATATGTGTCTCTTCTGAACCCTATCATCATCGGGATGAACAAGGCCTGGGAATGGTTCTGTTATGTCTTGATGATCTTAAGATAAAAAATGGAAAGACAGAGGAAGAAGAATATACTAGAGTATGGCAGGGAGAAGATTAGGGAAAATCATCTCATATGATCAGAGTGCACAAGAAGACATCTACATAAACAAGAAGGGGAGAGTGGCTGGCAGCTGAAGTTCACTCTCATCTGAACTGGTCAAAAGAAGGAAGAACACATGGGTGTGCATGCACACACGCGTGCGTGCGCGCGTACACACACACACACACTTACAGACTTGGGCACAGACATACATTTCACTTAGCAGAAAATAGGAGGGAAAGTGGGAAAGAGGAGAGGGAAAATTAGGTAGAAGGTAGCTTAAAGGGGGCAGCTAGGCAATACAGATGATAGAGTGCAGGTCGTGGAGTCGGGAAGACTCATCTTCCAGACTTCCAATCTGGCCTCAAATACTTACTAGCTATGTGACCCTGGGCAAGTCACTTAACCCTGTTTGGCTTAGCTTCCTCATCTGTAAAATGAGCTGAAGAAGGAAATAGTAAACCATTCCAGTATCTTTGCCAAGAAAACCCCAGATGGGGTCACAAAGATCCAGACACAACTGAAAAATGACTACTCCACAAAGGGAAAAGTTTTAAGTCCTAAGCAAAACAGACTTTAGAGATGTACAAAAATATTTCTATATTTTCTTTTTGAAATGGCAAAGAAGGGGAATCTAAGGAGGTGTTCATAATTTGGAGAATGGTTAAACAAGTTATAGTATATAAATATGATGGAATACTATTGTGCTGAATTCTTATCAGCATAATGATCAGTGAGGATTCCAGAAAACGGATGATGAAAAATGTACCTCCTGATAAAGAGGCGAAGGGCTCAAAATGCAGAATGAGACAAATATTTTTTGGACGTGGCCAATATGGACATTTGTTTTGATTTACTATGTATGTTTGTAATGGGGGGAAAAACATCAACTGAGCTAACTAGGGAAGTGGACTACTATCCTTGGAGTCTTCCAGCACTGGCAAGATTACCACTTTTCAGAGACATAGCAGAGGACAATCCTGCTCAGGCACAAGTTAGACTAGATAAGTTCTAAGGCATCTTCCAATTTAGCTTCAGATTCATGCCTAACTAAGCTAATTTCCCCAATGGGGGGAGAGGAGTAAGGGAGTATTGCTAAAAATAGCATTATGCATATTTGTACCAGGTTTTGTTTTTCTTGCTTTTTCAATGGGTGGGGAGGGGAGGGTGAGAAAGAGAGAGTTAGGAACTGAAAATAAAATAAAATTGAATTAAAAAAAAAAAAAAGAAACATGGCAGGGGAAAGGGTGTTCATACTAAAAATTCTTACTGATGAGGGGGCTGTCTCCAGTTATCCTGATCTATATCTTGCCTCTGGACCCAGATGGCTCCAGAGGAGAAAGTGAGGCTGGTCATTTTGCACAGCTCTCCCTCACTTAAATCCAATTCACTTTCAAGTCAAGGAATCATCTTCCTGATGTCATGGTCCTCTTCCAGAATGAAGGACAAACAACAACACTCTCACTGATGAAGTAAAAAAAAAAAAAAGGTTGAAGACCACTGCTTTAGAAAATATTTGACTTTGTCCTATAGATGAATAAACCTTTTTGAATGAATGACACACCAAAAGCATAACTAAGAGAAATAAATGCTGTTCCTGACTCTGAAGTTAAATTCTACCTGGAATATTTACTACTGTCTGACCCTGAGCATTTATTTCAACTCCTTAAGCCTCAATTTTTAAAATAAGGGGTTTGGACAAGGTGGCCTCAGAGGTCTCTCCCAAGCTCAAAATCACGGACCCCAAGGCCTGAGAGATTTTAGGGGAAAGGAAAAGGAAAGGAGGAGGGAAAGATATGCAAATGGTACTAAGTATCTCCTTGGACCAATGGGTTTAGGAAGGCTCTCCTAACCCCACCCTCTTAGGTAGTACACATAGGAGTGGTTGTAATGGGAACACGTCAGGTTTGGTTCTCATTCATTTGGTTAAAGGAAACTGAAGAACAAGAATAAAAGGTCATCATAGCAAAACAAGGCTCTGGTTCTTAGTGAAGATGGCTTCAAAATGTTCCCTCTCTGGTCCAAGTGGCAGGAAGCCCAAGCTAAGCTCTTGCTACATACAGCAGGCACGAGAACTCCCTACCCCCTTTATCACAGCACACCATGACATGTTCCTAGCTGCCGTCTCATGTTCCACAGGAAAACACCAGAGGCACCTCTATTTCTACAGGCCACAGGCCATAAACCACAGCATCTGTTGAATCACCAACCATTACCCATATAAGTGGTTATACAGGGTGGGGCCAAGACAAAGGTGTAGATGAGGGGAAAGGATGGAAGGAGGGGAATGGGCACTTATCACACATTTACTATGTGCCAGGCACTGTGCAAAGCACTTTTTACAAATATTATTTCATTCAATCCTCAGGGCAACCCTGAAAGGTGCTGTTATTATCCTCGTTTTATGGTGGAGGAAACCAAGACAGAGGTTAAATGACTTGCCCAGCATCACACAGCTAGGCAGTGTCTGGGGCTGGATTTTAAATCAGGTCTTCCAGACTCCAGGTCAAGCTCTATCTACTGCACAGCCTATTTGCCTAGGGAGTTTATAAGGGACTTTTTAAGGCATTCAAGGATTTCTCCTGTGCATTAATCCACGTTTTAATCTGGAGGGAAGCTGAGGTAGCTTTGTAGAATGTAGGGAAAATGGGGGATTCGAAGATACTTTGTTCTTAAATTCAAGTCATGCTGAAAGCCCAGCCCTTAAGAAGGCATTTAGCAGCAGCTTTAATCAGTTATCGAATCTGAAATATAAAGGCTAAGTATAGAGAAGCTAGGCCCCAGAGGGTCATCAACAGTGACTCACACATGTCTTTTTCCCATGGCTGCACATAATGTATAAGCTATCACTCAACACTCTGGCTTCCTTCTTCTGCAAGCTTCTGAACCACAGCCAGATCCCAGGACCCCCAAACACAGCTGTGACCTCTTTGGTCAATGGTCAAATCAGTTTTCAGGGTTACTCTTCCGCCCTCCGTGTAACAATGTCCCCTCCTGTCCTCCCTCCCTTTCCCACCACCTAGGAATAGGTTAGAAGACCCCATGTTACTAAAAAGAGATTCTTCCAAGCCTAACTCAGTTTGGGCAATTATATCTCAGAGCAATGATGATGCTAGAGACTTCTGGGCACAGAGATAAAACACAAAGCTTGCCTTTCTTCTCCTTTGAGACACCCATTTCTGATACAATCACCTCCCTACCAAGTAATCTAACTTTTAGCTGTATGACTTGGGTAAGTACATTTCTCTGGGCCTCAGTCTCTCCCTGTGAAAAATAAGGGGGTCGGGCTAGCTGGCATTCCAGGTCCCATACAGAGTTGGAAGTCTATGGTTCTCAAAATCAACATTTGTCCACCTCAGGGAACCAGGTCACTGTCTGTGCTGGGAGAGGCCCCAGACTGGAAGAGCAGGTGAGGCTACAGGGCCAGAACCACATCAACAAAAACTATGTAGAAACTGTCCCTGCCCTGCAGCCTAGATCTGGCCCAGCGAGCCTGATGCCTGACTTCAGCAAAAGTTTAACATTTGCTAAAGTACTCAATGTGAGGAAAGGCACCCATTCCCCAGAGTTGAGAGAGCAGCAAATCTGGAAGCTGTAGGGCCATTAGTCCTTTAAGAACCTATGAATGGACTAGGACCCAATGCCCAAAGGCAGTGGTTCCCACCGCCTGGTTGGGGTTTGAATTTTTCTCAGTCCTACCACCTGGCTGCTTGTCTGTGATTACATCTCCTCCTTACTAGTCTAGAGGAACAATATCTGGGGCCAATCTTTTCTCTGGCTATCCCCCATACCTGGAATGCTCTCCTTCCTCATCTCTGCCTCCCAACTTCCTTCAAGTCACAGCTAAAATCCCACCTTTCATGGGAAGCCTTTCCCAATCCCTCAATTTAATTCAAAATACCTTCCTTCTGTTACTTCTAATTTATCCTAGCTATAGCTAGGGTGTATATAGCTGTTTGCATGTTGTCTCCCCCATTAGACTGAGAACTCCTTGAGAATAAGAGCTTTTTCCTTTCTTTGTATCCCTAGTGCTTAACACAGTGGCTGGCACATAGTAGGCACTTAAATGTTTACTGACTGCCTGATTTTTACATACATTTATAATCTATCCCTCCCACTATCTATACTCCCCTCCCATGGACACCCCATTGAATGGAAGAAAGGAAGGAAGGAAAGAAAGAAAGAGAGAGAGAGAGAGAGGGAGAGAAGGAGGGAGGAAGGAAGGAAGGAAGGAAGGAAGGAAGGAAGGAAGGAAGGAAAGAAGGAAGGAAGGAAAGAAGGAAGGAAGGAAGGAAGGAAGGAAAGAAGGAAGGAAGGAAAGAAGGAAGGAAGGAAAGAAGGAAGAAAGGAAAGAAAAATGAAAGAAAGAAAGAAAGAAAGAAAGAAAGAAAGAAAGAAAGAAAGAAAGAATGAAAGGAAGAAAGAAAGGAAGGAAGGAAGGAAGGAAGGAAGGAAGGAGGGAAGAAAGAAAGAAAGCAAAAAAGAAACCAAATCTCTCATAATAAGCATGCAAAGTACAGCAAAACAAATTCCTACATTGAACATTCCCAAAAATGTATGTCTTTCACTTTATTTTAAGTCTATCACCTCTCTATTTTGTCTTCGGTCCTCTGCATTCCTGTTTTATCATCACATTGATCAGAGTTCTAAAGTCTTCCAAAGATGTTTTTCCTCTAAAATGTTGTAATCATATAAATTGTTCTCCTAGTTCTGCTCAGTTTGTCCTGAATTAGTTCATAGAGGTCTAGCTGGCACCAAGCTTAAAAATTATCTGATCCAACCATGATTCCAGAGGGCCAAGGATGAAGAATGCCACCCTTCTCCTGACAGAGGAATGATAGACTAAATATGCAGAACAGGACATGCTTTCTGGATGTGGCCAGTGCAGGAACTTGTTTTGTTTGGGCATTTATATGTGCTGCATGGGTTGTTTTGTTTGTCCTTCCCGCCCCGCCCCCCGCCCCCCCCCCCCCCCCCCCGCCCTGGGGAGGGGAGAGGTGAGAGGAAAAAAAAAATGCTTCTTAACTTAAAAAAAAAAAACCAAATATAAAAAATGATTTGGTCCAACCACCTCATTTTACAAAGGGGAAAACTAAGATTAGGGAACTAATTAGCAAGTAGTAGAGACAAATAGAGTGCTGGGCCTGGAGTCAGGGAGATCTGAGTTCAAATCCAGCCTCAGACACTAGCTGTGTTATCTTGAGCAGCTGCTTAACCTTGATCTGCCTCCATTTCCTCCACTGTAAAATGAGGATAATAAAAGTACCTCACTCCCAGGGTTATAAGGATCAAACATTTGTAACATTTGTAAATAACATTTGTAAAACGCTTATCACAGCGCCTGGCACACAGTAGGAGCCTAATAAATGCTTCTCTCTTTCCTCCCTGTACGCCACTGCTCTCTTCACCTGGTTTGCTCTTGGTTTCATCATCTCACTTACTCTCTTCTGATAGTGCTGACTCTGTGCTTGGCCCGTCTAGCTGAGTCCTGGCATCTGACCATCCTATCCTTTTGTTCCCCTATTCTACGGAACTCTCTGGTACATGACTTTTGTTTAGGGCTGTCATTTGTTGAATCATAGTTGTGGGCAACGGGCTTGCCAGAAGCAGCAAAAGCTGCCCTACCTGGTCCCCATGAAACCCAGAGGCTTCCAACAACCTCCATTAACTCTATGCATCCCACAGTTCTATCTCACCATCCCAACACATAAGTGTCCTTTCTACAGAAGTCCAAAGTTGGGGAGATTAACAAGCTCAAGAGCGTTCAGAGTCAGGCAAGCAGGATAGTTGGGGGACACAGCCATGTCATATAATGGATGGTAGGGATATTTTAACCTGGAAAAAAGAAGACTCTGGCAGACGCGATAACTCCCTCTTCCCTCTGCTTGGCCCCAGAAGGGCAGAATTGGGACCCATGGGTAGAGGCTACAGAGAGACAGACTCTAGTTTGCTATGAAGAGAAAACTTCCTAATATCAGAGCTGTCCAAAAGTGAACTAGCTGCCTCAGGAATGCCCTTTCACGCTTTCAAGAGGAAAGGTAAATTATATATTATATATATATGATATATATTATATAATAAATTGAGTTCCAGCTTTGGATAAGGGGTGGACTGAGCACTTAGATCCCTTCCACTCTATAATTCTGTGATATTTTCTCCATGGGGAGAAGGAGAGGAATGGGTCAAGTTTTTTGTCCTCCATGCTGATAATAGATGAAGCAGATAAAGCTGATAAGGTTAGCCACAGGCTCAAGTCTTATCTCACCTGAGGATTGTCCATATACCAGAGGAGGCAGTTAGCCTGGGTGTCCAGGATAAAGTATCTCCGTAGGAACTTGCCACTGGTCTCATTGTCCTCAATGTCCAAGAACCCACAAATTCGATTCTGCCGATCCACATAAGGCATTCCTGTGCTCTGCTCACATCACCCTGCAAGACAGACATTAAGGAGAGGCAACCACATTAGGAAATTATTTAGGAATCTCTCTAGGACTTGGCTCATAGCTACAGAGAAGTATAACTAGGATCTTCAATAGCTTTCCTTTCCAAGGTATCAAATTCTCCACCCCAGCCAGCTCTCACAGATCTACCTCCACCCTGGGGGATGCCAATCATCAGCTTCAGTAACTAGAAAAACCTGTGCAAACCTATGCCAGGGTCACTGAGAAGGGTAATGCCTTCTCCAAGAAGAAGGGAAGATAGTAATACAATATCAAATGCTTGGGAGCACATGAGTTCTACTTCCTTCTACCAACACACCCTTACAAGTAGTACATCCACCCAAGAGACTGCTTTTTAACTGAAGAGGAGATTGAGATGAGAAAGATGAGAAAGCTCCAATCCAAATCCAAAGTCTAGACCAAGTACATAACTATATTATTACTATACTATATTCTTCTATGCTATACTACACCATGCCATAGTATCCTGGGGCAGCATGGCTCTCTCCTCCACTTTATTTTCATAAGAAGGCAGGAGGACGATGACCATATTTTTGTCTATTAGAAGAACATTTTACAGCGAGCATGGGATTAGTAGGAGTGTTGGACCTGAGCTGGGAATCAGGAGATCTGAATTCAAATCCTCTCTCCAACACTTACTAGCTAATTATGTGACTATAGACAAGTCACTTAACCTCTTAGCCTCAGTTTCCTCATCTGCAAAATGAAAAAGTTGGAATATCTTTCCAGTCTTATTGTACATTATTTTACCTCATGAAGTCTGCAACCCAGTCAAACAAATGATACTCCATCTCCTGTCTTTATACTGGCCACCCCCCTTTATTAAATTACTTTGTAGGTATTTGTATTTATTAATTTTGTTTTTCTGCTAATGTATGTATATGTACTTGTGCACATAAATATGCATTACATAACTATGCTCCACATATTTCAAATGTACTCATTGTATGTTAGAACTTAAGTTCATTGTGAGGAGGGATTTTTTCATTCCTTTTCCTTGTATCCCCAGCACCTAGCCCAGTGTCTGGCATGTAGTAGGCATTAAATTAATATTTGTTGATTGACTGAAGGTCCCTTCTAGATCTAAATATGTCCCCAGACACCCCGTTCTAGACCCAGAATCAGAGTAATGAGATTCTGAATTAATCAAAAGAGGAGGCCCACCTCATTATCATCTTGAGGTGAGATGTGAAGGGGGCAAGTCTCTAAGCCTCCCTCTTCTCACCCTACCAGAAGAACTGAGTTGCTCAAGACCTAAATGACAGCTGAGAGTAAGGTTTGTGAGGGTCACTCTGCTGTACTTTATAAACATTCTACCTGGAATGTTAGGACTATTACTTCTCCTTGTCTCTCCCCTATCATAGTGCCACCCTTCCTGTGCGACTACAGGCAAGTCTCTTAACCTCTTGGCCTCAGTTTCTTCACCTGTAAAATGAGGAGGTTGGACTAGCCAACCAGAAAGTTGGGACCTTCAAGTTCCCCATTCTCTGTCACTCAATTTTACTGCCCTAGATACAAATTACGTTGCCTTATCACCTTCTCCCAGACTTTTATCTCTACACACCTTAGTCTTCCACTTCCTCTAGTCCCACTTCCCCTGCCAGCCCTTCTAACAGACTACTCTTAAGTGCCTTTTGGAACCCCCCTTTTTAAAGGTTTATTGTTGCTCTTTGTTTTTATATCATAATCATTTCCAGTGAGCCCTCCCCCATAAAGTGAGACTTCCCTTGCTATAAAGAAAACCAGTTAAGAAAAGTCAATCAAATGACACAGTGCCTGTATATACGTGTACACAATGTTCCACACCCATAGTCTCCCAACTCTCCAAGAAAAGGGAGGAAGAAAATTGCAACAGCTCTTCTCTAGGGCCAAGACTGGTCACTACAATACACACACAGCCTTCTGCTTGCTTTGGTGTTCTTTGCCTTTACTTTATTGCAGTCATGGTATATATTGTTTTCCTGGTTCTGCTTATTTTATTTTACTTCAGCTCATATAAGTCTTCCCATATTTCTCTGAATTCCTTAGATGGTAGAGTAGAAAGAGCACTGGCTCTGGAGTCAGAGGACCTGGATTGAGATCTTACCTCTAAAGCTTACTACCTGAGTGACCTTGGGCAAGTTACTACATATTCCTGGGCCTTAGTTTCTTCACCTGTAAGATGAGGAAGATGGTCTAGATGGGCTTTAAGTCCCTTCCAGCTCTTAATTTATGACCCTATGATCACCATTTTTTATGGCACAATATTCTATAATCTTCACATATCTCAATTTTTTTCAGATATTTTCCAACTGACAGACACCTTCATTTCCAGTTTTTTACTACCACATAAAATGCTTCTTTTTTCTTTACATAAACAAATTTGCTTACATCTTCTAACTTTTCCAATGTTCTTGAACATCAAATGAAATCTGATTTTGCACTAATGCTCCATTCCTTAAAATTCTCTCCAGTGTAGGTTATTTCTCCTACATCCTCTAAGTTATAGGACATCAGCATGCTTTTGCTTCTTCACTGTCACTACCACTTTTCTTTCATCAAAACTCCTTTTTCAAAGTTCATGAAATCAGGCTATAGATTGCTCCCTCTCAATTTCTCTCTCTCTCTGTCTCGGTCGCACTCTGTCTCTATCTCACTCTCTCCCTCTCACTCTCTCTCTTCTTGCTGCTATCAACTACTGACCTTCAAGTTATTCTCCCAACCTTCTTCAAAGCTTTTGGCACATAATTCAGTCTTCCATTATACCTCATCCTCTGCCACCAATCACAGTAACTTCAAAGAGATGTTGGCAATTCTTTTGACATTCTCATCTTGCAGTTCTGCTTCTTTAACTTGGGTGATCTCAATCTCTGGTCTACTTCTGCATGGCCATGGACCTTAGAAGCCACTATCACCCATAACTATACCATCTCAAAGTGTGAGATGGTAAGAGACACTTCAGAATTTGCAGTCAAAGGTGTACATTCCAATATTTGCTCTTGCTCCTGGGTGACTTTGAACAAGTCACTTAACTGCTCTAGGACTCAGTTTCTTCATCTGTAAAATGAGGGTGGTTGACCTCTGAGGTCCCTCCCTGCTCTAAATCTATGACCCCATGAGGCTAAAACTCTGAAATTCTACTCTTTAATAGCCTTCCACCTCTTCTACTCCTTCACTATTACTGAACCTACTTTTCATCCCCATGATAAGCTCTGGTACCTTAACTCCTTCTCCCAGTCCATGGTCCATATTCTGATTTCCCCATCTAGCCACTTCAACAATTCACTGGCCATAGAATTGTTCACGTCCTTGATATTTCTACAGATTCCCCCTATCACCTCTGGGTACCTCAACCATCTGACTTCTCTACTGATCAGAGCTACAGAATATCCCTAAACCCTACTGACTCAATCACAAATTCAAGCAATTTCACTCCCACCCCAACTTAGCAGTCATTATTCAATTTGTTGGCTAACCATTGACCAGGTACCATTCCAGACCTCTTCTGGTCTCTTTAAGCCCCAATTACCTCCCCACCTTCTCAGAAGATAATCTTGTCTTTTACTTTTCTGAGACTAA
Organism: Trichosurus vulpecula; assembly: GCF_011100635.1. NCBI lineage: Eukaryota > Metazoa > Chordata > Mammalia > Diprotodontia > Phalangeridae > Trichosurus > Trichosurus vulpecula. The sequence continues at coordinate 305,023,949 of NC_050575.1, forward strand.
GATGTGCATTTCTCAATTCCCCTCCCTACCACCTAAACATTACAGTGTCAGTTCCCACTCTCCTCTTTCCTAACTGTCAGTGGAAGAGATGTCCACCTCCTTGCCAAGGCTAAAATCATATCCTTCCACCTAGGCTTGGATTCTATCCCTTCCTAACCCATCTGGAACCTTACTGATTCCAGCAAGATTCTTGTTGGAATCCTTTCTCTTGAATCTTCAATTGCTTCCTATCCATTGGCTCCTTCCCTTTTGCCTAAAATAACGCTCAGGTTTCCCCTCTCCTACAAATCAAAAACAAAACACTCCCAAACTGTGGTCCCCTTTCCTGGCCGCCCCCCCCTTCACTCCTACACTTTTTAAAAGAAAAGAATACCCAGTGTACAGGTGATACTTTCACTTCCTCATCTTCTCTGCAGCAGTATCTCCCTCCCCCACACCAGTTTATTCTTTCTACTGATGAGTAACACAGGCCCTCAGAATAGTGTAGTTCAGACAGAAATCTAAGAATAGAACAGCCCATGAGCCTCAATAGTAGCTCAATTAGTCCAGGATCAGCACCCAATTACCTCCAGCTTCCCAAAGCATAAAGAGCAATGGAAGTCCCTCCATGGGAACGTCACTCTCCAAGGCACAGGGAAGGTTAAGAGACACTCTCGGCTGGCCCAGTGACAAGCACCTTTCAGCCAGGCATGTGGCACATGTAGTTACAATGTAAGGAATGAAGGACTCAGCCCACCAGACACTGGCAGAGTAGGACTCCTCAGCTAGCCAAAGCCTACAAAGGTAAACTCTTGGACAACTCCCCCATAGTTGTACCCTCTGAAGAAACCCTCAGAGAGCTGAGGGGGAGGATGGGAGGTAGTATAATGATAACCAGCAAGGGGTGGGGCTGCTTGCTCTATTATCAAGAGGACAGAGCCATCACCTTGCCTAAGCAGGCCTTGGCAACTACATCTGGACCAGCGGTGGTTCCCCTTTGTTGCATCCAGGTGCCTGAGCCACCCATGTCAGGACCATGGCCACTCGTGGTTTCAATACCACCTACTCCTGAAGTCCTTGAAATCTGGCTTCCAATCCTACCACTCCACTAAAATTGCTCTGAGGACAGCAGTGACCTTATTACTAAGTCCAATGGCCTTCGATTTCAATTCAATAAGCATTTATTAAACACCTACTATGGACAAGGCTCTGTCTTAGGCACCAGGGATACAATGATAAAATCCCAAATAGTCTCTGCTCTCAAGGAGCTTTTATTGGGAAACACAACCATACATAAATAGAAAGCATCATTGACGTAAGGGGGGAGGGATAGGCACTAACAACTGGGGACTAAGGAAAGGATTAAAATAGGAACTGGCATCTGTCCTGAGCATAGTGTCCAAGTCACTTCGTTCTTGATTCAATGAATCCTTATTAAGCATCTACTATTCATTCATTCATCACTGTGCTAGGCACTGGAGGAGACATAAAATTTAAATAAGCCACAGTCCATACCCTCCTTGTGATTATAGTCTACTGGGGGCCATAAACATAGATAAATAATAATATGCCATATTATATTATGAGTATATTAGGGTTATAAAACAAAGTGCCATGTGAAGTCTAAGAGGGAGGGGACAAGCATTTATTAAATCCCTATGATGTGCCAGGTACAGTGTTAAGTGCTTTATGACATTATCTCATTTGATCCTAAGGGAACTTTCACCATTGATGGGAGTGTACAGGATGGTCAGAGCAGAGAAAATCTCTTATGGTAAATGGCATTTGAATTGGGATTTAAAGAACAAGAATTCAAAATAGGGTGAAGAAAGTTTGGGGAGGAATTCTAATGCCATCTCCCATTGGGAAAAAGAAAAGCAAAAGTATGGAGGCAGGAATGCATGGGGTATGTGCATGGGGAACAGCAAGTAGCCTGTTTGGTGGCAGCACAGAGGTATTTCACAGAGGTGTTTCAGAGGTAGCCTTGTCAAAAAGTTAGTGACTAATGGGATACATGAAGTATGAGTGGGGAAAATCAAAGATAACAGCAAAGTTTCAACTATGGAAAGCTGTGAAAAAATGGTGGTCCCCCTGACAGAAATAGTGAAATCAAAAGCAGCTGCAAGTTGGAGGAATAAAGATAATGAGTTTGGTTTGGGACCTGTTGAATTGGAGGTGCTAGCAAAGTCTCTCTTGTATATAGCCTGGCTTCTATTATACTATACTCCCTTGCATCACCTATACTGTGGTGACCCCTTCTTCCATTTCCTTCATTGATTCCTCTTTCTGCTCTTGACTTGTTGTTGTTCAGTCATTTTCAGTCACATCCTACTTCATGACTCCATTATGGGGTTTTCTTGACAAAGATACTCGAGTAGTTTGCCGTTTCCTTCTCCAGCTCTTATTACAGATGAGGAAACCAAGGCAAACAGGGTTAAGTAACTTGCCCAGGATCACACAGCTAATAAGTGTCTAAGGACAGATTTGAGCTCATGAAGACGTCTTCCTGACTTCAGGTCTGGCCCTCTATCCATTGTACCACCTAGCTGCCACCTTAACTTAAGTGTACCCCAAGTCTGTACTCTCTCCCTTTTTGATCTCATCCACTCTTACAACTTTCCCTCTATACAAATAACTCCAAAATCTATATTTTAAGCTCCAACCTCTCTCTCCGGAACTCCTGACCACATTTCCAACTGTCATCAGGTCAACTCAAGCTGGATGTTCCTCTAGTCCCAAACTCTTACTATACTCAATGTATCCAAAACTTTCTTCCCAAATGTCTCTTCCTTCTCCTTCCTTCCCTAAGTCATTCCACAGTAGAGGCTAGACCCCCTCTGATAAGGGAAATAGAGCTTTCCTCAGGAAGAAGGGAAGAAAGGTGGGAGAGCTGATCCTACAAACCTCACTCCTATGTAGTTTTCTTAGGAAGCTAATTCATCAATTCATGTGGAAGTGGGGAAAAGCCATCACCTTGCCCCTTTCTATCTTTAAAATAGATGTGTTTCATCACAGAATTTAGAGCTAGAAAATATCTTAGGCATCCTCTAATCCAGGCCCCTGGTCACATATTAATAAACAATAGGGGCTCAGATTTAAACCCGAATTTCCTAATTCTAAATGTAGTACTCCTTCCTCATGCCTCTCATTATGTGTTATTCTTCTGTCCTAGAACCTTCAATGGCTCCCTATTCTCCATTAAATAAAAGCCAAATTCCTCAGCCTGGCATTCACAGCTTTATATAATCTGGTTCCAATCCACCCATGCCAGCTTCCCTAGTGTTATTCTCCTTCAGGGTCCATTCAAGCTACCCTGTTCATCATCCCATGACTTAATTAGCACACATTTTTTAATACCTCAGTGCCTTTGCTCTCCACATTCTCTGGATATAAAAATGCCTGAATTACCCTCCTCAACAGTCTTCCTGTTAAAATTTAACCCCCTCTTTTCAAAACTAGTTCCAATGCAAACTTCCCCATGAAGGCTTCCTTGACAGTCCCTTACCCCACCTCAATCAAAAAGGATGTCTGGCCAGTATAAACTCTCATGGCACTTTGTGCTCACCCCTCATCTATCAATCAATCACTCAACAAGCCTTTATTAAGCCACAACTATATGTCAGGCTCTCATGAACAAAGTGTGTTCCGCTTGGCATTACAGTCATGGGTGGACACATCTTATCTCCCTTACTATACTGTAAAGAACCTGAAGCCTCGAGGCCACATGTGGACCTCTAGGTCCTCAAGTGCGGCCCTTTGACCAAATCCATACTTCACAGAACAAATCCTTTTATTAAGGATATAAAACTAGTTAAGTATCAAAGGCAGCATTCAAATATAGCACTCATTCCTCTACACCACATGCCCCTCTATATAGTTTAGAGCTTTATACACATTAAACATTTAACATTTGTTGAATAATAATAGATGACAATATTTATATACCACTTTCAGGTTTGCAAAGTGCCTTACATATATAATTTTGTAATAATAGTAGCTAACATTTATTTAGGCCTACTATGTGCCAGTCACTGTGCCAAGTGCTTCACAATTACTATCTCATTTGATCCTGGAAACAACTCTTGGAGGTAGGTGCTATTATTATCCTCATTTTACAGTAGAAAAAGCTGAGGCAGAGAGTGTTTAAATGATTTGTCTAGGGTCATGCAGCTAGTAAGTGTCTGAGGCCAGATTTGAACCCCGGTGTTCCTAGTCACTGTGCCACCCTCGCTGCCTCACAATGGCTCTGTGAGGCAGGTGTTATCATTATCCCCAATTTACAGAGGAAACTGAGTCTGATACAGGTTAAGTGTTAAGCCCTGGGTCACACAGGAAATGTCCAATATGGAATTTCTGGTCTCCCAGTCTGAAGCACTCACTGCACTACTTGCTGAGTTAGAATAATGTCAGAGAGAGCTCAGTCCTTCAGAGACAGACTCCTCTTGGTATCACTCCTCTCAGAGCAGAATCCTAAAGCATAACCCAGGAGATCAATCCTTCTCATTTTTCCAGGAGGGCATGAGCCCACATGGGTTTTTAGTCAGCAGAAAAAAAAAAAAGTCAACGTGAAGCAGGGAGCCTGACTCACTGTCAGTCAGTAAGTGACTACCCGAGACAAGCAGAGAAATATGAGGAGAACACACCATCGGTCTCACCAGCCCTGAGAGGGATGACCTCCACAAGGCAATGAGGCAAATCCCTAGGATGCCGGGCAGTTCCCAGAGGTGGCCTGGCTGTTAGTGGCATCACCATACTCCCCAAAGCCCGGGCCATGCCATCGTCGATGTATCCCTCAGCCTCACAGCCCACCTCCATCTAACCAATTGCCAAATCCTGAAAAGGCAGAGTAGGGGAGTGGAACAAACACTAGGCCTGGAGTCCTGAGAACTAAGCAGGAGGACCCCCAGCTCGGACATTACATACAGTGCAGCCACGGGTAACCTCTCTGGGCCTCTGGATCTTTATCGGTAAAATGAGGGATTTGGACTACATGGTCTCAATGTCCCTTCCAGCTCTAGATTCAAGGACCTCAGGGGGAGATAGATAGATAGACAGACAGACAGACAGACAGACAGATAGAGAGATAGGCAGATAAGATACATACATACAAACACACATACATACATACATACATAGATGAAAGAAAAGAGAAAGAACGAATGAAAGAAAGAAAGAAAGAAAGAAAGAAAGAAAGAAAGAAAGAAAGAAAGAAAGAAAGAGGAACTATTATTATCCCTACAGGCCATTCCACAAAAGCTTAGCTCTAGCTGAACCCTGGCCATTCTGATTCAGCCCTGCAGTATGAGGAGGCTGGCTTTGGGAAAGTCCCTGAAGAGACACAGATCAGCCCTGCCCAGCTCCCTAAACAAGGCCAAGCCCCACTTCTCCTGGCACCAGAGACAGAAGAGCAAATGACTGGGTGAGGGGAGCAGCCAGAACCACCCCAGGGAGAGGGCACAAAAGAGCGGGTTAGTAGTACATGGGAAAGGAGGAGGGGGAGGCAGAGGAGAAAGCAGCAGAAGGAAGAGGAGGTACAGAAAGATGGAGGAAGAGAGGGAGGAAAGAAAGGGAGACGACCGAGGAAGAGCCAGAGGAAGAGATGGAGGAAAATGAGAAGCCGACAGAGCAACGAGGGTCCCTTGCACAGGGGTGAGATCACCAGGGTTAATGATACCTGTAGCACCTGCCGAAGCTCCCCTGGATTCTCAGGCCTTCGCCTCTGCAGATTTTTTCTAGTTCCAATTTTGCACAAGAGGTGCTGGTGAATGGGTCTCCCTGGGACTCAGGAAAGGGAAGGAAGTGGAGGCAGGTCCAGGGCACTGCCAAAAGTAGGGAACAGCTGCTGCTCAGAAGGAACTGAAGTCTCTTCCCCTGAATTGAAACTGGGAGTCTTCCAGCAAGGGAGATAAGGAGATGGGGAAGTAGAGAAGGGGGAGGGGTGGAGAGCCAGAGATCTGAGAGAAAGGTCGGTGGCTGCTCTGCAATAAGAAAGCAGGAAAAAAAAATTAAGAGAAAACTAGACAGGTTCTGACAACCTCAACTCTTGGGGCTATAGGCACCACATTAGACTCCTCCTCACCAGGGATGAAAAAAAGTCAGAGCAGGACGACATCTACCCAGCAGTCTGGCACATTCCCATGATGCCAGGTGATTAGGGCCAAATTACCCAAAGGCCAAAGGCCTCTGTGGTTCCCCAAACCCTCTGGAGTAAAGTCTGAAAGATGTAACGTCATCCCACAGGAGGCTGGGCAAATGCCCTTTGGGAGGAAAGGCCCAGAGTACCTATAATGCCTCATTTAACTTCCATTTTTAAACAAATTCACTCTGTAAGCCTGACTGGATGGATTAATTTCTCTCTTCTTCTCCAATCAGGGGTCAGGGAAAGTGAGTTTCGCTTCCGAAAAAGATAAGGGCTTCTTATTCGCTAGGCTCCATTGTAGGGGGGTGAGGTCCACCAAAGGCAGATGTGGATTCTACTCTCAATTTCCTCCCCTCCACAGAGAAAAGAACAAAACTGTTCAATTATTTGAGCATCCCTAGATGTAGCTGAGTCATAAAGCTCACTAGAGATGTGGGAGCTGGGGGTGAGGGGAGAATGGATGAATCTCTTGCAGAAAGAGAACTGATGGGGGGGGCGGGGCGGCTTTGCATTTGATCATACAATGGAGCCACAACACGGGGCTCAGCAGGGCTCATAATGAACAAATTTGGGGTCCCAAGGCCCTTGTTAAGATTCTGTTATATGCAATTTTTAAAATGTTGCAAAATTACAAGAAATAAGCTTGACCCCAATGAAGAAATGTGAAAATTCACTTCCCCCAATTCCTTTGCAGAGGTAGGAGGTTCATGGGCATGGAACATTGCATTTGAAGTCCTTTTTTTGGGGGGGGGGGTGCGGTGTAATATATTGATCATTTTTTATCAGTCAAATTATTAAGCACCTACTACATGCTGGGTATTGTGCTAAGCAGTGTGGATACAAAAAGAGGCAAAAGACAGTCCCTGCCCTCAAGGAGCTTACACTCTAATGGGGGAAAGAATAAGTAAACAAATAAATATGCAAAGCAAGTTATGCATAGGATAAATAGCAAATAATTAACAGAGGGGAAAGCACTGAAATTAAGAGTGGTTGGGAAAGGCTTCCTCTAGGAGGTTTAATTGGGACCCAAAAGAAGTCAGGGAGGTCAGTAGTCAGAACAGAGAAGGGAGAACATTGCAGGCATGGAGGTCAGCTGGAAAAAATTCCTGGAGTCAAGAGATAGAGTGTCTTGTTCATGGAACAGCCAGAAGGACAATGTCACCAGATTGAAGATCACCTGTCAGGGAATAAAATGTAAAAAGACTGGAAAAGTCAGAGGAGGCTAGGTTGTAAAGGGCTTTAAAGGCCAAACAGAGCATTTTGTTTTTGCTCCTGGAGGCAATAGGAAGCCACTAGAGTTTACTAAGTGGAGAGGGTGACATGATTGAACCTTCAATTTAGGAAAGTCACTTTCATGGCTGAGTGGAGGATGGATTAGAATGGGGAGAAATTTGAGGCAGGTAGACCCCCCCAGTAGACTATTGCAATAATCCAGGGGTGAGATGATGAGGGCCTGTACCAGAGAAGTAGCAGTATTGGAGGAGAAAAGGGGGCATATTGGAGAGATGTAGCAAAGATCTGAGAATTGACAGGCCTAACTATCCAACAGCTTGGATAGTTAGGAATTCAAGATGGCTCCTCAGTTAACACCTTGGGTGATGAGAAAGGTGGTATTGCCCTCTATAATAACAGGGAAGGCAAGGGGGGAGAGAGTTTAGTGGGAAAGACAATGAGTTCTGTTTTGGGCTTGCTGAGTTTAAAATGTCTATTGGACACTCAGTTTGAGGCAGTTGGAAATGGGGAATTGGAAGTCAGTGGAAAGATTGGGGCAGGAAAAATAGATTTGAGAATCATCAACAGAGATGATAATTCAATCCATGGGAGCTGATGAGATCACCAAGTGAAGTAATAGAGAAGAAGAAGAGAAGAGGGCCCAGGACAGACTCCTGAGGGTCAGCTGCAGTCACAGAGCATCAACTGGAGGAGGATCCAGCAAAGGAGACAGAGAAGAAACAATCTGAGAGGTAGGGGGAGAACCAGGAGAGACAATGGCATCCCAAAAACCTGGAAAGAAGAGAGTATCAAGGAGAAGAGATATCAAGGAGAATGAAGATTAAGATAAGACAGTTGGATTTAGCACAGAAGAGATCATTAGTAACTTCAGAGAGAGCAGTTTCAGTGGAATAAGATTAGAAGCCAGATTTGCTCACTTTTTTCTCTCTTACTCTTTTTATTTTTCTTTTTAAATAAAAACAAGAGATATGGGACAAGAGCTTCAGAGGAAAATTTAAGATTATGTTTAAAAAAAAGGCTATCAGTAAAAACATTTTAAAAAATAAAGATTCTGTTGTGTATCACCAAAAGAAGTCCCCCGAAAGACATCCATATTGGGGTTGGGCATAGAGAATAGGAGTGAATTCACTCAACTGATGCCTAAACTATATAAGGGCACCCCTACCATCTATCTGCTCTTGGTTCATTCTAGTTGATACTTTATCACCTTGGCCTCTGAGCAATTAAAGGAGAGTGACAGATCTGTCACCCTGCCCCTTCAACTTGTTATCCTTTCCCAAACCCTTCCCTAGCTGCTGGGGTGGGGTAGGTGGGGTTGGGGGGTGGGTGGGATGGGGGTAGGGCAGAATACTTCCTAACTCTCCTCTAGTTACCATAAGTTAGACATAAACTGAGACTGGGTGGGAGGAACTAAGAAAACTATCCTGATTCTTACGGTTAGAAGAAACCTAAGGCTCATATACACATTTATACCATAACATCCCCTATCATGAAAGCAATAATATGGGACTGCCCCCTTTCTATATATCCCGGTCTTCATGTTCTGTGACTACTTTTCCTACTCCAAAATACTCCAGTCTTAATTTTATTTAAACTCAATATCATCTTAAAAGCAATTCGCGGTATGTGCATGGGAGGGAGGAAGTTAGCAAGGTTGGAATCAAACCTCATGATCTACTCCAGGCAAAGCCCCTTTATAGCTCTGGCCTTTCTTACATATAGTTCTGGCCACTTCTCTGCTCAAAAATCTTTGGGGGCCCCCTATCATCTCCCAAGTAGATGCCAAACTTCTTTGCCTGATCATTCAAAGTCATCCACAATCTAATCCTACTCCATCTTTTCGGTCTCTCTCCTATAGTTCTCCTCCACTCACTCTACTCTCTAGCCAAACTGGATTCCTCTTATGATAACAGCTATCAAAAAAACATAGAATAAGAAGGGACTGTAGTGGTCATCTGATCCAATCACCTCATTTTATAGATCAGAAAATTGAGACCCAGAGAGCTAAAATGATTTATCTGTGGTCATTCAGGAAGTAAATAGTAGAGCTGGGATTTGAACCCAGGTTCTCTAACTCCAAATTGAGGACTTTCCTACCTCTAAAACTGGAATTTCCTTTCTCCCTTCACTTATTGAATTCTCACTCATTCTTTAGTTGTTCTTCTTGCTGTTCAGTCATTTCAGTGGCATCCAACTCTTTGTGACCCCATTTGGGGTTGTCTTGACAAAGATGCTGGAGTGGTTTGCCATTTCCTTCTCCAGCTCATTTTACAGATGAGGAAACTGATGTAAACAGGGTTAAGTGACTTACCCAGAGTCATAGCTAGTGTCTGAAGCCAAATCTGAACTCAGGAACTCAATTCTAATTCCATCTCCTCTATGAAACTTTCCCCCATCTCCAGTCTCAACCTTCTCTATTAAACTTCACACACCTTATTTTCCATCTCTCTAATGAATTTACCATATAGTATATGTGTATATCTTATGAACCTACCAAACTAGCTCCATGAGGGCAGGGACCAAGCCTTATGTAAACTTTGTATCTCTCCCAGCCTAAAATAATGTTCTTTCTGAACAAAAGACGACTTAATAAGAGTTTGTTGATTGAAAAGAAAGAATAATTTAGCATCTAGTATAGCAAGAAGAGAAACTCTCATTCTAAGTTTAAAGATCCACTATTACACACAAACATTTTCATTCCTTCTTCCCCTAATCCACACTTAAAATTCTAACCACCACTCCTCTACTATCTATCTGGACACATCCTAGGCATCCCCTGAACACTTAAAATTTCATCATTTCCAGGCATCCCCACTCACTGGTAAAATTCAAGGGGCACTGGAAAGACACCTGTCCCAAAACAAGCATGGTGCCTCCATATACCACATGTGTCTTAAGAGCATTGGCTCAGAGTCAAGAGGTGAAGTTTAAAGTCTCAGTTCTGCTCTTAAACAGCTATGAGACCTGGGGCCGGTCACTTCCCTTTTCTGGGCCAGTTTCCACATCTGTAAAATGAGACAGTTGGATCAGAGGTATCAAACTCTCCATCAGCAGCAATACTGCCATGTAATTGGGCAATGTTTAACAAAATAAATAAAAATATAATATGACAGAGATAACATTAATTAATGGTTTTCCAAGTTTCTATCTGTGTTTGATACCACTGGACTAGATAATCTCTAAGGTGTCTTCCAGTTCTAATATCCTATGATTCCATGATTTTTTTTTATAATCCACATACCTGCAGAAGTCAAATTTTTTTTTCAGTTAATACCTTAAAGGACTGAATAGTTCTAATATCCCATGATTCCATGATATTTTTTATAATCCACATACTCACAGAAGTTAGTTTTTTTTTCAGCTAATGCCTTAAAGGACTGAATAACCCCAGAGAATTCAACCTTGAATAAGTGGGAGGGTAAGAAATAAACACCAGATAGATGAGCATTATTTCACAAGGGAGAGGTTTTGTCCTTCTGTCCTTGCATAACATCTCAGTAAATAGTACAGTGGCTTCGTGGAAGGAATTCTGGACTTGGAGCCGGGAGGTCTAGCTACCTGAATTGGAGTCCCAGCTCTACCACTTATTAATATAGTTTGAGGTCTGCTGCTTCCTATTGCTAGAAACCACCTCTTCTTGGGTCTCAGTCTCCTGGGCTATGTAACCTTGGACAAGTCCCCTGACCTCTCTGGGCCTCAGTTTATTCACATATAGAATGGGGACAATAATATTTGAACTACCTACCTTACAAGGTTCTTGTGAGGAAAGTATTCAAACGTGAGCTATTTTTATTATAGGGTGTCAGGGTGCTGAAAAGAAAAGTAGGAAGCCTGCCAAAGATGAAATTCACCTCTGTCACAATCTGGCTGAGGGCTGGCCTTGCATCTGAGCCTATATTTCTCAACCTCTTCTCTCCCTGAACATTTAAAAAGCAAAACATGAACCAACCATGTTTCAGTTAAAGCTCTCTCCAGACTCTTGGGCCTGGCAGCTTTCAATCCAATAAATCCTATCCCATTAGTAGCACAAATTCCCTAAGGGCCTGGAGAGTGTAGGAGCCACCACAAAGTTTTTGTATCTAGACAGCCTTCAGAGGAGGCTATGTATATAGTTTGAGGTTTGCTGCTTCCTACCATGTGCAGAGTATTGAGGAAGGTACGAAATATTAGTCATTGAGGGAGGTACAAAATTTAGGTAAGAAATTGGCCCCGGGGCAGCTAGGTGGTGGAGTGAATAGAGCACTGGCCCTGGAGTCAGGAGGACCTGAGTTCAAATTTGGACTCAGTCACTTGACACATTTACTAGCTGTGTGACCTTGGGCAAGTCACTTAACCCCAACTGCCCTGCCTTCCCCTCTCAAAAAAAAGCTTAAAAAAAAAAAAGAAAAGAAATTGGCCCTGCCCTCATGGACCTTACAGTCTAGTCCAGTGGTTCTCAAAGTATGTTCCAGGAACCAGGTGCAGTCCCTGGAACCTTTCAGGGGTTTGTAGAAGTCAAAATTATTTTCATAATAATACTAAGATATTTTAATTTCTTATACTGTAAATCACAATAGATAAAACCTATATAAACAAAAGTTCTTTGGGGGAGGGTACTCAATAATTTTTAAGATTATAAAGAGGTCCTAAGACCAAAAAGTTTGAGAATTGCTGGTCTAGTACAGGGTGGGAAACTTGTGGGCCCTCGAGGCCACATGTGGCCTTCTATGTTCTTGGTTGTGGCCTTTTGACAGAGTCCAAGTTTTACAGAACAAATCCTTTTTTTAAGGGGATTTGTTCTGCGAAGTTTGGATTCAGTCAAAGGGCTGAACTTGAGGACCTAGAGGGCCCCATGTGGCCTGGAGGCTGCAGGTCCTCCACCCCTGGCCCTAGTCTAATAAGGGAGATAAGATCCATAACATAAGGAACTTTAATGTCCACTAAAACCTGCTAAGAAGTTCAGTTTCTTATGCTATTCTTTTTTCTTCTTTTAATATTAATTAATTAATTAATATTTTTAATATTAAAATGTTTGTGTCTGTTGATGATTAGAGCATAATATAAAGTATAAAAAAGAAACCAGCTACCTGCTACATGAAATAAAGAAGTACAAAACAAAACTCTGTGAGATCCCAGGAAACTGATCAGGGAAATAAGAGATGGCTTGATGAAGGATTTGGCCTTCACATGCAAGATGAGGTTCAAAGGAAGAAAGAGGAAACTGGAGTCAGAGGAGGTGATTTTGATTCTCAGCTCTGCCATTTATTACCTCTGTGACTTTGGATAAGTTCTTACCTCTTTAAAAGGCCTCTGTTTTTCACTTGTAAAACTAGTTGATATTTAAGGCACCTTCCAACTCCAAGAGTCTATGATTCTAGGAATTCAACAAGGGGAGAGAGGGGTAAAGGACATACTAAGCCAAAGTAGCAGTGTGAGCAAAACCCCTAGATGTTCATCTCCACAGTCCTGAAAAGATGTTCAAGCCTCTGGACCCTGAGACTTGGCAAAGATGAAGAAAGGGGGCCATGAGGTGCTCAGGTCACCGAGGATGGCCCTCTGTGTCATTTCCCTTCTGGGCAACCAGGCTGTAGATTTGAAAAGTAAACTTATAGAGATATACAGTAATTCATAAAAACCAGAACTATCCCAATTATCAATAACGTCGAGGTGGTTTATATGTCCCAGTTCTCTGTTCTAAAACCATGGGATTATTAGAGCCTAATTTAAGGAGGCAGAGAGTAACAAAAGTAGCTCACATTTCTATATAACTTAAAGGTTTACAAAATACTTTCCCTGGGTGCCCTGTAGGGCAGGCAATGCAAATATTCCCATTTTATAGATAAAGACACTGAGGTTCAGAGAATTTGAATATTAGGCCAAGGTCATACAGCTGGGAAGTATCAGGGCTTGGAAACTGTAAAATTTCTGGAAGGGAGAAAGTAGCATATAGTAAAAAGAAAAGAAATGTCTTACCGAAACCATACTAACCCAGGTGAGGTTTGGATTAGAGGTCTTCTGAGGCTTCTTTCAAATTGAAGATTCTATGCTTTTAAGGACTCAGGTTCAAGATACAAACCACTTTTTAAAATTGTATCCAGCAAGTTTTCCTGATTGGCAACACAATACAGTAAATGAGTGCATCCCAACTACCATATAACAGAAAGGGCGCTCATCTTAAGAGTCGGTAGACTATATTGAGAAATGTCCTGGCTATGCTACCTTGGGTTGCATTTTAAGAGCCTCAGTTTCTTTGCCTGTAAAGTGAGGAAAACAATACTTTCATTATGCACCCCCCAGAGTTGTTGTAAGGAAAGTACTTTGCAAACCTTAAACCAACAAGGAGATGTTACTGGGGCAGGAGCTAGGGACAGCGGCTTTGATGATGGGCAAAGGCGATACTTCAAGGAAGCTGCTGATCTCTAGCTAGAGAAAGTTGGTCAGGAAATGATGTCACCAAATAAAAGAGGTTGAAACACAGCCAAGCTAGCTTGAAGCAGTAGAAGAGAGCAAAAGTGAATTCACTCAGCTGCTGCCTACAATGTACAGGATGGGGGTGGGGATGACGCACATGGTGGGGGGAGGGGGAAGGGAGAGGGAAGAGAAGTGGACCAATCCACTGGGTCTGTGGAGGACTGCTAATTGTACAGCCCCAAAAGTCATAGGCTATTTCAGAACAAATCCCTGAAAACAAGCCAAGAACTATAAATAAGGAAGTCTGAGAGCATCTATTACCTAGTGATTACAATACCACTAGATTTTTAATATTCTCATGAGAGCAAATACTGGAGAAGTGATGAGAGCAGATAGTCTAAGGACAGGAAGAGTACAATGTCAGAAGGAAGAGACTACAAGGAGTTCTTATGGTCATTGTAAACACACAGAATGAGCAAAATTATAAACCTCTACCTCCAAAGAGATGAACACACAGAAGACACAGAGATGGGAAATGGTACATCCTCCCAACTTCCCAACTTACCAAGTGGTTGATGGGAAAGGTCCACCAGAACTTGTGTCATATCAGAACTTTCCCTAAGCATATTTCCTTGTGTAATGGCGGGCAGCGGGGGCTGGCCAACGAGAGTCCAGTCCTTAGAGTATGTACAATATTCTCCAGCTGGTTCCTATCCAACGTGTAGAAACAAGTGACTAAAGGGTTGGTGCTATGTGGTGGTGTCATCCCTTTTTGCCCTTCTGTCTTCCCCAATAGCTTTTAAGTAAGGGGGATGAGGAGAAGGAACAGCAGCTTAAGAAAGTTTATCTCCCCACCCTGTTGCCTGCCATGTGTCCCTGAATACATGGCACCTGTTTCTTTGAATTCATTCTTTCTTGATCTTAGGTGAATGAGTATCCAAAGATGAAATGAATCAGGTTATGAACTTGTGAACTTCAAAAAGTCAGAAGAACCATCAGAGTTCCCCTTAGCCACCAGTCAGTAGCAGAGACTACCAGAGCTGGTAGCAACAGTAGCTGAGTCCACTGAGGAGCCATACCTGAGAAGTGACTTCTTGACCCATTGAAACAATATGCTGCCCCAGCACCTAAGATGCTTCGTCCTTCAAAGAGTCAGCCCCGCTGAGAAAGGGAACAACTTGTCCATGGGTTATGCCATACCTGGAAGTGAATTTGGTAGGGATTCTACAAAGAAAGACAAGAACTCCCAAGGCAAGAGGTGCTCCTAAGTCAAAAACATGTCTTCCATAGGTGCTTTAGTATGCTTTGTCTTCAAGTTTGAGTCCACTTTCGCCAAGGACCTTGTATGTGTATAAGAGGGATAGTGTACCCTCTGGGTTGGGGAGAGATGTTTTATACTTCTGTCTTTGTTCTACTTTTTAAACAATATCCCTTTATAAGAACTAACTGATATTCATTGGTCAACTGATGTGGGGGGATAGAAACATATCAGATGGAGACTTGCAAGCAACAGTATCAATTTTTTTTTTTGCTATCCATAAGCATTTACTAAACACCTCCTGTGTGCCAGTCATTAGGGATACAAAGACAAAAACGAAATAGTCTCTGACCTCAAGGGGCTCACAGTCTATAAGACATATGGCACAGTGGATAATACACTGAACTTGGAAATCAAAAAACCTGGGTTTGAATCCTGGTTCTGACATTAATCAGCTATGTGATCTGGCCTCAATTTCCTCACTCACAAAATAAGGAAACCACTTTGCCACCTAATTTAGAAAGTTTATAGTCAAGGAAAGCAATTTGTGTGGACCGTAAACACATATGTAAATGTGACCTACTATATTGTAAGCCTGTTTCAACTTCTTAGGTGCCTAGAATCATTCCTGATTAACAAGAGTGCAAATACCACAGCATTTATAATTTATTATGTATAATCTACTTGCTTAGAGCGCTAAACTCAAAATGCATGGATAAACCTGTAGAAAACTAGCAGGATCATCTTAGCTATGTACATTGAAGTTCATATTAGTGAGCAAACACTTACTAAGTGCCTACTGAGTGCCATTTATATCTCCACTGGGGGCACAAATGCCAAAATGAGAAAGTTTCTTCCTCAAGGGGAGACAACTGATCAACTCAGCAAACACACAGTAGAAACAGAATTGGATTTGGAGTCAGATAACCAGAGTTCTAATCCTAGTTCAGTGCTCTCTGATCATATCAAGTTGAGGAGGTGACCTGGAGTGGGTGCTACACTTAACACAGTAGGTGCTTTAAATATTTTTAAACTGAGTTGTATTTGGACTAAAAATGCAATAGTAACAAAAATGACAAGATTTCTAAAGTGTGCTCACAAAAATGGATATAATATTAACATCAATCTAAGGCAGGTAGAGAAAGATGAACATTTCATCATCAAAACTGAAAAAGAGGACTGATAGATGTTCTCAGAGCACATGATAAGCAGATTATTAATGTCCAGAAATATTCTGGGAACAAACCAATATCATTTCACCAAGTGACAGTGAAGGCTAACAAATAAATACCCACCACTGGATTTGTCAAATCTAACTGAAAATGGTTTTATCGAGATGAAGTCTATGAAATGCCTAAAATCTAAGAACTGATCCCGAAATACTCTCCATGAGTGACATCCACATGAACTCAACATGTAGCAAAGAAATTTTGAACAAATGCCTAAGTCATAGAAATGTGTTCATAGAAATGGAAATATATATGATAACAATTTAGGATCTGGTTATCACCTCAAAAAGTTACAAGTGGGTTGTTCTTAAGGGACCCAGACTTATTGATTAATTCAGATTATATGCAAGGAAATGGTAAAAACTGAGCAACACATCACTGCAGGTTGCAAAAGGATTAAATACCTAAGTAAGACATGATCCAGTGGCTAGAATCATAAACCAGAAACTCACTATCTTTCTTTCACAAACTAGCAGATAACAAAACTCCATACTTGCAAATACCTCAAAGAATTCAACAAATAAATTGTACCAGAATTGGAACCATATTTCAGACAAAACTATTGCCCACAGTTGCCAGAATATAACATTGATCTACAAAAATTCAAGAACAATGTTTTTTAATAGCTGTTGCAGTATCAAATATTCATAATCTGCAAGCTATGTGGAATTAAGCTTTCCAAACAGAAAGAGCTAGTGAAAGAAATTAAAATGGTGTGGGAACACAGGATGAGCTACATATTATTCCTGTTTCTTGTTGGCTATTACAGTTGATCCAAAGATGCTTTCAGTAAGCCTGCAAAAGATGAATTTACATCCAAATACTTCTATTCAGTTACAAAAAATCCAGTTATTTTGCCCACCTGTGCAATAGTCCACAGAACATTAAATATAAAAGAGTAATAACGAGATATCTACTTTTCCCAGAACTGTTTTTAGCTGAACTCAATTGAAAAAGATGAGAAAAACGAGAGGAATGTTAATATTAATTCTGCTATCCCAAGGTAGCTAAAAAAAAAATGAATGCTTCCTTCTCAAAAATAAAGAAGACCACTGAAAGGTTGAAAATTTACAGAACTATTTCTCAAATAAACAGACATTACTTCCCAAAGAAATAGTAAAGGCTGACAACAGACATTTGCCACTAGAGTTATTGAATGTCACTGGACTACCTCCAAATGGAGTCTAGGAAACAGCTAAGATCCAAGAATGGAAACAAAAGGCCCTCCATGAATTCAATTAGTGACCAGAAGCGTTGAGCATTTAAATGACTGCATCGAGTCCATTTGTTATCAGAAGAAGAGATGTTCAGGTCATTGCTAGCAGAAACCAAAGAAAGCTCATTCTTAAAAAGTCCTAACATGTCAATCCTGTAAACTTTGCAAGGAAGCAGTGGAAACCATACAGCATATACTAGAGGTTGCAAATAGTTAGCAACTACCAAAAACCTAGAAAGACATAATCAAATGGCCAAGATTATATGCCATGGATAGGCTTGATATTCTTCATTAAAAGACAACAAAACTCTGTACTGCAAATACAAACCTCAAACTATCTTTGAGAACTCAACAAATAAACTGTATTGGGACAAAAGCATTATCACAGATAATTGCCCATAATCACCCAGACATAACATAAGCCACAAAAAAAAATTGACAATGTTTTTAACAGATGTTCCCATACCAAACTTTCATAACCTCCAAACTACATCAAATGAAAAGCTTGCAACAATATAGAAATCTAGCAGAAGAAATTAAAATGTAATAACAGTAGGAAGTACACCTCATCTCTGTCATCCTATCTGCTACTAGAGTTGCAGTTTCAGTAGGCCGACAGAAAATGATCCTGCATCTCAATTCCTTTAATCAATTATAAAAAAAAATAATTTTTTTTTAAATCAGTGGCTTTATCCACCAGGACAACTGTTTACGGAATCCTAAACATAAAAGAATAATGCCAGAATACTGACGTATCCCAAGACCACTTCAATCTGAGCTCCATCCAACATGAAGATGAGGAGGTAATAGTAATAATTAATAATAATGGTAACAGCTCACATTTATAGAATCATAGAAGCTTAGAACTACAAGGGACACCAATCCAACCCTGTATTTTTTACACAAGGGGAAAGTGATTCCCTTCCCAGAGAGGGAAAGTGATTTGTTTAAAATGATAAAGCAGAGCTGGGATTAGCACCCTGGTCTCTTAACTTCCATTATAACACTCTTCTCATGATACAAACAAGGAAAGAATTCCAGGAGGGGAAAAAAATAAAGATGAGGATGACATGTGAGGGGATGATGAAGTGACCAGGCTGTCTTGAATAGAGGATCCATGCTGATGAGCTGTGGTACCTAAAGTTGCATGGGGAAGATGGAGCCAGGTGTTGGAAGACCTTAAATGTCAAGCTAGGGAGTACTAACTGAGCGCCTGAGTGTTTTTTCCCAATTTGCATGTGTTCATGCTCTTTAAGCACCAGTAGTTGGGTCAAGAGGAAGTAGAAGAACCACTGGTTAGTGTGGTCAAAGGTGGAAAAAAAATTTTAAGGCCGTTGAACACTGTATACGCATGCTGATTGGAAGTACCAACCTATGAAATCGCTTATCCTTCTTAAGCCTGTATCTGTCTCATGTACATGGGACAGGTCTTGAGGCCTTCAATCAATGTGAACAGAGAAGGGGATCACACACAGATCACAAACTATAAAGAGGTTTGGCATAAACAGAACTGGCCTCTTCATCTACTCTAAGGAGATGTTTCTTTTTTATTATTTTTTTAACCTTTATATCTTACAGCTCCAGAATTCTACACTCCAAAAGAGTCAAACAATTAGAATGTGAACAGAATCCTTGGTTACATTATTATAAAATTTAATGTTACCCAGACCTCCCTGCTGAATTAATCAGCCTCCTCAGAAAGGGTACCTAGAATTCCACACAATAGATGACATGTCAAAAGCCTTGTAACAGCGAGGAAGGACCCAGTCATTTGTTGGCCAAATTTGGATATAATCTGTTGGGACAGCTTGTCTAAACTTTGCATGTCAACTGTGGTGTTTCTCAAGAGCTGAAAGGAAGATGTGGGCCAGGAGGTCCTTACTTCCCTCCCTCCTCTATCTCAACTGGCCTCCTCCCAGGCCCATACACTTGAAGCAAAAAAGCCCAAAGCTTAGGACTTAGTCCAGATACCACAATGTTAAGAATCTCATAATGGGAAGTCCCCAAGCATTTTTTTATAACTAGTAAGTAGCAGAGCTAGGGTCCCAACCCAGGTCCTTTGAATCTAGATCCAATATTCCTTTCAGCATATACCAATAACAATTACATAAAAAAAGTAAATCCATATAACTTTACACACATGCATAGAGAAAATATACCAGAATAGGACAAGAGTAAATAAGTCATTATTTTTAGGTAAGAGAACAAATTCTTTTTAAAAAATAAAACTAGTTCTGACCATATGGTTACACTGGGCTTTATTCAGATTTTTCCCTTTGAGATTGTTACATTCCTAGTGCCTGGCATGCAATAGGCACTTAAAAAATGCTTACTGATTCACAATGAAAAAAAAATTTTCAAGGTAAAAAGACAACCTCCCAAAGGTTGGAAAGACCTAAAACTAAAAAGAGAACAGGACAACTAAAGATGCAAAATATGGGAATAAATCCCAAGAAACTCTTCCAAAAGTATTCATAGAATCACAGATTGTTAGAGCTGGGAGGTATCTGAAAAATAATCTAATCCAACCCCCTCATTTTATCAGAATGTGATTCAAATTCCACCCAGCCATCCACTAGTGCCATCTTACAGAACCTCCCATTGAATACAGAATACATTCCTAACCCCCCCCCTCCCTACCCTAGTTACTAGAAGTCAATCCACTTAGCTTTGGAAGGGGGGAAGAGCCAGACAGGAATCACTGCCTTGAAGAATACAAACCCTACCAGCCCCAAAACAGACTCTGCTTCATACCTCATCCTGCCTTCCACCCCAGCAATCTTGCCATCTGCCTACAATCTCCATGATTCCCCAGACCAAAACTCCCCTCCCTGGCCACCTCTCCTATGCAAGTGAAGTCTACTGCCATTAGAATGGAAGCACCTTCTATGGTCTAGGAATGTGGCAGCGTATGGTTGCCCTGTAAGAAATGAAGAAAGGGGCAGATTTGGTGAAACCCACAAAGACTTGGATGAACCACTGCAGAGCAAAGTGATAGACCAATTTATACAATGATTATAACATTGTGGTGAAAAACTACTCTGAAGCACTTAACAATTCTGATCAGTAATAAGAATAATAGCTAACATTTACATATCACTTACTATGCGCCAGGCACTGTATTAAGTGCTTTACAATTATGACTTCATTTGATGCTCAAAACTATCTTGGGAAGTAGGTACTATTATTATCCCAATTTTACAGATGAGGAAACTGAGACAAGCAGAGAGGTTAAGTGACTTGGCCAGGGTCACAAAGCTCAGAAGAGCATGCTACCCACCTCCTAACAGAAAAGGGATATACTTGAGGTGCAGAATGAGACGTACACGATCAGACATGGCCAACATGTAGATGGACTTCTTTTGCTTACCTATGCTTATTTGTTACAAGGGAGTTCTTAAAGAAAAATTCAGGGGACAATAGGGGAGTGATAATAATATAAAGAAAAAAGAAAGAAGGGTCATTAAAACATTTTTTTTTAAATTGCTAAAGGAATTTCAGAGGGAGACACAGACAAGTAGGTAATTTTGAAACTAACATGTTGAATTTATACTTTAAAAAAATCTAGCTGCATATCACAGATTCATGATCTCATATACAAACTCTGTTCTTTCATATGGAAATGTTCATATTTGTTGGTGTTTGTCAAGTTCAGAAGAACAAAAAATAAAAATTATTTTAAAAAAAGAATTGAGGGCAGAGACTTTCTTTTGTATTTGTATCCCATAGCACAGTGCCTGGCCCTTAGTAGATATTGAATAAATGCTTTTTCATTCATTCATTTTTTTATGAAGAAACTGAGACCAAATAGGAAAAGTTACTTACCCAAAGTCAGTCAATAAAGATTCATTAAGTGCCTATTCTGTACCAGGCACTGTGCTGTGGCACACTGGGAAAACAATGAAAGGCAAAAAGTCCCTACTTTCAAGGAGCTCACATGGAACAAGATCTATATGGGTTCAATTGAACCTTCCAGTCACAAAGGTCGTGAAGAGAAGATGGGATGAAGTGAAGATGAGAGTCAGCCCAAGTCCTTTGAGTGTGGTTAAATAAAAAACCACTGAGTTTGAGGGCAGGTAGGTGGCACAGCAGCAGACAGAGCACCAGCCCTGGAGTAGTTTAAATATGACCTCAAACACTACTAAACTGTGTGATCCTGGGCAAGTGACTTAACCCTGACTGGCTCAAAAAATAAAAGCACTGGATTTCAAATCAGAGGACCTGACTTCAAAACCAGGCTCTGCTATTTTATGGAAGCTTGGGCAAATCATTTCCCCCTTCTTTTATAGATAAAGAAACAAACCCAGAGAATGTGTTGGACTAGATTAGAGGTTCTTAACCTTTTTTGTAACACATTCCCCTTTGGCAGTCTGGTGAAGCCTATGGACCCCTTCATAAAGTAGTATTTTTAAAAGCATAAAATAGAATACATGGCATTACAAAGGAATTTCAATGACATTGAGATAAAAATTATTTTTTCCCATCCAAGTTCACAGACACACCTCCACTCTCAAGATTTTCCCTTTGGTGGCTGAGCCCAGGTTAAGAAGCCCTCTAAGGTCACAGGAGCAAAAACTCTGAGCTGGAAGGGGCCTTCTAGTCAAGCCCCTCCCAACTCCCTTATGCAGATGAGAAAACTGAGGCCCAGCGAAATAAAGCAACAACACCCAGGTCCTCTGACTCCAGATCCTGCCTCTTCACCAGCACACCAGGCTTTTCAGGGCAACAGTGGCTGTACTTCTGTCTGGGTAGACAAGACCCATCCCTCCCACTCCGCCCCCAAAAAACCTGTCCCCCAGACGGAGAATGGTGTAGTGCAGAGTGCTGGGCTTGGAATCTGGAAGACATGGGTTCAAATTCTGCCTTTGACGCTTATCCTCCATGACCTCAGGCAGGTCACAGCTTCTCTTCTGAGGGGGCCAGACTGGATCTCTAAGATTCTTCCCATCCTGAAGCCTACAGTCCTATGATCTATGGTACCCAACACTGGGCAGAAGAGGTGCACAGAGCTTGGGCAGGTCATACCTTGGTATCTTATTTCTCCTGCTTGCTTCCTCTCATCCTAAAGCCTAACTCAGCAGATGAACACAGATCCATGTAGCTCAGCAAGGCAAAATAGGAAATGCCAAGTGAGGTAATCAAAACCACTTGCACTCTTAGCGGAGGAGCTGAGGGGAGGCAGCAGCAGTGCAGCCCAGCCCAGCCTCAGCCTCAGCCCAGCCTCAGCTCAGCCCAGCCCCAGCCCCAGCCTCAGCCCAGCCCAGCCCAGCCCCAGCCCCAGCCTCAGCCTCAGCCCAGCCTCAGCCTCAGCTCAGCCCAGCCCAGCCCAGCCCAGCCCAGCCCAGCCCAGCCCCAGCCCCAGCCTCAGCCCAGCCTCAGCCTCAGCTCAGCCCAGCCCAGCCCAGCCCAGCCCAGCCCAGCCCTGCCCTGCCCAGCCCCAGCCCCAGCCCAGACTCAGCCCCAGCCCAGACTCAACCCCAGCCTAGCCTCAGCTCAGTCCAGCCCAGGCCCAGCCCCAGGCCCAGCCCCAGCCCAGCCCCAGCCCAGCCCCAGCCTCAGCCTCAGCCCAGCCCAGCCCAGCCCTGCCCTGACCAGCCCCAGCCCCAGCCCAGACTCAGCCCCAGCCTAGCCTCAGCTCAGCCCAGCCCAGCCCCAGCCCAGCCCCAGCCCTGCCCAGGACACATAAACTATTCTGCCAAGCCTCTCAGAGCTCTACAGCATCCTAAATATGCAAAGAGAAGATGGTCTCAGAAGAGTTGGTTAAAATTGCCTCCACCCACAGAGACAAAGACCTATCCGTTAGGTTACCTGGCCACTCAGGAAATAAACAAAATGCAAACTGGACGCTTAACCAAAGCAGCTACCTAGCACAGGCCCTCTGGGGGCTGCAGTAATAATGCTGGATAAGATATGTTACAAGCTAGAATGATGGGCTGAGAAAGCTTACCTGTTAATTCCCCTTTCTAAAGCATGTTAAAGATGGCAAAGCACTTTATCCCCAACCCTGTGAGGTAGACAGTACAAGTATTATCATTTTACACTTTAAAAATTGTGGAAACTCAGATGACTCATTAGCGTTGGAACCAGGCTGCTCCAAGCTGACCCCCCTTTCCACTATCCTGCATTACTCCCCACTTTTTAAAACCTCATTCTCTCCTTCCTGAGCCACCTGTGAGGATTCTTCCCTCACCCAACATTTCCTGTGCCTCCAGAATTCATATTGGCAGGCCTGGGTCTACGATTTTGGGGCCTCAGCCCACTATGGCAACATGACAGGAGTGTGCAAGTGTACTTTCATTTACACTTTCTCAAAGGAAAGAAGAACAAGAAGAAGAACAAGAAAAATGCCAACAAGAGAAAAAAAGAAGAATCCTTCTCAGAACTAACATTTAAACAGCTGGAAGTTTCCAAGCCAAGAGGAAGATGACAACATAGGAGGTGGCTTGCTGAAGAGATGAGGATAACCATCTCTAGAGGAGGGGAAAACAATCATACTGGCTAAATTCAGCACTAATAGTTTCGTGAACACATGTTTTCATGGAATACATGTACCAAGGCCAGGTAACCTCAAAAAAAAGTGAGAAGAGAAGATACAACATAATGGGTCTAGGTGACCTTTGCAAGGCAAATCTCAGTAAGGTCTGGCTACCAGGTCATAGTATCTGAGAAACGTACAAAAAGTCAAGTTACCAGGGAAAAGCCCACATAGCCAACCCTGAAGCGAGCCTACATGTCTGTAAGCATCTACATGATGCTTAATGTCTGACTATGGTGGTGGTACATCAGTCTTCAAGTCTTCTGCTATACTCTCTCTGTGGAACTGGCTATATAAGCAAAGGAAAAGGAAGAAGGAGAAGGAGGTGGCAGTCTCATCGATCGCTATCCCAGTCAGAGCACATCTGACATATTTTATCTAGGTACAGGTGCTCCATTTTAAGAAGACCATTGACAAGCTTGAACACACACAGAGGAGGATGTCCAGGATGGTGAGGGAATCCCAAACCATGCTACATGAGGTTCCATTAAAGAAACTGAGGATGTTTAGCATGGAGATCAAGGAAGAATATGATTAAGGTATTTGAAGGGTTGCCATGAAGGGACTAAATTTGTTCTCCTTGGCCTCAGAGGGTAGAACTAGAAGAAAATGGGGGAGAGTTACAGAGAAGCAGAAATCTCACTTAGTTTAAAAGTTCCCTATGGCGAGGACAGCCGGAGAGTAAAATAAGCTGCCTCAGGAAGTAAAGAAGTCGGTATCAGAGTAGATCTTTAAGTAGAGGCTAGATGATTACCTCTCAAGTATGGGTTGGACTAGATGACCTAGGGTCCCTTCCAACTCTGAGAGTCCCAACCTCAGAGAGGAAAGAGGGGACTTGGCCAAGTGCATATTTTAACTAAACCCACAATGCTACAGGATCATAGGGAAGGCACTTGCAAATACAACTCATTGTAAGAAGCCTTAGAAATCAGCCAGTCCAACTCCATCATTTTTTCAGAAGAAATGAAGGCCTAGAGAAGGATGGGGAAGTGACCTGCCCAAAGTCACAGCTATCAGAAGCAATGATGGAATTTCAATTCGGATCTTTTGACTTCAAATCCAAGGCTCTTTCTACTTCATGCCACACTTCCTCTCTTTCCTCTTCTCTTGCATAAGTTGTATCCCATGTAGATCTGTAGTTTTAGTTCTATGTTGGAAAGGAGGAGAGAGGAACAAGATCATAGGGACATCCTGTGCCCCAACTCTTGAAAAAGTACAGGAAGGAAGTATAGCTTCATAGGGAAAGTCTTGGAGAAAGAGAGGGAGGGCGTACTGAAAATGGCCAGCCAACAGAGGAATGTGCCAGTCTGATAGATTTTTCCTCATCTGTAAAATGGGATAATAATAGTATCTACCTCATAGGGTGTTGTGAAGTAATATACTTAAAATGCTATGTAAAGGTTAAATCTCTGTGTGTGTGTGTGTGTGTGTGTGTGTGTGTGTTCGTTATTATTCACTATTATATGATCTGAGGCTTGCAACCACTACCCCTAACAGTCCCAGTCCCTCAGGACAGTGGCTGGACCCTGCTGCTTCTCTTTCTTCCCAGGACATGCCCAGGCATCTTACTTTAGAGCGCTATTCTGAAAGGATCATGGTCCTGAAGTCTTTCCATGGCAGAGGGAGAGTTTCTAGAGATATGTGTAGGGGAGTGGAAAAGAAAGGGAAATGAGGGAGAAAGAGGAGGGCAGCTGCTGACCTAAGGAAAGAGAGGTGCTGTCCATTCTATTCCCGGGCTGTCCTCGAGACAAGGTGCAAAGATGCATTCAGCAGGGCCCCCCGAGCTGCGGCCGAAACGTCTCATTTGGGCATCAGAGCCCAAAGTGGAGACGGGGGTGGGGCAGGGACAGGTAGTAGATGAAGGAGGAAAGAAGAAGAAAAGCAGTTGAACCGTTCCAAAGCAGCTGGGGACGGGCTGAGGCGGGGGGAGGTGGACTTTCATTCAACAAACATTAAACTGCTTCTGTGGGTTGACGCTACGCTATGCGCTGAGGTTGGGAAGGGTACAAAGTTTAGGTTAGGCATGTCGTAGCCTTCCTTCGAGAAGCATAGTTTCGGAGGACCAGCAGTAAGGAAGCTACCCCACCCCCCAGTTCTGTGCTGAGTTCCCACCCAAGCCATCCCCCAGACTCCGTGGGGTCAACGAGAAAGAGCAGCGTCTCCCAATTTGGAAGCCCTGGGATTAACGAGTAGTACAGGGAGAGAAGAGGGGGATGGTTCTCGCAAAGACAAGACGGGCAAGCCCCACTGGACTCCTGAGCGTGGGTCTGGGTCCGAGCGAGCCCATACGCTCCCCCCGCCCCCCCCCCCAAGCCATCCCTAGAACGAGGTTGGCCCAACGTTTCGCTGCTGCAAATGTGAGAAAAGACAGAGCAGCCATGCCCCCACTTCCAACTCCCCAGCCGCCCTCCGCTGCGCTCGGATTCGGGGGGAGAGTGGGCCTGGGGTAGAGAGGCAGGGCACTTGTTGCAAACAGTCTCAAAGAGCTATGGGACACCCAGACCCGCGCGAGTGGGAAGCGGTGACGACCCCTGCACGAGCACTCCCGCCGCCAAACATACCGATGCCAACTCAGAGCAAGCCGACCTCTCCCGTGTCCCAGGCTCGGCGCCCCAAGCCCTTGCCTCTGCCGTGCGCTCGGTCTCCAGGAGCCCCTCCGAGCCCCCTCCTCCCATCCAGGAGCCTCAACTTACCCCGCTGCGCAGGGGGCCCGGGGATCTCCGGCTGCTTCACATCGGGGTTTGCCAATTGGCTCTTCTCGCTTCTCACTGGCCAAATCTCTATCTCCCGGCCAATCTCTCTCGGTCCCTAGAACTGTCAGTGTCTCTGTCTCTATCTGTATCTCTGTCCCTCCTCCTCCTCCTCCTTCTTCCCCCTCCCCCTCTCTGGTCTCTCGGCCCTTTTTTCCGGGTTAATTACGCTTAGCACTAAAGCAAAACGCAACCCCCGGATGTGAGTACAATGCTCGGAGGCCGGCCCCCAAGGGGAGAAGGGAGGGGGGGAGTAGGGAAGGGGAGGAGAGGGAGAGGTGCAAGGGCCAAGGGGGGCTGGGAGGCGGGTGGGGGTGGAAGGGAGCGGGTGGGGGTGGGGGAGGGAGGGAGAACTGGGAGAGGAGGTGGAAGGCGAGAGGCGGGGCCCCGGGGCCTGACAGGTCTTGGAGGGACAACCTCTCCCAGGTGGGAGCTGTGGATCCGACCCCTCCCCTCCAGCTTATACTTCAAGGAGAAAGATTCCCCATAGCTAGACTCCCTTGCCTTTTGTCGCTTCCACTCCCTGTTTTGCACCCCAGTTCCCACTGGGATCTGGATAGATAAAGGGGTAGTAAGCAGGAAAGTAGCTGGTGCACGTCTCTGAGAATCGAAAAATGTTCGAGCTGGAAATGAATCCAACACCCTCATTTTACAAAGGAGGAAACTAAGGCCCAGACATAGGAAGTGACTTGCCCAAGGTCACATAGCTTTGCAAGGGCTCCCTTTTATTTCCTCTTTTTTTCTTCCCAATATCCTTGGGGAGATTTGACACTGTCTGCGGAGCGCTTGACCAGACCTGGGTTGAAATCTTGTCTCAGCCTCTTACCATGTATGTCTTTGAGCAAGTCACTTTCCTACTACCCGGTAGGTGACTTGGGTCCAACCTACAATAATAAGGGGGCCTCGGTTTCATTCTTTGTAAAATGAGGGAGATAGAGTTGGACTAATTTACCTCTGAACTCCTCTCCCACTCTAACATTTTTGGATCTTTTGGACCTCAGTTTCCTGGTTTATAAAACTAAGGAGTTAGATGTCTTCTAAGGTCCCAACTCTAAATCTCTAATATCTCTATGATATGACAAATTTTCTTGGGGTTAAAGAATTAGGTTTAGGATTAGAAAGAGAGCAAGGACGATGAATAGATAGATAAAGCATTTATTAAGCTCTTACTAAGTGCCTAGCCCTGCGCTAATTAACCTGTGTGACTAACCTGATACTAACCCTGTGACCCCTGAGCATATCACTTCTCTATGTCCCATTTTCCTCATCTGTAAAATGAAAATAATAATACTTATGCTGCCTACTTCACAGGGTTTTTGTCATGAAATGACTTTGTAAACCTTTATTATTGTGGGTTGTACCCAAGTCACAACTAGGTGATAGGGAAGTTTATAATCCTGAGAGAAGTCATCTTTCTTGCCTTCAAGGAGCAAATGAATGTACACTGTAAAAGGGGGATTATAGAGCCGGAAAGAACCTTAGAAATCATCTAGTCTACCTCCCTCATTTGACAGATAAGGAAATCGAGATCCAGAGATGATTAACCCAAGGTCACACAAGTAATAAGTAGCACAGTCAAGATTTGAACCCAGGTCCCATGACTCCAAATCCATGCTTGTCCCCATGGTATCACTCAAACCATCACATGCAACTGCCAAAGGAAAATGTACAGGAAAATATACATTCAAATAGGGATATTAACAAATGTTCATAAATCATTCATTGCTAAGGAAGAGTGAATATGTCCTGTCTGCTTATACCATGTAAATATGACAGTCTAGTGTGTGTTGGTTTCTGTTAATAATAGTCAATAAACATTAAGTACCTACTATGTGCCAGGCACTGTACTAAGCACTGGGGAGTTGAAGAAAGGCAAAAGACAATCCTATCACGCAAGGAGCTCTTGGTCTAATGGGACTGACTCCCAGAAGTCTTCAAAGAAGAGGTGGAATTTTAGAAAAATGTTGAATTATAATAGCTCATTTATGGAGTGTTTTTACAGTTTGGAGAACACTTCCCTCACAACCACCTTGTGAGGTATATAGTCTAAATATGATTTCCCCATTCTACATATCAGGCAACTTGGGTGCAGAGAGAGGAAGTCTAAAGTCAGTCACATGGCTAATGAACACCAGAATCAGCTGGGACCCATATCCTCTGCTCTTTCCACTGCACTTCTAAACAGAAAGCACACGTTTCACTTACAAAGAATAGTAATAATAGCTCACATTTCTATTGGCCTCTAATGTTTCCAAAGCCCTTTTATCATAACCACTTGGTTCGGGCAAATAGCAAAAGTATTGTTATCATCCCCATTTCTTGCAGATGAAGAAGCTGAGGCCTAAGGGACTTGCCCAAGGTTTCACAAGTTGGAATTAGGCCTGAAACTCAGATCTCTCCAATTCTGAGTCAAGATCTTCTTCCACTACAAAACACTACCAATAAACAGAGTGCTAAAATCATAGGGGAAATAGAGGAGAACTTAAATCCCTAAACAAAAATACCGAAGAAAGAGAAAAAAAGACTCTAAGGAAGGAAATCAGAGCTCCTAACCATGAAGGGCTGGAGACAGGGAAATAGAATTATGTTGAGTGTCCCAAAAGTCTTAGTATTTATAGGTCTGGCCATATCATTGGCTCCCTGTTGCCCCTGGGGTAATATAAAAAATTCTCAGCCTGATATTTTAAACCTTCCACAAACTGCTCTCACCTACCTTTTCAGTCATTCATATTTCTTCCCCCACCACTCACCATTATAGTTAAACTGACCTATAAGCCATTCCCCCAATACTGCATTTCATCTCCTATCTCAACACCTTTGCATAGGTGGTCCTAGAGACAGATAAGGAAATTAAGATCCAGAAATGACTAACCCAAGATCATACAAGTAATAAGTAGCAGAGCCAAGATTTGAACCCAGGTCCCATGACTCCAAATCCAGTGCTTATCCCTGTGGTATTACTCAAACCATCACATGTAACTGACAAAGGAAAGTGTACAGGAAAATATACATTCAAAAAGGAACATTATTGAATGTTCATAAATCACCATTGCTGAGAAAGAGTGAAAATGTCCCATCTGCTAAAACCAGTGTAAATATGACAGTAGTGTGTTTTGGTCTCTGTCAATAAACATTAAGTGAGCACCTACTATGTGCCTAGAGTGCACTTCCTTCTCTCTACCTCTCTTAGAGTTGAACACAACTGAAACAACAAAATAGTCCCTGCTCTCAAAGAGCTCACAATCCAACATAGGCAAGGGAGTCAGGGAGACAATATGAAACTAACTGTTTACAAATAAGGTATGTAGGATAAATTGGAGATAATCTCAGAGGGAAGGCATTACTAGAATTAAGGCCGATCATGAAAGGCTTCTTGTAGACAGTGGGATTTTAACATAAACTTGAAGGAAGCCAGGGGAGCCAGGAGATGGAGAGGAAGAGGAAGAAAATTCCTGGCAGATGGTGTGTTTTGTGAGAGGAACAGTAAGAAGGCCAGTGTCACCGGATCATAGATTATGTGGAGAGGGGTCAGGTATAAGAAGACTGGAAAGGCCAAATTATGAAGGGCTTTAAAAAGCCAAAGGGAGGAACAGTCAACTGGTATCTCACCCTGTGGCTAGCAAACTCCCACATGTTTCTCTTCTAATCCTTGTGATTCAGTTTTCTACCTGAGCCAAAACCTCCTTCTCTCCACTACCTCCTCTGCCCTCCACTTCCATTGTATCCTCCAGATAACTGGTTCTACTGTTAAATTTTCCTTCATTCTAAATCTCTTCCTCTTACACCTTCTGTTTAAAATTATTATTTTAATCAATAAAAATCTTCCTTCTCCCACACTCTTTCCATTATTTCCAACTGCTGAGTTAGCATTATATCTTGGTGGATTAAGTGCTGGATTCAGGATTAGGAAGTATTTGAACCTGGCCTGAGACATTAACAAACTTTGTAGGCTCTATCCTGGTCTCTCTTTCTCTCTCTCCCTTTTCTCTCTCCCTTTCTTTCTCCCTCTCCCTCTATCTCCCTCTTTTCCTCTCCCTCTCTCTGTTTTTTCCTCTCTTTCTCCTTCTCTCTTTCCCTACCTCCCTCTCTTTTCCCTCTCCCTCTTTCTCTCCTTCTTCCCTTCCTCACTTATCTCATCAGCATGCATAGTTTCTATTACCTGTATGCAGATGGCTCTCAAGTCTACATATCCAACCCTCATGTCTCCTCTGTGCTCCAGAAGAACATCTCCAACTACCTGTTGGACATCCCCACCTAGATATTCCATAAGCATCTCGAACTCAATGTTTCCAAAACAGAACCCCTTACCTTTCTCCTCAATCTATCCTATCTCTTAATTTCCCCATTTCTATAGAGGGCACCACTACTCTTTCAGTTACTGGGGAGAATTGAAAAGCCATCCTTGCTAATTCCTCCACATTCAATCAGTTTCTAAGTTTTGTTGCTTCTACCTCTTTAACAGCTCTTCCATCTGACCCCTTTTCTATAGTCACATTACAGTGATCCTCGTACAGACTTTCCTCACCATTCCCCATTACCTCCTAATTGGTTTCCAGTCTTGTTTCCTTTCTGATCCATCCTCCATACAATTGTCAAATTGAGGTTCCTAAAGGATAGGTCTCACCTTATCACTGCCCTGCTCAAGGAGGTTTCTGTGGCTCTCCATTCCCTTTCAGATAAAGTCCAGACACCTCTGTCCTTTAAAAGTCTTTTGCCATCTGGATCTAGCCAATCTTTATAGGCTAATGACACATCACATTCTCTCCAGTCAAACTAGCCTATTTGTTTTTATCCTGTGCCAGACAGCCTATCTCCAGCCTTCAAGCTTTTGCACAGGCTCTCTTCCATGCCAGAAATGCTTTTGTTCCTCATGTCCCATCCCCTTCAAGAGGCCTTTCCTGATTCTCCCAGTTGTTAGTGCCCCTTCAGTATCCTGTATTTGCTTTGATCTCTGATGCCTTCTTTCATACATACGTTTTGTATCTACTTCTTTGTGTCCACCCTTTCTTCCACCTTGTCCACAGACTGAGCTCCTCAAGAACAGGAACTGTCTCACTTTTGTATTTGTATCCAGAGCACCTAGAACTGTGCCTGGGATATAGGAGGTAATGTTTATTGATTGATTAATGTGATCCCAGGCAAATCACTTAACATCTCTGATCCCCAATTTCCTCATCTGTAAAATGGAAAAAGGAATAGTGCCTACTCCATAGGGCTGTTAAATGAGATAATATAAGTAAAGTGTTTTGTAAACTTTAAAGGTTTATATAAATGGTAGTTACTGTTATTTTTATCATCATCATCATCATCATCATCACAGAAACTTGGCTACCTCTACATTCTTAGCTACTTTCTCCAGTGCAAGATGCCACTCCCACACCCCCCACTGATGAACTGGAACAGAAGGAAGAGCAGACATGTCCCTTGCTCATCACAGTCTCTTCCAGACCTTCTTTCTTCTGCCATCATTTGGAAGAGTTTCCTCTATTGAGCTTCATGTAATTGACCAATACTACCTGGTATTGATTCCTACCACTGTCATCTAGCCTACAGGTCACTCCCTCTCTTAAGGAGTTCAGCATTTGGCTCATTGACTTCCTCTCCACCCTAAACGATGCCTCATACTTGGTGACTTTAGTATGTACATACTGATGACCCCTCAACTACCGTGACCTTGCAATTCAACCTCCTCATCTTCCGTAACCTCTTTGTTCACCTCTACCTCAGCCACCCACAGGACTGGTCATACCTTAATATCTCACCACCACCCATAACTGTACTAGTTTCATAACCTTGAACTCTGAAATCCCCTCCCTTCTATCTGTTTGTCTTCTCCTAGTCCTATTTTTCATCCCCTATTTGATCTCTAGCTCTACCCCCTCCCCAGTCCAATATCCCTGCTCTAGCTATCTGAAAGTTGACTAATGCAACTATTTATTCTCATATAATCTTGACTCCCTATTCCTTTTTTTCTGTCAACCTCA
Organism: Trichosurus vulpecula; assembly: GCF_011100635.1. NCBI lineage: Eukaryota > Metazoa > Chordata > Mammalia > Diprotodontia > Phalangeridae > Trichosurus > Trichosurus vulpecula. The sequence goes on from NC_050575.1 coordinate 305,056,662, forward strand.
TGACCTTCCAACTCAGATCCTGCTGTGCACTACCATACAACCATACCATCTAGGTTCACTGCAGATTTGTGTTACTTAACCTCAGCCAGGCTCTCACTTCAATCCCTCATTGACTCTATGTCACATTTCCCACAGGGGTTATTCTAAGCCTTGTTTTCCCAAACCTCTTACACTTTACCCTACTTCCTATTTCACTGGGAAAATGGCGGCCATCTTCTGTGGGCTCCTACTTCTTACCTCTTCCATGGTTTAATGTTTTGCATTTTGCTTTAGAGTGAGGCATAAAATCACTCCACATCATTCCCAATTCTCTCCTTCTCCACTCTAGTCTCCATAGAAGAAGTGGCCATTCAGTTAACTAAGACTAACTCCTTTTCTTGTGCCCTTGATCACACTACCTCTGGTCTTCTCCAGAAGTTTGTCCCTTCAATTATTTCCTTTCTCTACTCTTCAATTTCTTCTTATCTACTTGTTCCTTCCCTTTTGCCTACAAACATGCCCATATCTCCTCCTTCCTTAAAGAAAACTTTGGGTTGAGCCTGAAGCTATCGTCCTCCAACTCTTCCCCTTTTCACTGCAAATCTCCTAGAAGATGTCAAATATAATCATTACCTTTACTCCTGATATACTTACTTCTCAATCACTTGCAATCTGACTTCCTACCGCACTACTCAACTGAGACATTTCTCTCCAGTGTTACCAAGTGTTTAATGGAGGAACTGCTGGTCAGGGGTGAGGAATCCATTCGGATTCAGTCAAATGGGTGCACTTGAGGACCCAGAGGGCCACAAGCGGCCTCGAGGCAGCAGTTTCCCCACCCCTGTGCTACATGGTACAGTGGTTAGAGGACTTGGGCCTGGAGTTGGAAAGATCTGAGTTCAAATCTGGACTCAGATACTTATTAACTATGTGACCCTGGGCAAGTCACTTAATCAGTGTTTGCCTCAGTTTCCTCATCTGTAAAATAGGGATAATAATAGCACCTACCTCCCAGGATGGTTGAGAGGCTCAAATGAGGTAATAACTGTGAAGTGCTTAACATAGTGCCTGGCACAAAGTAAGTGCTGTATAAATGTTAGCTATCATTATTAATGGATTTTTTTAAAAAGTGCTCATCCTGCTTTATCTCTCTACATCTTTTAAGAGTCAACCACCCCCTCCTTTTGGATATTTTCTCCTCCCTCAGCTTTCCTAACAATACTCTCTCCTAGTTCTTCTCCTACCTGTCTGACCACTCCTTTGCTAATTCAATTATCATCGCTATGTAGATCAGTCCAGAGCCTCTATAATATATTCAGCCCTAATCTTTCTCCTGAGTTTCAGTCTCCCACCTGGAGATCCTGTAACCGCTTCAAAATTCAACATGTTCACAATGGAACTTATTCTTTTCCTTCTTAAACCAATTTCTCCCTTACTCCCTATTTTTACTGGTGGTAGTGGTGGTGAGAAAAGGCATTACCATTGTTATAATGACCCAGGCTCACAACCTCGGAGACAACCTAGAGAAGGGGTGGGGAATCTATGGCTTCAAGGCCACATGTGGCCTTCTTGGTCCTTGGGTGTGGCCTTTTGCCTGAGTCCAAGTTTTGCAGAACAAATCCTTTCATTAAGGGGATTTGCTCTGTGAAGTTTGGATTCAGTCAAAGGGCAGCACTTGAGGATCTAGAGGGCCATGTGTGACCCCGAGGCTGCAGGTTCCTGAGTCCTAGACTCTTTCCTCAGCTTCACCCCCAAATCCAGGAAAATGCCAAATCTTGTTCAATTCTACTTTCACAACACCACCACCTCTCACCTGGACTATTGAAATAGCTTTCTAATTGATTTCCCTGCTTCCAGTTTCTCCCCTCTGTAATCTATCCCACTGGTAGCTGGCAAAATAACCTTCCCCATAGGTCTGACTCATTCTCCTAATTCAGAAATCTTCAGTAGTTTCCCATTATCTGAAGTACCAACCTCCAAAAGGAGGACCAGCCCTGCCCACCCCAGGGGGGTGTAAGATGGAAAGTTACAGTGTCACCTCAAAGGTTAGGTGAAAACTAAACTGGAAAGTGAGGGTTGAATCCAAATCTCCCTGAAATAGCCAATCATGGGGCTTGTCTCTAATACAGCCACCTACTCTTATTCCTCCTACTCTGATCTCTTTAGGGGCAAACTCCTCCCTTCTGAGCCTGGTTGGGCCCCTTGGGGGTCCCAACAAACCACAACCATTGGGAGAAATTCTGGTCCCACACTAGGTCCCATGAAGGCTGGAAGGCATTGATGGGCAAGAAAAGTCCCCATCTCCCTTGTCATTTTAGATGGGTCAGGATGAATTAACTAGGATGAGAAGGCATGAATGGACTCTGATCAGGACTGCAGATCTCCTAAATGAGCTTTACCTCCAAATCTACCTTTCCCTTTTCCAAACTTTCCTGTTTCTATTGAAGACACCAGAACCTTTCCAGTCACCCATGTTTTCACAACTACCTCTGCCTCCTCGCTTTCGCTCAAACTATATTGACAGATCCAATCAGCTGCCAAATTTTCTACCTCCAGATCTCCCATATCTGCCTGTCCCCTTCTCTCTACTCCCACAGCATCACCCTAATCTAGGCTTTCATCACCTCTTACCTGGACTACTGGCATAGCCTCCTAAACAGGCTCCCTGCCATTGACTCTAGGATGAAGAATTTTTCCATTTCATCTCATCAATTTAATTTCTATTTTATGTCGATTTTACAATGTAATATCCATAATAATAGCTAGCACTTATGTAGTGATTGCAAAGTACTTTACAAATACTATCTTACTTGCTTCTCACTACAACCTTCAGAGGTAGATGCTATTATTTTCCCCATTTTATAGATGAGAAAATTGAGGTTAAGTAACTTGCCCAGGGTCACATAGCTAATAACTGTGTGAGGCTAGAATTGAATTCCCTCTTCCTAATTCCAGGTCTAGAGCTTTATTTCAACACTTAACATCATAATGTTAGTACAATATTGCATGTATATAATTTGTGTGTAATAAGTTTATAATTTATAAACAAGTAAATATACATATAATGGAAGTGCATGCTCAATTTCTTTTAACTGATGGGGTGCGCAAACAAAAATGTTTAGAAACCACTGGTGTATAAAATAAAATTCAAATTCCTTAGTCTAACATTTAAGGCCATCCATAATCTGGCTCCCACCTACCTTTCCAGATTTACTTTGTACTTCTCACTTTCCCAAACTTTGAGTTCCTGCCAAAATGGCTTAATAGCAGTTCCTTGAACTTGGCTTTCTATCTTTTATCCCCATGCCTTTACATAGACTTTCCTTCCTGTCTTAATAGTTCAACTTAAGTCCAGCTTAGATGTTACCTCCTATGGGAAGCGTTTCAGCATATACCTCAGTTTACTCAAATGGAAAACTAAGATAATAATAGCAGCTCCCTACCAGAGTTGTTGTAAGGATAAAATTAAGTATTTGTACATGAATATATATATGTATACGTATACATATATATACACATGCAATATATATATATATATATATATATATACATATATATATATATGTAGCACAGTGGTTGGTACATAATAGACATTTAAAAATGTGGAGAGAAGGGAGGAAAGATCACTTTGGATCAGAATCAAATCCAGGTTTAGGAAGGCCTTCCAAGGAAGGCAGGATTTGCACTGAGCCTCAAAAAATGCTCAGGATAATGGTAGGTGAAGAGGAATGGGATGAGCATCAGACAGGTAGAGGAAAGGGAAAAGCATGATTATCCTTGGTTCTAAATTGTGGAAACAGTTACTAGGAAATTTATTTAATGCAAAAATGAGAAAATTCCTCTTTTCCCTTACCCTAGCAAATTGCCAAAGGATCATGTACCAATCAAACTTGGTTAATGCCAGGCTAACTTCACTACTCTGACTTTTTCTCCCCTTTCCCGGCTCTCAGTCACTTTTCTGTGACTACCCAGTCCTTTACTCAGGTGCCAGAAGCATCACACTGGTAGTAGTTTAGCATATATCCTGCCATGATCCCCTTTGCTTCCCTCAGCACATGTACTTCAAGCAACCTGAAAATATTATTGGTGTTTCCTATGGTACATTTCAGCAGAGGGTACACTCACTAGCTAGCTTCTGATTCTAGAAAAGGTAATTCAAAGGACTGAGAGCACCATAGAACTTAAAAATAGAGAGTCACTATTTTACACTTAGGGAGGAAAATAGAGTTCTGCATATCTCAGTATTCAATAGCTGGAACTGGAAGAACATAGAACATAAAACGTCAGAACTCAAAGGGAGTTTAAAATATATAATTTTGATAACAATAGCTGACATTTATATGGGTCTTTAAAGTTTGTAAAGTTTTTTTATATTATCTCATTTGATCCTTATAATAACCTTGTGAGGTAAATAGTACAAGTGTTATTATCTCTATTTTATATATCAGAAAATTGGAGCTCAGAGAAGTCCTTCTCCATGGTCATATAGCTACCAAGTCAACTCTGAGGGTCTTCCCCTCCCAGTTTGATTTTTTTTTTTAACTAAAGGAGCCATCCCTTGACTCACTTCTTAAAGAGGCCTCTTCACTGAATGGGCATTATCTCACTCAAAGTGAGAACCTGAAAAGGCCTTAGCCTAAAAGGGCCAGTGTCTCCCATTGCATCCTGGGCCATCTCCAGTCATCCTGATGAATATCTGGCCACTGGACCTTATAGCAGCAAGCACCTTAGCATACCCAGGATGGCCTGCTAGCAGGTTCTTTGATCCGCTTTTAAAGGAAAGCAACTTTAAAGGGGTCAACAATCTTCTTTAATTTCATTTACTAGCTCAGGGGAAAAGTCAGCCCCCTCAACCTTAGAGAAAATACAGAGCAAATACAAGCACAGAAATTAGAAAGACCAACAGATAGGGCTCTGACTGCCTGAATAAAGGCAATATTGCTATAGACTTTACATATACCACTGGATCAAGAGAGCCTTTACATCTGAGCAGTGGGGGTGGGGTAGGGGTGGGGTCTGAACATACAGCTACTCAGAGTCTTGAGCAGGGAATCATAAGGTTTTTCTTATAAGTGAGCCCCCAAAGCAAACCCTCACTTCAGAATATATATACACTTTTGGCTAATAGGCTCAGAGCCAGAAGACATAGCAACCTTCATGACTCAGTGCCTCATTGGCTTACTACCAAAAGATGTGAAAGCCTTCCTATAAGCAAGTCTCCCCTAAGCAAGCTCCTCCTGCAATGGGCTCTGTGATTCAGGATATATCACAGGTGTGAGCTGGGCCAGAGCTCAAAGCAGGTCATATAGGCCTATTAATGGATGGGGAAGATCTATCCCATTAACATTATAGATCCAGATGGTTCTGGAGGAGAAAGTGAGGCTGGTGACCTCACACAGCCTTCCCTCACTCAAATCTAAGTCAACTGCAAGTCGTGTCATCATTTTCCTGAGGTCATGGTCCTTTTTGAAAATGAAGGACAAGCCCAACAATAGCTAGTAAGCGTATAATGTGGTATTTGGATCTAGGTCTCTCCTGACTTCAAGTCTAGACTAATTGCTATCATGCTCTCTTTATTTATAAATTATTAGAATTGAAAGGACCTTAGAATATCTGATCCAAAATGGCGGAGCTGGAAGTAGCCTTAGAATGTAGAATATACAGCAAGTTTCCCTAACAAAGGTCGCATTCCCAACATATGTAGGGAATTGAATCAAATATATAAAAATAATAGCCATTTTCCAACTGATAAAGATATAGATAGACAAGTTTCAAAGGAAGAAATTCAAGCTATATGAAAAAATGCTCCAAATCTCTAATAATTTAAAAAAATGCACATCAAAGAAACTCTGATGTTCCACTTCACCATCATCAGATTGACAAAGCTGATCAAAAAAAAAAGAAGATGAAAAGTGTTGGAAGGACTCTGGGAAAATGAGTACATTACTGCAGTGTTGGTGGAGTTGTGAACTGGTCCATCCATTTTGAAAAGCAATTTGGAACTATTCCTGAAAAGCTTCTAATTTGTGAATATCTTTTGACCCACAATATTCCTAAAGTTATATTATGTTCCAAAGGCCTATACCCCAAAGTGATCAAAGAAAGAAAAAGATCCATATTTACAAAAACAATTATAGCAGCTCTTTTTGTGGTGGCAAAGATTTGTGAATTAAGAGGGTACCCATCAATTGGAAAATGGTTGAACAAATCATGATTTGTAAGTGTAATGGAACACTATTGTGTGATAAATGAGATTTCACAGAAACCTAGGAGGACTTGTGTGAACTGATGCAGAATAAACTGAGCGGAACCAGGAAAACAGCTTATATAGTAACAACAACACTAGAAGGACAAATAACTTTGAAAGACAAAAACTTTGATCAACAAAATGACCCACCATGATTTCAGGAGACCCATGATGGAACATGATACCCACATCCTGAGAGAGAAGCAATGAATTCAAGGTGTAGATTGATATGTATATTTTTTGGACTTGGCCAATGTGGGATTTTGTTTTGCTTGACTATGTATATTTGACAAAATTTTCTCTTTCTCTTTTCTCTATACCATCCCTCCCACCCCCATCAAAGGAAGGGAAATGGGAGATATAAAAAAAAATTAATATCATTAAATTTAATTTTTTTTGTATTTTTTTTGGAGGTGGGTAAGACAAGGCAATTGGGGTTAAGTGACTTGCCCAAAGTCACACAGCTAGTAAGTGTGTCAAGTGTCTGAGGCTGGATTTGAAGTCAGGTCCTCCTGACTCCAGGGCTGGTGCTCTACTCACTGCGCCACCTAGATGCCCCTAAATTTATTTTTTTTTAAAAAAGAATTTTGGTTTGGTTTGATTGTCAAGAACAACCAACAACCAAGGACAACGACCAATGAATTTACAGCTGTGTGATTTCGGGCAAATGATTTAACCTCTTTAGACCTTGGTTTTCTCAGGGTGACCTCCAAGGCCTTTTCCAAGTCTAAATCTATGATCCTATGAGTATAAGTTATGGAATATTAATTCCAGAAGGGATCTTAGAGAGCATATCTTCCAATGCCCGCAGTCTATTGATGGGGAAACTACAAGGGGCTTTTCCAAGGTCACACAGATATTATCTCCATTCCAGGTTTTCTAGCTCCTAATCCACCTGATAAAACCATTCTGTGAAGAGGAAGACTTCTCCTTCATGTCCCAAGAACCTGAACAGTAACTATGTACCCCACCTTCTTCAAAGCCTTATATTTAGAGTACTTCTACTGTAGTTACCTATTTTTTTTAACCTTAAGTTGAGAAGTTTGTGATAGGCCATTTGAGTCCATGCTATAAACTTTCATTCTGAATTCTGAATAATCTTCCAATGAACTGTATTTTCTTCCATAATTAGAGCTATACCTTACAAAAAACATCAAGCCAAGTCTGTCTGGATAGCTCTAAGTGATTAGACCATGATGTTTGTGAGCCCAAGAGCATGAATGAATTGGATTCTGCTATATGCTGGTTAACTTAGCACATAGAGAAAGTATTCCTTGGCCCCCATATTATAGATGGTCTGCAAATATTCACAAGGCCAAAGAACATGAATGGCTTGACTTGGCATAATCCAAAGCCAGGAAAGACATTTTAACATGAGGTGAAAAAAACACTGGGCAATATGAAAAGGCTATCAGATTTGGGGCTTCACTTAATCACTTACTTGGCAGCATGACTTTAAGTAAGTCATTTCTTTTCACTTCTCTGATTCTCAGTTTTCTTATCCGCAAAATGAGAATAGAGGTTACATGTGGTGGTAGATAAAATTCTGGACTTGGAGTCAGGATGACATGAGTTCAAATCCCCTGTCTTATACTTTACTAGCTGTGTGATTCTGGGTAAGTCACTTAACATTGTGTGTGCCTCACATAGGCAGCTGCCTAGGAGGGAGTTCCCACACCAGGTGTGTCCTATGCTAAAAATCACATATTCCTATAAAATAGGGATAATGATACTTACACTAACCTTCATGTTTGTGTGTGTGTATGTGTGCTTTTATGGCCAGCATTTTAGCATTGTAAAAATGTGAACTATTATTAAAAGCCACTCACAACAAATGTACTAGGGTAGAAGTAGCATTTTTATATATATAAATTGTATGCTTTCATTATTGCTTATCACTGTTATTTCTGATTGTGATTTTCTTATTTCTTATTGTGATTACTTAACTACCCTACTTCCCCAACCCTTTCACATCGTAAGAATAAGTGGCCATGGTCTGCTATTTCCAGGAAAGATGCGATGGAGGATGGGTCAGGCATGCCCCAGTTCAGACATGCTTCCTTCTCTGTTGGGATCTCCTCCATGATCATTTAGTCAATTTCAGGTCTACTCATACATATCCTCCTGTCACTGCAAGGGAGGGGCAGAACCTGATGAGCAACTTGAACTCTGAGTACCAGTGAAACTCATTATGAGTCACTAGACAGGTAATTTGCTCAAGAATTCCTCCTTCATCATTTCTAATTTGTATGACAGCCTCACAAGACTGTAAAATTATATTAAAATGAAATTATCATTATTTTGGAGAATTTAGCCAAGTAATGTTAAGGGTATCACCAGAAATTCTCATGGAATCAGTCACCGCCCCCCCACTCCAATTGGTGTGGGCCCATAAAGCCCAATGAATCCAAGGTGTGAACTAGGTGCAGTCTGAAGAATACAATCCACTGATTTCACCACTATTGGGGGAAAGTTCTAGGAAGATTCTTCTTTCTACAACGGAAGACCCATCTCAAAGAAATACTGGGTAGTGACATCACCAAAGAATCTAACAGCCCTTATGGATCACCCATAGAATGGAGAGTTATGAATGTGAGTAAACTACCACACTTTGAACAAAAGAACCAAAGTGTACTATAATACACCATGCCACAAACTCAAGTTGCCACTTTAATTATTTTAATTCATTGACAGGTGATCACTACACTTAGTAATTAAAAGCAACAAGTTAAATGTTTGTTTGATAATAAATAATGTTCTGGCTTTAATCAGATAGTTTGAGGTTACAGAATCAGGCATAATTTTAGGTTTACCTCGAGGTCAAACTTCAAGTCATCTCAGCCCGGAAGCCCTCAACCTGAATGGGCCTCTGGATATTATAGAGCCTTTGAACTTACTCCAGAGGCCCACAGTGCTTCATGGGCTCTTATTTTGAAAGGCAGATCTTAACAAGATCGGTCTTTGGGAGGGAACTTTGGGATCTGGTAGTCCACTAGGTCTTAACCTTTTTTTTGTTTCATGGTCTGGTGAAGCCAAGACTTCCTACTCAGAAAAAAAGTTATTAAATGAATAATGTTAAATACACAGAATTATGAAAGAAACTAAACTACCGTTATGAAAATATTATTTAAAATAGGTTCAAGGACCTGAGGTTAAGAACCACTGATTTGATCCAATCCTCTCATCCTCCAGAAGCTGAGGCCTAGCCTAGGATGGGGAGGTAAATTTACACCCAAGGTCCCACAGCAAGTAAATGGAAAGTCTAGTATTACAATCAAGCCTTCCTAAAGAAGCTCCTAATTGTCTTTGCCTACCTCTGGGCTAGATTAGAAACAAGAAACTAGAAGGGGGAGGGGTCAGGAAGCCGTGGGAAGTAGGCAATGACAATAGAACCGATAATTAGCTGTCTGACATGGAGAATGGAGAAGGGGAAAGTAGAGCTGATGCAGAAATGCATTGCTGGAAAGCAAAGGCCTGAATATTTCTAATGACATCCCTGACTCACCCAGAAATATGCATTCCGTGCTTTAAGAAGGCAAAAGAAGTAGCGAATACATTTAAGAAAGAGTTCCATTCAAAATGGCTAAACTGGAAAACAAAACAAAACAACTTTGGTGTTTGCAGTTTTGGGGAAAATCTCTGGAATACCTCAGTCAGTCCTTGACAATGCTGGGTCAATGAAACAGATCCCAGGTCCCTAGCTCCGGGAGACAGAATCGTTTTGTCTATAAAGACCAACTTTCTTTAGATTGTGTTCACAGCCCTTGTCATGTCTGTCAGTTTTAAGTTCTGATATGGAAAGCAGGGTCCCATTTCAATCACTACATTTGATTTTTGCCCAAGGCTTCCCCAAATCCCAGTTCCTCTCCTAATGGGACAGTTTTAAGAGTGTGCTGGAGCCAGCTCAAACTGGCTCTCCAGAGATGGCTAAATTTTCAATGTGAGCATTTACACCTCTGAAATCAGCAAACTTGACAAATTAGAACTTTATTTATTGTTTCACTGATTGCGTGGACTTAAGAAAGTGATGGAAAAATGCAAATAATGCAGATTAAACTTAACTGTGTACAATGCTTTTTCTGGGAGTCGGTTGTTACAGAGCTAGTTCTTTTGCTGGGAATTCTTGGCTCCCTCCAGTCTACTTACCTACCTACCAAAACTTCAACTCATCCTTCAAGGTCTAACTCAGGTGTCACCTCATCTCTGAAGAGCTGCAAGCTAGCGAATTTTCCAAGTGTGTCTCCAACTCGTCGATATTACTCCCCTTCCTAATTTCCCATAATAGATATTACAGTACAGTATTCTCTTTACTACTCATTTTCATATTCTATCTTATCTACCTTGAATTTTTCCCCAAGGGAAATTAGCCTTCTATTTCTTTTGTATCCCTCTCAATAGACCAACCCCAGGGTTGGACCAAGAGGAAGAATAGGCTTTGAATTCAATAGAATTGAAAGGACCTTCATGAATCTCCCAGTTTTCACAAATCTAGCAGAAAACAAACAGCTTTTATTGCTTTAAACAATACATGCTTCATTAGCCTTTCCTTTATTCCCTTTTCTAAGAGCCCTACATTCTATTTTCAAGAATTTAGCCCTCCCCCACAAACCCCAAAGAATCTTTTTGATGATGGCTGCAATAGTTTTGTTGTTTATCTTTTAAAATGGTATCATCAAGAAGTCTTGTGGGATCTTCTGGAACAGAAAACAGAACTTCTTTAGATATTTATTTTTATTGTTTTGTTATTACTAGGAGCCACTCTCCTATCCTGTCCCTGGACACAAGCACAGAACTAGAGTGTGCACTCTCAACCCCCACAAAGAAGCAGAGGTGCCAGTCCTGAAGTCATTTCCCAAAAGTTCAGTGGGTAGCGTGACAATTCCAAACAGTTCCTCTCCTCTGCCACAAGCAGGGTTGGGGAGGAACTGAACATAAGGCATCCTAATGTATGGGACAGAATTTTTAAATAATAGGAGAGACATCTTTAAGAGAAACAAAGTAAATTTTATTCTACAAACCTTGCAAGATTTGGGCACACCTCCATAAGGGAGGAGGCGAGGTAAAAGGGAACCTGCCTTAATTTATAGTCTTAATGAAAAAGATTCCCACCCACCTCTATCCCTTCTCACCATTGGCTGGGGGCGGGGGGTGGGCTTACAGTCTAGGCATGAAAACTACGATCCGGTTCGTTCAGGTTTTTCCCTATCAGAACTCAACTGCCAGGGTGGCGTCTGAAAGTCTAGGAGGAGAAATGGGATGGGGGAAGGAGAGACCCTTCCCAGAGCAGAGAAAAAATAGCTTACAGGAAGTTCATTATCTTCTAACATCTGAGAGAGAGAGGGAGAAGGGCATGCCTTCCCAAAATTACAAGGCCAAATCCCAAAACCTCTCCATTAGACATACCCTGTGAAGTCTTCACAATTATCCACCCCATGCACTAACCTTAAATTCTCCCCTCCTCAGCCTTAACCCAAACCCTCCCCTCCCCTTAACCTTTAACATGTATTTTACCTTATCATGTAATTTTCATTCAGTCATTCAATAAACATTAAGCATTTATTAGGTCCTGAGAGCAATATTTTAAACACAGACTTTGCTCTCAGGGATTTTACAATCTAATAAAGGGAGATAAGGCTTGTATACAGATGACCATAATAGCAAATCAAGTATGATAAGTCTATGAGCACAAAGGGCCATGAGATCAAATGAGGGCAAGAGAGTAGGAGCTTGGACTAGATGGATGACCTTTAAGTGCCCTACAAACTTGTAAGATCCTATGATTATACTGAGACCTGTAACTCAGAGTTCTGGTGCTTTGGCCAGATTCAGTTGAACTGGGGTAGAGTGGGGAGATAACAGGAAATATAATCTCTGGTCAAATGCATTCCAGCTGGGTAACATCCAGGAAGAAGTAGAGGTCAGAAAAGGGTTAATTAAGAGGCTGGACCATGGCACAAGAGAGGGAGGAGTGAAATACTCATGGTGAAAGGCAGGCCATCAGGAGAAGGATGAGACTCCTGTTCTACTTTCCAAAAGATGCTGTCACTGAGGCAAAGTCCTAATCACCCCGCCCTAGTAAGGCTTTGATTTTGCCTTGCCATGAGCTGAGCAGCCTGGTACACTAAACCATCTGTCTCATAATTAAAGATGAAACAAAGATACTATGTCATCCTAATTGTGACACTCCTCTATTAAAAAACATTCAGTTTTGCCCCATAGCCTATCAATTAAAGTATAAACTGCCGATCCTGACATTGAAAGACCACCCATGCAAGTTGGGTCCATCCTATATTTCTCCACCTGATCTATATTTTGGCCAAACTGACCTACTTTCTATCTCCCATTCTTGACCGGCCATGTCCCATCTGTGACCTCCCCCTAACCCCAAACTCTTGTCTATTGAAGTTCCTCCTTTCTTTCCTCCTTTCTTGGGTCATCTCAGATGCCACATCTTCCAGGAAGCCTTCCCTGAGTTTCCTAAATGAAATAGCGATTCCTTCTTCACATTTCTTGTAACCCTCTCCTACTTGTCTCTGGTGGACTTATCTCCCTCTCCTCTATATCACAGTTATTTAGATGCATCTCCTTCCCTCTTATTAAATAGTTATCTCCTTGTGAGCAAAGTCTTGGTCATATCTATTTTTGTATTCCTGATTTCTAACACATTGTAGGTACTTAATAAATTCAATTGAAGAAATGTCATATGAAGAGCCTTGATCAACCAAAGGGCTATATTTTTACTTCTTCCTTTTATTTCCCTCTACACCTTAATTTATCAAATGAGCTAACATATATGAAGTTTTTTGTAAAAATTTTATCTAAATTCCAGCTAGTTATCATCATCATCATCATTAATATTACTGTTGTTGTCTCCTTGCTTTCTCCAGCTTCCTCATCAATCTGTACCTATTCTCCATCTCTCCTCTGGCAGTGGAACCAAGAATTGGAAAGGCAAAAGAAAAGTGAAACCCCAGACTGCCGCAATAGAGAGAGAGAGAGAGAGAGAGAGAGAGATTGAGAGAGATAGAGAGACTAAGAAAGACTATATGAGAGAGAGAGAGAGAGAGAAAGAGAGAGACGAAAAAGCACTGTTGGTGGAGTTAGAGGAACTCAGAGGCATAAGGGGGGCAGAGGAGGTGTGTGGGTGGCTGCAGCTTTGGGCAAAACACCCATAACTGTATGTACTCAGCCGTCTTGTCAACCTTTAAAACAGAAGCTTCCTAGAGGCCAGAGGCCAAAGAGAGTTATGTGTTGTGTATAGCCCTCAAATTTACATTAACTAAAATAATAATCAAAGATGTCCTTTCCTGGGGTCCCTGAATCTCTCCTGGGCTCATAAAAGATATTGATAAGGCTCAAGGCTTCTTTTTCTCTTTTCTCTTCTCCACCCCTTCCCCCAACCAGCCTTCCCCCCACCCATTATTCCCCCACCCCACAACCATGAAAATCATTTTAAAACAAGTCTCCTGTGGCTTCTCTGTGGGTGTGGGAAAGCAGAGAAAGAAAGAGAGAGAGAGAGACTTTGAGAATTGCCCTGGATCCATTCCACCCTGTCCCCAATTTAGCTGACACCTCAGCTCTCAGCTAGTGCCCTTCCTTTTCTTGAAACCCACAGGACATCACCATTCCTCCCCCACCAGGTTACTCAGGGCAGATATCAAACTCAAAATTCAGTTGTCAATCTAGGCTGGGCCTCCACTTACCCCCTGGCTCTCACTCCCCAGGGACATGGGCTCTTGGAGAAGAGGCATTAGCTAGATCTCCTGACTGGAAGAAAGTTCCTGCTTTATAGAAACTCTGATGAATTCAGGGAGGGTTGGATTTTTTTTTTCTTTCCCCCCTTTCCCCAGCTCTTCCATGTGATTTTATTGCTGGTCCTCTGAGGGACTCATCTTCTTTTCTGAAAATCTCATTAGAGCTAGTCCTCTGTTACTCTGGTCACAGGGTCCATTCTTTCAGGAAATGATTAGCTAATGTCTGAGACCTGTTTGGTGAAATTTTACTTTTAAAAAAGAAAAGAAAAAAAAAAAGAAGAAAGAAAAGGATAGGAAAAAAAAAAAAGAAAAATACCACACATCTAAGAGTTTCCTGTGGTTTGGGACATTTTTAGAACAAGGCTGCTTTGCTCTTTTTCCCCTCCTTTCTCTTCCTTTTCAGGCTGAAGATAACACTCAAAGACTTTGAATAACGTGCCCAGTCCACTTCCTCACTCTGCCTCTACACCGGTACAGTCAACCCCTTTCTGGATCACAGGCCTAAGCAGGGTGAGGCTGTCGAATTGTTCTTGGCCCACCCTACCAATGCTATTATTCCCATTTGCAAAGAAGGAAAGGCTGAGGGGAGGTAAGACTTGCCCATGGTCATGGATCTGAGACTCAGACTCTAGTGCTCTTCTCATTCATAAATGGGACATAAATGCTTAGGGAGCTAGAGACACTTGCTAGCCAACCTAAAACCAGAGGTTATACAGGACTCTCTGGCCCTCTGGTCTTCAAGGAAGGGAACCACTTCAGGAAGGAGCGTTTTAGTCCTTTAATGAGATCAAATGGGATAATATTCATAAAATGCTTAGCACAGTGTCTAGTACTTAATAAGGTTCTTAATAAATGCTTTCTCTCCTCCCTCCCTCCTTCCCTTCCTCCTTTTCTTCTTCCCTTCAAGTCCCAGGGTTTTGTGGAGGAGTTTTATATTAATAGGACCCCAAATGATCATGGAGCACAAGACTTGATCCTCCAAGCTTCCTTCCAGCTCTGGGATTCTATGATCCAACAAAAGGCCAAACTCTTTAACCCAACATTGACAGCCACCCACCACCTGATCTGATTCCAGTATCACTCTCTGGCATTATCTCACACTACTCCCCCTCATTTACTGTTCCTGCCAGACTGGACTACTCACTGTTCCCTGAACTTGTACCAACCTTTTCTGCCTCTGTGGGATTTGTTCGTGCCAGCCCGTGTAAGTAGAATGATTTCTCCATCCACCATCACCTCCGTTTCTGCCTGTAAAATTGTAGCTCTCCTTCAAGTGACAGCTCCAGAGCTTCCTTCCATGAAGCCTTCCTTCCTGGCCCCTACTGCACCCCAATCTAATATACTCCCTCTCCTATCTATTGATTATATTCTATTTTATATTATAATATTTTTGTGTATATCTTATCTACTTGAGAAGACTATAAGCTCTGTGAGGTCAAGGACCGAATTCATTCATTTTTTTAATCCTTCGTGGTACCTTACATGATACATTGCAAGTTGAAGGCCTATTGTAAATGTTTTTTTTTTTTTAACACACTTGTAATATTGTGATCAGTTCTGGCCACATTTGAAGAAAGGCATTGGCAATTTAGAGGTGAGGGGCCAGGACTGTGAGGGGCCTGGAAATTATGTTATCAGAATCCTATAGGGATTGAATCCTATATATATAGGTTGAATCCTATAGGGACATTTAAACTGGAGGAATGTCTACCGAGGGAAGATGTGATAGCTGTATTTAAATATCTGAAGGGCTATCACTTGGAAGCAGGATATGTACTAGTTGTGTGATCCTGGACAAGTCATTTAACTCAGTTTCCTCAACAGTAGAAAGGGGATAATAATAGCACCTACCTTGATGAAGATCAAATGAGATAATATTTGTAAAAATTGCTTAGCACAGTGCCTGCCGCATAGTAGACACTTTAGAAGTGTTTCTTCCCTCCCCTATTTGCTTGACTCCAGAGGGAAGATCTAGCACAAATATGTGGAAATTACAAGGAGGGAGGTTAACCCAATATAAAGCAACAATCCAGGCCGCCTCAAGATGTAGTGAGCTCCTTGTCACTGAAGGTCTTTAGGCAGAGAATGGATGTTGAAGAGAGCATTCCTTTTTCAGGTCTGGATTGTACTAGATGGCATCTAAGGTCCCTTCCTACCCTGCACTTCTTTGAGTCTATGAATTGGTCTGAGTTGAATGGAAAGTTGTAATGCAGAACAAGGTGTTCTGAATAAACTCAATACCCCAGCTTCAATAATACAGAAATCACAGCCACTTAGCTTTCTAGAAGGGGTCTTTCTCAGGGGCCAGTTAACTCTATAAAGGGACCAAGTTACCTGCCCCTCACCCCCATCTCAGCCCCATCTCCCTTGCTTGAACAAGTGTGTTCTTCTCTCATCACACCCATAGAACAAAGAGCCAGAACTCTCTCTTAATGAAAGGTACCAAAGCTGAGCTGGCATGAGAGTTCAGGGCCCCACCTCCTGCTCCATTTGAAGGTTCCCAGAGATAACAAAAGGAGGTGGTTTTGTTTGTTTTGGGTTGTTATTTTTTTTTAGAAGGAATACAAGGGAAAAGGGATAAGAAAACACCAATTCTTTGGCCTGTTTGAATTTCTGAGTCTGTTGCTGAACTCGGCATGTCATTAGAAAGGGCAGGGGATTTTACACAGAGAGCATTCAATGCCGGGCTACTTAATGAGTGTCTCTTTTATTAATAAGGAGCATGCATGGCACACTGAATGAAGAGCCCTAACCTCCGCCTTAATCAGGACACGTTTCTAGTAATGCGCTTGTTTCTGGGTGCCACATTTTAGGAAGGACGTTGATAAACCAGAGTGTATCCAGAGGAGGGCATCCAGGACAGAGAGGGAACTAATGAAGCTCAGCTGAAGGAACTAGGTACCTCCAATCTGGAGAAGACAAGATTTAGTTGTGGAAGCATATAGATTCATAGCTTTCTAGCATAGAGATTGTCTAGTCCAAATCTCTTATTTTACAGTTGAGGAAACTGAGTCTCAGAGAGGTTAGTGACTTGCCAAAGGCCACACAGCATCAGAAGCAAGATTTTAATGCAGGACCGCTGATTCCAAATTCAGTGCTCTCTCCACTATGGAGCTTTGTGTCAGTAAGGGAGGCATAGCAGAATTCCAGACATGGAGACCGGCATCAGCAAAGTCATAGATACACGAGCAGTTAAGATGAGAACAGGAGGGCTCAAGGAGGCTGGAAATGTAGATAAGAACCAGACTGCAGAGTGCCTTGCCTTGAATGCCATGACAAGGACTGTATAATTTATTCACTAGAAAGTGAAGAGCCATCTTTGAATGGGAAAACGACATGACCAAAGGAAGATTGGGAAGGTGACCCTGGCTGAGTTCAAAGAACAAATTGGAGAAGTCAGAGGAGAGGCAGGAAGACAGTTAGGAAGCTACCCCAATAATCCAGATGAGAGTACCTGAACTAAGGCAGTGGTAATAGAAGTGGAAAAGAAGGGATACATGCAAAATAATTTTTCAGTGGTTGAAAGGTAGTGTTGGATGGTGGAAAGAATGCTGGAGTTGGGTCAAGGAGACATGAGTCTGAACGTTGGCTCTGATATTTACCAACTCTATGATTTCAAGCAAGTTTTTTCACCTCTCTGAAAGTCAGTTTCCTCATTTGTGGAATGTACTATACCTGTACTATAGATATCTTGAGGTTGTAAGTGATGAAAGCGCTTTTTAAATATTAAAGTATTGTAAGAATTTGAGTTATTATATACTGAGCATGCTACAACAGGCTTTCATTTCTTTTTTTTTTTTAAATATTTTAGGTGGCAGCTAGGTGGTGCAGTGAGTAGAGCATTGGCCCTGGAGTCAGGAGGACCTGAGTTCAAATGTGACCTCAGACACTTGGCACGTGTACTAGCTGTGTGACCTTGGGCAAGTCACTTAACCCCAATTGCCCTGCCAAAAAAGACCCAAAAATATAAAAAATATTTTATTGATGCCCTTTTAAAACATTGTTTTCTCTTCCCATTTACCCCCTCCCCCATTAGAATCTTCTTTCTTAATAAAAAAGTGTAGTTAAGCAAAACAATTCAACATGCTGACCATGTCTGACAACATATGCCCCATTCCATACCTGCAGTCCACCATCTCTCTGCCAGGAGGAAAAAGGATCGTTGATGAGTGGTCCTCTAAAGTCAAGAATGCTGACCTTATTTGTCAAAGTTCTGATGCTTTATTAAAAGTTATCTTTTTATACACAAAAGACCTTTTCCTCTTCCTTTGATCTCTTGGGTGTAGGTCTACCGGTGTCATTGGCCAGAGGGTAGGTATGCATGGTTTAATAAATGTTGGTATATAATTCCAAATTACTTTCTGGAATCATTGTATCCATTCACAGATTCACTAATAGTGTCTGTTTTCTCGCAGCTCCACCAACATTGGTCTTTTTCTCAGCTTTGCCACTCTAATGAGTACGGAATAGGTAGAAATTTAGAATTGCTTTAATTGGCACATCTCTAATTAATAGTGATTTGGTCTTTCATTGCCTTTCAATGCTGCTTCCTTTATTCACAGGATCATAGATCATAGATTTAGAGCTAGAGGGGAACCTCAGAGGTCAACTAGTTGACCTCCCTCATTTTACAGATGAAGTCCTCAGAGGGTAAGTGATTTGCCCGAGGTCATTCAGGTAGTACTTGTCAGAAGTAGGATTTGAAACCAGGTCCCTTGACTCCAACTCCAGTTGTTCAGTTATATCTGACTCTTTGTGACCCCATTTGGCTTGCCATTTCCTTCTCCAGCTCATTTGACAGATGAGGAAACTGAGGCTAATGGAGCTAAGTGACTTGCCCAAGGTCATGCAGCTAGTAAGTGTCTGTGGCCAGATTTGAACTCAGGAAGATGGGTCTTCTTGACTCCAGGCCAGGTGCTCTATGCACTATGGCGCCATCTAGTTTTCCATAACTCTAGTAGTAACGGCATAAATTACTGCATTGGTTTTGTTTAAGTTGCTCTGCATCAGTTCATACAGGTCTTCCTAGGTTTCTCTGAATTCTTCACGTTGTTCCTTATAGCATGGTAGCCTCATATTACCTTCATATACCAGTTTGTTTACGTGTTCTCTGTTGATCACTGTTCGATTAAGCTAAGTTAGGTTCGGATTCGGATTCGCGCTGGCAATAAGGCACACTCCCAACAGAACAAGGTTTTTTATTGAAAGACATGGGAAATACTCTATTAATCCCACAACCACATTAATCACAATTCCTAACAAACACAGTTAATGCAGCAGCCAAGGCAGAGACACAGACACACAGAGGCATCTACAAACGCAGCAATACCAACAAAAAGACACACATATAACATACAACATACATATGTTCACCACCTACACCAAAGCTTTAACCCCATCTCTTACAGCCACTTTGGTGAGTCCCTTCTGAATGTAGCCCCAGGTGAAGCATCTTCCCCATGGGTGAGGTTCCAATGAGCCTGTCCCATGTGGTGACTTTTGTAAGAACTGGCTAGGTCCTCAAAAAGCAGCTTCAGAAATATTTCCTGTTCTTTGTTCAGGAGCGTATTCTATCTTTTGTTCAGGCCCATCAGTCAGAGAGGAATGACTGAGAGGTGCATTCTCAGAGAGGGGCTTCTCAGTCTCCTAGCCAGAAAGGAATGTCTGATTCTTTATTCCAAGCCAGAGAGTTTAAAGATCTTTCAGGAGCTGGGGGCTGGGGTGAAAGGAAGGGCCGGGCTTACACCATAATATGGAGGATCTTCTATAATGATTTATCATTCAATCGCCTACTTGGCTTCTAGTTTTTTGCTATCACAAAAAATTTTGCTATGCCTTTTTTTGTATTTCTGAGACTTACCTTTGTCTTTGACAGAAGGGTATGTATAGCTTAGTGCTATTATCAATATAGTTCTTTTTTTTTTTTTGGAGGGAGGAAGGCAGGGCAATTGGGGTTAAGTGACTTGCCCAAGGTCACACAACTAGTACATATGTCAAGTGTCTGAGGCCGGATTTGAACTCAGGTCCTCCTCACTGTGCCACCTAGCTGCCCCATACTGTTTCTAGAACAGTTAAGCCAATTCATAGCTCTACCAACAATGCATAAATACATTATATTGTGTTTGAGATGCTAGAGATGAGGAAACATCCAGCTGGAAACTGAAAATGTAGAACTGGACTTCAAGAGAGATATTTGGGTAGGATATCTCGATTTGGGAATCGTTTACTTTCTACGGTCAGGTTCTTTTTTGGTGTTTTGCTAATTTTTCCAGCCTATTTTGTGGCTTTTAATTTTTATGTCAAAGTTGGGCTCTGTGGAGGGGGTGCAGGGGGCACTGCCTCAAGCTTCTTGCACCAGGGATGTGGGGCCTCACTGCTGACCTGTTGCACTGGGGCTGTGAAGCCTCAGCACTGACCTGAGCCAGGGCTCAAGGCCTTGCAGCTGGCTTACTTGGTCATCACCTACATTGGACTCCCCATTTACCTGTGTGAGACAGACTTTTCCTGCCAACTTTCTAAATTGTTTTGTGCTAGAAAACTGCTTTACCACATCCTTTTGTTAATATTACCACCCCAGAATTCATTTTGAGGCATTATTTTATAATTGTTTGCAGGTGAATTTGGGAGAATTCAGGCAAGTTCTTGCCTTACTTTGCCATGTTGGCTCTGTCCTCCCTAATCTCCTTGCTGTCCATGGGACTCTAAAAAGTCTTCTCTAGAAGCACGATTTGTAAGTACTGATTGGTGCTCAGCTTTCCTTATAGTCCAAGACTCACAACTAAACATTGCTACTGGAAAAAATCATGATTTAGGTATTCTATCAAAGAACAGAATGAGTTAGATATTCTAGCAAGACAACAATAGAAACAGCCTGATGTAGTAGAGAGAGAAAACTGTTGTGAATGTGAGGTTCAGATCCTGCATCTGATATATATTGGCTGTGTGGCCATGGTCAAGTCACTTAACCACTCTGATTATAAATTTTAGATACTTTTTAAAGTTTAGCGCAGTCAGTTATTATCTTAGTTATTGCAAATTTTAATCCCACCCCTCTGCTCCTCCAACAGGTTTGTGACTTTTCTAATACATCTGCAATGCCACTCAAGTACCTTTGGGGAAACTGTAGCATACACCCACCTAATAAATACATGAAAACTAAAAAAAAAAAAAAAAGCTAACGCATTGGTACATGGAGTTTCCACACTAAGAGTTCCCTACATAGATGAAACAATGGATCTGGCCTCTTCCTCTGCCCCCCATGGGGGAAAAACACCTAAAAACTAGCCAGTAAAGAATAAGTCTGAAGCTTAAAGTACAAAGCTACATATTAACATTATCTATGCTCTATTATATTTTTTTTTATTTTGTTAAATATTTCCCAATCCTACTTTAATGTTCTCAGGGCTGCCCTCTGAAGAGTTGTACCATGCAGTCCCTCTGATCCAGTCCAACCCACACCTATGTATGCTTGTTTAAAGTACCCATAACTATTCATGGGATTCCCATAGTACAAAATGCTCACTTGAAGGTCCTGGTATTTGATGAAACAGCCACAATGGTCATGCCTGAAGTTCATGCCTCTTCTTTAGAGACCAGAGGCCCAGAGAATCCAGTACATCCCCTGGTTCTCCATTGGTTTAGCAGCTTTCCTGGACCTCCTGAGCTTGCATACCTATATTATGTTAATAGAGCTCTAGCCCCAGAGTCAAAAGACTCCAAGTCTTTGCTCTGACTCTTAATAGCTATGCGAGGGTGAACAAATCAGTTGACTTTTCCATGACCCAGATTTTTTAATCTGTAAATTGGGGTGATAATGGGGATAACAGATAGATGGTTTAAGTGCTATACTGGTTCACTTGGACTGTTAAGATATCTTGGAAGCCTTCAGAACCTATATCTTCAATCAATCAATTAATTAATAAACATTTATTAAGTGCCTGCTATGTGCCAGCACTGTGCTAAGTACTAGGGATTCAAAAAGAGGCAAAAGACAGCCCCTGCCCTCAAGGAAATTACAATCTAATGCAGAAGATAACATGAAAAAATATACATATAGAAAGCAAACTATGTATAGGATAAATAGGAAATAATTAATAAAAGGTAGGCACTAGAATTGAGAGTTCATCCTCCACAGATTTGTAGGAGGACATGACTAAGAAGTGAACACTATGAGACGGCATGGAAAGCTAGCATCTGCACCATTTGCTGAATTGTCTTCATTGAAGAGAACATGGGAAAAATGAAACCTTGAAATGTTAGCATGAATACTCATTGCCAGAAGGGCTTGGAGGACCCCCTGAACTGGCATTAGGTCTTCCTGGTGCAACAATACAGAAAGGAGGGTCCAGGGTGACATCCTTAAACAACATAAGTGGGACAATAAGCATCAGCTGGTGGCAGAGGACCAAGCTGGGCAGCAGGAGTGTATGAAAGGGGAAGGAAAATAATGTGAAAGAAAACAGCAGGCTAAATAATTTATGATGGATGGGAGCACAGATGCTCATTTCACTTCAGGTGAGGGTGGGAATGTTTCCCCAAGCCAAAGCTCGCTGTGCAGCTTGTGCCAGTTCCACAGCTCAATAGCTCCAGAAAATATAAAGTATTTTTGTTAAAGTCAAGGTCACTGAGCTCAGAGAGTCAGAAAACCACAGGATATTACAGCTGGAAGGAATCTTAGCACATAGAACACGGGATGACAGCTAGAAGGATCCTTGGAGATCACCTCCTCCACTCCTCTCCTTTTCTTCCATTCATTCACCAACCATTTAGCTCCTCCCAAGTACAAAACACTGCTAGGGTCCCTTTACAAAAGCATAGTCCCAACCTTTGAGCTTACACCTGAGTAGGAGAAAGAAGATGCAGCTACAAATAGCCAGAGAAGGGACCAGAACATAAGCAGTACAGAAGCTGGCTGGGAACAGCTCTGAGAGTTCCAAAGAAAGAGTGAGAATTTCCAAGTTGGGGTTCAGGTGTTAGATGGAGGGGGCTGACCAAGGGGAGCAGTCTGTACTCTGCCTGCTGCCAAATTATACTGGGAGGTTTGGTGATCTGACTCTGGAAGTTCATGATGATGCACAATGGAGAGCCTTGTTCTCCACTTCAGAGCATGGGCAGTTGGGTTAGATACCTACGTGGTGAAGAAACAGGACTTTTAATTGGCTGCTAAGCAGGAATTAGAACTACATATAAATGTTTGCCTTAGTATAGGGAAGACTTCAGGGAAAGGGAGCTGACTGTGTATGTTATGCCTTGCCCCCCCCCCGTTTTCTCCATCCTGCCCCAGCTCACCCCACTGTTTTTACTCCCATCTCCACGAACCCCACTGTTTGTACTCCCATCTCCACGGACCCCACTGTTTGTGGTCCCTTCTCCACGGAAATAATCCTGCCTCAGCTTGTCCCACTGTTTGTGTCCCCATCTCCATGGAAATCTAATTGTGTTCTTTCCCTTTAAATACTCTTCTCTTCCTTTACTCAGGGCTGTTCGATTTGAGTCATTACTCCGAACAGTCGCGTGCTTCAATAAATCCACATCTAAATTTATATCCGGGTCTCACTCGCTTTTTTTCGGCACAACATGTACCCCTAGACAAGATTACATTTTTCAAAGAAGGCGCTGATCTGCATTGGTAAAGGGAGAAGCTCCCTAGACTACTAAAATCACAGGTCCATGAAAAAAAATTACTATGGACATGTCATTCCTCTACTAAAAAAAAAAAACAATCAAAACCTTCAATAGCTCTCTATTGCTTACTGAATAAAATATAAAATATAAATACCTCATCCTGACATTCAAAGCCATCTACAATTTCTCCTCACTATTTGTCCAGGTTCACACTTCTCTTATTTGTGTAGTAGACAGTCCAGACAAAATAGATTTTTCTTGTTCCTCATTCCCGCTTGTCATAGGGTGAGGTTAGATTCTATTCCATATCTATATTTGCATGCTTATTTCAAATACTTCAATGAATCTGTAATTTCACCAATGTGGGTATTCCCTCCAATGGCTCCATATCTTCTCATTCTGTGCAAATCTTGTTCGTGTCCTCCTATAAATCCTCCAAAGGGGAGGTCCATTCAGTATGCTAGAGGCCCTCCTTTGGGTAGCTTTCTTGATATTGCCTGATTACCACTGATTTTCCACTGGAAACTCCCCTCTGATGCAGTGTTAGTCTTTGCATTAACCTTAAGGAAGCAAGGGTTTTTACACTTACAAACAGAAGTGCCTTGGTTGGGGTTGGCCTTTACCCTGGCAGTGATCTATCAAAAAAAAAACCAATTTGAGACCCAGTGTTGACACAGAAGGATGGGGGCCTAGGGGTGGCAGGAACACAGGTGAGGTTGAACATGACTGACTGACTACCTGGAACATCTACTCATAGCTGGAGAGCATCTGAGCAGGAAAAGCATCAGAAACAAAGTTTGTGTACTTTCAAACTGGCTTATCCTTGTGGAAAGTAGTGAGAATGTTTGGATAAAGTACAGAAGAAGGTAGAACAGTCAAGGGGTTTCTCCATAATTTCTTGGCTCCCTTTTGTTTATGGTCAGCTGCTGATCCACTAAGAGAGAAGGCCCTGGGTACAAGGGTGTGTGTGTGTGTGTGTGTGTGTGTGTGTGTGTGTTCTCTGGATTGTGAATATCATTGGATTACTCCAGAATTTAGACTAGGGGTTATTAACCTTTGTTTTATATGTATACATATACAATATATATACAAGCATGTGCATACATGTATGTATATGTATATTTGTATATGTATGCACATGCATATTCATATATATTTATTTTATATTTTATTATATATATATTTGTTATATATTCTTAACCTTTGTTTTATATTTGTCAGTATGTTGAAGCTTCTCAGAATAATGTTTTAAAGTTCACAAACACATAGGATTATAAAGGAAATTAAATATTTTGGAATACAGATCAATTATTTCCCTAAGTTTACAAGACCTCCTGAAATCTTCCTACAGACCTCTTAAAGATCCACGGACTCCAGGTTAAGAGCCCTTTGTTCAGACATAAGTCACAATACAAAAGAAAAGTTGGATGCTGAAGAAATTGTTCCAACCCCTTTTCCAACTCCCTTTTATGTTTTGTCTTCCCCTATTAGAATGTAAGGTTGTTAAGAATAGGAACCATCTTGTTTTATTGTTTTTGTATCATCAGCTCCTGGCACATAGTAAGCACTAAATGCTCCATCTCTCTCTCTCTCTCTCTCTCTCTCTCTCTCTGTGTGTGTGTGTGTGTGTGTGTGTGTGTGTGTGTGTGTGTGTGTGTCTCGCCAGCCTGCTCTGGAAGACCACCAGTCACAGTAAACCCACTACTTCCTTAGGTATTACTCCATCTGATCATTGTTAGGAAGTGCTTCCTTACATTGAACATAAATATCCTTCTCTGTAACTTATCATTGCAGAGTCAGGTCTTGGAGGTAGGAAGATCCCAGGGAAGTTCACATGTGGATTCATTTTACAGCAAAAGGCTTTTCACTTCTATCAAGAATCTCAGTGCTTTCTCCTGAGCGAGCACCTTTGGCTTTGGTCCAGGGCAGAGGGGTTTGGTGTTTCAAATGCCTAAGAAAGCAGAATGCTCCTGGAGCCTTGTGCTCTGATTCTCTGTGGAGTTGGAGGGATTTAAAGGTAGGCATGAGCTGGCCATCTTACTGGAGGCCTCCTCATCTCCACTTTTTGACATCCTAACACCATTCAAAGGCTCAAGTCAAATGTCACCTCCTCCATAGGAGTTGTTGCTGTTTGTCCTTAATTCACAGTTGGTGTCTTTGATGGGGTCATAGGACCTGAACCCTCAAAAGGAAAAGACCATATATTTGGGATCTAGACTCCTAAAACCCCTGAAAACATGTTGTAGTAGAGGGGTGCTAGGAACCCCAAAATGCAAGGGTACAGGGTAGATCTGCCTCAAAAGAATTCAACCACTCAAGCCTTCATTCAATCCAAATAGCAAGTGTATTATAACACCATTTGGGTGGGTGAGATTCCTTGTGAGTCTGCAGTGTTTGTGATGCCAATACAAGCATGCCAGATTTTAAGAATCTGAGCATTTGATGAGGATGGAACTGATATTTTTATACAGAAAAAGACTGTGAGAAAATTTGGGTGGGATAGAGGAGTGGCAAGTAGACTGGGATGGGACCAGATGCAGGCAATGGAAGGAGTTAAATAAGTAGCAAGAGAGCCCCAGTGAAAGGGCAGTTAAAAAGGATTAATCACTGAGGTGGTCTGGATGCCTCAGGAATCTGGACTGCTGAAATTTGTGGGAAAGCTCGGGGGCTTTTCCTTTTAGGGGTCCAATTACTAAAGACATGGTCTTTTCCTTTTAGGGGTTTGAGTCCCATGACCCCATCATTTTGACTTGCTTATTAATTGGATTTAAGTGAGGAAGAATTGTACAAAGTTGTCAGCCTCACTCTCTCTTCCTGCGTCAGTCCAGTGGCAGGACAAAAGTCAAGATGACTGGTAATGGCCCAGGATACAGTGAAAAATCTTGGCCTCCTCAAAGTTGATAAAAAGGAAAATGATAAATGCTGGAGGGGATGTAGAAAAAGAGGTACATTAGTATACTCTTGGTGGAGCTGTAAAGTAGTCCAGCCATTCTGGTACTCTAACACAGTACCTGACTTAATAAATGTTTAATAATTAATTCATTGATTCTGGAAAGCAATTTAGAACTATGCCCAAAAAGCTATTAAACTGTATATACTGCTGTGACACAGTTATACCACTACTACATCTATACTTTCTAGAAGATCAAAAAAAAAGAAAAGGAGTCATCTGCACAAAAAATATTTATGACAATTCTTTTGCAGTGCTAAACTAAGAGGGTACCCATCAATTGGGAAATAGCTAAGTTATGGCATATGAATGTAATAGAATACTAGCATGCTATAAGAAATGATGAAGGGAATGGTTTTCAGAAAAACCTGGGTAGATCTGTATGAACCTTGACTAGGGGAGGGGGGCCGAGCTAGAGGAGGGAGGGGAGGCGGGGTGGGTGGATAGGGGAAGTCCCAACCCAAGTTGGCAGTTAATTCTTTCTACTCCGATCTCATAGCAATTTGTGCTTTGCCTATGTAGTTATCGCTCTGTAATTTGTGTCATTTATTCATGTATGTTTTATCACCACAACTTGATTATAAGTTCCTTGAAGGAAAGCATATCTTAATTATTTGTATATCTCCCCCAGCACCTAGCATAGAGTATTGCCCATAGTCAGCATCTAAATTTGTTGAATGAAACGATAAACTTGAGTCAGGTCTGAGAGTGTGTTTCTAAGGCCCAACCTCTGGCGGGGAGAGGGAACAGCCAAGGGAAGAGTCAGTCAGTCACCTCACAACTCAAAGCTGAGAAATCCATATTATGCCACACCCCATTTACTTAGCTGGTTAGCACAAATGATTCCTTTTCTTGATCTGCTATTGTTGGACAACAGTCACCTGAAACCTTCTTTGTTCTTCACATCCTAACAACACCCATGAGCCAAATGGTCTGACTATAGCCAAATAACCCAAAGATGTAAGCAAAAAAGTGTTTCTTCACTGCCTTGTATTGTTCTTACCCCCAAGAAGTGCTCTAAGATTTGGAACTCATTCCAGTCTTGGGTGTTTGATCTAGCAGGGGTGGGGAACTTCAAGTTTGGATTCAGTCAAAGGGGACCTGAGGACCTAGAGGCTTCCGAGCCACAGGTTCTCCACCCCTGATTAACTCTTCTGCTAATAGCAGGGTCATTGGGGAAAAAAATAATCAGTTCATACCCTTAGCAAGAACCAATATTAGTGATAAGATCAGAGTAGGCCTACAAAAAGGGCTAAGAAAAAGGTTTCTTATGTTTCTAAGAATTTGAGAATTTGGTCCAGAGTCTCTGGGGAGTGTGGAATAGTTGATAATGTAGCAGACTTGGAATAAAGCAGACCTGAGTTCAAATGTGGACTCTGACATTTACTGGCTGTGTGACCCTGAGAAAGTCACTTAACTTGTATCTGCCTAAATTTCCTCAACTGGAAAACAGGGATAATAATAACACCTACTTCCCAGGATTGTGGTGAAGGTCAAATGAGGAGATAATATTTGTACAAAATGCTTAGCACAGTGCCAGGTTCATAGCAGGTGCTTAATAAATGCTTGCTTCCTTTGCTCCTCCTCTGGATGCCCTCCAGCTAACAAATGTTCTTTCCTACAATGTGGTACTCAGAACTGAACACAATATGCCAGATGACTCCTGATGAGTGCAGAATACAGTAGGACTATTTCCTCTCTAATCCCTGATGTAATGGTGACTAATCTTCCCCTTTTCCCCTGCAAGGCCAGGTGTGTTTCATTTCTATCTCTCCATTACAGTTCTCCAGTACTTTTAGAGGGTTGGAAGGGCATCTAAGTCTGTCTGTCTGTCTGTCTTTCCAAAAACCTTAAACCCAGTTCACTCTGAAGCTCATAGACTGGACCACAATAGGTCCCTGCACAAGCTCCACTTAATGGCTGTATTTTGCGCCTTTCTGGGGACCCCCCCCAAAAAGTGAATGTCAATGGTAACTATTTGTCTTTGGAACAGCAACCCTGAGGGTCTTCCCCTCCCTGCTTGATTTTTTTTTCTTTTTTCTAATTAAAGGGGCCATCCCTTGATTCACTTCTTAAAGAGGCCTATTCACTGAATGGTCATTACCTAACTGTAAGTGAGTACCTGAAAAGACCTTAGCCTAAAAGGACTAGGGTCTCCCATTGCAAACTGGGCCATCTCCAGTCATTTTGATGAGTATCTGGTCACTGGATCCAGATGGCTCTGGAGGAGAAAGTGAAGCTAGTGACCTTGCACAGCCCTCCTTCACTCAAATCAAAATCAACTGCAAGCCATGTCATCATTTCCCTGATGCCATGGTCCTCTTCACAAATGAAGGACAAACACAACACAAGTGGTTTCCATTGACTCAATTCCCACTGATTGTGCTCCCTCAATTTTAGGGGTCCAAGTACCTTCGATTCATTTGACAGATTATCTTTTACAAAGGAATATTTACTTCAAAGACATAGCAAGACCAAACACAAAACAGTCCCCAGGATCTCGGGGACATAATCCCTCCTACACTTGCTTAGTCTCCGGAGAAGGGAGGGTGATAGGTTCGCAGTTTAGCTTAGTTCCTATGTAGCATTAATCTCAGCGAGTTCCAAATCCAGACTCTGTCCAACTCCACCAACCATGGGCTTGTGGTCCCAGGACCCTGACTTCTCAGGGATCCCCTTCTGGGTGGGTAGCAGCATCTGACCTGGAAACCAGGATCCCAGATCACCATGGCTCAAGCTCCAGGGACAGGGTCTCTCCCCCCTGCACCTAGAACAGAAGAAGACAGACAAAACAAAGGCCAAACCCCAAGCCTTTTTTTCAAAATCACAGGTCTTGAAGGGAGCGGAAGAAGGAATCTTCCCACACCCAGCTTAGCGCATGGTACCCATGCACAGGGTAAACAAGACCTCCAGAAACCACCAGAGAGTGAAACTGTTCCAGTCTAGTAGTTTTAGACACAAACAGTTCTAACTAGGCAACCAATAGAAAAAAGCTGTGTATAGCCATACAGTAGGCCAATGTAGGATGGCTTCTCTCAGAAGAAGGGCTCTGACATTTTCCATGTGGCTGCCTCCATCTTAGGTGATCTGAGCATGTGCCAGAGCCTTTTTACAGTAAAGCTATTTCTCTCCATATGCAACCCAAGATTTTTTTTGGCAGCCATTTCACACTGTTGATTCATACTGATTTTGTAGTCCATTAAAACACCTGGATATTTTTCAGTCTATTGTTTAGCCATGAATGCCTCTTCTTGTATTTGTAACTTTTTTTTAACAACCTAGGTACAGGACTTTGCATTTACATATTGCTATTAAATTTCATCTTATTATATTCAGCCCATTGTTTTAGACTATTAATATCTTTTTGAATCCTCATTTTGGATCCTTATTATGCAATGTCTTATCAATCCCTCTTACCTTCATGTCATCTGCAAATTGGAAAGGCATGCTATCTGTAGCTGGGAAGTGAAAGCCAGAGAGAAGTAAGATTTACCCAAAGTATACCTGGGACTTTAGTGTCTAGAAACAACATGACACAAGGGTTATAAATTTTTATTGATTTTTTAAATGCTGAACAGAATAGGACCAAGGACAGATCCCTCAGGCCCTCCACTAAAGACGCCCTTCCAACACAATCACTATTCTTTGAGTCTAATCGTTCGATTATTTCCAATACAATACAATACTGTATTATTGTCTAGCTCATATTCCTTGACCCTGATGTTTAAGGTCCTGAATATGGTATTCAAAGGGTTATGATTGTTCATTATAGGCTGGAAGTACACAAGGATTCTCTCTAGTACTGTTTCTAAAGTGCTAAGAAATGCATTTAGGATTTATATTTAATCTATGTCTTTTTGACAGTAGCATCACAGAAAAATGTGTGATAAAACTGACTCAGAGTAACATGGTATAGCAAGATTCGATGAACCATGGAAAATACCAAATTAGTCTAAATATAGGCTGCCCCTGAATATAGGCAGCACCTCTAAAATAAATTTTCTCTGAAAGGAAAAAAAGAAACCAAACTAAAAGTAAACAAAAACAAAAATAATTATATAAAATTATTAACAAAAATTACTTTGGATGTTTAAAAATAATACTAATATACCAATAGACCTACCATCTCACCAATGTGGGTATTACTTCCAGCAATGTATCTCTCAACCCATATATAGCTACCCATCCTTTGCAATCTTGTTCATGTCCTCCTATAAATCTGTGAAAGAAGACCTATTCAATTTGCTGGGGACCTTCCTCAAGATCTTTCAATATTGTGAGTATACCAATGAGGCACTTAGGCTATCCATTGGTCATCTCTCACTCTCAACATATGACTAGTCTAACTTCTTTTTCACTCATATGTGTCTTTGATGACATATTTCATACCACTTTTGCCTTGTTGGTAATGCATTGCAGCCTACTTACAACCACATTGGACCTCTGCCTGGTCCTTTGGATGATCCTCAGATTCCATTCTTGACAGGCTGTAATTTTTAATGACTCACAGCCATGTAACATCACTAAAAGAATATTGGTATTCAAATGATGGGCCTTTGTTCCATGAAGAAGCTTAAAGTTATTAAAAGAACTTTGCAATTTCCCAAAAACCAATCTAGCCCACTCATCTCCTTTTTAGTTCAGGCCCAAATCATTGTCCATTTGTAGTTTCTGTCATACACACATGCACACACACATGTGTATACATGTATGTAGGTATATGGACATGTCTATATTGCTATGTGCATATGTGCACATACATAGTACGTACATACACACATAAATGGAGGTGTGTTATACATGCATACGTACAATGATACATACAGATGAGCCCTATAGGTTGTCCATTCAATTATGCATCATCACTGTACAATTCTTTGCTCACTTGGTTTTTCCTGTGTGGATAGTCAAACCCAACTCTTTTGAGTGATTGTGGTTGAAATTTGGGAAACACTTCAATATCCAGAGGCTTACTATAATTAATACATTGTCATCTGAATAGAGGAGAATTTTGGGATTCCTGTTCTACTCAATAGACTTTCTTAATTCAGCTGTGAATAATTTTAGTGGCCATACCTCTCTTGAGCAATATCTTTCTTCATGTTAATAATCAGAGACTTATTGAATAATGTCATATTTGTTGTTTATCTTTCCAGGACTCATATACATCTTTTCTAGAATTCTTCTTTTATTTTTTAAAATTTATTTTTAGTTTTCAACATTCATTTCCACAAGATTTTGAGTTACAAATTTTCTCCCCATCTCTACCCTCCTCCCCACCCCAAGGTGTCATGTATTCTGATTGCCCCTTTCCCCAGTCTGCCCTCCCTTCTATCACCACACTCCACTCTCCCATCCCTTTTCCCCTTACTACCTTATAGGGCAAGATAGATTTCTATACCCCATTGCCTGTATATCTTATTTCCCAGTTGCATGTAAAAACAATGTTTTTAGCATTTGTTTTTAGAACTTTGAATTCCAAATTCTCTCCCTTCTTCCATCTCCACCCACCCTCCTTGAGAAGGCAAGCAATTCAATATAGATTATACATGTATCATTATGCAAAACACTTCCATAACAGTCATGCTGTGAAAGACTAACTGTATTTCCCTCCATCCTATCCTGTCCCCTTTTATTCAGTTTTCTCCTTTGACCCTGTCCCTAAGAGTTTGCTTTTGACTACCTCCTCCCCCATTCTGCCCTCCCTTCTATCATCCACCCCTCTTATCCCATTACCCCTTACTTTCCTGTAAGGTAAGATACCCAAATGAGTGTGTATGTTACTCCCTGCTTAAGCCAAATCGGATGAGAGCAAGATTCACTCATTCCCTTTCATCTACCCCCTCTTCCTTTCTGACGGAACTGCTTTTTCATGCCACTTTTATGTGAGATAATTTACCCCATTCTATCTCTCCCTTTCTCCTTCTCCCAATATATTCCTCTCTCACCCCTTAATTTTATTTTTTTTAGATATTGAAGGAACTGTATAATTCCCACATATGAATAAGACGCCTTCTTAGAGAAAAGCCTTTAAGGTGATATTTTGTTCTACCAAATAAAGGTTGGATGGTTTTTTGGATATACTAAGCAAATAATAAACACAGGGATTTTAGATTGTCTTCATCTTTCACTCAATTGCATGAAGGTAAAGATGTGGTTTATCATGCAATAACATTTGCAAAAGCTAAGCTTTTCCTTTCTGATACCCTCATTAAGGATTCCCTCAATGTGACTGTACCTTGTTCTCATAAAATTTTAATCTGTTTCTATTCTAATGATAAAATTTTTTGTTCATTTCCATCATCACTGCTCTCTCTACCTGTACCCGGGACAGAGCAATGATTATTAAAATAAATTAAACTAAAACTGACATTATAGGCCACATTCTGGTTTTACATCAGATTTAGAGGGAAAGTACAGTCTTTATTCATACCATTACACCAAGTGGCATGAGTGTTGTGTTTCTGCTGGACTGATT
Organism: Trichosurus vulpecula; assembly: GCF_011100635.1. NCBI lineage: Eukaryota > Metazoa > Chordata > Mammalia > Diprotodontia > Phalangeridae > Trichosurus > Trichosurus vulpecula. The sequence goes on from NC_050575.1 coordinate 305,089,694, forward strand.
CCAAAAACCTGTTGTCAATGTGATCATCTTTTAAATTATTCCTGTTTGAAAAAATCATGAGATACAGAATGCAAATGCTTTCTTAGCAAAGAAACTAATGCAAGTAAATCCTCAAACAGCAAAGGCAGCTTATAAATGTGCTGCACCATGAGAACTCTACACAGGCTGAGAGAGAGGGGGGGTGGAGAGAAAGAGAGACAGACAGACAGACAGACAGAAACAGAGACAGGGAAGCAGAGAGAGAGAGAGACAGAGACAGACAGAAAGACAGAGACAGAGACAGAGAGAGAGAACAAGTCTTAAGTGCCTACTATGTGTCAGGCACTGTGCTAAGCACTTTATGAATATTATCTCATTTAATCCTCACAACAGCCCTGTGAAGTAGGTGCCTGGGCCATAATCACAAGTGGAAAAGAGCCATTTTGGATTCAACCAGACAAAGCACTGAAGTCAGGAGAACCTGGATAGAATGAAGATGTTGTTAAAACTTAAGTCAGGTCATTGATTATTATCACAGCTGTGTTGAAAGGAGGGACTAAAATTTAATTTAAGAATTGATTAGGGAGAAATATCAGGGGAAGAAGATGAGATTGAAAAATGCTAAGCAACAGAGCAAGCAACCAAGGTTCCAGAAGACCAATGATGAGGCTTATTACCCATCTTTCAACAAAGAGGTGATGGGCACAGGGTGCAGAATGAGACTTACATTTTTTGGACATGGCTAAGATGGGAATTTGTTTTTCTTGCCTAAGCATATTTGTTACAAGGGTTTTCTTTTTCTTTTTCAAGTGGTTGGGGTGGGAGGGAAAAAACAAAATCAGTTTTTGTTCTTTGAAAAAAAAATTTAACTAAAAAAAAAAAAGAAAGAGAGAAATGCCACGAAAAGAGCTGAACAGGAATGTTTACCATGTCCAAGCGATAGTCTTTTGGCAGGAGCCATTCTGTATGGTATTTGGGGAAGTGGGGACTGAAATGAGGAAACATGTGAGCAAAGTGCCAAACAGTCAAGAAACACTGTGAAATTCAGTGGGTCCTGGGTAACCCAGGCGTCTAGGCCAGGTAAAATACACATATAGGGAAGGACGCGTGCGAGTGCGCACACACACTCACATACACACACACACACACACACACACACACACACACCCCATGGGAAGTTAGCAGTTGCAGCAATGACATAATTGCCAGATGGTCCTGCCCTCGTTCTTTGATTAGCTGTTGACATTAGCCAAACCCTTTGGACTAACTTCAATGTTAGCCAGATAACATTGACTTGGGAGGGACCTATCTTGAGTCGTGACACACAAAGTATCCATTAGAAGAGACCAGCAGGCTCAAGACCTAAAGCCAAAATTAGTCATACTAGAACCTAAAAAGATCTGTTCAGATTCCAAATTTATGAGTTGATAGCTCCCCACCCCCAAGCTCCCTTTTTTAGAGGGATTTAGGGAGAAGGGGAGATTAGAGAGTACACCAAATGATTCATCCATGTGTCTCTGGAATTTGCCTCTATCAGTGGCAGTAAAACTAATCCACCCCCTGTCCTCCCTTCTGTCTGGTTAAAATGCAGAAACCCAACTCAGATGAACATTATTTGTGTGACTCTGCTAACAGCACACTCCACCTACTTTATTTAGATATGCAGCTGTTAAGCAACATTGTTCTCACACTAAGTATTATTGTCTCTTCTTAATTACATTTGTCAATTATCTTTTCTTTTCTAGTACCTTTGTGATGGACAGTGTGTGGGATCTCACTAAAAGTGGTTAGTATCTAATGGTATATATTCTGGTGGAGGAGAAGTTCTCTACCTGAACAAAAGACCCTTGGACCCTTAAGAAAAAGACCCCTCAAGAAAAGAACCCCCTCCCCCCAGCAAGGTATAGTGGAAAAAAGCATTTGACCTAAGAGTCAGAGACAGAGGATTGAGTCCCAGCTTTAATGCTTCCTCATCAGTTGACCTTGGACAAGCCAGCTCCTCTTTTTCAGTTTCTTCTTCTGTGAAATGAGGTGGTTGGATCTGAGACCTCTAAAGTCCTTCCAAGCTCCATTTTTTCTTTTGGTTGTGGTTCTTGCAATCATTTCCTTATTCCATTGGTCAAGTCAAAGGAATTGTGTAATGAGATGCTAAGCATCCTTACTGAAGTAAACAGGAAGGAACCAGCAGGTGAACCCTGATTTTTTTTTTTTATCTATAAATATCCGCAAGATACATAAAAGGTCTTTCTTTTTAAAGTTTTCATCATCTCTGGTGTTAACTCTGCATTCACTAAGAGACTCGTGAATTTGAGATTTGGTGAGAAATCAGTGGAAGAGAGAGAATTGAAGCTCCCAAAGCTTGAGAAGGACATTTGGTGCTACTTGGGCTACTGAGTCACTACACAAAGGAGTTGTTTGGTGATTCAGTTCACCAAATCCAACAAACATTTATTAATCGCCAGCAGTATTAAGTGGTATGCACTGTGCTAAGTGCTGGTGATACAAACACAAACATAAAACAGTCCCTGCCCTTAAGGACCTCACATTCTATAAGAGGGCACAACAAAAACACAGATAAAGATATACAAAGTGATTTCAAGAGAGAGAAAATGCTAACAACTGGAAAAATTCCTTTATTTAGAGAAGGAAGGACGCACTTATGTCACTCTGCTCTGAGGTTCAGTTAATAATGATTCTACAATGCATTAATCTTGGTAAAATGTTTTCCACAAGATCCCTGTAAGGTCAATGGTCTCATGTCAGAGAAGAAAAATGTGACTTAAGAAAGGTTCAGTTACTAGCCTAGAGTCCCTAGATCTTCTGATCCCAAGTCCACAACTCCTTCCAAAATGCCCGCACTCATTTACATTCACCTCAGGTGCCTTTTTACGATTTTTCCTCTCTCAAACCTTTTTAACAGGAAATAAGAAAATGACCCTTTCCCCAGCCCTTTCTTTATTGGAGAAGTCTCTCATCAAACCCAGCCTATTGCCAGCTTCTTCCTCTCTCCCTTCCTCTCTTCCTTCCTTCTTTCATTCCTTCCTCCCTTCTTTTCTTCCCTTTTCCCTTCCTTCCCTTCTTTCTGCCTCCTTTCCCTCCTTCCTCCCTCCCTCTTTCCCTTCCTTCTTTCATCTCTTTTTTTTTCTTCTTTATTCTCTCTCACTCTCTTTGTCAATGACTAAAATATGTGAAAGAATTTAAGGAGTAGGAAATCTATTATAGGCCTTGTGACTGAGCTGAGTCTTTGGCCTGTGGTGCTCTGCTTCCTCTCGGTAGACTTGTGGGTATGGAGGGAAGGATGAAGGGAGTGTACCATAGAGGAGTGCTTGACTTATTTATAGAATGTTGGTCTCTTCATTTATTTTATTTTTTTCTATAGTTGGTATATTTGTGCAGCTGTGGTCACCATGTTCTCCCAAATGTCCCCTGGGAAGACATATGATAACCCAGGAAATATTCATAGTGAGACACTGGGCATTCACTGCTCCAGGGTCATAGGACCAAAGGGCTGATAACTGGAAGGGATATTAGAAGTAATCTAGTCGTATGTCTCTCATTATGTGGTTGAAAAGGCAGAAGCATAAAAAGGGGATGTAATTTGCCCCCAGGTCACAGAAGGTGTAAATAACAGAACCAGAATTTGAATTCTGATCCGCTCAGTCCAAAGCACAAAACATCTGCACGTAAGTTTCCTTCACAAAGGGATGGACCTAAAGAACAGATGTTGTTAGACATAGTTAAGGCCAAATATGTGACCAAAGCAAACCCAAGGGGACAGCTAGCTTTTCATCCCCGGAGATGTATGACTCATAGGCCTGGGGGCTGTGAATCAGGATCCCCCAGAACACTGGCCACAGCTCATTAGTACTGGAGGTCAAGTGTATCCTGGCCAGCTCTTCCTAAAGTAGAATTCTACCCCCAGAGGAAGGTTTGGGCAGCCACTAAAAAGGAAACTGAGATATTTCTGGCTGAGTTGCACGAGGGATGGTTACTTTGTGCAACTTAGTTGCTGCTTTCTGGGAGAGGGAACAGAGGAAGGGAGAGACGGAAGAAGGGAACGAGGAAGGGAAGGAGGGAGGGAAGGAGGGAAGCAGTCAAGTCAATAAGCATTTATGAAACAACTACTATGTGTCAGGCACTATGTGCTAAGTCCTGGGGATACAAAAACATAGCCCCTTGTTTTCAAGGAGCTTACAGCAGAGACAATATGCAAATAACAATGTATAAATAAGATATATACAGAGATAACTGAAGGAAGGAATTAGCATTAAGGGGGCATTGGGAAAATCTTACTGTAGAAGGTGGGATTTCTAGATGGAACCTGGAAGTCAGGAGGTAGCGATGAGGAGAAATTGCAGGAATGGGGGATGGCCAGTGAAAATGCATGGAATTGGGGGATGGAGGTTCATGTCTGAGAAACAACATGGAGGCCGATGTCACTGGGTCACAGAGTAGTTGGAGGGGACTGAAGTGTGAAAAGACTAGAAAGGTCAGAAGGTGGCAGGTTACAAAGGGCTTTAAATGTCCAAGACAAGATTTTATATTTGATCCTGCGGGTGATAAGGAGCCACGGCAATTTAATAAATAGGGAGGTGATATAGTTAGGTCTATATTTTAGAAAGATCAGTTTGACAGTTGAGTGGAGGATGAAGTTGAGAGGAGAGAGATTTGAAGCAGGGATGCCAACAGAAGGTTATAGCAATAGTCTAGGCATGAGGTAATGAGGACCTGCACTAGGGTGGTAGCAGTGTCAGAGGGGTGGGTGCAGGGAGGCAGTGGGGGAGATGTTACAAAGGTAGAATCAATAAAATGTGGCAACAGATTGGAGATGGGACATGAAAGTGAGGAGCTGAGGATGACATCCATGTTCTGAGCATGGGTGACTGAGAGGATGGTGGTGTCCTCCATAAAAATAGGAAAAGTTAGGAAGAGGTGGGGTTTAGGTAGAAAGATAATGAATAAACTTTTGGAATATGTCGGATTTAAGATGTCTATGGAACATAACAGCTAGAAATGTCCAATAGGCAGCTGTGAATGTAAGACTGGAGGTTAGGGCTGGATATATAGATCTAAAAATCATTGGTTTGGAAGCTGATGGAGTATAATGATAATTAAGGTGGGACTTTTTACTGTTTTCTCTTTTGGAGCACAGAAGTAATCAAGTGGCTTTGATGAGTCTGGCCTTTGTTTCTTTGATTAAATCCAGGAGTCTTTGATGACCTGCTTAAGAAACAAGAAAGCCTAATTCACAAAGGTTTGAGTCTCATGGTTGTGATGCCCTTTGACCCTAAACAGGGTATGTAAATTCAGAGGTCAGCATTTTGTTTGGGCCTCTCACTCACTGGAAGAATGTCCTGTGATTTGACCAGATAAGATTCTGGGGAGCTGCTGGAGCCTCCCAGCTTTGAAAACCTTGAGGTTGGTGCCTCTCTCTCTGGTAACTATTGTGATTTGGTCAGACAGATAAGAGGCCTGTCTGTTGATCTCTCTGTGTTATTTGCTCTGTTTATATAATATATGCTTGTAATTTCTGTTTGTATTTTCTCTGAAGTTCATTCAGGGTGTTGGCTTTTCCTCCTGAACTAAGCGAATGATTAAAGTAAAATTGTCAACCTCTTAAAGTTGCTTTCCTTAGAAAAGCAGATCAAAGAACCTGTGCTGGCAGCCCTTCTGTGTGCTGGTGTTATTGGCCTTACACAGCCACAGTAGCAGCAAGCAGCATTGTTGTCACATGGAGTCACTAGGCAAAATGGTAACGAAGGAAAAGAGGACAACCCAGGACAGAGACTTGGTGGACACCCATGGTTGGGTGTGATGTGGAAGAAGATACATTGAAGGAGGCTGAGAAGTAGTCAGACAGGTAAAAGAAGAACCAGGAGAGCATATTCATAGAAACCTAGAGAGAAGAGAGTATCCAAAAGAGGGTGGATAGGCAGTGTCAGATTGCTGAGTAGTTGAGAAGCATGGGGATTGACAAAAAGACATTAGATATGACATTTAAGAGATGATTGCTAATTTTGGAGAAAGCTCTTTCAGCCAAATGATGGAGTCAGAAGCCAGGGTGCAGAGAGTTTAGAAGAGAAAAAGAAGAAAGGAAGTGTAGGTACTGATTTTAGATCACCTTCTCAAGGTGGTTCAGCAGAGTCAGCAGACAGGAAGAGAGTGAAGATGAGTGAGAGAGTGAGTATGATAGAAGGAGCAATCTCCTGGATTAGATGGGATAGAAAGGGATCATGTGTGCATGTAGCCATGGCAAGGCTCTTCATGTGATACTGGGGAGATAACAATAGAAAGCATCTGAGTGAATGTGAGCCGAGGAACAGGGGAGAAGAAGGATCTCTTGGCAAATGGCCACGGGAAGCCACGGGAGGTTAGATGAGGGATGGAAAGTTTTGGGAAAGGCTGTGGACAGTGGGAGAGCAAATCAGTTATGGAGGTGTAAAAGGATCATGTTGCCACAGTGAGGGCTCAGTTGAGATTATGTAACAAAAATTTGTAGTGAACCAAGTCAATATGGTTTTATGGGTTTTTCTAGCTCCATTTGGCAGCATGTGAGTCAGAGCAAAGGCAGAACATGGTTGGAATAATCCAAGGCAAAGGCCTGTCAGGGTAAAATCAGTGATAGGATGGGAGGGCAAGGGACTTGAGAGAAGAGCACAAGTATACAGGTGAACTTGTACACCAAGAGGTCAAGATGGGATAGTGCAGGAGAGCACTGAGGCAAGAAGGGAGATGACGTCACAGTGAGGATGAAGAACAGGGTTTGAAGTTGCAAGGTAGAGGGAGAAATCAAATGACAACAGGTTGTGATCAGATAAGGGAATTTCAGAGCTCATGAACATGGAAATGGTCCATTTGTGGGTGATGGCAAGATCAAGGATATCTTTGTGTGTGGCTAAGATAGCCCATGGGAGGCAAGTAGGTCCAAGAACTGAGTGATTAGCATATTTGAGGGAGAATCAATATGTATGTTAAAGTCCTCTAGCAGGAGGGCGGGAGTAAGGCAGGGTAGGGGTGAGAAAGTGGAGAGAAAGACTCTGAACTAGAACACATTGAAGAAAGGAGAGTGTCTTGGAAGTCCATGAACAACAGCTACCAGAATCTTGATTGGATCATCAATATGGATTGACTGAACCTCAAAGGAGGAGAGCTTCCTGAGTGATGGCGGTAGAGGGATAGATTGGAAGTAGCAACAGGGAGCAAGAGGTATTCCACCTTATACCAGTGAGTCAAAGGGTATGAGTGAAAGTGCAACGAGTGTTGGAAAGGGTGGCCTGGGAAGCTGTGTTATTAGGAGGGAACTACATCTCAGCCAGCATGAGAAGATGGGAAGAGTGAGAAACGATTTAAGATGACGGACAACAGGTTTGTTACCTATGGAGCAGGCATTCCAAAGAGCACAGGTGGAAAGGACAAAATCCTTTACTCTTTCCTTTCCCCTGAATCCAATTCCCCCAATAAAGTTTCTTTAGAACAGGACTCTGGGGGAGTTGGGTTCAGGGGAATGGGAATGAAGGAGTAGTTAGTGTAAGATGGAGAAGTTGAACAATGACAGCTAGGGATTCAGAATTACTGAGATAGGGAGTAGACGGTGGGGTGGGAGTTTGCTAATCATTGAGGAATCAGTTTAGATAGGTTATCTTCATCCTTAAGAGTTCACCTTCAGAGTGGAGTCCTCCTGGGGACTCAGGCAGCGATATGTTGCTGGAAAACTAGAAAGGCCGCAGGCTTGGGACAGGCTCAAGTGAGGCAGCTAGTAGAGGCGGAGTTTTAGGAAGGCACAGAATGTGTTCCAAGGGAGTACAAAGAAATGACTGGCCCAAAAAATCTGGGACACTAAGAAGCTCCTCTCCCCCTTTGAGATCTTCCCTCCTTACCTGGCAGGCCTGGGTGAGATGACAGGAAGGAGCAAATCTGGCTACATCTTCCCCAAGAAGATGTATCTTGAATGGCTGGGGCTGTCTTCTCTAATGTTATCAGCTTGAGCCCTCATTCTGTTGTGGTCTTTCCCCTGTTAACCATCAGTAATTAACTCCTCAGGTCTATTAAACCACTTAACCTCTATCAGCTTTTACAAAGGGGTATTTACTTTAGCAAGCACAAAGGTAGAGACATTTCTTTCCCAGCACTTCAGGGCACACTCTTCTTTGGACCACATTGGTCCCTGGAGAAAGTGGGCCCAGATTTAACACTTCCTCCATAGCTTTGACCCCAACAAGTTCATGACCAAATGTAGTAGCATAGCTGCTGAAAGAGCTCCTGCTGGGATGGATGGATCCTGAAGGCCACTCCTCACCCCTCAGGGCCTCAAAGCTGGCCTGGCTGGCTGCAGACCCGCAGCACAGACTCTAATCCTAGACTTCCTAGCGGCTTTCTCTCCTGATCCTTCAAAACTCACAAAGTTATAGCTTCTAGTTTCCTTCACCTAAAAAGAAAGAGCAAGGGCCGAGGCAAAGCACCAAGGCCATATATTTATTGATGGGCTATATGACAACCTAGGATGGGGAGGGCTTGAGGCCACTCCCTCTAAAGCATTAACTTTCATCTTTCACCAGAATGCTGCCAGGCAGGAGGAAGTTAAATTAGGAAGAAGAGACAGGTTCTGGTCAACTACTAGTCAACAACTGATTGACTGTTACTGTAACCCATATCTGCCTGCACAGCCAAAGAGGCTCCTCACCACATGATTAATATACTCAAACTGGTCACACAATGTTTGCATGTTCCAAAGTCCGTGTGGGAATTGCATCAGCCAAGTATTCTGCACATTCTCATAAAGGTTGGGCTCATTGATCAGCCCAAAAGGAAGGAAGGAAAGAGGGAAGGAAGGAAGAAGGAAAGGGAAGGAGAAAGGAAGGAAAGAAAGGAAGAAAGGAGGGCAGGAAGGAAGGAAGGAAGGAGGGAGGGAGGGAGGGAGGAAAAGAGGGAGGAAGGAAAAAAGAAAAATCAGGGACTTCAAGAAAGGAAGAAAGTCAAGGCTTCTTGAAATCTGAGAGTAATATGCCAAATTCCAAATGATCTATCTAAATGAAGAGAGAGTTTCATCTCCCAAGGGCTGGCCATTTGGTGATTGTCTTTTCTTTCTTTCTTTTTTTTTTTTTTTTTTGGCCACAGTGATTCATGAAGACTGTCTACTAAGGTGCAGCTATATTACGGTCTTTCTTGGCATAGAAAATACTGACACTGATAAAATCAAGGAGTAATAAAAATCCTCTTTATCATCACTAGTAAACAGAAGAAAAGGATGTCTCTGTCTCTCATTGCTATGGAAGAGACTCTGTATAGTATAATGGAAAAGGTACTAATGGTTTTAGAGGCAGAAGACCTGAGAGAAAATCTAGAAACTGAAACATATCGATTGTGCGACCTTGGGTAAGTCAAGTTGTCTCTGCTTCCTTTGCCTGTCTAACCATTTGGAGGAGTTTGTAAGCAAATTTAGGCATTGTTAGCATCACTAGCATGCAATGGTAACATTATTATGCCAACCACAGGTGTGCAACTGAAACCCTCCAGCTACGCTACCTGCATGGAGTTCTTACATCCCCTTTAGAGATTAGTTTTGGAAACATGCACAGAAAAATGTCGTTTAATGAAACAGCCACAGCTTTCTTTTTCCTCCACGGCCCATCTCTTCTATCTATTGCCTTTACCAAAAAGGAAAGAATCTGAGGATATCTTTGAGCATTTTTTTTCTTGGTTTGTAAAAATTAACAGCTAACTCTGTCTTATGGGAGAGTAGAGGGAAGGGGAAGACAAGGACACAAAATAACAAAGGTTACCAGGGAGAGTAAAATAAAAGCAAGACACGGACACAGCAAGATAGAATGCAAAATTTGAGGAAAGGGGGATCACTTTCCTAGTACAGCACAAATAAAAAAAATTACTCTCTTGGGGGCTTCAAGTTTTAGATTATTTTTTATGTACATTTATTCATACTTCATGGGCACCTGTGCTACTAGAGAGTGCAAATGGCTTCCTCAAACTGATGAGGGCACAGTCTCTGGGAACCCCTTGAACCCTTGAACTCTCCTTGAATCTTCCCACTTGATCTGGCCTTGGCCTGAGGCTATAACCGTAAGGCCCAAATGCCTACTTTGCCCAGCCCTCTATTGTCCAGCTGTTTCCCACCCTTAATCCTGTTTCCCATCCTTAATCCTGATCAAAATATCTATACCCTAGCTCTGTTACCCTAGACCCCTCCTCTGGTCACCCCAGACCACCCCTCAATCCCTCCCACAACCTTCGTGTATATAATCTCCATCTTGCCTCCATGAAGGTGGTCAGATCCAATCTAGTTTTCCTTACAGGCATCACAAGGGGTGGGATCTCTTGGGGCAGGCCTATTTGGCTAACTCTTAATAAACTTTATCTTTTCCCTTGGCTGAGAAGGCTTGAGTCGAATTCTTTTGGCAGGACCCGGTGTGTCGGTACTTTGGGGTGTCGAGCACCCCTCACCCCAAACACTCTTCATTATGGTTCCCTGACCGGGAAAAACTGCTAATCTCAAGTTCTTCTCCAGCCAAGACTGAAGGTATGTGAGCCTCCCCCTCTCCCAATCCTCCTCCTTGCTCTCCAAGCATTTTGGATGTGCTTCTCGGGCCTGACCTCAGCAGGTCCCAGTGGGTCGGACAGCTGTCCTGTTCAGCCTGACGCTATCAGGTGGTTCTCGGTCCAGTGGTCCCAGTGGGTCGGATAGCTAGGAGCCTGTCCTGTTCAGCCTGATGCTATCAGGCAGTTCTCGGTCCAGTGGTCATGTCGGAGGCCATGAACCTAAGCATGGCTTCTGGGGCATGGAGGACATGGATGGATGCCCCATCCAGAAGCATGTGCCAGATCCTTTCAATTGTTTCGGCGCTGGGAATTTGGGAAAATTTCAAGTACCTTCTGTATATTTTGTTTTCTTGTTTTATTTTGTTCATCTCCCGACAGTTACTCCTAACTTCTCCTTTACTAAGGAGGAAGGAATTTCCAGCCGAAGGGACCCCTACTCAGGTTTTGGCCTCATGGCCTGCCTCTACTGCAGGCCCTGCAATATCTATCACCATGGGACCTACCCCCAAGGCAATCCCTACTCAGGTTCCAGCCTCGGGCCCTGCCCCCATGGCAATATCTCCTCCCCTAGCCCCTCTCTCTGAGGTAGCACCCACTTGGGTCTCTGGGGTATCTTCCCCTCTGACCTCTACCCCTCCTCAGGTATCAACTGATTTCTCCCTTGTCAGCCTGATCCCCTGGCCTTGCAGTCCAATCTAGTTCAGCCAGCACTTCCTAGTCCCTACCTCACAAGAAGTGGGACTTCCTATATCCCACCTAGCATGTATTTCATTAATCAGTCTGCCCCAGATATTAGGAGGAAACTGCAGAAATCGGCAATGGGACCCCAAACACCTCAGGTCCAATTGCTGGAGATGGCCTTTGGAGTTTTCAACAATAGAGACCTGGTTGCAGCAGAGGAAAGAAAACTCAGGAAAAGGGCTAGAGACAGAGAACATGCTCTATTCTTGGCTGCTGCCATGGCCAGGAAAAGACCCAAGGAGCGCCCCTCCAGGGAGCCCTCTTGGAGGAAGCCCTGTGACTTGGGCAGTGGGGAAACCTGCTTTCAATGCCACAAGGAGGGTCACTGGTCTAAGGAGTGCCCCTCTAGGGCGCCCCCCTGGAAGAAACCTCCAGGATCCACGCCTCCAGGACCATGCCCAGCATGTAACCAGGAGGGACATTGGAGGAAGGATTATCCCCAAGGTTGGAAAAGTGGTAGAGCCTCCTCCCAGTACCCTGTCCTCCAGTCTTCTGAAGACTCGGAAGGAGGGGAAAGCCTGGTGCTTGGCAGTGCTCCCACTTTCTCCACCTCTCTCGTGGAGCCCTGGGCGAAATTGAGGCTGAAGGTAAGGTTACCCACTTTATCACGGCTATGTTCTCTTGTTTTAACTAGTTGTTCTGGCCCTACATGCCCCTCGACCCATCGGGTCACGGGCATCAAGGATCTGTTGTTTGAACACTCCCTCTCTGGCCCTGCCCCCTTGTTGGGAAGGGACCTGATGGTGAAATTAGGGAGCCAATTTTCTCTAGTTAAACCTCGCAGGTCTCTTTTCCCTCTGCTCACCAGACCTCCCCCAGAAGTGTGGGAGACAGTCAAGCCAGTTGTTTGGGATCAGAGTATTCCTGGCAAAGCTGCTCAGGCCACCCCTGTCCTTAGTCGCCTCAGAGAGTCTGATGTGTTCCCCAATTGCTATCAATATCCAATTAAACCCAAGGCCTGGGAGGGACTGCAACCATTAATTGAAAGATCCCTTAAGCATAAAATCCTTGTCCCTTGTCAATCTCCTTGCAACATTCCAATCCTTCCCATAAGGAAGCCTAACGGAGAATACAGAATGGTTCTAGATCTCACGGCTGTTAATGAAGCTGTTATTGCTATGCATTGCCACAACCCATGTTGGGGTACCCAATGGTTTTCCACCCTAGGCCTAAAAGATGCCTTTTTCTGTATACCTTGGCACACAGACCTTTTTTCTTTCAATCAAATCAGTAAAGAATAAGGAGGCTACATCATTCATCCCCCAGCATTTCTCTGGCTCCCATCAGCCAGCAAGGTATAACAGTCAATTAAAACCACAAGTGATTTGTTTTATGCTGATAGACAATTCAATCAACCAGTGATACTGGTTAATAGAAAATTTCTATAATCTTATGTGCCCCAGAAGAACAAAATTCTTGAATGAGTCCCTGGCGAAAGCAGTTGGTAAAATGTACGATTTTCTGAATGTACAAGATATTGTTAATTATGAAAATTCCAAATTGATGTAAGCACCAGCAACTGGCACTTTACATCCTCTCAAATCATAAACTCGTATAATCTTAGTAGTCAAACAGATGTTAGAGATTATCTAGTCCAATCCCTTCCTTTGATTTTACAAGGTCACATAGCAAATCAGTGGCAAACACTGGGGTCATCTGACTCCCAGGTCAGGGCTCTTTCCACGTTACACCGTACTGCTTCCTGTCCTGTCTCATATCATCTTTCTAATAAATACATTCAGTTTGTCAAGTGTAAATTCTAGTGTCAAGGATGATGCTATTGAGGATGATAAACAGTAGTAATAATTGCTGCCATTTATATAATAGCACATTATGACTTTCAGGATGCCTTAAATGCGTTATCTCATTTGTGTGCACAGGTGTGCCTGGAATGACCAATGAGTATCAGGAAGAGCCAGGGTTGCTCTTGGCAAGACAACAAGTTCTCTCTGAACCTTTGGTTCTCCCCGCTGGCCTCCAGGGACTGCTTGTTTGTTTGGAGTAGCCTCTTTTGCCCCTTGAGCTGGTCATCATCCTGACAGGCACATTTCTAAAGACAGCCCTCTTGGGGTTTGTTTATGGCATTCTGCAACTGTCCGGGATGGCTGTTTTCCGTTCCTAAGATTGCTTCTCCAAAAGCCTTGGAACTGCTTACCAAGTTCTTCCAATGATGTCACTCCCTTGTGACCTCAAATGGCCAGCATGACCTTGTGTGTCCATCCCTCCCCCCACCATGTCCCTCACCTTTCCAACCTTGTCCAATTTCAGTGGTGGGCATAGCTATATCAGCTAAAACAACACCCGATAAAACTTTTCTGTCGATAGTGGCCTCTCCCATTTCTTCTCTGGGCATTTAGCTCCTCAGGTCTTCTAGTAACATCTGCTGAGAAGCCTCCCCTGGGATAAGTGCCTGTCCTCTTCCTGGAATCAATTTAAAAATACATTTAATAGTTGGAGAGGATTTCTCTCCTTTTAACTTCTGAGATCATTGCCCCTGGGAACTGAATGACTTTCAGATTCCAGTGTGTAAGTTGTTTTCTTTAGATTGGTTTTTGTGTAAATGTTCTCCTACAAAATTGTTTCCATCCTTTAAGCAAACTTTCTTTCTTAAGTATTCAGTCAAACTGATTTCTACTAGCAGTTACTATTGCTACCCAGGACCCTCCCCTCTCTTCACTGTCATCAACTTCCCCTCTTCTCAATAAATCTAATTCAAAATGACCCTCTTGATCTTTAAAATCATTTCCCAACTTCCTATGAGTCTTCCCTTTCCCACTGTCTCCCCAGGGCTAAAAACTAAGGCAAGGCACACCTGGGTGGAACCCAGACAGTAGTTTTGCTGAGTAGAGTTCAATGATCCAAATGGCACCAGTAGAAGGGTGGAAGACAAACAATGCAAGGGCAAGAGGGTGGATGCTTTACAATACTTTAGAAGCATTTTAACACCATGTGATACAATGACATGGTAATATTTTTCTTTTCTTTTTTGCGGAGGGGGGAAGGCAGGGCAATTGGGGTTAAGTGACTTGCCCAAGGTCACACAGCTAGTAAATGTGTCAAGTGTCTGAGGTCATATTTGAACTCAGGTCCCCCTGACTCCAGGGCCAGAGCTCTACTCACTGCACCACCTAGCTGCCCCTATTTTCTTATTTTTATTTTCAGTTTCAAATTCTCTTCTTCCCTCCACCCCTTCTCTACCCATTGAGAAGGAAAGAAATTCAATACCCTTAATATATATGAAGTCAATAGCATAGTCATCTTATGAGGAGACTATGTACCTTTTTTCTTAAGTTGAGTTCTCAAGCTCTTTTGGCAATAGTACCACAACACCATTTCTCTCTCATTGGTTCGCTCTGCCCAACCCTCTTACCTTCTCCTTTTGCTCCTGAATCTGGAAAAGACTTCATAGATAACCTAGTACAACCCCTTGACCCACAGATTCTAATCCTGTTTCTGTCACTATGAAACCTTGAGCAAGTCCATACCCTTCTCTGGGCCTAAATTGCCTTTTCTATAAAATGAGAGGATAGGGTCTAATGGTAACATTTCTATCCTCATCCATTCTATTTTGTATTGGTGTGCGAACTCCATGCCACTTCCGTGTCTCTAGGTTATGAAACCTTACCCTAAATCCCTCAGAGCAGGGGTGAAGCTTATAGACCCTTTCTCAGAATAATGTTTTTAAATGCATGAAATACATAAGGTTACAATAGAAACCAATTATAGTGAAATACAGTTATCAAAATGTTAAAAAGAATAACAATTTCATGGACCCCAGGATAAGAGCCCCTGTTCTAGATTAGGAACCATGATACCTCATTAAATCTTACCTCAGAGTTTTCATCTTTCAATGCATTCGAAGATTCAAAGTTTACTGAACAGACTTCTGGACTAGAATTCAGAAGACTTGGATTCAAGTCCCACCTCTGATAATTAATACCTATTTGAAGGTGAGCATGTCTGTTTATGACTCTCAGTTCCAGTTTCCTCACCTATAAAAAGAGATAAGAAAACTTGGAATGCCTACCTCATAGGACTATTGTGTTGAATACCTTTTGTAAATTGTAATGCATTCTATCAATGTGAGCTACCACTAGTCCTCTGATTGTTACTGGGGCCCTTCCCCAACAGTTTGTATTTATCCCATATTTCCATAGGCTCATAGACTCACAGACATCAGAGGCCATCTAATCCAACTATTTCATTTTACAAACATAATGGGGAGTCTGGCAAATGTGCCTCAGATGCAACTCTATGTGGAGGATGCTAAGGAGCTCCTCCCAGGAGAACTGGGACAATGTGTAAAGGAACTGACTTGGAGAGGCTGAGTATGAATAGACGGTCCAACACTTGTTCTGGCCCACTAACCACATGTTGAAAAAGAGGCTATTTGATTGCCTTTGGAGGCATTCAAAAAGGTCTGCTAGCTTCAGCAATTTTCCCTTTGCTGCCTTCATTTCTGAAGAAACTTGGCTCATTCACGACATGTAGTGAAGGGAATGGCATCTCTAGCCCTTGGGAGATATTAGAGAGAAGTCCAAGTCAAGGGCTGCAGCCAGGTCAGCATTACTGCCTGAAACACCAGGGAGTGGTCTTCAGGAGGAACTTTGGGTTCCTTGCCCAGTGGAAGCTGAGACAAGGATTCATCCTGCAGAGATGCCACTTTTGTACATGATCTTGGTTGGACCAGTGCTGTGTAGGAAGTTAGCTAAGCTGAACCTACTCCTCCCTCCACCACTGCTCCAAGACTTATGCAGATCTTGCCAAGCTAGAAAGGCTTTGAGCACATGTCCAGTGATTTGACTGAATCTCTGTCCTCCAGGAACCAGCCAAGATAAGTGCAGAGAGGCTCATTTCCAGAAGGCTGGACAACAGTGCACGGATCTTTTTTAGTTATGACAACTATCATGAAACTGCCAACTAAGGTTTGAAAAGGTTATGATCTGACTAATGTGGAAGTATGTTTAACATGACTGCACATATAACCTACATCAAATTGCTTGAGGAGGGGGACAAGGAGGGAGGGAGAAAAATTTGGAACTCAAAATCTTATAAAAAAATGACTGTTGAAAACTGAAGGAAAAAGAAAAACAGAAAAGATATGATGTGTGTAGATGGAACTGGCCACTGCAATGATGAAATCATGAATCATTTGAAGCAATATTATAATTAAAAGGATTACTGTATGGTAGAAAGGTCACTGAATCTGGAGCCAAGAAGTCATTTTCATCATGCTTTTGTCATTAATAAAGGCAGCTGGGTGGCACAGTGGATAGAGCACCTGGCCTGGAGTCAGAAAGACTCATCTTCCTGAGTTCAAATGTGGCCTCAGACACTTACTAGTTATGTGACCCTGGGCAAATCACTTAACCCTGTTTGCTTCAGTTTCCTCTGTAAAATGAACTGGAGAAGGAAATGGCAAACCATTCCAGTTTCGTTGCCAAGAAAACCCCAAAATGGGGTCACAAAGAGTCAGACACAACTAAAATGAGTAAATAGCAACTAAGGTGTGACTTTGGATAGTCACTTTCTCGGGGCTCCAGTTTCCTCCATCTATAGAGGGAAAAGATTTGACTAGATGTTCTCTGAGGTTCCTTCCAAACCTGCCACACTATTTTCTTCATTTAAAGGTCCCTTTACCATTCTGATATCCCATATCCTAAGGTCTTTTACCATTCTGGAATTCTATGATTTCTGTTTTAATGTCTGTTCTAGGTCTTACCATTCCATATTCCAAAATCTACCATTTCCAGGTCTACCATTCTCTGGTCTGTGGAGTCTATAAGGGGATGTTTTTCCTATCAATATGTCAGAAGTAAGCTCTGGACTCTGGAGGGAAACTTTTGTCAGCATTTCCCTTCTTCCCACTTCTGTGACTTTCATCTACTATAACCCCATCTTTTCCCTTAGCCCAGGAGGGCTGTCTCATTTGTTAAATTGTCAGTGTGGGCATTTATGCCTTAGAAACAGGGTTTGAGATATTTGATTTGTTGATTGTCCAGGCTTTAGAAAGTGATGGAGAAAAAGCTAATAATACAGATTAAACTTACAAGTGTGTTGTTGGTTCATTCCCTCCCACCCCCACCTCAAGCTAGTTGCTAAACATTTCCAGCATTTTGCCCTGTTTCTGCTACAGTGTAGACACCAACAGCAGGTATAATAATTTGTTTATTTATTCATTTGCTTATCTATTTATTTAAATTTAAAATTTAAGTTTGTTTTCAATTAATAAAACTTTTTCCCTCCTTCCTACCTTCTCCTCATTAAAAAAGAAAAGGAAAAACAAAGCCCTTGTAACAAATATGCCTAGTCAAGCAGAACTAATTCCTGCATTGTCCATATCTGAAAAATACATATCTCAGTCTACACCCTGAATCCCTCCCCTTTCTTAGGAGATAGGTGGCAGAACAGTATATTTAAAAGAGAAATGGCCCCTAAGCTTACTAAAGCACTGCCCATTTCCCCCATCTTCAACTTCTCCCTTTTCTTCAACATTAGAGGCAGTAGTACTCACTTGGTCCAGGGACATGTGAAGCAGGTGTGATGATAACAGTCCCGAATCCAGCAGAGCTGGGGTAATTACTCTCTCCTTCTCCCACTAAGAGGCTTTTCGCAGCTCTGAACCAACATACTTGTTCTAGGTTCAGTCCTGGAGGAGCCTGGTTTCATAAGGGAGAGTTATGTTCTTTTTCTCTAACTCTCTGATACTTTATTCCACCACCTGGAAGTCCTGAGGAAAAATCACTTATAACCTAGGTTTGGTCCTCATTTAGGGTCTCTCCCTCTCCCCTAAAAAGCTAGTGGGGATGGGTATAGAGCAAAAATCTATTCCACCGCACAAAAGAAATGAAAAACAAGACTAACAAGTAGAAATTGACCATTAAACCTTAATTAACTAGCAATAGTAATCACTGTTACACACCCCCAGGAGGCTGAGACTTAAACCATCACAGCATGAAGCATTTGTTAGAGGGCTGAATAGGCATTTCACTTTCACCTTGGCTCTGCACTGTCCAAATAAATCTTTCCAGGTCTGCATCTTCTGGCCAAGGCATTAGGCTCATCATTCCATCTGTGATTATCTTCTCTAGGAAGCACTGTAATTGTTGCTGGGGGTTCCTCCAAAAGTACAGTTGAGGACCTATGAACTCTCAACCCTTGAACTCACAAGTTTGCTTCCAAGGAAAGAACTATCTATCTTGGGATTTTTGCTCAGTCTTATATTCGGGAAAGAAACACAAAACAGAAGAGGCAGCTAGGACTTTAAGATCTAGTTTTAAGATCACCTGAGCCAGCATATGTATTGGCTGCCATATGTGAGCAATTCATCTGTGCTACCTCAATAGAGGAGAATGAACTGCCCCTCCCCACTCCTCCACAGAGATGGTTGAGGGGTTCTAACACCCTCTGAAAATGGAAGAAAAAGACAGCACCAGAGAGTGGAGTCTCTCCCTTTAAGGTCCACTGAGTGGGCGACTTCAGAGACCAATCCTCTTTGACAGTGCCTCTTGCCTTGCAACCATGCAAAGCCATTATACTCCTCAGTGTGGCTGATTCCCATCACCAACCTTCTTGACTATTGTCTAGCCACTGGACTTCAGTGACTCTGGAGGAGAGAGTGAGATTGACTACCCTGCCTTACTCAAATCCACGTGCAAATCACCCTGGTGATATCATTGGTCCTCTTAATGAATGAAGGACAAAAAGCAAAACAATAATGGAAGAAAGACCCCTGGGTCCCCTCTGGCTACAGTAGACCATGGAGTCTCAGTGCTGAAGGATCTGGCACTTTGGAGTAATACAACAAAGTCTGGGTGGTCCCTTGATTCCCTCTTCTCCATTTTTGCCCTTCCCTCTTTCCCTTCCCCAGCTAATTGCTTCCACTCTGAGATGACCTTCCCTCTATTCTGATTATAGCTTGTGGGTACTTAGGTATTTACACGGTTGTCTCCCCAACTGGAATATAATCTCCGATGGCAGGGACTTCTTTCTGGTCTTTCTTTATACTCCTAGTACTTAGTATAGCGCTAAGATGTAGTTGGGGAAGGGATAAGCATTTATAGCGCATATGCTATAGCAAATATGACACTTTTGTCAGCATTTTCCTTCTTCCCACCTTTATGACTTTATGCAATACAATCCATCTTTTCTCTTGGTGTGTGTGTTGTGGGGGTAGTGCCAGAGCCGGCTATGTTTGCTATATTTTGTGCTGTGCCAAATGCTTATATATCCATACATGTGTGTACATATGTGTTTGTGTATGTATGTATATATATATATACATACATATATGTATATTTGTTGTGTGTTTATGCATCCCATACTTCTTAACCCCATTTGGGATTTTTTGGGCAAAGATGGTAGAGTGGTTTGCCATTTGCTTCTCCATTTCATTTTACAGATGAGGAAACTGAGGCAAACAGGGTTAAATGATTTGCCCAAGGTCACACAGCTAGTAAATGTCTGAAGCCAGATTTGAACTCAGATATTCCTGACTCCAAGTCTGGCACTCTATCCACTGTGCTACCTAGCTGAACCACATATAATTGCCATATATATATAAAATTGCTATGATGTACACAATTGTCATCATATATAAATTGCTAAGTTATAGATATAGATATACATATCCTACTATGCACCAGGCACTGTGCTAAATACCTTTTACAAATATTATCTCTAAGCAGGCATTTAATAAATGTCTGACTGATGATTGCTTCCTCCAACGTCTGAGAATATACTAGTTTCTTCATCTGTGAAATGACAGTATTAGCACTTCCATTACCTACCACACTGTGTGGGATGAAAGACCCTCACCAATTAAAAGCTAATAAAGAGCCATCTCAGGATGGGAACAGAAATAAATTGGGCATCCCCCGATAGAATGAATCCAGCAAGGGAGGCGCTTTACAAGGGGCAAGGCACCCATAATTATACCTAACACCAGAGAATTCCCACCCACCTCTGACCCTTCTCACCATTGGCTGGGAGGTGGGCTTACAATCTGAGTGCAAAAGCTAGACAAAGAACCAGGAAATTGAGGCACAGAAACTCCAATTCCCATTCCCTTAGTTAATGATTACAACTGAGGTGACATGTATAGATCTAAAGAAGGAGAATCGGATAAGGGGAGGGGGAGACCCTCTCCATTCTTTACAGTAGAGACAAACAGGTCATTATGACCCTGTTCTTACTGAGCAAATCTGCAAACCAGAACCAGAAGAAAGAACAAAAAGTTTCGGGGTAAACTTTCCCAGAGGCTGAGCCATCAGACTCTCATGGCCTCAGAATCTTCCCCTTCCCTATTTCTTGATTTTTAAACATTTCCCAGTACAGATATGAATAGATATGAATATTATACACATCTTCCCGTGTGAAGTCTTCACATTTCATTTATTTACCTCATACAATACCATGCTTTTGTGAGGAAAGTGCTTTGTAAGCTTTGAAGTGCTTTAGAAATATGAGTCAGTCTGATTATGGCCTATCTAATGGACAGTCAAGAGATAGGCCCAGTGAGGGAGAAGGGATGAAGGAGGTAGTGGGAAACAGCGTGAGATAGCTAGGACAAAAATCAAATTACAGAGCCCCTTGAAGGCTAGAGAGAGAAAGGATGAGCTTGATACAGCAAGTCCTAAATGTTACTGTAGGCTTTTTAATAGATAAGCAACATGTCGAATTCAGTGACCTTGTACTTAGCTTGTACAGTGTTAACAGGATTTTTACTAAGCCAGTCTCTTACCTGAGAATGCTTGGAGCCAAGGAAAGAGAGCTGGCTTCAGTCAGGAAGACAGGTTTGAGTCCTGCTTCTGACACATCTGGTTGGGTCACTCTTGGCAAGTCACTTCATCTATAAGTTGCTGAGAAGTTAGAAAGGGAGAGGTTCCTCATGAAGGAGTTCCCTATACCAGTAAAACCTTAGGCCCAGTTCCTGTTCCCACTAGATGCTGGGAGCTATTCTAGGTGCTGAGATATTTCTCCAATACTTGAACATTTTGTAATTCCTTTGGTGTGGGCACCCCTTCTACTGACATAGACTTCAATAGAGATCATCTTGATTCAGCAGATAGTATTTGAAAGGCATTGTGGTTTAAAAAGAATTCATCGCCTTGTACCCAAGCTGGTGATGAGCATCTCCAAACCTAGCTCCATTAAACTCTGAATGCCTATCCAAAGCTTGATCTTTTTGTAATCTGAAACTTTCCTACAACACGAGGAAAAGAGTGCATTGCTCCCCTTCAAAAAATGCTGAAGAGTCAAGTTTTGACTGTACAACCGAAAAAATAGAACTGAGAGATTCGCCACCATGGTTCTATGCTTTAGGAAGACCATAGGGCTTTCGGTTGGGCCTTAAGCTAGAAAAATTCTCTCTTCCTTTCCCTCCCCACCCCCACCCCCACCCCAAACACACACCCTCTGGGCACTTTCACTCTGAGACGTGAGGCAGGAAGTTCTCCCAGGCGGTTTTGGGTGGGGATTGTGAGCGGTAGACAAGCCCAGGCTTTGATCCACCTAAAGAATTTGCATTGGCCTAAAATGAAATCTACCTAACTCATCTATCTGCCCTCCTGCCTAAGAACATACTTCCTCTCTAGGGTATTGTCTGAATATCCCTCAGCTAGGAGAAAAAGAGCACAGGTGTGTCTACAGCAGAGAGGTTCCCATAGGTGTAGATAATACCTGGGACTCTTAAATGTTCTTAAAATTCAGAGAGCTTACACCTCCCTTATCTCCTTCTAGTCTCACAACCACCCTTTGAAGCAGATTATGCAAATATTATGTCCATTTTACAGATTAAGAAAATGGCACTGAGAAAGATGAATTGATTCCTTTTAAGTCACATAGCAAGGGCAGTTAGGTGTTGCAGTGGATTGAGTGCTGAGCCTGGAGTCAGGAAGACATGAGTTCAAATTCAACCTCAGATATTAGCTGTGTGACCCTGGGTAAGTTACAAATCAAGGCTTGATTTCTTGGTTTATTGACTTCTATGTTTGAATTTATTTTAAACTTAAATACAAAATAAGAAAAGAAAAAAAACATTGCCACGTACACGGAAAGGCAGAAGAGGATTCAATATAAAGCAATAAATTTCCATTTCAAGAAAATCTTATACAATAAATACTACACATTATTTTCAAACCTGCCCAGCTTTTCTTTGCTTCCTTGTATGTTTTCTTTTGTCCTCTGCTGTGCACCTTTAACATTTTTCCCCTTCCATCCCTTAACCCCAACCCCTCAGAAGGCTACAATTAAATATAGATATACATATATGTGTCTATGTACATAGACACATATAACACACATATATGTATGCATATACATAGATATCCATAAACATACACATATACACTCAAATGCATATACATGTGCATGCACACATACATACATAGTACAATACTGATGAGGGCACAGTCTTTGGGAACCCCCTTGAATCTGGGGTGCAGTCTCTGGGAGCCCCCTTGAATTCTCCTTGAGTCTTCCAACTGGATCTGGTCTTCCCCTGGGGCCATGGGCCTTGCGTTGTCATTGGGCCCAAATCTCTACCTAGCCTTGCCCTTTATTGTCCTGCTGCTTCCCACCCTTGATACTATTGATATCCATGCCTTCAGCTACTTCCCACCCTTAATCCCATTCTCTTGGTTCCTGGACTCTAACCTCACCTTGTCCTCCTTAGACTCCTCCTCAGGATCCTCCCTAAAGCCCTCCTCTAGTCACCTCAGACCACCCCTCAATCCCTCCTACAACCTTTGTGTATATAATCTCCATCTTGCCTCCATGAAGGTGCTCAGGTTCAATCTGGCTCAGTAGGTTGAATCTGGCCTGCTTGTGAAAACAGGCGTCACAAAGGGTGGGATTTCTTAAGACAACCCATTGTGGCGAATCCCTGATAAACTTTGTCTTTTCCCTTGGCTGAGAAGGCTTGAGTCGAATTCTTTCGGCAGGATCCAGTGTGTCGGTATTTTGGGGTCATGAGCACCCCTAGAAACCTATGTTTCCCTTGCCATCATAATTTTGATTAAAATTCTTCAATACCACATTATGCTTATTTCCACTTGTCATATATTTCTCTGAAGGTAGATGCATCTTCCTTCATAAGTCCAAGTCTTCATTTTTTTCTAAATCCACCAGTTTATCACTGCCTACACTACAAGAATATTCTGACCCAGTCACATTCTATCTGTGAGATTGTCTATGAGAGGTTTTCCCCCAGTTTTCTGCATTCCCTTTATTCTTGGCCATACAGGTTTTATTTATACAGGAAAATTTTAATTTAAAATAATCAAAATTATCCATTTTACACTTTAATATTACTTTCACCTTATAATATGGTTTAAGGTCTGATACTGCTGAATCTAGTTTCTTTACATCTTTTCCCCCATGGTTTCCTTAAGTTCTTGACCCTCTGCTCTTCCTAATGAACCCTGATTATTTTTTCTGACTCAGTAAGATAATTTTTAAGTAACTTAATTGGGATAGTATTACATAAATAGATTAGTTAGGTAAAAATATCATTTTTTTATTATATTAGCTTTACCTACTGAAGCATAGTAAATATTACTTCAATTATTTAGATGTAATGTTGTTTGTATAAAAGGTATTTCATGTTTATATTCTTATAGATAGTTCCTGTGTCTGTTTGACAGGTATAATCTCTTTCTTTATACTATATAGTTATTTTATGTGGTCTAAAACTATTGATTAATATGGCTGACACATAGTGCAGCTTCCTTATTTTTCTTTTTTGATTAAATCTGATTTTAGCTTTTACTTTGTCTGAGATCATGATTACTATCCCTGCTTTTTTACATAATAAGTTTTACTCCCGACCTTTATTTCATGTTTGTGTGTATGTCTCATTTTTATAGCATTTCCTAAAATATTCTTGAATTAAAGCATATTCTTGAATTCAAATTTTTAATTTGCTATCAATTTCCATTTTGTGGGTAAATTTGTCCCATTCACATTCTAAACTACAATTACTTGTATATTTTCCTCCTTCCTATTTTCTTCACTTATCCTTCTCATCCTATTCATATCCTTCCTCACTCCTCTATTTTACTTCTACCCATTACTTTGTCTTCCTATTCCTTAACCTATGCCCCCTCCAAGAATCTTTCCCTTATCTTCTCCCTCCACCCTATCCCCTTACCCTCTTATTTTTATACCCTTCTAGATATATGTTGTTTCCTCTTTATTCCATTCCCATTAATCTACACATCCTTCCACACATCTCCCTTATCCTTTCCCCCCTCCCTATCTCCTTGCCCTCTTATTTCTTTATGAATTTAGAAGATTTTTATACCCTTCTAGATAAGCATGTATTGCTCCCTTTAGTTTATTGACTTCTAGACTTAAGAATGTGCTTATTCTTGTTTAAAAAAAAAACACCCTGAGGAATTTATTTTAATTCTGTGTGTGTCTTTCTGTTTCAAGCATGTCTCTTGCAAACAACATATTGTTGGATTCTGGTTTATAATCCATTCTGCTATCTTCTTCCATTTTATGGGTGAGCTCATCCCATTCACATTCACAGTTATGATTACCAAATGTATATTTCCCTTTATCCTATTTTTTTCTGTTTATCCTGTTCTTTCTTTTTATCCTGTGCCTCCTCAAAAGTCTGTTTTGCTTCTGACCATTACTTCCCTTAATCCCCTCTCCATTTTATCATTCCCCCATATCTCTTATCCCCTTCTCTTATTTTCCTATTGAATCAGATAAATTTCTATATCAACAGACTCCCTCTTTGAACCAATTCTGATGAGAGTAAGTTTCAAACATTTCCTGCCACTCCCCCTCCCCATTATCCCCTCCATTGTAAAAACTCTTCCTTGCATGCCTCTTTTATGTGAGAAAATTTCCCCATTCTACCTCTCCCTTCCCCTTTCTCTCAGTGCATCCCTCTTTTTCACACTTTATTTTGAGGTCATCCCAATATCATCAACTCACACTTATGACCTCTGTCCTTCCAACTGCCCTAATAATGATAAAGTTCTTAGAAGTTACAAATGCCATCTTCCATATAAGAATGTAAACAGTTTAAACATATTAAGTCTCCTGTGATTTTTTTCATGTTTACCTTTTTATGCTTTTCTTGAGTTTTGTGTTTGAATGTCAAATTTTCTGTTCAGCTCTAGTGTTTTTATCAAGAATGCTTAAAAATCCTCTATTTTATTAAATGTCAGGTTTTTTCCCCCCAAAAGGATTATACTCAGTTTTGCTGGATAGGTAATTTTGGTTATAATCCTAATTCCTTTGCCTTCCAGGATATCAAATTCCAAGCCCTCTGATCCTTTAATATAGAAGCTGCTAACTCTTATGTAATCATGACTGTGGCTCCACAATATTTGAATTATTTCTTTGTGGCTGCTTGCAATATTTTGTTCTTGACCTGGGAGCTCTAGAATTTGGTTATAATATTCCTGAGAGTTTTCATATTGGGATGTCTTTGAGGAGGCAATTGGCAGATTCTTTCAATTATTACTTTACCCTCTGGATCTAAGATATGAGAGCAGTTTTCCTGAATAATTTCTTGAAATATGAAGTACTGGGTCTTTTTGTTTGTTTGTTTTGTCTTTGATTATGGCTTTCAGGTAGTCAAATAATTCTTAAATGATTTCTCCTGGCTCTGTTTTCCAGGACAGTTGTTTTTTCAATGAGATATTTAACATTTTCTTCTATTTTTTTCATTCTTTTGATTTTGTTTGATTGTTTCTTGATGTCTCATGAAGTCATTACATTCTACTTGCCCAATTCTAATTTTTAAGGAATTATTTTCTTCAGTGAGCTTTTGTACTTCTTTCTCCATTTAGCTAATTTTGCTTTTTAAGGAGTTTTTTTATTTAATAAATTTGTGTGCCTCTTTTTCCATTTCACCTATTCTGTTTTTTAAGGAATTCTTTTCTTTATTGAATTTTTGTTCCTCTTCTATTATTTGGCCAATTCTGTTTTTAAAGGTATTTTTTTCATATGTCTGTGTATGTCTCTTTAACCAAGCTGTTAATTCTCTTTCCATAATTTTTTTTGTATCATTCTCATTTCTTTTCTCAATTTTTCCTCTATCATCATCTCTTTCTTGAACTCTTCCAGGAATTCTTGTTGGGCTTGGATTCAATTAGCATTTTTTTTTAAGGCTTTGGTTGTAGGGCTTTTCACATTGTTGTCTTCTTCTAAGTTTGTGTTTTGTTCTTCCCTGCCACCATAGTAGCTTTTTATAGTCAAGTTCTTTTTTTGTTGTTTGCTCATTTTCCCACGCTATTTCTTGACTTTGAACTTTCTCTTAAAATTAGGCTCTGCTCACCAGGAGAGTGGGAAGGTACTGTCCCAAACTTCAGGTTTTTTTACGCTACTGTTTTCAGAGCTAGTTTTGAGGATCTGTAAGTTTTCAGTGCTTCTAAGGTGGTGTGATGCAAAGAAAGGTGTGATCACTGCTCTCCTGGTCTGAGTTTTGGTCTTTATTCAGGAAGGGCCCCCATTCCCCCACAGCCATAAGTGCTAGTGCTCCTCTTGGCCCTGGAACTGTGACCAGGTCCTGTGCTCTCCTGCAGCCACAAACACTAGCACTCTTCTCTGTCCAAGTTTACTAGACTGCCATGTGACTGACTAGAATCCCTGGAATTGTGACCCAGAACTGCATATTGGCAATAGAGTTGACAATCAGTGTCAGCTGCACCCAATGCCAGCAAAGGGTCCTCTGTAATCTTTTTCTGACCATCTGTCTGACCCCCTTACCACCTCTGAGCTAAGAGCTCTTGAAAGTGGCCTGCTACTGGTGCTGCTGCCATGTGCGGAGGCTAGGGAGAGGCCTCCACCCAGGTGTCACAGACCTCACCTGCCAAGGTTCTACATTGTCTTACACTGGAAGAATGTCTCACCTAGACCTTTAGTTGCCTCTTCTACTCCAAAATTTTGTTTGAAGCATTATTTGGAAGGGAATGTTGGGGGAGTTCCACTGGGTTGCTGCTTGTCCTCTGGTCCTCTGCCATCTTCACTCCTCTGCCCCCCAAGAAAGTGTTAATAAATAATAAACTTGAAAGTGTGTGTGCATAAATTTCCCTTCCCTCCTCCCCCCCTACTCCCAGCCAGGTGGTTAAATATATACCAACACACCCAAACACTTACCAGCATACCCCCTTATCTTAAGACGTTGGATACCTAGGTTGTAGAGTGTTAAATACAGCTCACCCAAAGCTGGGTTATCCCATGTTGGGAGGCAGAATTCTAACTAGAAAGGATTAAAGGACAAAGTGGGGGAAGGGGTAATTTCCCCATCTCCTTCACCCTCTATCTACCTGCCCCTCTATCTCTCCACTTTCCATCAGATAGGCAGAATGAATTTCTAGAAAACATGGCACATGAGCCCTGAAGCCCTTAGATACTATCTAGAGACCAAGGCAGTCATGTTACATAGGAACTTACAAATCCATGGAGGGAGAAGAAATGTGTCCACAATCACATGGCTCTTTAGGAAAGACCTATCTTTAAATTATTCATCACTAAATATATTTTCAGTTTTTGATTTTTTATTTACTTTTTAAAGTGACTTTAAATGACTATACACTGTTGCACTAGTTACCTGAAAGAAAAAAGATACTCCAACTCTTCATGCTTCCTTTTTTAACATGGCTACTGCAGAAAAAGCGACAGCAATCAAAAAAAAGTTGCTTTTATTTGCATGTGGCCCTGGATTGTTACCCCTCACCACCACCCCCTATTCCAAATGGTATATGTGCGTGCACACACACACACACACACACACACACACACACACACACCAGGGTCCCTTGACAGAAAAGTTCCCCAACTTGTCTGAGAGTCCAGTGTTTATGTACAGTATAAATTCCTTTCATTAGAGCCTGGGACCTGACTGGTCATGAGGGCCCTCTAGTGACTAGCCAGACACACATATTGTGGTATTCATTACAGGCAGAGCAAGCCCATTTTAACCATCTTGTTTACACATTTTATTTTTTGCTGGAAATTGGTGATGATGTGTTACAAAACCCAGCTGAAAGGAAGGGAGGAAATGAGTGTCTGGAAAAAATCAGAGTTTATTAGGACTAATTACTATCCTTGCCAAGCATTCACAGAACTAGACGGCCAGGTCTCTTCTGCAGTTAGCAGCTAGCATGTATGGCAGCAGGAACTCCTGAGGATTTCGTGGGTGCCCCGAATCATCAAAAAGTCATGTTGTCAGCATCACCATATCTGACCACAAGATCACAACAGGCTATGGAATATCTGGTAACTAATGATTATGCTTCCAATAAAGTCTTCTTTTTCTGTCACGTTATCCAGTATGGCAGTAGCTCAAAGCCTTCCAAGGCTATAATATGTCCCAGGGGTCTGGTATATCCTATGAAGACAGAAAACCCATGAGGCTAGGCTGTCAACAGACTGTGTGGTTTGTTGTCCAGACACCAGCTCCCTGGGATGTGAAGGGATTCATTGCCAGAGGACTGGTCACCATGTAATGAATCTATAACTCATCTAGACTATCTATCAAGGCAAGAGTGGAGGGGTAGGCATCCAAGTCTGTTGGGGGTTAGTGGAGGGGGTGGAAATCCATGAGGGATGTTAATCCACATGTTTTTTGTGGACTGGGCCTAACTCAGACCAGTCCTCTGGTAGTTTCAGTTTGATAATGGAATGAAAAGAGACTCTCCTAGATCATTCAACAGTGAACAAAAGGAGATTTATACAGCCTTAGCAGAAGGGCATCTAATTAGGGACAGGTTTTAAGGACAACTTGAGCTGATTGGCTGAATGAAGTTCTCTTGCCTAGGTTACTCATGGTTTTCCAGTCGAGCATCAGAAGATGTCTGAAGTTCCTTTTGGCTATTTTGACCTAAGGTGACCAGGAAGGGATATCAATTTTTTAAAAAAGCCTTTAGTACCTTGAGCCAATCAAGTCTCTAGGAAGTTTTTAATGCCTTTTATGGGAAAAAAAATGGCACCTAGGTGGCACAGTGGATAGAGTACCAGGCCTGCAGTCAGGAGGACCTGATTTCAAATCTGGCTTCAAACACTTACTAGTTTTGTGATCTTGGACAAGTCACTTAACCCTATTTATCTCAGTTTCTTCATCTGTAAAATGAGCTAGAAAAGGAAATGGCAAACCGTTCTAGCCACTTTGCCAAGAAAAACCCAAGTGGGGTCATGGAGAGTCTGAAATGGCTCAACAACAACATAGGAAAACTAGCCTAATTTGCCTGGGGAGCAGGGGTTAAAGTCTTGCTTCTGCCACAAATAGCACAAACACCAAAGGCAGAGGTAGAGCTAAGGGCCTCTCAGGCACCTTACAGCTGGAGATCCATGAGCCTCTTTTTTTTCTGGCAGTAACTAAAAAGTGAAGTAAATCACCACAACAGCCACTATCTTCTGCTAAACTAACATGAAATGACTTGGGATTTGCTCCAGGTGTTAACATCAATAGAAGTATCTTTCCTTGAGCCCCCCAACCCAGCTGCCACTCCCTTCTTTCAAGCGGAGTCTGGCCTGGAGACCTGCATCTCAAATGAGTTGCTTGAGACCAGCACTGCTTCAGCTGAGAAAGCAATTCGGAATGTCGTTGCCCCCTTCCACAACTACAAAATGAAAAAATGAAAGAAAAAAAAAGTAAATTTGGCGCTAGCCCTCCCCAGTGTTCCTCTGCACTCTCTTTCCACTGTTCCCTCTGGAGCACTCACTGAATTCTCCTGAAGACAGCTCATCTCTTGCCACCTTCTCCACGGCTGCTGCTCCTTCCCTCACACCCACTGAAGCCTAGGGCCAGAAGAAGAGTCGCATATCCTAGCTTCCCTATGCCACTTCCAGACCCTCCCTCCATCACTATCACTCAGCAGTCATCACCTCTTCTCCTTTAAGATTCACTCTCTCCTGTCAACATCATAACAATAATAGCTAACATTGATCTAGGCTTTAAGGATCGTACAATGCTTTATATATGTTATCTCATTTAACCCACATAACAATACCAAGATTGTTGTTGTTCAGTGGTTTCAGTCGTGTGCTACTGTTCATGACCCCATTTGGGGTTTTCTTGGCAAAGTTACTGGAGTAGATTGCCATTTCTTTCTCCATCTCATTTTCCAGATGAGGAAACTGAGGCAAGCAGGGGTAAGGGACTTGCCCAGGGTTACACAGCTAGGAAGTGTCTGAAGTGAGATTTGAACTCAGATCTTTCTGACACCAAGTCTGGTGCTCCATCCTAGATGTCATCTGTGGATACCCGTGACACCTAGCTGTCATCTATGGACCTCCAGGGCACTCGTTCTCCTCCCTAGGAAGTTTGATACCTGGTTCATAGTCTTTACCACAACTCTTGTCTTCTTCCGTAAGTCTAGACTCCTACTTTCTCAATTTCTTTGTCTCCAGTCTAACTTCAATCACATATGGGAGTGGTTGGTTATACGTGCCTTCTACACTGTCTCGCTCATTCTCACCCTAGGTGCTACAATTAAAGTTCTGAGGAGAGGGTCAGGCATAGAGCCTTAGGGCACTCCATTGGAGACCTCCTTCCATGTTGCTATTGAATTGTAATGACAAAAATCACTTATCATTGGAGTATTGAAATAACCAGCCTAGAGTTTGTGATTTCATGTGGA
Organism: Trichosurus vulpecula; assembly: GCF_011100635.1. Classification (NCBI taxonomy): domain Eukaryota; kingdom Metazoa; phylum Chordata; class Mammalia; order Diprotodontia; family Phalangeridae; genus Trichosurus; species Trichosurus vulpecula. Next base: position 305,120,572 of record NC_050575.1, read on the forward strand.
AATCCAAATATTATCTGATAGTCTGTTAGCACTGAAGGTAACTTGGGCCTTCATCTAGTCTAACTCTTTCATTAAATTATATTTAGTATTTATATAGCATTTTAAGATTTGCAAAGTGTTTTACATGCATTGTCTCCCAACAATCCTGGGAGATAGGTGCTATTATCCCCCCTTTTACAGATAAGGAAACTGAGGCAAGATTTGAACTCCAATTTTTTCTTGATTCTAAGTCTAGCACTCTATCCATTGAGTTGATTGATTAATTAAAGTGGCTTGCCCAAGGTTTTTCAGTGAGTTGAGGGAGTCAGTATTTCCTGACTCTCAGCCATTCCTGTGCTCCTCTGATCCATGAGTCCCTAGCCTGACCTTCATTTTATGAGAGATCATAGGCATGTTCACTTGACTTTTAGGTCAACTGACTCTCCTGACTTCCGAGGCCCTCACCAACATCTTTGCCCTTCATCCCCTTCCAGCTCTCCTTTATGCGTAGTCTTCTCCCATTTGAAAGTAAGCTTTAGTGCCTTACACATAGTAGGTAATAATAATGATAATTAATGTTTATAAAGTGCCTACTATGTGTCAGGCACTGCGCTAAGTGTTTTATAATTATTACCTCATACTTAATGAAGGTTTATGGATTCATTGATTGATGAAGGTACAGGCATGTGACCTTGTCATCTCCATTAGTGGTCCCTGCCTAGAACAATATTTTGGGGTTTATTTTCTCTTTTTGGTCTGAGCCTGTGATTTCATCAGCGTGATGAGTTTCCAAGTGAGGACACTCTCCCAAAGCAGCTTGGCAATTGCTCTGAAATCTCAGTCTTATAGAGGTGCCTAGGTCTAGGGCACTGAGAGGTTAATTGACTTCCCTAGGGTCACACAGACAATATATTAAACCCCAGTGCACTCTCTTCAAGTTGACAGCATTATAATTCTGTGTGTATTTGCATATCTGCCATCATCCACTGGAGATAATTCCTGGTGGAAATTGAATCCAGGTCTTCCCTGGCTGGCTCTTGAGGCCAGTCCCCAATCCACTAGACTACATGTCTTCTTGGGAGATTCAGTGCTGCTGATATTCAGTGGAGACAGGGAATGGCTGGCTGGGCAGGCTTGCCCAGACCCTATGCTATAAGCCCTTCTATTTCTGTCATTTCTATGAACAGGAACTCTCAACATTGAGCATCCTTGGGGTCTGTTGCTAAGGGGACCAGGTGCCATCTATACTCCCTACCTCACTGGGTTGTCATGGGAGAGCAAATGAGATAATGTAAGTAAAACACTTTGAAGCTGTTAAGTACTGCGCCAGTGCTAGGGAGCCAGTGTGGTTTGGTAGTAAGAGCCTTGAAATGGAAGTCAGGAGATACTGGCTAACTGCAATAAACAAACAAGGATGGGACTTAGTTTTTATAAACTGAAAAGAGTGGGACTGCATGAAGATTCAATCCCTTTTAATCTTGAAACAGTCTGACAGGTGACATTTGTGTTTGAGCAAATCCAATGCTAAGACTCAATATATCTTGTTGGATTTTTAAATATTTTTTTT